>NC_140593.1:677190907-677799657 GCF_964204655.1 Triturus cristatus | reverse complement strand
AGGCGGCAGGCCCTCGAGTCGGACGGTCCATGCGGGGTGGAAGAGCTTTGCTCGAAACAACAGCCGAGGCTGGCCAAGCAGTCCATCCCTTAACGGACCGAGAGTGCCCAATCGATCAGAGTATGGCTGGGGCATCCCCTGGCAGGCCACCCTGCGCAGGGGGTATGCTGGCTTAGTGTCCCTGCCTGCTCCCGGGGCAAGCAGACTCGGACAAAAAGAACCATCGGGAAGGGGCTGAGAGGCAGGTGTGTAACTGGGCCCCTGGGTGCCCCGGATATTGCCTTCCCTGTCTCAGCATCGACAAACCTCACGGAGGTCTAACTGAGCAAACTCGGAGAAAAGGACCATCGGGAAGGGGCGGAGCTCCTGAACCTAGCCAAGCAAGGGGAAGCTCCCTGGGCACAACAGAACCCCGTTCCGGGCCTTTGGCAGTACGGCAGGCCGGGAGACGGGGCCCAGGGCTGGAGCACCTGAGCCGGGGCCCAGCGGGGCCCCTGGACCCAGCCGGGGCTCCCGCACCTGGAGGCGAAGGGGAAACCTCCGCGTGCCCACGGGACCTCGTTCGGGCACCCTGCCACGCAACAGGACCGAGGACAGAGCCTGGAGTGGGGAGACCGCCCTCCCTGGGGCCCTTGGACCCATCCCGGCAGGAGGAGGCTCCCCGGTCCCGTCGGACCCCATCCAGGGCAGCCTGCCACGCGGCAGGCCCAGGGACGGACTCGGGGCTGGGGCAGCATCCAGGCCCCTCCAGCTGCCGGCTGAGGCCCGCTAGGCCGAAAGGGGTCCTAGAGTACCCTGTCCCTCGTAATTCGGAGGAAGGCTACCCCCTTTTCTGGTATCCTGTGCGCACTGCAAGACTAAGGGGACCCTAGGCGCGGACGCGCCCGACCTCCTGGAGCCCTGGCTGAGATCGGGCAGGCAAATAAGCCCTCATCGGGACTTCCAGGGCAGCCCGGCCGTCTGGTCGCCCTATTGGAAAACAATGCGTGTGACCAGATGGCCGGGACTGAAAGGACGCCCATCTGCCCTCCCTGAGCCTTCGCGGAAGGGCTCCCGCCTGCCCTTGCAAGGCTCTTGGGCTGCAGGGCTCTGGGGCTGCAGGGCTCTGGGGCTGCAGGGCTCCGGGGCTGCAGGGCTGCAGGGCTCGGGGGCTGCAGGGCTGCAGGGCTGCAGGGCTGCAGGGCTACAGGGCTGCAGGGCTCGGACACCCCACGCTGGGCCTCAGGCATTGGAGGCCAGCAGGATCTCTCGGGGCCCGGACGCCCGGAGACCCATGGACCACGTCCCGGGCACTTTGCCTCGCCGCGGGCTGGAGGAGGGAGCCCCGGACGCCGGGGAGGTGTCCTCCGGGCTTAGCCCATTTGGTCCCCGCCTGAGAACCGCCATCCCCGGGAGGGGCGTTCAAGCATACCCTGCCCCTAGTAATCTGGAGGAAGGCTATCCCCCTTTCTGCTAAACTGTGCACAGCGAGTGACGGAGGGGACCCTGGGCGCGGACCAGCGCGACCTCCTGGAGCCCTGGCTGGGATCGGGGAGGCAAATGAGCCCTCATCAGGACTTCCAGGCCGGCCCGACCATCTGGTCGCCCCATTGGAAATCATTGCATGCGACCAGATGGCAGAGGGGATTGGTGCGACCAGATGGCCGGGACGGAAATGACGCCAATCCGCCGGCCCCAACCCTTCGCCGGAGGGCTCCCGCCTGCCCTTGCAGGGTCCGGGGGCTGCAGGGCTGGGGGGCTGCAGGGCTCGGGGGGCTGCAGGGCTCGGGAGCTGCAGGGCTCGGGAGCTGCAGGGCTCGGGGGCTGCAGGGCTCGGGCCTGCAGGGCTCCGGGGCTGCAGGGCTCGGGGGCTGCAGGGCTCGGGGGACTCGGAGACCCCACGCTGGGCCTCAAGCATGGGGAGGCCCGCAGGATCTCCCGGGGCCCGGATGCCCGGGAACCCATTGAGCCCGTCCTGGGCACTTTGCCTCGCCGCAGGCTGGAGTAGGGAGCCCCGAACGTCGGGAAGGTGTCGTCCGGGCTTAGCCCATCTGGTCCCCGCCTGAGAACTGCCATCCCCGGGAGGGGCGTCCCGGCATACCCTGCCTCTAGTAATCCGGAGGAAGGCTACCCCCCTTTCTGGTAAACCGTGCGCACCGAGTGATGGAGGGGACCCAGGGCGTGGCCAGCCCGGCCTCCTGGAGCCCTGGCTAGGATTGGGGAGGCGAATGAGCCCCCATCGGGACTTCCAGGGAAGCCTGGCCACCTGGTCGCCCCATTGGAAAGCATTGCGTGTGACCAGATGGCTGAGGGGAAAGGTGCGACCAGATGGCCGGGACCAAAAGGACATCCATCTCTCCACACTGAGCCTTCGTGGTAGGGCTCCCGCCTGCCCACGCAGGGCTCGGGGGCTCAGCTTCCCAGGTGCTCGGGACCCCGTCTGGGCCTCAGGCACGGGGAGGACCACCGGAGCTCTCAGGCCCGGACGCCCAGAGGAGGACTGCCTGGGACCCATGGAGCCCGTCCCAGGCACTTTGCCACGCCTTGGGCCGGAGGATGGAGCCCCCGGAGGGAGGGGAGGTGTTGTCCGGGCAGAGACCATCTGGTCCCTGGCAAAGCACCGCCATCCCGGGGGTTGGTGTTTCAGCTTACCCTGCCCCTACTAATCCAGAGGAAAGCCAGCCCTCTTTCTGGGAACCTGTGTGCCCTGAGAGACTCAGGGGACCCTAGGCCCGGATGCACCCGACCTCCTGAAGCCCTGGCTGGGATCGGGGAGGCGAATGAGCCCCCATCGGGACTTCCAGGGCAGCCCGGCCATATGGTCGCCCCATTGGAATGCATTGCGTGCGACCAGATGGCCGAGGAAAAGGTGCGACCAGATGGCTGGGACCGAAAGGACTCCCTTCTGCCCGCGCCGAGCCATAGCGGTAGGGCTCCCACCTGCCCTTGTAGGGCTCCGGGGCTCTGCACCAGGGACCCTTGTCCCGGGCAGATGGACACTTGGCAGGCTGCAGGACGTGGGCTCCCAGGCCCTGACCAAAACTCAGGAGGCCCGGGCCGGTCCCTGCTTCTCAACCCAGCCAGGCCGGGGAGATCGGGGAGCCTGCCCAAGCACAAGGGACCCCTGTCCCGGGCACACGGTCCCTCAGGTTTTGCGCTCGTTTTCCACAATTTTTTTCAAAATTCTGCGTAGTTGCTCTACGCAAAGTCCGCCCAGCCCTACTCAGGATGTGCGCTCGTTTTCCACAATTTTTTTTTAATTCTGCGAAGTGGCGCTACGCAAAGTCCACCCAGCCCTAATTGTAAAGCCAGCATATGCCACCTGGCATGTTGTACCAGCAGGATGCATGAGGCCAGCAATCCCAGCAGCTTCAGTCATCCACACTGACCGCCAGGACCGTGGATGAAAAATTACTATCATAGCCTGAATGTCCTGTAGGGGGAAAGGCAAGAAGTCGTTCCATATCTAGAACTGCTCAAATAAACGGGAGTGTCTGCCAAGGACTTAGGTGTGACTTTGGCATGTTGATAGTGAATTCCAACGATGTTTAGAGGTTCACAGTTGTCTGGAGGTGGTTGACAACTGCCTGAGTCAAGCCCATCGCCAACAACCAATCGTTGAAGTAGAGGAAGACTAGCAACCTGAACTTCCGAAAAGCTGCGACCACCGGCATCACTTTCGTGAGCTCCCTAGGGGCACTGGTGAGGCCAAAAGGAAAATTGTGAATATAAAATGCTTCTGGCCCACTGTGAACTTCAGGTAGTGTCTCTGGTCCTGCAGGACACGGATATTGAAATAAGCCTCCTGCAGGTCCAACCCCACAATCCAGTCTCCAGGGTCTAGGGCAGAGAGGACCTAGGCTAACATAAGCATCGTAAGTCTGTCCTTCCACAGGAAGGCGTTGACAGGGTGAAAATCCAAAATGAGACAAAAGCCTACGTTCTTCTTCAGTACAAGGAAGTAGAAGTAGAGGGAATGACTCTTGGTTCCTACTTGCGATGTTAGATGCCTTTCAATGGCCCCTTTGTCCAGAAGAAAAAGTTACTTACCTTTGGTAACGTATTATCTGGTAGAGATTCTATCTTGCCGCAGATTCCTTACCTTTTAATTTACCAGGCATCAGGCTTGATACGGAAACTTTTGCTGTGCAATACCCCTTGCAAGCGACGTCGGAAGGCTCCATTCGGCTACGCATGACGTCGTCTGTGTCGGTTATGACTTTGTGGTGCCTATATAGACCCCATCCAGGCGCTCAGGCATCAGTATTTTTCGTTTTTTCCAAGCCAGAAGTGCAGAGCCACAAAGTAACTGATGCAGTTGTGTGCAAAACTAGGGCTCTGAACAGGGAAAACAACCCTTGTCCTACAATAAAGGTCTGCAAAGCCAAGCCATACCATCCCAGCGGTGGGTTGCGGACTCACATCCTAAGCTAAGAAGTCTTGCAGGACAGAGCAGGCAAAATTCCTGTCCCTGTGTACTTGCCCATCAAGGCAGTAATGTTTCGTGAATGTGTGCAAAGAAGCCCACGTCGCTGCCTGACAGATGTCTTGGACTGGGACACCCCGAGTCAAGGCCATAGTCGCAGACTTCCCCCCTGATGGAATGGGCTCTTAATCCCTCAGGGGGCTGCTTCTTTACCAAGGCATAACAGATTTTGATGCAGAGAACAACCCATCGAGAGATGGTCCTTTCCTGCACTGCCATTCCCTTCTTTGATCCCAAGTACCCCACAAAGAGTTGGTCATCCACCCGGAACTCTCTTGTACGGTTAAGGTAGAACGACAATGCTCTTTTTGGGACCAGTTGGTGGAGACGCTCCTCTTCCTTATAAGGATGCGGAGGAGCAAAGAAGTGGGCAAAGTGATGCACTGACCTAGATGGAATGGGGTCACAATATTTGGCAAAAAGGAAGCTCTGGTGCAAAATGCCACCTTGTTTGGAAAGAAGGCGAGCAAGATAACGCTTGCAACTCACTCACCCTCCAGGCAGATGTAATCGTCACTTGGAAGTCTGTTTTGATGGTCAACAGCTGGAGGGGACAATTGTGCAAAGGGAGCACACATAAGATAGGTAAAGACCAAATTAAGGACCCACTGCGGCATAATAAAGGGCATGGGTGGAAATAAGTGAGCCAGCCCTTTTAGAAATCTATTTACAATAGGAGATTTGAAGAGAGAGAGGCAAACAAATCTAACCAAGGTTCTCCCCATTGCTGAAAGAGACCTTGCGCCACCTCCCATTGGAGACGCCACTCGTGATACACTAGGCATCGACGGCTGAGATCGTCTGCCCTGGTGTTCAGAGAACCTGCCAGATGTTGAACCAACAGGATTATGCCCTGCTGTTCCAGCCATGTCCAGAGACGGAGGGCCTCTTGACAAAGGTTCCACAACCCCCACCCCGCCCTGTTTGTTTCAGTACCACATGGCGGTGGTGTTGTCTGTGTACACCTGCACTAACTTCCCCTTGACAGAGGTAAGAAATGCTTTTAATGCCAACTAAATCGCTCAGAACTCCAATAAATTTATGTGGAGCTCCAACTCCGCCGGAGACCAGTGTCCCCTGATCTCCACCTCTCCCAGATAGCCAGCCGCCTCATCCCAGAAGTGACACATTTGTAACGCCTGATAGATCTGGTTAGGGAAAGCAGAGAGGTCTGCCGTTGACCCAATCGTGGTTCGTTAACCGCCACTGCAGATCTTTTGCAGGTCTTTCCGAGATCTGAACCATGTTGGTAAGATTTTTCCAATGTTGTGCCCATTGGAACTTCAAGTACCACTGCAGAGCCCGCATACGCCATCTGGCATGCCTCACCAACAGGATGCAGGAGGCCGTGAGGCCCTACAGCCTCAGAGTCAGTCTCACCAAAATCCAGGATAGAGGCTGAAACATCAGAATTATAGCCTGAATATCCTGGACTTGCTGCACGGGAGGATAAGCCCGAAACCTCACTGTGTCCAGAACAGCTCGGATGAAAGGGAGCGTCTGAGAAGGGGTCAGGTGTGACTTTGGCATGTTTATAGAGAACCCCAGCGAATGCAGAAGGTTCGCCGTAGTCTGAAGGTGGGAGACAACTGCCTAGCGCGAGGATGCCTTCAACAACCAGTCGTTGAGGTAGGGGAAGACTGACACCCCTAACCTGCGCAGATGAGCTGCGACCACCACCATCACCTTGGTGAACACCTGAGGGGCACTGGTAAGGCCGAAGAGGAGAACGGTAAACTGAAAGTGCTCATGGCCTACCTTGAACAGCAGGTAACACCTGTGGCCCGGCAGGATGGGAATGTGGAAATACGCGTCCTGCAGGTCCAACGCTACTAACCAGTCTTCACGGTCTAGGGCAGAAAAAACCTGAACCAGAGTAAGCATTTTGTATTTCTCCTTTTTGAGAAAGACATTGACGGTCCTAAGATCTAAAATGGGCCGTAGCCCCTTGTTTTTCTTTGGAATAAGAAAGTAGCGGGAATAACAGCCACTGCCTACTTCTGAAACCGGGACCCTTTCCTCTCCCTTGGCCAAATGAGCTGTAACCTCCTCTTGGAGTAACTTTAAATGATCCTCTGACGCTAGAACCGGCAGTTCTTTCCTAGGGCAGCAGCAGTAAGGTGGCAAAACGCTCTCAGATTGCCGCCGTGAGGGCAACGGCCAACGCTGCAGTTTCTTGCACTTACCTGCCGTGAGGGGAACGGCCTTTTCAAACTACACTACCCAGAAACCCTTGCTTTGTCACCCCCCCCCCCCCGACGCTGTGTAGCGCGCCTGGAGGCATGTTATAATCGCTGCCAGCCTCCCGCAACGCAGGACACTAGAACCGGCAGATCTTTCCTAGGGCAGCAGCAGTAAGGGGGCAAAATGCTATCAGATCGCTGCCGTGAGGTCAACGGCCAACACTGCAGTTACTTGCACTTGCTTGCCGTGAGGGGAACGGCCTCTCCAAACTACACTACCCAGAAATACTTGCTTTGTCACTCCCCCCGACGCTGTGTAGCGTGCCTGGAGGCGCGTTATAATCGCCGCCAGCCTCCCGCAGCACGGGACGCTAGAACCAGCACATCTTTCCTAGGGCAGCAACAGTAAGGGGGCAAAACGCTATCAGATCGCCGCCGTGAGGGGAACAGCCAATGCTGCAGTTACTTGCACTTACCTGTCGTGAGGGGAACGGCCTCTCCAAACTACACTACCCAGAAACCCTTGCCTTGTCACTCCCCCTGACGCTGTGTAGCGCGCCTGGAGGTGCGTTATAATCGCCGCCAGCCTCCCGTAGCACGGGGCGCGTGTGGACTGCGCCCGGGCCAAGGGCGGGTCCGTCCTTGCCCGTCATTGCCAGGAAGAGGCGGGGCAGGGCCAGTCCCCTTTCGTATTACTTCTGGGACACTTTTTTCATAAAGACCTTCTGAAGACATTTTTAAGGTACTGTGTTGAGTCAAGGTTGTGCAATCCATTTTTATTTTGCTTGTTATTCACTTCGCCTTGGATGTTTTAAAACCGACTATACTCAGCATTGGGGGATTGATGTTCTAAACTCCTTGTTTTCCTTTTTGTTGGCATAAATATCTCAATTGTGAATTTGCTGTGGAACCTGTTGTTGAACTAAAGTAGTTTTTTTTAAGGTAGGAATGGGCAAAAGGAAAATCATGGAGAGTATAGGGGGGGGCAATCGGCCCTGCTTGCGGGGCAGGCAAGGGGAAAAAGGCAGGGAAAGCAGCAAAGAGTGCAACTGTTACCAACAACTGTGTTATAAATAGAATCGATAATCTTATTACAGAATGCGAAGGGCTTTTAGGAGTTGAATTACCAGCCACCTCTGATTATGTTAACTCCGCACATGATAAGGACTCTATCCCCCCGCGCCCAACTATTGTCCCCCCCCCAATGTTCCAAAAACTTTTACGTAAAAGTACAGGGAGCGGTTGCAAGACTATACTATTGGGCCCTGAGCCACACCCGCTGACCGACACTCCCCCCCAATTGCCCTTACTTCCCGCTCATGACGCTGTAGGCTACCTTGAGCCTTTAATTATCTGCACAAATCGATTTGCAGTATTGGCCGGGGAGCCTGCCTCCTGTATGGAAGTGCAACCCCTACAGCCCATTCCAACCTGAGAGAAGAGCCCAACTGAAATAGCTTCCACTTGTTCTGTTTTACCTCAGACTCTTCTTCAGACTGTTAATTCACTCAAGGAAGAGGTTGGGTCATTGAAGGTGATGATTGAGGAGCTTGTGGGTACCGTTAAAATGCTAGTTCTTAATAGCACACTCCATACGCCAGCAGCTCCCTCATTACATAATTTACAACAGTTACCTAAAATAGGTGATTTTATAAGTAGTGGCCAGTCACATGTTCCTGTTGTTCCATCTCGACGAGCCATTATGGCTTCGACTTTTAAACAGACAGGCCCCCTTGAAGTTCATCCCTGTAATACTCAGCAAAAGCAACTTTATTCTCAGGTTACCGCAAACCATAGGCCTACCAATGTCTCAAAAGATCCACCTATGGGTACTAATGCTCAAGCCCAACAGAACAAGCAACCCACCTGCTCTTCGATGCAGGCACAAACGGTCTTCCTGGTTAATGTCCCTAAAATTGCCTCTAGCTGTAAACACGAGAATGACGAATCCTTGAAAAATAAATCCATACATTGGATACGTCATGTTAGGGGCTGCTGCTCGCTGATTAGGGAGGATATAATTAGGGCACGGAGATGCACGCCGAACAGTAAATCTATGGACTGCATCGAACATACCCTGATCAGCCCTGACCTGGCAGAAAACCTTTTGGCATTAGAGTATAGATCCTGCCCCCCGGACTCTTCTTCCATCCAGATTAGGCGCTTTCCAACAATCGCTGCTGCAAGGGCTTATGATAATGTGATTCCATTGCCCATATTTAGAGGGTTCTCACTTGAGGCGGTTGATTGACTATGTCATGACTCACAGCCCCGGCAGGAATTAGAATCCACCCTAACTACTAAAATCCCAAGCGCCCCTAGTATTAACTAATTATCTACCGTCCCTGAACAATCTCAAACCTGGGTAATATCTAATCGACTTAGTAGCCATCCTGATTGTGGCGTGTGGGTTTATGGGGCTGCAGCAGCTGTTAACACCTCTGTTCCACCTTCTGTTACAACCCCTTGGCTCAACAATCCCCTCCGTGTAATGGAATTCAAACATCCCAGCTTAAAATCCTTTCTTGGAACGTGGCAGGACTCCAAAACAAAATGTCACTACCTGATTGGAACGATTTGTTTGAGGAACATCACATCTGTATATTCCAAGAAACATGGAGCCTAGCCCCACTATATAAGTCTGGTTATATTTGTTTTTTTATATCTGCCATTTCAACGGGGAGGGGGCGGCCCTCTGGAGGTCTTATGGTCTGGGCCAAGATTGATATGGGCTGTAAAATCACTGAACATCAATGTGTGAGCCCGGATATTATGTAGCTTTCGATTAAGGGTAGTAGAGGAGGGGAAACTCTTGAGCTGTTCAATGTTTATATAAGGGGGACCCCAGGGGGTAAAGTATCAAATATTGTCATGTTACTGGAACAGGAGTTATCCAACTGTCCACCAGATTCATATGTCATGATCGCTGGGGATTTTAATTGTACCTTTGAGCCATTAAGCTCTGAAGATCTTCTGGGGGTAGAGGAAGATGACGCCAAGTGGGGTGTCCCATTGTTAAATATACCCCCTATTAAGAAAAGGTCCCAGGTAGCCATTCAGATCAGGGCACTCACTTTAGAAGCTGGATTAAGGGCTGTAAATGGTAGAACTTCCTCTGATGCTGCAGGGGCTAATACATACAACAGAGTGTCTTGTCCCTCTCGAATTGACTACATATTAGTTGACATTAGACTTTGGAGAACCATATTAGATATGGATGTGGTTCTCTCCACTGACAGTGACCATAATACGTTAAGCCTGATTATGGAAACCCCCTGGGCTCTCTCTTTTCCCCCAATTCAGGGCACAGGATTCCCTATGAGGACAAAAGAGTTGGTCCCCTCAAATTGCAGAAGGTATCTTAAATGGCCAAGAGTTGCTGCACAAGAATCCCAAATGGTCAAGATTAGGCACACCCTCAGTGAAAACACATTCAAACCACGGGAGGCCTTTAACAAAACGGATGGCTTGTCAAAGATTCCAGAATTATATGAAAGAATGATAGTCCAGTTTTTTTTTTTCATTATAGAGAACCATGCTGGAAAACCAGGCGTATGACGTAAAAATCGCCGGACCTGGTTTAAAGGGGACTGTAGACAGAAAAAAAAGGCCTTGATTTTAGCAATTAAAAGCAGAAATTGTTCCTTGATAAGAAAAACTAGAAAGGACTATAAAACTGTTGTTATCCACGCAAAGCTTGAGTGGGATGAGACACACTGGCAAAACCTAAAGGATGCAAGTGTAGCCAGGGATCCCAATCTTTTTTGAATATGGTTAGGTGGTCAGGCAATAAAGATCCTGATTTAATCCCTAATCATATTACAAATCAGGATTGGTTTAATCATTTTGGGAAACTTTATTCCGGGTCTAATCCAACTAGTGAAGTCGGGTTGGCTGACCACCTAATTACTTGTCCCATTTTGAATGTTACTGAGCTTTTTACTACAGAAGTAGTAGAGGCGGCCATAAAGAAAATAGTTCCAGCAAAAGCCTCGGGTCCAGATGGCCTCCCGGGAGATCTTTTTCTTTCAGACCCTCCTAACTGGACAAACTACATCATGCTTTTAATCAATTCTATTGCAAAGGGTAGTGCAGTACCTGATTCATGGAAAGGTGCAGAGGTGGTACCTATTTTTAAAAAAGGCGCACAGGATGACCCTGCCAACTACCGCCCAATCAGTTTGATTGATGCTATGCAGAAAGTAGTTGGCAGGGTGCTGCTACAGAGAATTCACCACTGGGTGGATGATAAGAATGTCCTCTCCCAGTACCAAGCGGGTTTTAGGGCCTGTACAGGGATGGTGGACCAAGCTTTTAGATTGCTTTTAATTTACTAGAAGGTCGTTCTAATAGGCAAGGGCAGTCTTTATTTGGTTTCATTGATCTAAAGACTGCCTTTGACCTAGTGCCCCGTGAGCAGATATAGCACCTACTAGATGATATGGGGATCCCACCGATGGTTCTGAATCTGTTGATTCGCCTTCACGAGGCAATTATGCCCAAGTGAGGTGGGGGACCCAAGACCAGAAGACAGATCGGATCCCTGTAAACAGAGGCGTACGCCAGGGTTGTGTAATGGTGCTCACCCTGTTCTCCTTATACATGAACGGGGTGGTTAGCTTTCTCAAAGAATTTCCATCTGATGCCCCTTCCGTGGCAGGAGACAGGGTTCCTACTCTGCTCTTCGCGGACAACACCCTCATCATGTCTAAGACTTCAGCTGGGCTCCAAAAGCTTCTAGATAGATTTCATCTTTCCTGTGAGTCTAGGGGGCTGATTGTTGACACATTCAAAACCAAGCTGATGGTGTTTAACCCCTATAGGCCATATAGAGGTAATTTTACTTTAGATGGAACCCACCTAGGGCGAGTCACAAAGTTTGATTATCTTGGTATCTGGCTCGCTGAGAAAATGCATTGGCGGCATCACATCGATAAAATGCTCCTGAGCCACAAACGTGTGACAGGAGCATTAGCTAGAGAACATCATTCCTTGCAGAGCAGACCTGTGACTCCCGCTCTTACGATCTATGCAGCCAAAGCAGTTAGTTCGGCCCTTTATGGTGCCGAATTATGGGGGTTCGACAACTTAGATGGAATTAACAGATCTGAACACAAATTTTTAAGAGATCTAGTGATGCTCCCCAGTAAGGTACCACTAAAACCTCTGATGAGCGATATGGGTAGGTGCTCTTTTAACGACATAGCTAGGCTGCGGCCCTTGTTATTTTGGGCACGCCTGCGACGGACCCCCGAGCTTGCTAGTTACGCCTCCACGCTCACAGAATTGATGGCACTAGATAGCAACCAAAGAATTAGTTGGCTGCTTAATCTAAAAAAAAAAACTTTTTGCGCTTGGCCTCAAGCAGTCGTGGAATACTCAAATCCCACCTAGGAAGGCTGAACTCAAAAAGCGATATTGGGCATGGGTAGATGCCCAAGAGTTTAGTAATTTGAGATTAGGAAGGCTCACAGAAGAATTTTATCTCCACAAGCAGCGTATAATTTTAGAACCTTATTTAGATTTTATCCAGATGCCACGAGACAGGGCACTTTATATTCAGTTTAGGATAGGCTCACTCCCGGTACGAGAGTTAACTGCAAAGTGGAGCGGCCCACATCAGACATCAGCGGACTGCCCCTCCTGTAAAGCATCAACTGAAAGTGTGGCCCATCTTATGTTTGCTTGTCCTGCTTATGAGAAGGCTAGAACAAGATAGCTCAAACCAATATGTAGCCAATTGGGCACCCACGAACATAGTGTTGCTTTGCGCATCCTGAAGTCGGATGCAAGGACCCTCTTTGCCTGTGGCCAAGTATCTTGGCCGCACCTGGATAGTAAGGTTTAAATCCCTACCTGCGACATTTCAATTAATTATCATGTTTTTATTATCCTATAGCCATTCGGTCTGTTTATTTTTATTGCACTGTCACTTTATATACCATCATGTACGTAAGCCGGAATCAAATTCATTTTATTGTTGTACCAAGTTTCATTTTATTTTTGTAATAGTTTGCCTCTACTATCTTCTGGAAATATGAAATTATTGCTTTTATGGATTGCATATTTTCTTTTAATTGTTGCTTATCTGATAACTTGTATTTTTATTGATGATTGTATGAATGTTATTGCTTTTAAGATACTTGTTATCGAATAAAGCTATCTTTGACTTGATCCTCCGTCAGCCGTTCCTGATTTGGCAGAATGAGTGGAGGAGAGGAAGGGAAAGGCAGAGAATAGACCTCCTGAACTATCTGCTACACGCACTTGTCCAATGTTATGGCTCTGCAGTGGGGAATATGATGACGAATTCTCCCACCAACTGTAGTAGTTTGGTCCTGCAGAATCAGCCTAGGAGTGCTTGGAGGCTGCGTCTGCTGGGGGCAGTGTGGCCGACGACTTCTGGCTTCCATTCCAAGCTCGGAATGCACTGCGTCCACGTCCTTGCACGGCATGGGCAGTCTTTGTGGGACGGTGGCTAGGATAGGTTTGACGCGGCTGGAAATCCCATCCGTTGCCATGAATGGGGCAAATGGAAGACTGGCCACATGGGATAGAGGAGAGGCCCAAGGATCTGGCCGTAGCTCGAGAGTCCTTGAAACTGACCTGGGCGTAAGACCTGCAACTTCCGACTGTGACGTAGAGGCAAGATGGCGGTCGCTTGAGGCTGCAGTGCCCGGTAACCAGAGCAGTGCCGGCATGGAAAGGCTGAGACAGATGCTGTGCAGTGCTGACTGATTGAATGGCTCCGATCCCTTCTGGAGGATATCCCACAGAGGGCAAATATACAATACTAAGGTTGGCAACGCTTATAGGACTCACCGTTCTACGCTACTGGGGTAGAACGCAAGAAGCACCAGTAACCCACCTGGAAGCTGGTCCGAGCGCCCGGATGGCACCGAAGATGTCGGCCGCGGCTGCTGCAGCGAAGGCGAGAGTGGCAAGACTCGCACAGCGGGAGACTGCTGAGGTGGGAGGAAAGACGGCGAGATCCCCCGACGAGGTGCGCGATGCCCCTACAGCTGCCAAGGCAGCAGGACGCGGAAACGCTACTAAACCTAGGGAAGGCAATGCAAGGAATGGTCCTACGGTGGCCGAGCTGTTCCGGAGAGCTCCGCTTCCGGGTCAGGAAAGGAAGATTGGCGAATGCGGAAAAGCAGCTCCGGCCGCAGCTGATTCACCTGTAATGGTGTTGGCGTTGGTGACAGAGACGGAAGCCGAAAATGGGGGTGAGCCGGCAGCTTCATCCCCGCTTTCCGTGTCAGGTGGGAGGTGTGAGGCTGCCACTACTCGTGATGCTCCTGATGCTCCCAGTGTGGCTGCGGCTCTTGGCAGGTCAGGGGCAGAGGAAGATATGACTGTCTCGGTTCCTTCCTCCTTTGGGAAGGGTGTCAATGGTGGGTGTTTAGAGGCGGAGACCCAACGCGACTTGATAGCTAGAATTGTTTCGGATGGCCCGCTGAATCTCACACACGTTCATGAAAATGAGAATATAGAGAGCGTAGAGAGCGGTGCTGAGCTAGATACCGAGCTAGATCCCAGCGATTTTTTTTCCCTCTCGGATGGGGGAGGGCAGTCAGATGAATCCGCCTCATGCACCACTGACGAAAGCAGGTCTGAGGAAAGGGACAGAGATACTTAGGTTAACTCAAAAACGATTTTGAAAAAGAAAAAAACTCACTCAGGTTTGAAAGATCTAGCATGGGATTACTCACCTACTAGCCAACTAATCGCCCCTTGCCCTGCTCCCACTTCTCAACAACAATCCGACTCCACAATCCATATAGACCCTGCACCTTCGGCCCTCGATACCATCCTACAAGCTATTGCCGCGCATCGGGAAGAAACATCTCAGGACTGGCGTAAGGCACAGACTGCTTTGCGCAAAGTCCAGGGAGTAGTGCGCAGACTAACAAAGACATGTAGCTCTTTTGGTGAGCGCTTGACTGAGATTGAGTCAAGGATTGTTTCTAATGAGACCGAAACTGCAGCAGTTGCAGCTAGGGTGAGCTCTCACGAAGCAGAATTGACAGATGTCAAATGGAAATTGGAAGAGTTCGAAAATTACCAGCGAAGGAATAACCTAAGACTGCTGGGGGTTCCCGAGGGGGCCGAAAGCGGGGATGTTCGCTCTTTTGTAATAGATCTGTTTCGTGATTCTATGCCCGAGCTTGCTAGCTGGGATTGGGCCAAAGAAATTCAACGGGCTCACCGTATACCATTTACCTTGAGACAACCGCAGAAACCTGGGACTTACCCTCGTGCAATCCTTATCTTCTTTGGCAATTTCCTGCTTCGTCAGGCTGTTTTTGAAAAGGCCAGGCCGGAGTCTAGGCGAACGAGGAATGAAATTTCGTTCTTCGTTCGCCCAGATTTTTGCCACTCGACTGTTGAAAGGCGCTGGAGGCTGCGCCAGCTAATTAAACCTTTTCAGGATAAAAAAGCTCAAGCCTACCTTAATAATCCTGCACGGCTAAAGGTGATCTGGGGAGGAGAAGTTAAGTTCTTTACCTCAGAAATAAAAGCAAAGGAGTATTTAGAAGAGTTGAAGTAGATACAATAGGGAAGGGGAGGTAGGAAAGAAGGGAAAGGGGGAAGGAAAGGGGAAAAAAAAAAAGAATAAAAGAACAGAAAGGGATAGAATGGAATAGAAAACGGAATTCTTTATTTAAAAAAGGGAGAGGAAGGAGAGAGGAAGGGGGAAAAAAAAGGGAGAGCAGGGAAGGGGAGTGGAAAGAGGGAATGAGTGAAGGAGAGAGGGAAGGAGAAGGAAAGGAGGGAAGGGAGTGGAAGAAGGAGGAAGGGAGGGAGATAAAAGGAAGGGGGAAGAGAAAGGGAAAAGAAAGGGAAAAGAAAGGGAAAGGACATGGAGGGAAATATAATTATAATTATAAAACTAGGATCCAACCGTTAGAGAGTAGCTTGTGCTTCCGTTTGTTTTCTTGTTTTTCTTCCCTTTTTTTTTTTTTTTGATGAGACGGTTTACTCTTCCGCTGATGTTATTGTTATTGCTTTAATAATACAAAGGATTAATTGAACTTTGCACAGTGAAACTTAATCGGCACACGCTCTGGTTGTACCGAGCACGACCATCACAACAGACCTTGGTGTCTGTATGCCTCACCTTGGGTGTTGGGTGGGAGGGGGGGCCTGTCATGTACAGGAAGGGTGTGTGGGTGGGTGGAAAAATGGGGAAAAAAGCAATTCCAGTAAATAATTCGAAAACAGTGGCAAAACAAATAACTATGAGGATAGTTCTGGTTCATTTTTTGATGAGCAATGTAAGACGTACATATAGGCTCTTTTACTCATTTGGTATATCTAAGATGATAAGCTCTGGGAGATTAATTAATATCTCAAAATGGGTAGACTAACAATTTGTTCTTGGAATGTGGCGGGGTTGAACGACAGAAATAAAAGAAATCGACTAGGACAAATAATTAAGCAAGAATCTTTCGACATAGTTTGTTTACAGGAGACGCATCTACCCTGGGAAAAAAAAGATCTGCTTAAATTTGGAGGATATGATATTGCTGTTAGTACAACACAAACATCTAACACTCGGGGTGTAACTATACTAGTAAAATCATCTATTCAAATAACATCGCGCAAAAAAGCTGATGCCCTTGGGAGATGGGCAATTATAGAACTAACCTCCGGCGTAACTATCTGCTCAGTTTATGGCTCGAACCTAGATGACCCTCAAATATTTAAAGATCTTGAATCAGAACTTGTGTTCTGGCCTAAATCGATGGTTTTTTGTGGAGATTTTAATATATCTATGAGATTACCAGATAAAAGTTTAAACTGTTTGGGGTATGTGGGAAGAAAACCGAAAGTATATAAAGCAATTTGTCAACTTATGGATATCCATTGCTTAGTGGACATATGGGTAAAAAAAAAGCATTCAGATCCTGGGTATACCTATTTCTCGCACCCCCACAATAAATACGTAAGAATAGATTATATACTAACAACAACGGACCTGGCTGATCATGCTGAGATCACTAAACTTCCGAAACTACTATCCGACCACAATCCCTTGACTTTGTCGCTTCAACTAGATAATTTCACTAGACCTCGCACTACCTGGACATTCGATAGGAAATTATTATCTAATCAGGACTACATTATATATATTAAAAACTGGACACAACAATCTTTTGACATGAATCGCTATAGTGCACCGAGGGGAACGGTATGGGACTGTTTTAAAGCTGCCCTCAGAGGCGAAACGATTAGCTATGTGGCAAGGCATCGGAAAAAACAAAATAGTGAACAGCAAGTACTGATGCAGGAACTTATAACAGCTGAAGAGAAACATACGTCGTTAATTTCAAATGGTGGGGAGGCGGGGCCCAGTATGTGTCGTATACTTGTTCTCAAAACAGAACTTAACAGCTGGCTGAATCAGAAAGCTGCAGAGACGTTTCAAGCACATCGAGCTAAGCTATAGGAGAATGGAGATAGAGTGGGGAAGCAATTGGCGATGCGTACTAGACAGAAATCCACATATAACACTATAACTACAATAAAAGCTAACAGCCAGGAATATACGAACTCTGAGGATATCGTTGAAATTTTCCAACAGTATTACCAAAAGCTATATCAAAACGATATCCCAGAGGGTTCAGATGTTGTGGATAAATCTGATAACTCAGATGAAATAGAAACTTTTATTAGGGAATTTATGACAGATACGGAAGGATTCAAAATAATTGATAATCAGCCTCATGCATCAAGCCAAAATCCAGTCGGTAAAATACCGATTCCTTATTAGCTCCCGGTAGCGAGTCCCAAATACCCAATCTCAATGCATCAACCCAAAACGTGAGCAAATAACGAATCGCTAAATAAATATCCGCTAACATACCGAATCAGTAATACCAAAAATGCTAAGTTACCGAATCGCTAAATACTGAATTAGCAGTTACCGAAATCACTATTAGCTCCCGGAAAGTGCCAATAGCAAATAACGAATCGCACCCCAATGCAACAAAACTCGCTAATAACGAAAATGCCTAAAATCGCTATTTTGCAAGAGCTAAATAAGGGGAATCAAAACCTGGAGGTAAAGTTACAAAAAAAAAAAAAAGACAATGCAAAAATTTTTCCTACATGTGCAAATGATTGAGGCAATCACTAATCCCTTAAAGGTGGCCCAGGAGACCCTGTTGGCTCCCACAAAATGGCTGCCCTCTACGTGCTTGCAAGGAGGATGCGGATCAATGCAGCAGGACAGCGCAGGAGAAGGGTCCAGGAGCGAGTTTTCAGACTGCGCATAACCTTGCTCGGGCAGAATGAGGACGAGGTGTACCAGAAGTATCGCCTCAATCGCGCTATGATCATGCGCCTGATTGCAGACCTGGAACCATTGCTGCAGCACCAGACACACCGGACAAATGCAATCCCTGCGCACGTTCAGGTCCTATGCAGCCTGCACCTACTGGCCTCAGGGAGTTTCCAGGGTGTAATTGCGGTGGCCGGAGGTGTTTCGCAAAGCGCACTGTCACGCTTCTTCAAGAAATTCCTAGATGCCATGCTGACAATGCTCCACACACACATCAGCTTCCCCACAACCCCACAGCAGTTGGACCGCACCAAACAGGCTTTCTACCAGGTGGCACAATTCCCACATTTGATTGGATGCATCGACTGCACGCATATCCCCATATGCCCTCCATCTGCAAATGAGTACATATTCCGGAACCGCAAGTCATACCACTCGATCAACGTGCAGGTTGTGTGCGATGCCAAGAACATCATAACGGACCTAGTGGCACAATTCCCGGGGAGCACACACGACTCATACATCTTCCGCAACAGTGGAATGCACAGGCGACTAATCAACGGAGAATTTGGCGAGGGACTCCTGCTAGGTACGTAGAAATACGCTTCCCCACACCAACACCACACATGTATGTACATCACCAATGCTAAGTCTATGCCTCTATCTTCTAGGTGACAGTGCCTACGCCCAGCGGGAATACTTACTCACCCCATACTTAAATCCAGCAACCCCGCAGGAACATCGCTACAACGCTGCACACATCAGCACGAGGAATGTGATAGAGAGGACTTTTGGGATTCTCAAGAGCCGCTTCCGTATCCTCCACAAGACTGGCGGCGCCATGTTATACCAACCAGAAACATGCTGTTGGATAATTGCTGTATGTGCAATGCTGCACAACATTGCCACCAGAAGGGGGATACCAATAGAGGTGGACAGGGATGACGACCACCGGGCTGACCAACCACCCGCCCAACAACGACAGGCACACATCCCAAACACAGCAGAGGGCCATAGGAGGCGGACATACATTATGCAACATAATTTTTGAAACATGGGGAAATGAGACATTACAAGTTGGTTTGGGGTGCAACTGTTTAATGCACAGTAGCACTGAGGATTGTGCAACAAAACTAGCATTGTAAATCATGCTCCAATTGCATCATTGTAAATAAAAGGTGCCTTAAAGTCACGCCTGTGCATACACAGTGATTGGATGGCCATGGTTGCCCCACCATGGTCCTGCATGCATGTCCAACTGTCTAGTGGCGCTTCCCACGTACCCCAAGCCTCCGCTCAGGTGTATCCAATGCCTCACCACGGCCTGTCCCCGCGGAGGCACGCGAACTGCGCCGCCTGGTGCTGGCCTCTGCCAGTGACACGCTGCTGACACTGGAGGCAGCCTCACTTGTGTCATCCCCTCCCAATGCAGCAGCACTGCATGTGCTGCTCTGAAGGTGTTCCACAGCAGTGGTGATGTGTCCTAGTGACTTTACGACATCCCCGCAGAAGTGCCCAAGGTCCACCTGCAGGGCGACTGAGCGGCGTGCCAACACAGCGGTGCTGTTGCTGTGCCGTGTGATGGCCTTGGTAGCGGCGGAGGTACGCAACATTTGCTGCCGGTGACTCCTCTTATGGCACTCATGGCCCTCCCTCGTGGCACGGGTGAGCTCATGTACCTCCTCCCTGAGCTGAGCATTGCCCTCTGCAACCGCTGTGGTCATGTCCCTGACCGCCTTGCTCATGTCCGTGACTGCTGCAGGCATGGCGCGCATCTCCCTAGCAAGGCGCACAATATTGCAGCTAATGTTAGCCACATGTCGCCCCTGCATGCGCTGTGTACGCAGCATCCTCTCCTCAATTGCAGAGGTTGTTGGGACATCCTGTTCGGCTGAGGAGACGGAACTGCGACGAGCCCTGTGCCACCGTGCGCGTCTAGC
This sequence comes from Triturus cristatus, assembly GCF_964204655.1. Lineage (NCBI taxonomy): Eukaryota > Metazoa > Chordata > Amphibia > Caudata > Salamandridae > Triturus > Triturus cristatus. The sequence goes on along the minus strand of NC_140593.1, from coordinate 677,779,779 downwards.
ACCTCCAGGTGGTGCATCAGGTGGTGTGTATGTGCTCTGCCTGTGTGCCAATTGCGAGGTGGGTGTTTCCATCTCCTGCAAGGGCGCAACTTGGGACCTGCGCCTCTGCGCTATTGAGGCTGTAGTAGCTGCAGCCTGTTTGGCTGGTGCCGTTGCTTGTGGCGCTGGTGCAGGTGCCGTAGCTTGTGGCGCTGGTGGAGGTGCCGTAGCTAGTGGCGCTGGTGGAGGTGGTGCTGTTGGGGTGGCAGGTGTTGGCGATGCATGCGCGTCCTGCGCTGTCTCCTGGTCTGACTCGACGGGTGTTTCCGATATGACCAGCTGGCTGCTGTCGTCCGAATCCCCAGGTGATGCATCTGTGTGTGAAACAGTGCATGGTTAGTGGGATAATTACAACTACAAGTGTTGTACACATTAATCTCCCTCTGTGGTCCACTACATGAACAGTCTCCATCCATGTTCAACTGATGTGGTGTATGGTCATTGGATTTACGCCTGTACATGCACACTGGGCTGACTAGACTACAACTCCCAAGATGCACTGGTGTCATGTGTTAAGCTGTCTGTGCCAGAGCTGCAGACACACTGAGATCGGGCTGGGGGCATGGAAATGGATTTACGCAATGCTGGGTGTGGGCACAGGCATGCATCTTACCTTGGGCACTTGTGGCTGCGCCAGACGTGTCCATCTGGGTCACCCCCACGACGGCTTCCTGCTCTATCGTCCCTTCCACAAGGTCCTCCAGGGCTGTGTTGGCTGGTGCTGTGGAGGCTCCGCCTCCAGTCCTGCTCGCCTCCCGGAGCCTCTCCGCAATCCTCTCTTTGGCACGCTTCCGCAGGTCGTACCACCTTTTTTTGAGGTCGTCGATGCTGCGGGTCGTGACGCCAACTGCATTCACCCTCTCACGGATGCGCAGCCATATGCGCCGCTTCTCCTGCTCAGGCACCTTGAGGGACAGCTTGCCAAAGAGGCGGTCGTGTTTGCTGGAGACTCCCTCGATTAGGTACTCGAGCTCCCTGTCTGAAAATTTACACTTTCGTTTGCGTGCAGACTCTGCGCTGGATGGCACTTCCTGCGCCATGATGTGTGTGGCTTTGGATTTGCAGAGTCGGTGTGGCCTCACTCTGCACAGGCAGTCCTCCTTCCCAGCTCCTGTCTGCTCCTCTGTCGAGGCAATGTGGGTGGGGCAGCAGTATTTCCTGGTTGGTGATGTCATCTGCACGTTCCCGGAGCGACGCGGCAAATTGCGATTTTGCTAATACCGATTCGGTAATAGCTAACTCGGTATTACCGAACTCGCTATTAGCTAATTCGGTATTACCGAACTCGCTATTTGCTAGGGGGAGTTTGCGTGCCCCGCTATGTAGGAATCGGTAAATTTAGCGATTTTTAAGGAATCGCTAAATTTTACCGAATCTGTTGATGCATGCCATTTACCGATTCCTTAATGGCGATTCCTTATTTTTCGCTATTAAGGAATCGGTATTCATTTGGTTGATGCATATGCCCCAATGACACTAGGGAGGATCTGGATAGAGAAATTGACATTGCAGAGCTTCAATTAGCTCTATCAGCCTTAGCTTCAGGGAAAGCAGCTGGCCCCGACAAGATCCCTCTCGAGCTTTATAAAGTTTTAGGTACTCAAATTTTACCATATTTAGTTGACCTGTTTATCGGTATACAATCAAGCGGGAACCCCCTGAATCCTGGAGAGATACTAACATAATCGTCTTCCCAAAGAAAGGCAAGCCAGCAGATTTACCTACATCGTACAGGCCGATCTCCCTGATTAATTCAGACTCTAAATTATATGCAAAAATTATGGCTAATCGACTCGGGAGGGTTATCGAACATCTGGTATCCCCGTGGCAACATGGATTTGTCCCGGGCAAAGGTACAACAGATCATACCCGTAGGGCTATTACCTTGTTTGATGTTATGTCAAAAACGGGGGACCCGATGTCAATGATCCTCCTCGATGCTGAAAAAGCGTTTGATCGTGTGTCTTGGAGATTTCTGTGGGGAGTTTTAGAAAAATGTAATCTTGGGCCGGGACTTATTAATTCCATTAAGGCCATGTATCAACAACCCAGGGCCAAGTTACAAATGATGGGATGTGAATCGAGACCTATTAATATCTCAAGAGGTACCAGACAGGGGTGTCCTTGCTCCCCGATATTGTTTGCGCTATATATAAACCCCCTGATCATCAGACTATTATACAGCCAGAAAATAAAGCCAGTTATTGTTGGGGAATACAAGACTAAAATTCTTGCATACGCCGATGATGTGGCAGTTTTAACATCAGACCCCGCTGAGGCTATAGTCGAAATTGAAAGAATTACACGTCAATTTGGACAATATTCGGGATATTCTCTAAATAGAGACAAGACGGTTATTCTCTGTACGGAAAATATTATATTTACTGACCCCCGGACTGCAATAAATGCGACCTATCTAGGAGTGTGCATCACTCCTAAAATTGAAAACATTAACAACCTGAATTATGATCCTCTAATTAAGAGTATTACTAAAGATCTTCTAAGGGTAAATAACTTACATCTATCCATTATTGGTAGATGTAACTATTTAAAAATGAATACTCTCCCTAAAATATTGTATTTATTTCGGGCTATTCCCCTGTTTTTAGAGGAAAAAATCATGAAAGTGCTTGAGTCCCAAATGTCTAGTTTTATGTGGCAGTATGGGAAAATCAGGAGATCAATGAAATATCTATCTCTTCCTCAAAATAGAGGAGGGCTGGCTGCTCCGAATCTGAGGCTATACCATTGGGCAGCCCTTCTTCAACAAATGGCACACCTCCTTGTGATGAATGTAGATAATCAAGATACTGTGATTCCCTCTATCTATGAAATGGCATTGGGGAAAGAAGCTCATGGACTTCTTTTAAGACAAACCGAAGTAAGATATTATAAAAAAAAACAAGCTGAGGATCATTATTAGTGCATGGAAGGTTTGGAAGCAGGCCGCTAAGCTGATGGAAATCCCGAAACTTAATAGATACACACCTCTTTGCCAATCCTCGAAACTACCATCACATGTTAATGATGTTACTGCAAAAAAATGGGATAGAGCAGGGATACATACAGTTGGTGACTTCTTGGGGGCTGGGACAGGCCATGGATTTTTAAATTTACAAAGCACTTTTGGAATTTCGAATAATGATTACTTTAAGTTTATTCAAATTAATTCTATTTTAGGGTCCAATACGATTTCAATTGAAACTATACCATTTATGGATGTCATTGTTAGAGATTCTATTCGGATAGGAACTATATATAATACTCTCCAGGAGAAGCTTCCAAGCGATCTAGATAGTGTTGAAGCCTCATGGGTCGAAAAACTACGTAACCCCGATATCGATATTGACATGAGCCTGGTTTTAATATCTCAACTATTCCTATCCTCAAATCTGAAGGCACAATTATACAAGACAATTTTTAATCTGTATTTTACCCCTGCCAAGCTGTTTTTATGGGGAAAAAGAACAGACGACTCCTGCCCAAGATGCGGATTAGGACCGGCTACCCTCCCTCACATGTTCTCGGACTGCCTTGCACTAATACCAATTAAAAATATGGTGTTAAGATTCTGGGAGGAGGTATTTGGTCATAAGATGGTGTTTTCTAGCACACTTTATATTCTCGGATATGATAATACCCTAGGTTTTAGTCGTGAAGAAGAGGCATGTCTTTTTATAGGGACGGCTGTTTTTAGAATCATACTAGCAGCACAATGGAAAGATCCGCATCCGCCCAGCTTTCAGATGTGGTTAGCCAGATTTTTGGGGATGTATAATCAAGAGAAAGCCATATTTGCTACTAGAGCATTGCGGTCTAGAATTTTTGGGGAAAAAATCTGGGCACCGATTACAGCTTGGGTGAATGGTGTTCGGCAATATTAAGTAATCTATGTATCTTTGCCAACTCGAACTGTTCCATCCATACTGCTCTGTATTTTTCCGCTATGTATTTTTATTGTCGCCATAGAGTGTGTATTAATGTGTTTACATTGCTGCTATATTTATTGAACGATCGATTTGCTCATCTGTATTTATTGGAATTGCTAATAAAAATATAATTAATAAAAAAGAAACTGACCTGGGCTGAGTCTGCCTTTTCCCCAAAAAGACGGGTTCCATCAAAGGGCATGTCCATCAAATTAGCTTGGACATCGCCCGAGAAGCCAGTTGTACAAAGTCAGGCGTGGCGCCTCAAGGCAACCGTCGTTGAAATCAACCTACCCAGCAAATCTGTTGTATCTAGGCCACACTGTATGGTGAATTTTGCAGCATCTCTCCCATCCTTGACAGCTTGGGCGAGCACAACCTGGGCCTCTTCCGGGACTTGTAACAGCACTCGAGCAACCGTCTCCCAAAAGGAATAGGAGAAACGGCCCAATAAGAATGCGGTATTCACTGACCGAAAGGTCAGGCTGGAGGAAGTAAACAACATTTTCTCAAATGCATCCAACTTCTTGGATTCCCTATCCGGAGGGGCGGAAGGGAACATGCGTTGGGACGTAGAGGCCTGTACCACCAGACTCTCTGGGGTGGGATGTTGGCTGAGAAACTTAGGGGTGCCCGGTGCTGGGCGATGGTGGCGTGCATTTGTCCTATTCACAGGAGCACCTGTGCCTGGTTTGCACCATGTTCCCAGAAGGCAGTCCATAAGTGCTTCATTAAAGGGCAACAAGGGTTCTGAAGTGAAAGCCCCAGGTTGAAGCAGTTGAAGCACCTCAGTCAGGAGACGAGTCCTGACCTGCACTGAGGGCAGCTCCATTCCAAGGACCTCAGCTGCCCTCTTAACCACCATGGCATAGGATGCCCCCTCCTCCGTAGCCACTCCCATTTCTCTCCCGAGCCTAGCACAAAGTGCTGAGGCGACAACTTAGAACTTCTGGGTTCAGTAGACGTCGGAATCGGCGTCAATCAACGCCGTTCCGGGTCCATGTCGTCAGAGGTGAGGATGGGGTTTGCACCACCGATTGGCCTCGGTGATGCCGCAGGCACGACTTTGGTTTCGGAGTCAGGGAAGGTCACTGTAGGAAGGTGGAATCTGACTAATAGTTGCCCCCAACTGTTTGCCTGGTATTTGAGTGGTGTTTGACTAGTCTGGCTGGGATCCTGCTATCCAGGACCCCAGCCTATCTGCTTTCTCCCTAAAACGATGTGAGTACCCTAGGTACAACCCACTTGGATGCTGAGGATGCCCTGACAGTCCCTTGTAGATGGTACCCAGGGCATGGGTCCCTCAGTAGGCCTACCAGGGCTGCAGCACTTATTGTGCCACCCTGGGACAGCCATACAAACTGACACCACCAGACCACTACTGTAGTCTGGGTAAGGTGGTGCTAGCACCACTTACAGGGATATAGGTATCCTATATCCCACCCCATTACAACACATGTACTCTCATAGGTCACCCCTATAGCAGGCCTTGGTAATCCTACAAGGCAGGGTGCTGAGGTATGTGTGAGGGGGGACCCCTACATGAGTAGGGCCTCTCTGCAACCTTTGTAAACTCATTGCTGGGTTGTTTGTAGTGTAGCCATACCATATACTCTTAACCGCATTATAAGTCTATTGCGATATCGCTATAACTTGAGAATGGCTACACAGAACCATATCGTGTTTGGTGTCAAACATGTTGGAATCATACCCCCAGTCCAGCCATGGGCATGAGGGTACGATTCCCCCCTGCTAGAGGGGCGATATGGGAAAAGCGGCAGAATTTAGACACCAATTTAAAAGTGCACAAGTTTCACAAAATGGCTACTACCCGCCACCTACACGACCCTGGCTGGCTGTTGCTGGGTTAAACCCCAGCCTCGCCAGCTGGATAATAGGGCTCCTGTGGCAGGGAGGTGCTAGCATCTCCCCAGACAGTATAATGTGGATTGGAACAGGGTGGGTGCACCCAAAGTCCTTTCAGAGTTGCACGTAGGCAGCTGCAGAAGCCTCATTCTGCATACACCGCTTGGAACCGGCTCAGGGGCATCCTGCCCCTCGCCCAGGCGTGAAACACAAAAAGGGGAGAGGGTGTAGCCACCCTTTCCCGCCTCACCTACCATTGGTGGACACTACTCTGGACACTCCCCTAATATTGGGGATAAAGGTGAATAATGTGGCCCCAGAGCCTCAGATTAATCTTGAACTTTACAGTCTTGACCTTCGACTTGCTGCTGCCCAGCTGACGGAAGAAATCTCCCTTGGGATAAAGGAGTTATGCCCCTGCTTGGCAGGCACCTGAAACACTGCAAGTGACCCGGTTGGAACTTAGCTGCTCTCACGAACTTCGACGACTTCCAGAAACCTTGAGGTGGGTTTCCAGCGCATCCCAGAGGCCAGTGAGTGTGCTCAACGAGTTTGGGCACCGTGGACCGCGTGGGTGCCGAGATCCCCAATACCCCGAGACACCGGCCATCTCTTGCGTAGCACACGACCCTGACCAGTGGGGAAGTTGTGCTTTGGCCCGTTTTCGAGCCAACCACTCTACAGCAATTGTGCCAAAGACCAGCGCCCTAGCCCCCTCCGGTGGCCCGTGGGTGCCCTTTTACGCACGCCAAATTGCCGCCTCCCGCGGTCCCTTGTCTCTCGACTTGTGGGCCCTAGCGGAGGTCTATCCTTGCAAACAAGAGTTCCCCTGGTTGCTCCAGGCCTGCTCTACAGTCTCCTCGAAGGAGACCTCTCCCAGACCTCGTGGATCTGCACTGTAGCAGATTTGTTCATTCTTCGTGGGTTGCGGTTGCCAAGGCTTAGTGGATCCAATCCGGACACTAACACCGCAGCGACCCTCATCTGACGTGGGACAGTCGCCCTCCTGAAGCTGGCCTTCCTTGAGGCCTCCCGGAGCCCGTGGCTGCAGATCCAAGCTACACCACTTTCCACCTGAAGTACCCGACATCGAAGGGCTCTTTGCTTTGAGCCTCCTGGTCACTTTGCCGTGACCCAGACTCTGTCCCCTCTGCTTTCAGGTTCTTCTCTACAATCTTCACATCTTTGATCTTCACGGCATCATCGACGCTTTTGGCTAGCAGAACTTTTGACTATTTTCCCATTAAAAATCAGCCCGCGACCCGACCGCAGAAACGACCTATGCACCCGGCTTCCCTGGGGCAGGTAACAGTGGTACCTCTGTACTCTCGTGGTAGTGGGCATCTCAAAAGCTTAAGTCTGAAGTTTTAACTTTGTACTCCTGCTAGAAGTATTTTTAAACTGTTTCCAACCACGACATTCTCCATAGGCTGTAATAGAGATCCCGATAGCAGCTACTTGCACTGCACGCGCCTCCCGTGGGTCCCCTTCCTCATAACCTGGGGTGGATTCTTAAGGGGCCAGCGATCCTGAATGCCCTAGGTATTGCCTGTAGAATTGTCGTGGTTCTTATACCACTTTTTTAGTATATGGTTTGGTCCCCCCCTGGGGCCCAATGTTAATAGTGCTATTTATTGTGTCTATCAATGCTTGTTTGATATTGTAACTTTGCCACAGCTTCATAAAGAGACTGTGGGATTCTGTCTAGAATAAATACATATATTTTATATATATACCTGTGTGGGCTACTCTTTCATTTGGTTATTCAAGAGGTTATTATGGTAAAACAATAAGCTTAACACTCCTTCAAGACTTAGCCTGAAGGCTGCTCTCCACAGCTACCACTAGGATAGCTTTATTCAAAGGACGTCTTAAACCTATCATCAATAAGAGTCGAATTGGACTGGTGCAAGGTGTCCCTATAACTAGGAGACAGCATATGCCAGGCCAACTTCTCACAGTCACGTTGGCACGACTGGTGTCGCATGGGATGCCTGTGGCCCCACTGGTGTTGTGGCTGGAGCAGACATCGTCAAACCCAATAGGGCCCCTTCCGACTCCGCGGGGCCCGAAGGCTCACCAGCCGGGTTGTTCTGCTCAAATTTACAGTGCTTGGCCTAGCTGCTTCCTCTCTAAATTGATTGCATGTACTTTAGGTACACTCCAGATTGGATTCTGGGGTACCCTTATGAGTCCTTAGTATATGGTATACTATTTACCCAGGGCAAAGGTACCCCAGAGGCCTACCAGGGGCTGCAGCATGTATTGTGCCACCCCTGGGAAGCCATTTAAAATGACACAACAGGTCTGCTACAGCAGCCTGTGTAAGGTGGTGTATGCACCCCTTACTAAGATATAGGTTTCCTATATCTCACCATATCACTGCACATATAAACCAGTCACCCCTATGGCAGGCCTTATCAATCCTGAAGGCAGGGTGCTGGGTTTTATGTGAGAGGGTGCCATGCATGAGCAGAGCCCCTCTGCAGCCTTCCGAATCTTTATTCCGGCGTTTTTTGTGATGCAGCCAAACCATATACTCATAAGTGCATTATAACCTCGCGGCAAATGCTAACTTTGGAATGGCTGCATGGAAACAGGTCGTGTTTGGTGTCAAAGACCTTGGAATCATACCTCCACACCAGTAACTGGTGTGAGAGGTATGATTCCACCCTACTAGAGTGAGAAACATGGCACCACCGGTATACCAGGTACCAGCTTAACAGAGCCCTGGCATCACAAAATGGATGCTGCCAGCCACAGACACGTGTCTGCCCTCCTGCTGCTGGACGACAACTCCGGCAGGGGAGACTGAACAATAGGTTTCCTGTCACAGGGAGGTGTGACCACCTCCCAGACAATCTTTAGTTTACTGGGCCTGGGTGGGTGCACTCCAAGAGTGCTTTGAAGTCTGCACTGGGGGCACATTTGGTGTCCCTGTGCATAGTCCAGCTCAAACCGGTTGCAGGGGCACTCAGCCCCTGCTCTGGCGCGAAACTGGACAAAGGATATGGGTGTAGCCACCCCTCTGTCCTGACCCTCCCATAGGTGGGTCCCCAGAGTTTGTCCCACCCTTTCCTTGGGTATAAAGTAGGAACCCCAGACTACAGGACTTTAGATTTCCCTGGACGAAACGCTGCTACAGAATCCCAGAACTACTACTATCTACACGACGTTGGATGACCGAAGAATCTCCCTTGGAGTAAAGGAGTTACTCCCCTACTTGGCACCAAAGACACATTTGTTCGGTTTGCATCTCCGAAGCTCCTGAGGACTCCGAAGAGTACTGCAACACAGGAGGTGGGTTCCAGTGGTCTCTGAGGTCGATCTGCGTGCTCAGCAACTCTGAGGCCTGTATCCTTCGTGGACACGGTGCAACCCGAACCCCTGGACACCTCGACCAGTTGCAGAAGCATCAGCTTTGAGGCGACCTCTGAGGCTGAGCTTTGGGTTACTTGTAGCCCTGACCCTGAGCAGCAATTCCACCGAAGATTGCCAGCCTACACTCCACAAGTGTTCCGTGAGCTGGCCCTTTGTGTTTTCTCTCGAGGTCCCTTCGCGATCCCTTGTCAGTCGACTTGTGGGTCCCTGAGAAGGGTACTTTAACTTTCAACGGGCTTACCTGGTTGCTCCAGATGTGCCCTGACTCTCCATCGCTTGGGAAGTCCGCAGGACCTTGCTGGTCCACACCGAAGCCTTATTACTCTCACCGCGTGGGTTGCCGTTGCTAAGGCTTGTTGGTGTTCCAGCCGAACGCTGAACCCCCAGCACTCGACATCCGTCGTGGGACAGCTTGCTTGCCATCTGTGGTCGTCATCGACGCCTCCTGGTCCCCGTGGCAGTGGGTCAAGCTTCACCTCTTCGCACCTGAAACACCCGACATCGGTGGGCATTCGTCTATCGTGCCCCTGGTCACTGGCAAGTGACCCAGACTCTGTCCCCTCTGCTTTCAGGCTCTTCACATCTTCGATCCAGGCTTGGATCACAACAGGACACTTCTCCTTTCCATGACAGCAGCACTTTGCAGCACATCGCCATTAAAAACAATGACGATTCCTGACACCATTTGACACCTATGCACCCGGCTTTCCTGGGTGAGGTAACATGAGTACTCCGTTGCTCCCGTGGGTGCTGGCCCTAGAACCCTCTAAGTCTGAAAGGGTTTGTTCAAAGTCCTCTCCTAAGTGTCCTCAAACTTTAAAATTCCAACTGCGACTTTCCCATAGAATTGTATGGAGCTCACGGCTGTGTTCTCACACTGCACACGTCCCCCGTGGGTCCCCTGTGTCACAACCGTGGGTGGTTACTTGGGGTCCCAGCGATTCTACGTGCTCTAGGCACTGTGTCTAGTCAAGTCGTGGTTCTTATACCACTTTCTTAATATATGGTTTGGTCTCCCCCTGGGACCCATTGTATACTGTGCTATTTAGTGCTATTTACTGTCGATTTAGAACTGTAATATTGTGTGCCTTGCTCTCTAATCTCAAAAAGAGGTTACTAGAGTGTGTTTAGTAATAATTACATATATTTTATATATATACCTTGTGTGGTTCTCCTTTCATTTGGTCATTCAGGAGGTTATAATCTGGGAAACCAAGCTGCTTTACATTCTTTCGCGACTTAGCCTGAAGGCTGCTCCCCATAGCTTCCACTAGGATAGCTTTCAATAAAGGTTGTCTTAAACCTAATCATCAATAAGGGTTGTTTGGACTGGTGCAAGGTGCCCACTAGAACTAGTGGACAGCATATACCAGGCCAACTTCTCAGACTCCTTACCTCTCTCGACGACGGACGCCAGCTGAGGTGAAGTCGAAGTCAGCTTGGACTTCTTCTTATGCCTCTTCCCCGAGTGTCCTGAGGACCTCGAATGGGAGGAAGAGGACTTAAGGCTCCGTGAGCGGTCCCGCAACCTCCTCCTCTTCTTCAATCGGGACCGCTTGATGGTGTCTCGAGTGCGACCACTATACAAAGTCGTGTTCGGACTGTCAGGTGATGGCTCCGAAGACCTTGAGGGAGCGGGAAATGTTTCTCGCGGCCCGAGTAACTTCATTACCCGCTACCTCAAGGTCTTTGAGGCCATCGGCCGACAGTCAGAACACAAACTTCATATACTGGTCGCACTCGAGACACCACAGACATACGTGGTGGGAGTCGGTGACCGACAACTTGCGGGAACAAGTCCCGCATGGCTTGAACCTGTCTTCCTCGAAGACATCCATCGCACACAAAGTCGGAATCCAAACATTTTGACATAATTTGAGAAAAAACCTGCCAAAAAGTGGCAGAGGCGTAGCTCTACCCAGATCGGTGAGAAAAGAAAATAACTGATGTCCGCACACCTGGGTGGCGCGTATATAGACACTGTGACGTCATAACCGACGCTGCCGACGATGTCACACAGAGCCGAATGGAGCCACCCAACATTGCGCTCAAGGGGTATTGCTCAGCAAAAGTTTCCGGATCCAGCCTGACGCCGGGGAAATTCAAAGGTAAGAAATCTGCAGCTTGTGTTTTCTTTGCTCATCATAAGTTGGCAGGGTATGCCCAGACGTGGGTCCCTTGCTCACTTTGCCCATGGATTCAAGCTAGCCTGGTTGATATGGGGTGTTCCCCCGAAACCAGTCCCAGGATGCTTGTTTCCGGTTCAGGGAGGACCAGGCTTGGCAGTTCGGGCGGGAATGTTCTATGAGGAACAGGGTCAAGACTGATTTGCATATAGCTGGGTCTGAACGAAGGTGGCAAAGTGAGCTAAAGAATGATGGATTCAACCCAGATCTGTGACTGGGGGTGAGTGTCTGAAAAGTTTCAGTGCTCCGTCCATCATCTCCTTGTGTTTGCTTTGAATTTTCCTCGGCATCAGACCGGATCCAGTTGATTTTTCATGAGCAGTATCCCTGCGCGCCGGTGGGTGGTGTTGATCAACTCTACGTGGTGTCATCCATGCCAGAAGTCGCAGTACCTATATTTGCACTACATAGGCGCACCAGCATCAGTTTCTATTCACAACTTTCCACACCAGGAGCAAGGAGCCATGAAGGACACTGACCACTGGTGTGCAAAAACTAGTGCACTGAAGGAGGTCATCCCTGTTCCTAGAAATCCATTTGCAGAGCATGGAGGATGGGTGGGTCAGTAAGGAATCTGCGGCTAGATATAGTCTCTACCAGATAAAGCGTTACCGAAGGTAAGTAAGTTGATAATCTGATAGACTTCAAGCTGCAGATTCCTTAACGTAGAATTGATACCCAAGTAATGCCATCCCCAGAGGAGGGTCTGCAAACCAATTTCATACAAGGAAGTCCTGCGGGATTGAAAAGGTGAAGTGCCCATCCCTACAGACCTGATTGTCCAGACAGTTATGTTTGGTGAACATGTGGAAAGAAGCACACGTTGCTGCCTGGCTGATCCGGATCCAGGCCTGGTTCCAAGGGGACTCTGCGGTGCCGAGGCCAAAACCACCGGCGTCGAAGGCCCCAGCCGAGTCTGCAGGGCTGCCCAAAGATGGCATGCATCGCTTCAGAAAAGCTTCAAAGCTGGGAAGGGATCCCGGAAAAGGAGGGAAACTCGCACACGGAGCCGCGGGAAGGGCACCATCCGCATCCCTCGCCACGTCGACCGATGGACGGGGAGAAGTTAAAGAGCGACAAAGCTTCTTCAACTTCTTCTTGTGCTTCAACTTACCTGAGGAGTGCGAAGACTTTGTGGACGAGTGGTGGCGACTCCGCGACCTGTCCTTGAACGGCGCGGAGTGGACTGCTGGGCCTCGAGAAGCTTTCGGGACCGCTCCCGCAAATACTTCGGATTCATCATCAGCTTTCGGCAGGATCCGCAAGCCTTGAAACGTGCGCAAGGAGTCGAAGGCTCAAAAGTCGCAAAAACATCAGTCAAAAAGTGATTGGAGGTACCGCTCTCTCCGGATATGCGCTGGCTGGCGCTGAAAAAGAAAGAGCTGACATCAGTGGACGAGGGTGGCGTCTAAGTAGGTACCGCGACATCATCCTGGTGACCACGATGCTAACGACGAACGCGGAGCAGACCGACACCACCTTTCGACACTCAGAGGTACTGCTGATGAAAAAATTCTCCTGATCCAGTCTGACGCCTGGGGGTAATTCTAAAGGTAAGGAATCTATAACTAATTGTCTTTTTCAGATCTGGTAATCACAGCTTTAGCTTTGGTAGAGTGAGTTTGCAAACCTTTAGGAGGTTGCTTCTTGGCCAGTGTTTAGTACTCTCGTGTGGGGTCAAGGTACAACGACAACGCTCCCTTTTGGGTTCAGGTGGTGGAGTCGCTTCTCTTCTTTTGAGGGATGTGGGGGTGCATAAAAAGTAGGCAGGGTGATCAACTGGCCTACATGAAAGGGTGTGACTATTTCTGACAGAGAAGAGGTCAGTTTGTCCGGATATACTAAGAGGTAAGGCAACTTAGATAATAAGGCCTGCAGCTCATTCTACGGGCAGATGTAACTGCCACAAGGAAGCCTGTTTTCAGTATGAGAAGTCAGAGGGGACAAATATGAAAAGACTTAAAAGGAACAAACATCAAAAAAGTTAAGACCAAATTAAGGTCCCACTTAGGCACAATAAATTGGGAAGCAGGGACGAGATGGGTAGGACCTTTGAGGAACATATTTACAATAGGGGACATACACAATGAGGGTTGGTCACGCAGCAGAAAGGGCATAGAGATAGCCCTCAAGAGTGCCCAGAGCAGAGCCATGCTGGGCAAGGAAAAGAATGAAGAGTAAGACTTCAGAAAGAGGGGCAGAAAGGGGATCAACACTTTTTTCTGCACATCAAGCCCTAAATTATTTCTAACGGCAGGCATATACTGTCTTGGTGGAGGGACGCTTAGCTGTCAAGATGATGTTACAGACTTCGGAAGGAATGTCATAAGCTGTCAACTGTCGCCACTCAATCTACACTCAAGAAGGCGGAGAGCGGACAGGTTCAGGTGAAGAACCCTCTCCTCCTGCTGGGACAGAAGATCCTCCCGAAGGGGCAGCCTGATCGGAGGATCGATGGCCAAGCTCAGTAGCTCGGTATACCAGACTCTTTGTGCCCAGTCTGGAACTACAAGAATGATATGGGCCAGGTGAATCCTGATCTTCTTGAGAGCTCAGATCAGAAGTGGTATGGGCGGAAAGGCACACAGGAGGCCTGAGCCATTTGTGATTCACTAGGAATCTTTGACTGAGTTCATCTGCCCTGGCATTCAGAAAGCTCGCCAGGTGTTGACCCACACAATATATGCCCTGGTGTTCTAGCCGTGTCCTGAGGCGCAGGGCATCCTGACATAGGGTCAATTACACCACACCACCCTGTTTTTTGCAGTACTGATTAACAGTGGTGTTTTCCATGAACAGCTGCACTAGGCTTCCCTTGATGGTGGGCAGAAAGGCTTTCCCAGGAGTCACTACTGTCAGATCTGGTTGGGGAAGGGAGAGGAATCTGCCTCTGACCCAAATGTGGTTCGTGAGCCACCACTGCAGATCTCTTGCAGTTTCCTCTGAGATCTGGACCACCTTAGAGAGATTCCCCTGATACTGGGCCCAGTGGAACTTCAGGTCCCACTGTAGAGCCCGTATATACCATCAGGCATGTGTCACCAGCAGAGGGCCATGAGGCCCAGCAGCCTCAGAGTCAGTCTCGCCAAAACCCAGGATGGAGGCTAAAACATCAGTATCACACCCTGATTATGCTAGAGTCACCGCTCTAGAGGATAGGCACTGTGCACTGTATCCAGAACAACTCAGATGAAAGGGAGCAACTGAGAGAGAATTAGGAGTGCATTTGGCATGTTGATACCCCAGTGAGTGCAGAAGGTTTGCCATAGTCTGTAGGTGAGAAACGACAGACTGGGGCAAGTCCGCCTTCAGCAGCCAGTCATCCAGATAGGGAACACTAAAACCCCTCATCTCTGCAGATGAGTTGCAACCACCGCCATTACCTTAGTGAACACCAGTAAGGCTAAGGGGATCACAATCAGTGCTTGTGGTCTACTGTAAACAGCAGATAGTGCCGATGTGCATGCAGGACGGGAACGTGAAAATAGGCGTCCTGTAAGTCCAACACAGCCATCCAGTCTCCTGTGTCCAGAGCAAACCAGACCTGAGCCAACATAAGCATTTTGAATTACTCCATCTTGAGCAAGAGACCGAGGGCTTGCAGATCTAAAATAGGATGAAGGCCTTTGTCCTTTTTGGGAACCAGAAAGTAGTGAACAGCAACCACAGCCTAATTCTGGCACCAGAACCCTCTCTAAAGCTTCCTTGGCCAATAGAGCCATGACCTCCTCGCTGAGAAGGAGCAGATGAACCTACATCAGCCGGTCGTGGTGTAGTCAGAACATGGGATTAACTGCAGACATTGCTAAATTAGCATAAATTAGTATATGCTTGGCCGCCATTCTGCCGCTTTTGCACACAACACTACATGGCTCTGTTCTCGTAAATACTCTACTTGCGCTTCTTCACCTGAGAACTGTCTGTCTTTCACACATCTTGCTGTACACCGTGCTCTTCGTCTGCACAGCGTGTTCAAGGTCGAAAAACAATGTATGCTGTTGATTCACTTTGGTCAGTCCCACGCCCATAGACATAACATGAAACACAGCTGAACTGCTGAAACTCGGGTGCTTTTAATATGGCATTACATGCATGAGAAGGCACTTGGAGAAAACCTTTCCAACGAAGAGTAGCTGTCTTTGTCCTGAGATGTAAATCATTGCATCTAAACTTAGAGGTATGGGGTCCCCCTAACAAAGCCTAGAGGTCTTCTATAATTATAATAAACTAGCTCTTAGACGTGGAGGGTGGTAAGGCGCTGTAGTGCTGTTTCCACTGTCATTATATTATGATTTCCCATTTTGTGCTTTATGGAATTGTAACAATGCTGATTATATTGTTCCTATGCATTTTGCTGCTGGTATTGGCTTGTGTACTGCATTTTAGAGCACGTTAGTTAAAATAAACATTTTAAACTATACCGTGTCTCTGTTTACTCACGTGGACAAGTATGAGTGTTTGAGTGAAAGAGTGTTCTTGTTTCCCACTACTCCTGAGAGGAACGAAGTCACGTGTTCTAGGTTGTCTAATCATTGGTAGCTTCGCTGTAGTATGGAGAACGAATGAGACACTATTGCTAGTCGGATTGGGTACTAGGTACTGAGGTGGGTTTTTTGGTACACGACAATACACCGAGGTCCTGGTTTCCTGCGCATAGTTCTGTGTATGGGCAGAATCCCTGCAACAGTGGGATGGTTGCATGGAGGGAGGGGTAGTCTTGAGGGGGAGGGAGTAGACCCTTTGGGCAATCTGCAAAACCCACCTGTTCAATGTTATGGTCTGCCAGCGGGGCAGGTGATGATGAATCCTGCCGCCAACTGGGTCCCTATGAAGGTCAGGGGACAGATTAGGAGGGTTTGGATTTTGCAGCTGCCTGGGGCGGGGTGGTGGACGGACCAGACCATTGGCGACCAGACCCATTGAGGTTTGTGAGTACTGCGCCCTTGTCCATGGAGAAGCTGGGGACCATGCATGGCACAGTGGCTGGGAGGTAATTGGCACGCTGGAAGTCCCCTCTGTAGCCACGAAAGAAGCGAAGAACAAGTTACTTACCTTCGGTAACGCTTTTTCTGGTGGATACAGTATCTGCCTGTGGATTCCTCACCTTGTGAATATCCCTGCGCCAGCAACATTCGGAAACTTTTGTAGCAGTCCACGCCGATGAGGTCGAAGACGACGTCACAGAGGAACGGCACCGCTCGCGACTCCGCTGACGTCACCGGCTCCATAAGAAGACCTCGTCGGCGTGATGACGTCAGTTCTGCCCCTTTTTTCCGTGCCTTCGAGGCACACGGACGGACTGACAGCAATATATACACAGTATACACAGTACACAATATGCAGATCACACACATAGTGTGGAGAATGAATAGAAAGGCCAAAGAAAGACACAATGCCTTTGACAGTAACATATACATTTTGAAATACCATCATCAGAATAGTAGACTAAAACATTACTAACAGAACCTTAGGTATAGAAGGATGGACAACAGGGAGGCGGGTGGGTCAGTGAGGAATTCACAGGCAGATACTGTATCCACCAGAAAAAGCGTTACCGAAGGTAAGTAACTTGTTCTTCTGATGGATACATCTGCCAGTGGATTCCTCACCTTGTGAATAGATTCCACAGCAGTCCCCACTCCCGGAGGAGGGTGTCCACCCTTCTATACCAGAAAGTCCTGAAGGACGGATCGCGCAAAATGTCCGTCCCTCCTCATCTCGGTGTCTAAGCAATAATGTTTTGCGAAGGTGTGGAGGGAGGCCCAAGTTGCCGCCCTACAAATGTCCTCCACAGGAACACCCCTAGACAAAGCAGACGTGGAAGACTTTACTCTAGTGGAATGAGCTCTCAAACCCTCCGGAGGTTCCTTACCAGCCAGGGAGTAGCAAATCTTGATGCACAAGACAATCCACCTGGAAAGGGTGCGCTTGTGCACCGCTCGACCTTTCCTGCAGCCAGCAAAGCCCACGAAGAGCTGGTCATCAACCCTGAAGTCTTTAGTCCTGTCCAGGTAGAAGCTCACCGCCCTCTTAGGGTCCAAGCGGTGAAGCCGCTCCTCCTCCTTGGAAGGGTGAGGGGGAGGATAGAAGGAAGGAAGGGTAATGGACTGCCCCAGATGGAAGGGAGTTACCACCTTAGGCAAAAACGCAGCCCTGGTCCTGAGTACCATTCGTTCAGCATGAACAGTCAAGAATGGGGGTTTTGAACTTAGAGCTTGAAGCTCACTTACCCTCCTTGCCGAGGTGATTGCAATGAGGAATACTGTTTTAAAGGACAACAGCCTCAAGGGACATTTGTGTAAGGGCTCGAAGGGAGAACCCATAAGATAAGTTAAGACAAGGTTTAAGTCCCATTGAGGCATGATAAAAGGAGTTGGAGGAAACTTGTTTGTAAGGCCTTTTATAAAACGAAGAACAATAGGTGATTTGAATACTGACGGCTGATCCGGCAAACAAAGGAAAGCCGATAAAGCCTATAAATATCCTTTCACAGTAGCCACAGCAAAGCCTTGCTGAGCCAGAGAAAGGGCAAACTGTAGAATGTTAGATAGACGAGCCTTCAAGGGATCAATGGACCTCTCTCCGCACCAAAGCACAAATTTAGACCACCTATATGAATATATAGATTTGGTGGAGTGTCACCTGGCCGATAAAATAACATCCACCACATCTGGCGGGAGAGAGAAAGAATTCAGGTTGCCCCGTTCAATCTCCAGGCATGAAGGTGTAAGCTCTGGAGGTGTGGGTGTAGATCCTGCCCCTCCGATTGCGAGAGGAGGTCTGCCCTCAGAGGGAGATGGAGCGGAGGGCACGAGGAGAGGTGGAGAAGATCTGTGTACCACACCCTTCTTGGCCAATCGAGGCGACCAATATAACTTGGGCCCAGTCTTGGCGAATCTTCCTCAGAACCCGAGGAATCAAGGGTATGGGAGGAAACGTGTAAAGGAGTCGTGAGCCCCAACTCAACTGAAACGCGTCCCCCAACGCTCCCTGCATCGGATACTGGAGACTGCAGAATGACGGGCAGTGAGCATTCTCGTGAGTGGCGAACAGGTCCACCCGAGGAGTTCCCCACATCCGGAAGACGTGACGAACCACCTCCGGATGAAGCCTCCACTCGTGGTCGGCGGAGAACTGCCGACTGAGACTGTCCGCACGTACCTTCAGAACTCCGGCCAGATGATTTGCCATCAGACAAATCTGATAGTCCTGAGCCCAGGACCATAGACGCAGGGCCTCTCTGCAGAGACAAAGAGACCCCACTCCTCCCTGTTTGTTTATATACCACATCGCGGTCGTGTTGTCCGTCAGGACTTGAACAGACTGACCGCGAAGGGAAGGGAGGAAGGCCTTGAGCGCCAAACGTATCGCCCGCAACTCCAGAAGGTTGATGTGAAGCAACCTTTCCTCTGGAGACCAAAGACCCTTGATTTCCAGATCCCCCAGATGAGCACCCCACCCTAAAGTGGATGCATCCGTTATCACCGTGGCCACCGATGGAGGTAGATGGAAGGACTTTCCTTGGGACAGATTGCCCTGCACGCTCCACCAAGATAGATCCGCTGCAGCTTCTCTGGAGATCCTCACAGACTCCCTGAGATCTCCTTTGTGCTGATACCACTGCTTGCGGAGGCACCACTGGAGCGCCCTCATGTGCCAGCGTGCATGGTTGACCAACAGGATGCAGGAGGCGAACAGACCGAGCAGGCGAAGGACCTTCAGAACTGGAACGACCGCTCCGTTGTAAAATAAAGGAATCATTTCCTGTATGTCGAGAATCCTTTGAGGAGGAGGGAATGCTCGACACACAGTAGTGTCTAGTACCGCACCTATGAACAGGTTGCGCTGAGAGGGCACCAGGTGAGATTTGGGCACATTTATCGAAAAACCCAATTTGTACAACAGCTGAGTTGTATCCTGCAGATGACGTAGCACCTTCTCTGGCGACTCCGCCTTGATCAGCCAGTCATCCAAATAAGGGAAAACCGAGACCCCCGACCTTCTGAGATGGGCTGCCACCACTGCCATCAACTTCGTGAAGACTCGAGGTGCCGAAGTAAGACCAAACGGAAGGACCGCAAACTGATAATGTTGCGACCCTACCGTAAACCGGAGAAACTTCCTGTGCGACTTCAGGATGGGGATGTGAAAATACGCATCCTGCAAGTCGAGCGACACCATCCAGTCCTCCTGATTCAGCGCTTGAAGAACCTGCGCAAGGGTGAGCATCTTGAACTTCTCCTGTTTCAGGTAAAAGTTCAAGATTCTGAGGTCTAGTATCGGACGCAATTTGCCGTCCTTTTTGGGAATCAGAAAATACCGGGAGTAGCATCCCCGACCCCTCTCCTGCTCTGGAACCACCTCTATCGCACCTTTTTGAAACAGCTTCAGGACTTCCTCCTGTAGGAGAAGACGGTGGTCCTCCGAGCAAGCACCTTGACAAGGAGGGTAATTCGGAGGGAACTCCCGAAAGGGAAGGGCGTACCCATTTTCTACAAGATCCAGAACCCAGAGATCTGTAGTTACAGACTCCCAGTCTTGCAGAAAATGGGTAAGCCGGCCCCCCACAGGACCAGCATGATCCGGAATGGCGGATCTAGGGCTGCTTTGCGGTGGTGGGAGGGGCTGAGGAGGAGGAAGAGGAGGAGGAGAGCTGACGGCCACGTGAGCGACCCCCGATTCTTCCTCTGTAACCTCTAGACGAGGAACCTTGCTGCTGCTGCTGGGTCTGCCTATAGGTTCGAAAATATGTCCTTCCGAACCCTCTGTATCTTTTAAAAGACCCCCTCGACTGAGACTGCAGGCCCAGAGATTTAGCTGTCGCATTGCTGTCTTTGAATCGCTCCAGAGCAGCATCTGCCTTCTTGCCAAACAGGCCAGATCCATCAAATGGCAGGTCCAATAGAGTCGATTGCACATCCTGTGAGAACTCTGAAGATCTTAACCAGGCACTCCTTCTGGTTGCGACAGAAGACCCCATGACTCTCGCCACCGAATCCGCCGTGTCCAATCCACTCTGGATCACCTGGCGTGCAGCCGCCTGAGCATCAGCCAAGATGTCATTGAACCCAGTCCTATCATCCTCAGGCAGTTTTGGCGCCAGTTTCTTAGCCGAATCCATAAGTGCGTGCACATAGCGTCCCAAAAGACAAGTGGCGTTTGTTGATTTCAAGGCCATGCTGGCTGATGAAAATACTTTCTTGGCCAACTGGTCTAGCCTTTTAGCCTCTCTGTCCCTAGGAACCTGAGGAAAAGCCCCCTTAGACTTTCCTGAACAAGCTGCCTGAATTACCAGGCTCTCAGGTGAAGGATGTGACGTCAAAAATTCAGGGTCCCCTGGGGCTGCTCTATATCTCCTAGCAATCGTCTTAGAGACCGCAGGAGCAGAAAAGGGCTTGCGCCACACCTCTAACACAGGTTCCACAATGGCCTCATTAAAGGGAAGCAAAGGCTCTGATACCGCCGTGGGAGAATGCAGTACCTCAGTTAAAATGTTTGACTTAAACTCCGTAGTTGCTAACTGGAGATCAAGCAGCTCCGCAGCCTTCCTGATAACCGAATGGTAGGGAGCAACGTCCTTAGAGGGTTCATCTGACGGTGGAGTAATCTCCCACTCAGGAGACAGATCCAACCCACTAGCTTCTTTAAGCTCTTCGAATACTTCATCCGACTCCACCAATTCCCCCTCTTCCGCTTCCTCCTGAAGGTACCTCTGCTCTTCAATAATCCTCTGAGACTCCCTTCTGGAACGAATCCGAATCATCGGCGTCGCCGTATTCGAATCCGATGGCGCCGGCGTCGAGCGTGGCTCTGCCGGAGCCATCGGCGTCAAACGAGGTCGAGCCGGAGCCGGCGAGGATGGAAGCGGCGTCGACGTCCTCGGAGCCGGAGGATTCCAAGACGGCGTTGCTGGAAAGAACGGTATGAAAGGGGCCTGTGGATATACTTGCGGCACCCCCAAGTTAAATGCCATTGGACCCATCGGACCCGCAGGTGCACCAGAGGTGTACATGGCTCGAGCAAACACCCCATACATCGCATTTAAGTAATGCGAGGGGTCCTGACCTGGTCCAGGGAAGGCAGGGTACTGGTCAGGCCTCACCGGACTCGGGCCAACCGGCGCCAACGGTGGAATCAGCGGCGTCGCAGGCTCACCCGAGGCTTGAATATCTTCCGGGGCCGGAGACGGAGCCTGAGACGGAACCGGCGCCGGAGATGGAACCGGCGTCGGAGTCCGAGCTGGAACCGGTGAAGCCGGAGACAAGGAGACCACTGGAGATGAAGGACCAGCAGGCGAATCCGGCACAGGAGAAGGAGAAACAGAGTCCTTCCGACGCAGAGTAGGTGACTTCGGCTTCGGCGCCGAGCTCTTATCAGAATGGTGTCGAGACGAGTGCCTTCTCTTTTTCTTATGTTTCTTGGCTCGAGAAGTATGTCCCGAAGTCGACTTCGACGCCGACCTCGACTTCGATCTAGACCTCGACCTCGATCTTCTTCTCCCTCTCTTCTCCTTCTTCATTTTTTGCAATGAAGAGTTTTGCCTCCCTTTCTTTAAGAGCCTTCGTGCTCATCTTCCGGCAGCTGGTACAGCCATCCACGTCGTGGTTCGACGATAAACACCACACACAGTCCTCATGAGGATCTGTGATGGACATGTGCTTGCCACACTCCCGGCAAGGCTTAAATCCAGACTTTTTTGTCGACATCCTCGAAAGAGTACAGGAAAAATAACCAGAATACACAAAGTATCAACGACGCTAACAACAGCGATTCCCGAAATCCGTTGGCTTCGACGGCGCGGAAAAAAGGGAACTGATGTCATCACGCCGACGAGGTCTTCTTATGGAGCCGGTGACGTCAGCGGAGTCGCGAGCGGTGCCGTTCCTCTGTGACGTCGTCTTCGACCTCATCGGCGTGGACTGCTACAAAAGTTTCCGAATGTTGCTGGCGCAGGGATATTCACAAGGTGAGGAATCCACTGGCAGATGTATCCATCAGAAAAGCGGATTGGGGGATGACATGGGACTGCATATCCTTGTACCACTTGAGTGCCTAATCTGCTTGTTTCCGAATAGACAGGTGCCATCAAAAGGCCAGTGTCCATAAGGGTAGCGTGGACATCCTTAAAAAGCCAGTCGTTCTCAACCAGACATGGAGCCTCATGGCCCATTGTCGATGAAATTGCTCTGCAGAGTCAGTCAGTAGTGCCAAGCCCGCATCTGATTGTGAACTTTGCTGCATCTCACCCGTCAATAACAGCTAGGGAGTGTACAGCTGGGCCTCCTACGGGACCTGTGGCAGCACTTGCACAACCATGTCTCACAAGAGTGTGGGAATAACAGCCCAAAAGGCATGCAGTGTTCACAGACCACAATGAATGCCAGACTGATGGAAGAAAACATCTTCTTCCCCAAAGAATCCAGCCTCTTGGATTCCCTATCTGGAGGAGTGGTAGGGAATGTGGAGGCTTGGACAACCAAGCACTCGGGTAGGGTGTTGGGTGAGGAACTTTGGGTCCCCTGGGGCAGGGCAGTGGCCAACCTTCCTATTCACAGAAGCCCCTGTCTTGGGTTTGGACCAGGTCCCCAAAAGGACGTTTGTGAGGGTGTCATTGAACACGGGAGGAGGGGTTCAGATGTGGAGACTACCGGTTGCAACACCTCCATCAAGATGTAAGTCTTGACTGCCACCGAAGGCAACTGAAGGTCAAGGACCTCAGCTACCCTCTGCACCACCATTGCATATGAGGCTCCCTCCTCTGTAGCCATGGTAGGGGGTAGAAAGCATAACAGTATTTGGAGAAGTATCCAATACACTGACTTCATCCAGTTCCTCACAGCAGTCCATATTTGGGTCTTCTTGATAGGGCTGTCATTCTGAAGGGTCCAGCGACCCTCTCAGTCATCCCCGAGGCCTAGCCCAAGAGAATATGTTATGTTATGTTATTGTGTTTTATAGCGCGCACAGCTACTCCTGGGAGTGCCCCGGCGCGGGCCTAAAGGTCAGTAGAGCAAAGATAAACATTAGAACAAGAAAGTTTTGAGCAGCTTCTTGAACTGACTCAGCTCTTGAGTAGCACGCAAAGAGAGAGGCAGCGAATTCCAAATCGTGGCTGCCCTGAAGGCAAGAGATCTGCCCCCCATTAGTTGAAGACGCACACGAGGAATTAGCGCAAGCAGTTGAGACGACGATCTCAAATGCCTGGTAGGCAGGTAGAAAGCAAACCGCTTTCTAAGATAAGGGGGACCTCTATCATACAAAGATATGCCCATCCAGCTCTGTGTCGGAGTCGCAAGAAGCTTTAAAGCCTGTTCTCATAAGGTCTTAGGAGCCATGGCCCGACAGTCTGAGTACGACTTTGCACTTCCTGTTCCAGCCTGACGCCTGGGAAACTCAAAGGTAGGGAATCTGCAGCTAGAAGTCTCTATGAGATACAAAGTTTAATCAGGGTCCAACCGTGACATGTAGAGTATTTACCTAGATAGGCAGTTTCCCTTTCAGCAAGGTCCTGATATTCAGTAATGACAATGGAGCATCCGTGAACGGAAGTAGAGTTAGGAATTGGACCTATCGATATCAGTAAGTTCTGCCTCCACTTGCACCAGTCTGTTGTTTAAACGCGCACATCGAGGAACGGAGCCGTACCCAGAATTTTGGGCGGATCAGAAAAATTACGCTCTCGCCTTAATAGGACGGCCAGCATAAAGGATGTATTGGCACCTTTACAACTGACTTACTAATGTATCCATACACAGGATCGTACCATCCCTGAAGTGCTATTGAATACATTGGGGACACTCTCCTTTCTAAATAAACGCCTTGGAATACCAAAACAATGAACATGACCTCGTATATGAAGTGAGGCCCTATCTTACTGATCCAAGATAAAGTTATACATCGCCAGTAGGCTTCTCCTTATCCTTAAAGCCACTCGTCAGCAATTTTTATTGGGACAGAAATGGATCATTGTTAGAGTTATGCTGTGGAGGATTTAAATTTGTCAGTCCTGAGGAAGGTGGTTTTTATCACGGTACACCACCGAAACGCGTCGACGCATAGGTTGTGGGGTGGAATTTGTTGCGGAACAGAACTCCAAGTAACAAGGGTGCACTGTCACCAGACTCTTTCTGTTTACTGTAATCACGAATTCACACATCCAAGACATAATTTTGTTGTCTGCTATTGTTCCTCCTACCATACAATTGTATATATGTTTTATTGTCTTTTTAATTTGTACCAAAAGTGATAATTCATTATTGTTGTGTGCCTTTAGGTATAACGTACATATATTGTCTCTTTATTGTCATTATTGAGGTTTGATTTTCAGTCACTTGTCTGTGACTATTTTATTTAATGTACTTTGTAAATGAGTTTTTTTTTAACTTGTCAATAAATCTCAACCAATGGTTTTTTACGAAATAGACTTTCTTTACCGATTTTTTCCAACATTACATTTGGGGGCGTTCGTTATTTTGTTTGAGAGTGCATAAGTGAGTGAACGTTGTTAGACTTGTATATATGACATTATCCTCCATTCTAGCTCAAAGGGAAAAATGTTGTTAACTAAACAGTTTCTGGCGCTCTATCCCTTTGGACTTTATTGAGCCCCTCTCCTTGTTTTGCAAGGTTACTCAGAATACAAACAAAAAATCCAACATGTTATCCATGGTGTACGCCTCGGGGAGCGGGCAGCACTGCGGCATTCTAAGCTCTAGTTGAAGAGCAATACATAGTGCAGGTACATAACTGTAGGGTTACAACAGAAAAGGTTGTTTCAAGATGCAAATAAGAGGGATTGATAACAGAAGTAATCAGCCAGCAGACACAAATAGTGAATGGCAGTGTTTTTGGAGAAGACAGGGAGCATATCGGTCAGGTGGGAAAAGGTCTTTACTGTCAGAAAAGTGGAGCTCCGGAGGCGAGCGCTATAGGGTGGTGCGGGATGAAGAGGATTTATTAGAGCCCAGCTGTTTGCAGAACGTCAGTACCTCCGCTGGAGTATCAGAGAATCAGGCCTTTCCGTCCATGACCACCCGAAGCCTCACAGACATCCCGGTCACCTTGATGTGGTCAAAAGTTTGGGGTCCCACGACCCAGGGCGAACGATCCACTAGGTGCACAGTGATGAGATGAAGGCAGTAGTACGGATCATGTGCACCGCACACATGGATGGAATGGTCCTGGCGGAGAAAGTATTAGTCATCCCAAGGTCCAAACTGCACCCGATCCCACAGGTGTCAGCGGGAGGGGAGATGCCGGTGGATTGTGAGCACGACCTCGGGGTGCAGCAGAGTAATTGGAGTGCAGGTTAGGCATCCCACTACATGGAGCTGGTTACCAGTGAAGAACACAAGGCAGGGGGCTCAGCCGGATGGTGCAGGAAGGCGCCCCAGCAGCTTGGCAGTAGCACAGCAACAGGTACAGTGGGCCCAGGGGCTATGGGAGGGTCGCAAAAGGAGAGGGTGGGGTGATCAGTGTACTTACAGGCAGGATCTTCCTCACGGTCATCACCAATGCAGATAGGCGAGGGTCCTAACCGCCAAGCAGAGCCAAGCATGTCGAGCAGATCGGTGGTATCCTTCAAACCAACAAGTCGAAACGGGCCACAGTGAACTCCAATGGTTACCCAGGAGCTCGTACATGCTGCCTCTGCCAGGCCCTCTGCACTGCAGCCAGGCAGGAGTGGAAGGGGCACCAGTGACACCCAGGCATCAGGCAGTGAGGGCTCACAGGCGGGCCAAACAGGGAGGTGAAGGGGCCAGCACCACTCAGGCCTGGAAGGCACCGTCAAGAGCCGCAGTCTACAACCACAAGGCCCAATGCACGCCGTTATATCCAAAGTGAGTGCGGCCAGCAGGATGCACAGCCGGAAGGCACAGGAGGCCAATACGGATACCAGGAGGAGGTGAGAGGAGAGAGGGGGCATGGATGGAAGGCCCCAGAGAGGCTCTGTAGCCTCTAGCTTCAGGCTCACCGACAGCCCCTGTCGCCGCGGGGCCTCCAAGGCGAGGCTAGTCCTTCCAAACCCGTCCTCAAACTTCAGCATTATGGCGAGTTTGCAACTGGCATAGTTCAGCGCCACTGGTGCATGGGGATCAGCATTTTAACACTCTGATGTGAAAGGATTTCATTGGATTGCAGTAACTCGAAGGATGATGGCTATCGGCGCTGGAGCTTCACTGCCATGAGGCCATTACAGTAGATGGTGTGGTGAAGCCCCCCCATCATACATACATGTTATACAAAACCTAAGTCTATTATAATTTGGTTTTCATAGGAGTCTCTATATGTTTATTGGCTATTGCCTGATCCATATTTAGCCAGTGTCTTTCACATCTATTCCAGAGCACATTTTGAATGAGAGACCTGATAATACTTTGAAATTACTGGACAGGCCCATCCTTCTTCTCTCCTAGAATCTAATAGTATCTTAATCTAATAGTATCTTCCTCTAAACACCCTGTTTCTTTCATTACAGTTTAATTGTGATTTTCTCTGCTGGAGCCATACAATCTTTCATTTAGAAATTCAAGCTGCGAGGGTGGGGAGGAAGTATATCCGAATAAACAAGATATTCAACTTGAAAATGCCATCTTCCCTAACCACGCGATACACAGATATTTGGAGCAGTATATCAGGTCAATTTCTAATCAGCTCAACATTTTGGTACAATTAGCAGGGTAAAGACATCCACTTAAAGCTTGACAGTAGTTCCTGTATACTGTACCTCTCCTGTTGCCCATTGTAAGCCTTCCAACTCCGAGCTCTATCTTTATGTAATAATAATTTCAGATTTGTGCATGCTCAAAATACTGATACACCTCATTATTTCTCTAATTTCTTTATCTTAAGCTTCTATAAATAAAAGACATCATCAGCAAAAAGACAGCTTTTCTGCTTGTCTCCTACAATCTTAATATTTACTATATAATGGTTGTTCTTAACATTGCCTGATAAGAACAATGGGGACAATGGACAACTTGTGTCTCACCATCCTAGTTAGTGGCATCCTATTAAACAATTGGGCATTACCCAGAATTATTGTAGATGGTGTAATTATTTGCCAGCATAACTTTTCTCATATTACTCCATCCCTATTTTCTTCAACATCCTTGAAATAAAAAGTCATTTACATCAGTCAAATATCTTTTGGCGATAGGAATACTACAGCCTTTGATTTTTTCATCCTCCTAACCTATGAATTATTTGGGTTATCTGTCTGGTACTGTCAAATTTTTTTGGATTTTCTAATGAAGCCTGCTTGGTTAGGATCGAAACAAGCATTGGCATAGCCAATAGGTCTCGCCTTTGGGACCTTATAAGTGTTTAATTATCCAGCACAATATCCTTGGTCTCATGCATGGACATTGAATACTTGAGAAGACAGCCTGAGGCCTTCCAGCTACTTCAAGGCGCTTGTCTTCCTGGCGGTGGGAAACGTAGTAGTTACAATGGAATTTCAAATCTCTTGCCGATTGGTCACTAATGGTTTCGGTACAATGCTTGGGTGATCTTACATTACCTAGGGCGCAGTGCTCCATCTCTGGTGGTTAGTTAACAGCCCAATGCAGTGGTGTAGCTAGGGCTTTTGCCGCCTGTGGCAGCCCCTGCAGCAGCCGAATGTAAGAGCAGGTGGGGGGTTGTGCTGGTGATTCTCCCGCGACGGCCGCAGGTTAGAGCGGGAGGGGATGCCACCGCCCCCAAAACTCGTGCTGCCTGGGCCGGATTGCCCCCCCATGCTACACCACTGGCTTAATGCATTCTGGAAGATGTAATTGTGGTTAATTCAGTTGCTCAAATAAAGCTCATGTGCCTAATTACAATGATAAAAGTCAAGCCGTCACTTCCTTAGTGACATGGAGTCATCTGGTAACCGCATATTTATGAAACAGCTTTTTTGACAGTTGCTCAGGTGCTCACAGCACTGCAAAAGTACTCCCCCACTCTCCATCAGTGCATCAGAGCTTGCCTCTCTCTGATCTGTCTCTGCATTCAATGGGTGCTGGTAGGATAGAGGTGGGAATGCCAGGGAATTCAAGGGAAGAGCTGAGCCCGAGCTTGGCTCTTAGAGCACAGTGCTTACTTAAGTGCCAGGGCTTTCATCAGGAGGCCACTGCAGCTCGCATCACACATGGCCCCTGCTATGCTGCCAGTGACAGTAACAGCATTACTACTAACCACCACTCTGCTACAAATGTGACAATTCGGACTATTTCAGGTTCTCTAAGCTATAAGAATAGTTTGGGCGGTAGATAATAGTCATTTTTAATGTATATTGAATTAATAATTAACTGTTGTTGTGCTCATCTCCAAATTAGCCTGGCAGTCCCACCTTGCGGCAGACTGTCACAAGCACTGGTGTTGCCAATTAAGTGCTGATGCCGAGCACCAGAAACCACCGGTTCAAATTAAGCACTGTAAGCACATAAATACCAAATAAATAGAAAAATCATAATGGGAACCCTACATTTTATAAAACACAACATAAACACCAGCCACACAACATGTCAAACAGGAGCTACATAGTATATAACAGACAGAAGCTGCAGAACAAAGCATGTATGTGCTACATACCATGGCAGCTAGATAACAACACGGGCAGCAGCTACAAATTATGTAACAATACAGAGTACAGCAGCCACATGGCATAGCCCGCCACACAACAGTCAGCAGCTGCAAACTACATAACATATTCAGCAGCAACTATAACACAACATAAACAGCAGTCACAAAGCATCACAGACAGCAGTTTCGTATTACATTACAAACAGAAGCCGCATAAGACTGCACACATTTGCCACATAAAATATTATGGAGAGCAGTTTCATGGTACAGACAGCAGCTCGAAAACATATACAGTAGCATTTTCATGTTATATAGCATGACAAAGAATCCACCATAGCTAGATAACAGAGACAGTAACTACACATTATAGAGCATGGACAACAGCATACCTACATATTGTATAGTATAGCATAGCATTGACAGCAACTATAACATAACATTGTAAAGCTCAACTAGGAAAAAAGTTAGGGGATGGGGAGTCCACTTATATTGCTGGTGTGTGATGCTGCAGTACTTTCCCCCTTCTGGGTAATGATGAATGGGAGAAGTGCAGAGTTTAATGCACCTTTAATGCAGTCCTTCCTCAATCCCGCCCCTATATCTCACTGGAGGCGGGCCATCAGAAGGGTAATCAAATGCTAAAATCCAGCAGCTTTGAATATGTGGATGATAGAGAGGGAACCAAGGAAAATGTCCTGCTTTGCCAAGTGCTCTTCAGTAGCCAGCATTTTTTTTTCTGCCTTCGAATTCCTGATATGATTGCCCTGCGGAGCCATATCGTTAACAATGTGAACACTGTCCTGGACAGAGGCTGCGAAGGGGTTAAATAAAAATGAAAAGAGGTCCTGCCTTGACCCTGGCCAACACTTCTGTCCAACAGCTAGGTGTGCGAGAATGGAGCTCAACTTAGCAGGTAATCAAAAACGTAAACATCCTGGAGTGTGCTGGCTAGCCTCTTTGTTCTGCAGGAGTACAAGACACTCCTCTTGCAACTGAACTTAAGTTCCAACTCTGTCACCTCAACCTCTGTCACCTCAACCAGCTTTTTAAGCTGACCTTTGAACTTTTTAATGCTGGGGGGAAGTGACTACCCTGTTCACCCCCTAAATAAGAATAAGAAAATGACTGCAAAGTCCCTTTTATAGGATCACAGTTTCTGAATTTAAAAACATTAGCAGATTTCTGCCAGTTGAGTATCTAGAAACAGGAACGGAAAGCCATAAAGATGGGTGTTTTTATTGTCTTTTTATTTGTGTGTTCATTTATATTTAGAAGTATAAAAACGCGTTGTTGCTTTAAAACAATGTAAAGTTTTTATTTTTTATTATTCGGTAAATTGAGGAGAGCAAAACAGGTAACAACCGCACAAAAAATGGTATCAAAGCATTCACTGTCATTGGTACGAATACTATTAATAATGAGCATGATAAATCAAAGAATTGTCCTATTAATAAATTGTCCATTTATTTGTAACAAGCCACTCGGGGAATTGCCTTGTGGTGACTTTATTAGTCGGTTCCATTGGATGTTTTTTTCGTATTATTATGTTCATTGCTATGATTTGAATTAGACAGCGCCATGTTAGGCAAATCAGTTATAAATATATGACTTCACAGTGCACAGCATCTAGGTTATGCAGCACACATTCACGCCCCTCTTCCCTCCTCTCAGAATTGCATATTTTAGATTCAGGAAGTGAATTGAGGTTGTGACTAAAAGATGGCTGACAATTGCATTTTAACACGTTTGGTTTGTGCTAATTATACACTGTTTGTTCTGTGCACGTTGCCTGGGACGCCAGAGTTCTGCAGCCAATATTGATTTCTCTGAAAGGTATGAATTTAATGTTGATGGATGCAGTGGGCTTTTTAGGAAGAAAGCAACAGGAGCCGTTCAGTTTCGTAGATGTCTCTCGCTTTTCCAGGGCTATACCTAAGCAACATGCCACGATGAATAAATAGGGTGACCAGATACCAAAACAAACAAGCATTGGCCGGGCGGCCGTAAAAGTAACGCGGCCGTGAAAACGAAAGTAATCGCGATCAAACTTGAAAGTGATCGCGATGACATGGCCGCGCTGTGTGGTAAGCACGCGAGTTGTGCGCGCGCAGCCGTGATTGGCGGCTACGCGCGTGCTCACTCGCGTGAACGCAAGCGTACTGTCTCGCCTGAGACAGCACATGCGCTGGCTCAGGCGAGACCTAAAAAGCAGATGACTTAGGTACACAGCTAGGTTAAGTAAATACACTGGAAGTATGTAGAACGTGCTGTCAATGTATTCCCTGGCTATGGAAGGGTGTAAATGTTTGCCTCTATCTAATGAGGCTTTCAGCTGATCACCCAGCTTAGACGTAAGGCATGAAATTCCACTTTTTTCAGATATTGTCTCTTAACTCTAGTAACAGTCTACACTGATGTCTTTTTTTTGTTATTCTGGAAAGACCTTTACACGCTGTGATCTTTTTGGGCTGTTAATTGGTGTGTTGAGCTACTCAGCTTTACTGCTCTTCTAATAAAATCTATTTCAACTTGTATAAGGAGCATTCAGATTTGTTCATGAAAAGCAAGATAAGCTGGTCACTGACAGCCACAAATTTCACTTAGTCCTTTCTAGAGGCTATATTTAACTTATAGCACTTAACTCTCCCAGTGCCCCTGACATCCTGAACCATCAAGTCACTGATTTCCTCTCCCCACAGTTGTTGTCAAAGTATTCTTTTATTTAATTCCTTAATTTACGGATTTGGTCCTTAGAGAAACATTGAATGAGCTTAAATTTCACAGAGTTTGTTTTTCTGCTACCCAATATGTTCATTACGAACAGAGCGCATTAGATCCATATATTTTGCGACATTTGTTATACGGCAGTCCATTCTAGTTCAAATAATTTAATATGCATGCAGATAAAATATACCATTATCCGGTGTATGATGTTACTGGAGCCTATAACCCCCTATTACAGTTGTTCTCAAACTGTGCGCCGTCGCTCCCTGGGGAGCTGTCAAACCTAGCCAGGGGAACCATGCACAAAGCACTTTAATGCATTTAATGTTGAAGGGTCTGTTGGCATCAGTTGAACTAATTAGACTTAAACGTATGGTGTTGATGATTTGTAAGTGACATGCCTAAAGCTGTAAAAGTAGTGCTTAATTGATGGCATGTCGAGGGAGATGACCTTCGTATTTCACTGGATACCCACGTTCCAACCCTCCCAAAGTGCCCCCACAGCCGGTCGCTCCTCACCCTCTGCTCTGCCGCCGCCTGCCTGCCGCTTCCTGGCGCCTGCCTGCTGCTGACGCCGCTTACCACTTTTTCACCGCCGCTGCCCTCTGCCTTCCTGTAAGTGCCGCCTCCTGCTCCCTGCCTGCTGCTGCCCCCAT
Source organism: Triturus cristatus (assembly GCF_964204655.1). Lineage (NCBI taxonomy): Eukaryota > Metazoa > Chordata > Amphibia > Caudata > Salamandridae > Triturus > Triturus cristatus. The sequence continues at coordinate 677,747,433 of NC_140593.1, read as the reverse complement.
TTTCCGCTAGTTCACCGCCGCCGCTGCCCCTGTGAAGTTTTTTCTTCTTTCTCGCCTCTGCCCCCGCTGACCCGCCTCCCCTCCTAGACCATTGGCCACCCCGCTCCCGCCTCCCAGCTGCTCCTCCCTCCCGGCTCCTTACTTATGACGCCCCCTGAGCGACCGCGCAGCGGGAGCGCCGACTGAGCGCCGTCCGCGCCTGGACCGCGCCCAGCGCCAGACCCCCTGGCCCCCGCGCCCGCCAGCCCCCCCGCAGGACCTACGATGACGTCATACTCAACGCATTCAACACTGGCCAAACCCCCGGATGCTACCAAGCATGCCCGCGACGCACCCATGGACCCTTCGTCTGCCGATCCTGCAACTTCTCCTGCCTCCGAACCTGCACCGCGCCCACCAAGACGGACAGCAGCAACCACCTCAAGTGCATCCTGCTCAACACCCGCTCCGTCCACAGACACGCCGTGGAACTCTGGAACTTCCTCGACACCGCATCTCCAGACGTCGCCTTCCTCACGGAAACCTGGATGAACGCCTCCTCAGCCCCCGACATCGCCATCGCCATCCCGGACGGCTACAAGATCATCAGGAAGGACCGCGTCAACCAGACCGGAGGAGGTATCGCCATCGTACACAAAAGCACCATTCGCATCTCGACTGACTCCATCGACGCATTCAACGCCGCCGAGCACCTGCACTTCCTGATTCATACTGACCCCAAGACTACCCTCAGAGGCACCCTCATCTACAGACCCCCGGGACCGCGCACACAATTCTGCGAAGACATCACGGACTTCATCAGCCCACACGCCCTCCCCTCCACCAACTACATCCTTCTCGGGGACCTCAACTTCCACCTGGAGAACAACAAAGACCGCAACACCACCGCCCTGCTGGACAACCTCGCCAACCTCGGACTCCAGCAACTGGTCAACACCCCCACCCACTATGCCGGCCACACGCTTGATCCCGTCTTCTCATCCAGCAAGCACATCACCTTCAGCCACTCCACCGGACTTCACTGGACTGACCACAGCTGTGTCCACTTCAGCTTCAGAAAGAACACAACCCACCACCACCCGAAGCAGGCTCCCCACAGAAACTGGAGCAAGATCACCGCCGACCAGCTCACCACTTCCCTCCGCCAAAGCCCACCTGTCAGGACAACGGACCCCAACGCAGCAGCCCGCAACCTCACACAGTGGCTGACCACCTGTGCCGACGACCTCGCCCCTCTGAAGAACCCACTCACCAGGCCCAGAAGCAAGAAGGCCCCCTGGTTCACCGACGAACTCAAGGACTCCAAGAAGGCCTGCCGCACACTCGAGAAGGCCTGGCTCCTCGACAAGACCGCCGACAACATGACCACCTTCAAACACGCCACCCGCAGACATCACCAGCTCATCCGCTCCACCAAGAAGAAATCTCTGAAGGAACGACTGGACAACAACGCCCAGGACAGCAAAGAACTCTTCAACATCGTCAAGGAGTTCTCCAACCCCAGCACCGGCAACAACGACATCACTCCTTCACAGGACCTCTGCGACTCCCTCGCCTCGTACTTCCACCGCAAGATTGCCGAAATCCACAACATCTTCGGAGCACCACCCCCGCACCCATCGGTCGAACCAACGCACCTCGCCGCCGCCCTCCTGACATGGACCGAAGTGACCACCGAAGACACGGCCCGCATGATGAACACCATCCACTCCGGATCTCCGACCGACCCATGCCCCCACCATGTCTTCAACAAGGCAGACTCCACCATCGCACCCCACCTCCGAGACATCATCAACACCTCCTTCGACACAGCCACCTTCCCAGAGAGCTGGAAGCATGCCGAGCTCAGCGCCCTGCTGAAGAAACCAACAGCGGACCCGACCGACCTCAAGAACTTCCGCCCCATCTCGCTCCTTCCTTTCCCGGCCAAAGTCATCGAGAAGGTCGTCAACAAGCAGCTGGCCGCCTTCCTCGAGACGAACGGATCCCTCGACCCATCGCAGTCCGGATTCAGAGCCAACCACAGCACCGAGACCGCCCTCATCGCAGCCACTGACGACATCCGAGCCCTGCTCGACAACGGAGAAACAGCGGCACTCATCCTCCTAGACCTCTCCGCAGCATTTGACACTGTCTGCCACCGCAACCTAGTCCAACGCCTCAACGACACCGGCATCCAAGGGAAGGCTCTGGAATGGATCACCTCATACCTCGCCAGCAGAACACAGAGAGTACGCCTCCCCCCCTTCTGTTCGGAGGCCACCCGAAGTCATCTGCGGCGGTCCGCAGGGATCGTCACTCAGCCCCACCCTCTTCAACGTCTACATGAAGCCCCTCGCTGCCATCGCACGCCAACACAACCTCAACATCATCTCCTACGCCGACGACACCCAGCTTATCCTCTCCCTCACCAGAGACCCCGACACCGCCAGAGCCAGCCTACACGAAGGGATGAAAGACGTCGCCGAATGGATGAACATCAGCCGCCTGAAACTGAACACATACAAGACAGAAGTCCTCATCCTTGGACCATCACCCTCCGCATGGGAAGACTCCTGGTGGCCCCCAGCCCTAGGCACCGCACCCAAGCCAACAGACCACGCACGCAACCTGGGCTGCATCCTGGACTCCACCCTATCGATGACCAGACAAGTCAACGCCGTCTCCTCGTCATGCTTCCACACCCTCCGCATGCTCCGCAAAATCTTCCGGTGGATCCCAACCGAAACCAGGAAGACGGTCACCCAGGCCCTCGTCACCAGCCGACTAGACTACGGAAACACCCTCTACGCCGGAACCACAGCCAAGCTTCAGAAAAGACTCCAACGTATCCAGAACGCCTCCGCCCGACTCATCCTGGACGTCCCCCGACGCAGCCACATCTCGAGCCACCTGAGAGACCTGCACTGGCTCCCCGTCAACAAGAGGATCACGTTCAGACTCCTCACCCACGCACACAAATCCCTCCACGACCTGGGCCCCAAGTACCTCAACGACCGCCTGACCTTCTACACGCCCACCCGCCAGCTACGATCCGCGCACCTCGCCCTCGCCGCCGTACCTCGCATCCAGAGAGCCACCACCGGAGGAAGATCCTTCTCCTACCTGGCGGCCAAGACATGGAACTCCCTGCCCATCCACCTGCGGCTGACCCAGGACCACCTCGCCTTCAGGAAACAGATCAAGACCTGGCTGTTCGAGCAGTAGCGGACCCCCTCCCCCAGCGCCTTGAGACCCTTCCGGGTGAGTAGCGCGCGATATAAATTCCATGATTGATTGATTGATTGATTGAAAGTATGTGGAAGATACCTGATTTATTTTCTTAGACTCGTTAATAGTTTCGTTTTTTTCCAAATGCATTTTATACCAATGCAAGTTATCAGGAAAGTACAGTTGTCCTGTCTATTAACACACTAAGTATTATTAAGTATTAGGTACTTCCGGTACACATTTCTTTCAGTACACACGCATTTCCAGACAGGTCTGCTTTCTCCTTGAGCACAGGGAAGCAAAACACCATATACGGCATAATGCCAACATTTGGAAGCAAGAAAGAGGATTTAAAAAAACAAAAAAACAGATGCTTTTTTTTTACTTGCATTGATTTGGATGCAATTTTAGTGAGGAGACAGAAAAAATAAAGCTGTATGTGGTTTAAAAAATGGTGAGTCACTCTGCTGAGACAGGTGTGTTGGCACGTATGACATGGGTAGAAAGGTAAGTGCATGCAAATATTCTTCAAGCGCAGAAACACTTTGGAAATAAGGTCTACATGCATTGGGGTGCTATCTAGCTCTGTAAGTGGGATAAAAAAGTTTAAGAGGGTACTCTAATAAAAGGCATGGGCAAAGAAGTGTAACTAGGATTTTTTTTTTAAAGGCGCCGCCTTAGTAATACGAAACACACTGCATAAATGATTATAAAACCAGCTTAATCCCATTTATTTTCAGGGAGGAAAGAACGAGTTACTTACCTTCGGTAACAATGCATCTGGTAGAGACACAGTCTAGCCGCAGATTCCTTAACTTAAAATATTCCCCAGGCGTCAGACTGGATCCGTAAAACTTTTTCCCCAGCAGTAACTCTGCACAACGGGGGACGGCATCGCCCAGCTCCGTCCGGACGTCATCCGCGGAAGTGACATCAATGAAGCTATATAGGTCCCCCTCCTCCCCCCGCGTGCTGATGTCAGTTTTCTGTGAAACTTTTCCGCGCCACAACGCGTAGCCAGTACATAAAACTGTGAGAGTATAGGAACAGTGTGCCAAAAAAGAATAAAACTCATTGAAAGAACAAATTTCTCGGATCAACAATGAGAAGAAATCAGACAATGATGAGTAACATCACCACATTGAAAGAACACTCAACACTTGAATGGACTGAAGGAGCGAGCAGAGAACCCGCCCCAGAAAAAGTCCCACCATAGCGGAGAGCCGTGGCCCCCGTAAGAGGCAACGGCAGTGGAAATAAATAGCAGAACAGAAGAAGGGCACTTCGTAACTACAGAATGGACCTGTATGAAACACAGTCAGTAACCATATACTGTAACTGTAAAGGACAAGACTGGAACAACATGACTTATGACAAGGGACCAGAAGTGAGCAACAACCAGGGATGCTCACCACACCCCCCACAATGACCGATGAACATCAGCATAGTCAAACAGAAGCACAACCCAATCCACTGCAGCAGAGATAAGGAGAGCCCAAGGAATGGGGAGAAATAGACAAGGGCAGAGAGAGTGCCGAAGAACATGAGAATCTCCATGCCGCAGCAATCAGGGTGGGGAACATGGAAAGCACAGAACCTAGCCACCCAAGAACCAAAGTGGCGGAGAGACCAGGTGCCAAAACAGAATGACACACCCTGCCCCAGAGGCAGGCGATGTAGAAAATCCTTGAGGTAGACAAATGCCACCTGCAAGGAGGCAAGTGGGTAATAACCCACCTGGAAAGGCTCTCGCAGAACGGGAAGATGGGTGGGTGTTAAGGAATCTGCGGCTAGACTGTGTCTCTACCAGATACATCGTTATCGAAGTTAAGTAACTCGTTCATCTGATAGAGACATCTAGCCGCAGATTCCTTAACTTAGAATCGATACCAAAGCCATACCCCATTGGAGGAGGGTCTGCGAGTGAAAGCCACCAAGCTCCCAAGGGAAGTAAACCATCAAAAACAGTGACGAAAACAAGGTGGGGACAGCAGTGCCAGCGCGGCTGACACCAGAACCATAAACCTCAGCAATGCCACCTGAGCTGACACTAGGCCACGAAGTAAAAAGTGGAGCATGAGCAAAGGAAGCTGAGTACCACAATCCGTCGGAGGATGGCACAAATCCACCATCAGCCAAACAGGGACTAAACGAAAACACAGAACCAGAAAGGTCAGTGCACAATGGCAGAATGCCACAGCTGCCACGAAAAGAGGGAAACTAAATACAGGATCCCAGAAGTCGTAAGGTACAAAGCCCCAGCGAAGGGACTGAATAAAAGGACAGAGTCAGAACACACCAAATGAGCGGCACAGCATCAGGTGCCGGCAAATGGTGGCAGAAGGCATCATGCCAAGACATGCACACTACGTCCACCATAGATGTGAATCACAAGAACACACAGACCAGACACTGTGTACCGTGAAAACCACACCACTGCATAGGCCAATGAATCATGCGCGTCGACAGAGAAGGGTGGCGCCACAGGAGGAAGTCAACCAGTCTACCCCACCCACAGGGTCAGTGAGGAAGGGCCATCGTCAAGCCAGACGAACCCAAGCTACCTCCCATGAATGAGAGAGAGAGAAAAAAGAGGGAGGGGAAATCTGGGCCAACGCCCAGAAAACACTGCAGGGAAACCCAACACTCATGCCTGCCCTTTCATACCTGCCTTTTCATGCACACAGCATCATAGAAACATATGAAAAAGTCAAGAAATTGACAACCAAGGGGAAACTGGAAGAGGACCCTGAAAGTCGTCCAAAGAGGCAGCAGTGGCACCGATGTGAAAGCAGCAAGACACCCAAGTCCATGAACAAAGAGAGCGAACCCAACCTCCCGATCGCGATAGGAAAGGTTGAGTCACCGCGAAACAGATGGGATACTGACCATCACACTAAGAAGAAGAGGGAGTCAGTAACCCCCAGACACAAAATGTCTGAAAAAGTATAGCCAGAGACCGGATGATGCCAGAAAACGTCAGGGGAAAGAACAAGTCTGTCGAAAAAACGCAGCAGAGGCCAGAAGGAGAAACACCTGAGCCGTGAGTGGCAACAACAGAAACACCAAAGATCAGGCCAGGAACCGGCAAAGGGAGGGAAAACGTAACAGGGAGCAGCCCTGGCGAAAACCCCACTGCCCATAGGCAAACCCCAACAGGGGGAACCCGAGCCCATTCCAACAACAGGGAAGGAGACTACGCAGACAAGACAGTGGCTCAAGGAACACTGCAAGTCTCCAGTGATACCGCACACACCTAGTGTGGACCTGCATGTGGTGCCCGCCCAGAACACAGAAGAGCCGGACTGGAGCGGAATGAAACAAAGCGCCCACAGGGACGCGCACCCACGCCCAAGACAGCCAAAGTGCTAAGGGCAGAACGTAAGGCGGAAGGAAGAGCCAAATGCAAGACAGGAGTACGGGAATCCCTCTTTGGAACGCCAACAACACACCAGAGCAGACTGCATCCACAGATGCAGGAGAGTGCAACGGAACAGCCGTAGGCAGCAAAGAAGCTCCAGGAGAGGGCCACGCCAGCCCGCTGGGCTCAACAAAGGAGACGTTCCAGCAAGAAGCACAGAACAAAGGGGAATGCTCACAGCAGGACCCCCAGGAAAAAACCCCAGAGGGACAGAAAATAACAAAGAGAACTCCATGGGAGCCCCCGAAACTTCCCAGCAAGGAACAACAGCTACACAATAGCCAACCAATGCCTCACATAGGGTAAGTCACATCCCTTCAAAAACGAGGGACACCTCGAGACAAGCTCATAAGCAGAGTTCGAAAAGAATCCTCCTAAACAGCTGGTCCAGCTGCACCAGGAGGAGGAACAAAAGAGACAAGGCGGAACAGCCATGCACCAGGAGGAGGAACAAAAGAGAGAAGGCGGAACAGCCATACAGACCGTCTGGGCAATAATGTCTTGACCAGAGACGGAAATTATAAAAGCAGGGACAATAGTGCATTGAAAACACAAGTCCTCAAAAAAGACTAAAAACCTGGCATTCATCGAAAACCAGAGAGGAGGCGCCAGACCACCGAGTCGGCATGCTCATCAAACAGATGGACCCCATCAAAGGGCAGATCCCTGAGGCGCTTCCGAACATTGTCAGGGAAAGTGACATCACGTAGCCACGCATGGCGACGCAGAGCAACTGACCTGGCTATAGCCCTACCCATGGAGTCAGTGGTGTCCATGGCTGTCAGGACGGAAAACTGCACCATGTCGCGGCCGTCCCGAATAAGTCAGACCAGGTCAGTAACTCGGCACCAGCCTCCATGGCTACCCGAGGCGGAGAGAGCAATTTATCCGTTGGGGACGGCTGCAGGCTAATCTGTCCACCCAACGACAGAGGCCCTGCAAAATGCTGAGCAGGCCAGTGCCCCATGGGCCCCTGCTGTCCTATGGGCCCCTTCACCATGGAGCAATGAAACAACGCCGGGGATGGAGACCCCACTGGGCTCATGTCCTCTACCAGCAGAGGAGCAGCCGGGGACAGAACCAGTGTCGACCGACCTCGAGACGGCGTCGGAGCGACGTCGACAACCCCCAGAGAGGATTTGTACGCCCGGTGTTGGGCCAGCGTCGACTCAACCTCCACCAAGGCAGAAGCCTGCGGGAAGGAATGACGTCGACTCGGAGTCGAGCTCTGCCCTGCAGCTACCTCCCGCGATGACGTAGGGAGGCACGCAGGGCTGTGCGAAGGCGCATCTGGAGGGCCAGACGTCGCAGTGGGATGCCCTTCCGTGCCGTGTCCCGATGTCACAGCGACCCCGGAACTGAACTCAAGGTACTTGGTTGGAGCCAAGGGCGTACCCGCCAGCGAGCCCCGGACAGGAACCTCAGCGTGGGAAGGAGAACTACGTCCTATGGAGCCTTCTGCTGGAGACGGAGACTGGAGCCACGAGGAGTCGGATCGGGACAGTCAGGCAGACATCAATTTCATCGGATGTTCCCGCGGGGACTTTGGTTTCAGCTGCCGGCAAGCGTCGCACTCAGCGGCGGCGTGGTGTTTGCCCGCGCACCACATACCAATCTCGTGAGGGCGCACACGACTTGAAGCCCAAAGGCATCGGCACGCTCTGTCCGATGTGAAAAGGCGTTGTGAAGGCCTGAAAAGAACAGGCCAGAGGAACCACTTCTCCCGGATCCACGTTGGGACGCGGAAAAGAAGAAAACTGACTTCAGCACGCCAGGGGGGGACGTATATAGCTCCATTGTCGTCCGTTCCGTGACAACATCAGGACAGAGCCTGGCGATGCCGCCCCCTGGCGTGCAGAGGTACTGATGGGGAAAAATGTTTTCCGGATCCAGTCTGACACCTGGAGAATATTCTAAGTTAAGGAATCTGCAGCTAGATGTCTCTATCAGATATGCAAGTGCTCCCGAGGCTGGAATTACATCCGCCCACCCTCCCAAAAAAGTAACAGTGGGGAGCCTCAGGCAATGGCTAATAGGTCAAGGGAGCAGCAGGTCGAAAAAGTTTGTGAACCACTGCCCTACTATCTTTCTGAAAACATATCAATAGACCTTAACTGTAGGAAATTGGGTTATTAGTTGTGCGTGAGGTGAGGTCTGCACAAGTAACAGGTCCACAATCTCCCATTTCTAGGAACCAAGAGCCCCGTTGTAGCGCTTGTCTCCCTCAGGGTAGCAAAGCTGAACAGTCCAAGGCCTATTCAGAGGCGGTGATGTTGGCTATTAATCATCATTTGCTGATGCACAGGAAAAGAATGTGCCCTTATTGCTTTAGATGCAGAAACAGTGCTGGATACCTTAGAATGAGTCTACCCGTTTTTGGTTCTCTCCAAACACTGATTTAGTGGGGAATTTCTGAGCTGGGGTCATTACACATCCACAGCAAGACGGAAAATGGTTGGCATTGTTTCAAATAGCTGCAAAATAAAGAGTGGTTGTAGGCATAGGTGTCTACTCTTGTCCTTATTGTCTATTGCACTGGAGTCTTTGGCAATAAAACTTCAAAAGAAAGTGCAAGTTTGTGGAACTAGATGAACAAGTTACTTACCTTTGGTAATGATATATCTGTAAGACATATATTAGTTATGTATTCCTTACATTAGAATTACCCCCAGGTGTCAGACTAGATCCGCAGAATTTATTTTCAGCAGTACCGCTGCGTGTCGGTAGGTGGCGCCTGCGACTCCGCGTTCGTCGATGGCGTCGTGATCGCCGGAATGACGTCGCAGTATCTACATAGACGCCACCCCTGAGCGCTGATGTCAGCTCTTTACACGACGTTCCACGCCAGAAGCGCAGAGCGCAGAGCCATGCAAGACACTGACCACTGGTGCATAGAACTAGCACCCTGAAAGGGAGTCCCTTACTCTAGAAATCAGTTCGCAGAAAAGAGAGGATGGATGGGGTGGTAAGGAATCCATAACTAATATATGTCTCTTACAGATATATTGTTTCCGAAGGTAAGTAACTTGTTCAAAAGAAAGAGACTATTAGCTATGGATTCCTTACCTTAGAATAGATACCCCAGCAATACCAACCCTGGAGGTGGGTCTGCGGACCAAGTTCACACCAGGAAGTCCTAAAGAACCGAGTGGCCAAAGAAGCCATCTCTCCGGACTTGGCTGTCCAGGCAGTAGTGTTTAGTGAATGTGTGCAATGAAGCCCACATGGCTGCATGGCAGATGTCATGAGGGGAACTCCACATCCCAAAGCAGTAGTGCCTGCAGACGCCCTGGTGGAATGGATGCACAACCCTACTGGAGGTTCCTTTTTTGCCAAGGAATAACAAGTTTTAATGAGAGATGGTTTGTTTATGCACGGCCCAACCTTTCTTGGTGCCCACATAGCCAACAAAGAGCTGATCATCCACCCGGAATTGTTTTGTGCTTTCCAGATAAAATGAGAGCACACATTTTGGATCCAGATGGTGGAGCCTCTCTTCCTCTTTAGAAAGATGCGGAGATAGGAAGAAAGTGGGCAAAGTGATGGTCTGTCCTATGTGGAAAGAGGTAACCACTTTGGGAAAAAAAGAAGGTTGAGTTTGAAGGATAACCTTGTCTGGATGAACAGCAAGGAAAGGAGGTTTAGAAGAAAGTGCCTGGAGCTCACTCAGCCTGGGAGCAGAGGTGATGGCCACCAAAGAAGAAGTTTTTAAAGTCAAGGATCTGAGAGGACAATCATGTAGCGGCTCAAAAGGAGCACACTTACGGTAAGTCAGAACAAGGTTAAAGTCCCACTGGGGCGTTCGGAAAGGGATAGGAGGAAACAGTTGAGAAATGACCTTAAGGAAGAAAGTTTACAATAGGGCACTTGAAAAGAGAAGGTTGATCAGGGAGGCGAAGAAAGGCCGAAAGATAGCCCTTGAGAGTGCCCAGAGCAGAGCCCTGCAGGGCCAAAGAAAGCAGGAAGAGGAGAACCTCAGAAAGGGGATCCACAGCCTTTGATGCGCACCATGCCACAAATTTGTTCCATCTACAGGTGTATACTGTTTTAGTAGAGGGACACCTGGCTGCCAAGGTAACATTACAGACTTCAAGAGGAAGGTCAAAGTCTGTCAACTGCCGCCGCTCAATCTCCATGCAAGGAGGTGGAGGCTGGACATGTTCGGGTGAAGGACCGCCCCTTGCTGCTGCAACAGAAGATCCTCCTGCAGGGGCAGTCTGATCAGAGGATCGATGGCCATGTTCAAGAGCTCGGGATACCAGACTGTTCGAGCCCAGTCCGGAGTCACAAGAATGACTTGGGCCCGGTCACGCTTGATCTTCTTCAGCACTCTGGGCAGAAATGGTATAGGCGGAAAGGTGTATAGAAGACCGCAACTCCACTCGCTACGAAAATCGTCACCTAGCGAGCGCCGCCTTGGAAATTCCAACGTGCAGAACTGCTGACATTGCGCGTTATCTTCGGTGGCAAATAGATCTAACTAAGACTCTCCCCACCGCTGAAAGAGACCTTGCACCACCTCCAACTGAAGACGCCAATCGTGATCCATCAAGCACCAGCGGCTGAGTTCGTCCACCCTGGCGTTCAGGGAACCTGCCAGGTGTTGAACCACCAGGCACATGACGTGATGTTCCAGCCACTTCCAGAGACGAAGGGCTTCCTGACAGAGGGTCCACGACCCCAATCCTCCCTGTTTGTTGCAATACCACATGGCGAAAGTGCTGTCTGTAGACACCTGCACTACTCTCCAATTGACAGAAGGAAGGAATGCCTTCAGTGCTAGAAGAATCGCCCGGAGCTCCAGAAGGTTGATGTGGAGCCCGGACTCCGCCGGAAACCAGAGGCCTCTGATCTCCGCCTCTCCCATGTGGCCGACAGGGACGCATCTGTTACCACTGTGAACTCTGGTTGGGAAAGGGAGAGGGATCTACCGTTGACCCAATCCTGTTTCGTGAGCCACCACTGCAACTGGTGTGCAGTTCCCGCCGAGATCTGGACGACATCAGACAGATTCCCCTGATGCTGCGCCCACTGGAACTTCAGGTCCCACTGCAGAGGCCGCATATGCCACCTGGCATGCTCTACCAGCAGGGTGCAGGAGGCCATGAGGCCCAGCAGTCTCAGGGTCACTCTCACCGAAATCCCGGATAGAAGCTGGAAGATCGGAATCAAAGCCCGAATTTCCCGCACTCACTGTTCTGGAGGATAGGCCAGAAACTGCGCTGTGTCCAGAACCGCTCCGATAAAAAAGGAGCTTCTGAGAAGGGTGCAGGTGCGACTTCTGCACGTTGACTGTGAACCCTAGTGAATGCAGGAGGTCCGCCGTAGTCTGGAGGTGGGCGACGACAGCCTGGAGCGAGCTCGTCTTCAACAACCAGTCGTCGAGATAGGGGAAGATTGGACCCCCTGATCTGCGCAGATGAGCTGTGACCACTGCCATCACTTTCTTGAACACCCAAGGGGAGCTGGTAAGGCCAAAAGGGAGCACGGTGAACTGAAAATGCTCGTGGTTTTCCGTGAACCATAGGTAACACCTGTGGGCCGGCAGGATGGGGATGTGGAAATAAGCGTCCTGCAAGTCCAATATTACCATCCAGTCTCCAGGGTCGAGGGCAGACAGGACCTGAGCCAATGTCAACATTTTGAACTTCTCCTTCCGGAGGAGGCGGTTGTCGTCCCCGAGGTCTAAGACAGGACGCAGGCCTTTGTTCCTCTTGGGCACCAGAAAGTAGTGGGAGTAGCAGCCACGACCTACTTCTGGCACAGGGACTCACGCGATAGCTCTCTTGGCTAAGAGAGCTGCAATTTCCTGACAAGAAGGGCCAGGTGATCCTCCGACATGCGATGGAGTGTAGGTGGCATGGAAGGAGGGGTAGTCTCGAAGGGGAGGGATTAGCCCCATTGGACTATCTCCAAAACCCAACTGTACGACGTGATGTTGTGCCAGTGGGGGAGGTGATGGCAGATCCTACTGCCCACTGACAACTGGTGGCCCTGAAAGGTCGGACTAGGAAGGTTTGAAGGCTGCTGCAGAGAGTGCACTGGTCGGCTGGCGTGCCCGCTGGCCCCCAGACCCACGGCGGTGGGTCCCCGGCTCCGCTGATGCTGGACAGCTTGCGTGTGGCTGTGGCTCTGGGCAGAACGTGGTGAGGCACCCCTTCCGTAGCTACGAAAAGGGCAAAAAAGCAGACTGCGAAGGGTGAGAGATGGTAGCGAGGCCCAAGAATCTGTTCTTAGCCCTAGAATCTTTGAAACGCTGGAGCGCATTGTCTGCCTTGTCGCCAAACGAGCAACGGCCATCAAAGGGCATGTCGATTGGACTTCGCCCGAGAAGCCAGTGGACCTCAGCCAGGCATAGCGTCTCAGGGCTACCAACGATGAAATTGTCCTGCCTAGCGATTCGGCGGTGTCCAGCCCACAGCAAATGGCAAACTTCGCTGCATTCCTCCCTTCTGCGACTGCATGGGAGAGTACAGCCCTGGCCTCCTCCGGACACTGTGGCAGCACCTGCGCAACCATGTCCCGCACAGAGTGGGTGTAACGGCCCAAGAGACATGGGGGTGTTCACCCCCAGCAGTCCTAAGCTGGCGGAAGAAAACATCTTCCCAAGATGATCCAGCTTTCCTGAATTCCCTATCTGGGGGAGAAGTAGAGAACACGCCTTTGGATGTTGAGGCTTAGACAACCAAGCTCTCAGGGGTAGGTTGTTGGGAGAGGAAAACAGGGTCACCTGGGGCCGAGTGGTGGCGTCGGTTAATCATCCTATCCACAGGAGCCCCTGTGCTGGACTTGGACCAGGTGCCCAGAATGATGTCCATGAGGGACTCTGAAGAGGCTGATGCTGATTGAAGCACCTCACTCAGGAGGTTAGTCCTGACTGCCACCGTAGGTAATTCAAGGACCAAGGCCTCGCCGCCCTACGCAACACCATAACGTAGGAGGCTCCCTCCTCCGTAGCCACGGTAGGGCAAGAAAGCATACCAAAGTCTGGAGATGTATCCAGACCACTGGCCTCACCCAGTTCCTCTCTCCAGTCCGGCTCTTCCAACTGGTCTGCTAGAGGGTCAATAGAACCCTCCCAGTCCTCCTCACCCTCCTCTGGTTGCCACTCAGGGCAATAGGGAACGCCAGAATAGAACAGGGGTACAAAAGTACTGGTCATCGCCGGTCCGACTTAGTGTCCATGTCAAGGAGGAGGCCAGGGACGACGCTGGCTGGGGACACAACAGGCGTCGGAGGGGGCAGAGGTGTCGCTAACCGATTTGGCGCCGGAGGAGGTGTCGTAAGGTCAATCCGGCGCCGAGATGTATCCAGGCCTGGATCCCTGGGGCCCCTGCAGCGCTGGAGCTGAAGCTGTCCGCATTGAAGGCCTAGAACCCCCAGCTGAGTCCGCTGGGCCCGAAGGTGCGCCGGCGGAGTTGGGGTGCCCAAAGATGGAGTGTAGGTCTTCGTAGAAGCTACGAATTTGGGCAGGGGTCACCCCGGCTCCCGGGAAGGGAGGGAAGCTCGGAACTGACCCAACAGGGGGAGCCGAACAACTACCTTCCGCATCCCGTGTCGGCCAACAGCCGGGGAGAAGGCAAAGAGCAACGGTGCTTCTTCGCCTTCTTTTTGTGCTTCGACTTACCCGAAGACAAAGACTTCAAAGTAGGAGTGATGGTGGTGACTCCGCGACTGGTCCCGCGACCTCCCTCTTGACTGGCGTGGAACTGACTGCCGGCACTCGAGAAGCTTTCGGGACTGCTCCTGCAAAGACTTCAGGTTCGTGGCCCTGCAGTCGGAGAACTACTTCGGGTCGAGGTCGCGCTCCAGGCACCAGAGGCACACGAGATGTCGGTCTGTGACCGACATCAACTTGTGACAGGAGTCACAAGGGTTGAAGCCGGTCCGTCGATGTGACATCCCTTGTACAAGGAGTCAAACAACTTGAAAAAATACGTTGACAAAAAGTCGAAAAAACTCTAGTCAAAAAAGACTAAGGGTACCGCTCTCTCCGGATCTGTGCTGGATGACTTGGAAAAAGAAAGAACTGACCTCAGCGCGCAGGGGCGACGTATTTCCGGCGATCACGACCAACTAGGAACGTGGAGTTGACAGACGCCACCTACCAACATACAGGGGTACTGATGAAGAAAGATTCTCTGGATCCAGTCTGACGCCTGGGGGTAACTCTAAGGTAAGGAATCCATAACTAATAGTCTCCTTCAGATTAACGTTAACACAACATATTGTATCGATGTATGCTGGTAACAGATTGACTTATGACATTCATACTCTTAACGAAGCGCAATTGCTTCCCAGAGAGCTTGATAGACTTGGTGTGGTGTTGAGATGAACAACCAATTCAGGCAAATTTGTAATATTTCTATTTGGGGGCTAGGTGACACAGCCCATAGACTTGCTTCCTGCAGTGGGACTTGGATATAAAATAGATACGTTCAGAAACGTAGTATGCAATTTGACATAAAGAGGAAAGTCTATATTAATATAATATAGGAAAGGTCATACAGGGCTGATAGCCTCGGTGAAGTTCTGGAACACAATTCCCTATCAATTACTCATAGGATGTATTGACCTGGCTAAGATGGTTTTCCTATCCAGATGACTCTAGGTGATACAAAACAACGTCCTCTATCTCCAGGGAGAGTTTCAGTGTATTAGCCTGGTTATTAATAGCTTTGGTGTGGTCCTGGGAATGGAGTAAAGTCAAGCTAGTCACACTTAAATTGGAACGGGACCATAGAGGTAATGCACTTGAAGATCTAGAATTGTATTTGGCAGGCCAACTTCAACATGCAACAAAATAGTGCTTGCAGATGATAACTTGGAGAATAGGTTGCTACGGAGCTCCGTAGACAACATACCCTCTCTGTGATACATATGAGAGGGGGAAAATATCACCTTGATACCCATACTCAATAAGAAATGTTGGAAAGGCAAGGGAAATAGCAGTGAAGGACGCCCTGAGCTGGCCCTGCTTCTCTAGAGAATTTCAGATCTGATGGGTGCAGGCCCTTAATATCTCAAGACATATCAGTGAGGTGCAAATGAGAGAGGGTGGATATACCACTTTAGGAAATGTATATCCAGGGAACACCTTTCTTATATTTTTCAGAGGCTCAATGAAGCCTTTGAAGAAGGACCCACTCAGTCCCTACAGTTAGCCAAATTGGCATGAAATGCCAGTGAAAGTTGGACAGAATTTCCCTAAACCATCCCAAACGTTTGAGGCCATATTTATCTCAAGACATGGATATGCGTCACTAATCCAAAAGCAGGGGTGTGGAATTCCTATAGCCAGACGTCCAGGACATATTGTTTGGGGTAAGGACAACAAGTTTTCAAGTTTATTTTGTCCGTGGGAGAAGTATGCCTAATCCCCTGCAGTACAAACTCTTTTGCTGTCAATGTACAATACCACATTATATAGCAAGGAAGGCATATGTCTGCTATTGAGGCAATATTTGTATCAATATCTAAATGCTGTTCGAACTTGTATTTATGGTTCATTAATGCAAAGCCTTTATTATTAGAGTGGGCGCTCCAAAAAAAAAGTAAGCTCAGACTGCACTGCTGACAGTGCTTCCAGTGAAAAGAGGTGCACAAACGTTTACAAGGCTATGTATAATACTTTCAGAATTCCCTGACTAGATGAAAATATTTACAGATGCTTTTACACAAGATTCATGATTCTGTGCTTTCAAAATAAAATGTTCACCAAAAAATGCAACTAAAAAAAAAGCTTTGCTAAACTACTGTGAAATTTAAGGTACCATTTCTTTGAAGCATCATTTAGTAAAATGCGTTGAGGTATGCTAGTGTTTCCAAAATAAATTCATAATAGAATGTCAGTGTAACCAGTTTCAACAAGATTATGGGAAACATGAAAATAAACAAACATTGGCAAAGCCAATAGGACCAAAATTGGTGGTCAGTCTTTTGGTTTTCTCAATGTGTGTCTTGTTTTGACATGACTTTTCTAAACCGTTATTGTTGTGGGAGCTGCTAGGCCCTTACTATTGTAACAAACATTGGCAAAAAGCAAACATATTTTTTCGTCTCGAAAGCACGTATTGCCATAGTAGTTTCTGGCACTGAACAAAACTACTTTGTGTGCTGATACGCTCCTTGTGACAGAGCAGATTGTGATAATTCACAGTAAAATTAACCGATATATGGATAGTGAGAGATTTAGAATTGTAATAAAAACACAAGGTCTTGGTTAACATCAGCCCTAATTAAGGGCCTCATTCTTAAAGAAACTCACAAAAGTGCATCGATGGTATGTGTCTTTGCATTGGTGCAGATTTAAGTATTTCATGAATTCACAGACATTTCCAAAAGTAGACCAGGAAATCGTGGTTCTAGAAAATATTTGTGAACTGTATTTTAGCACAAACAAATATTGTGAAAGAGCTGTGATGAGATTGCGTCTGACGACATCATTACCACTAAAATGTAAACCTAAACAATGTTTGCTAAGTATAATTCCCAAACCAGAACAAACATTGAAAATACAATAGGTCTCGCCTTTGATTAAGTTAAAGCCATTTGCTTTGCTCATGGTATTGTATTCTAGCTTTGCATTATTTAGTTATATTTGTGATATGTGCATATATTTGCTCTCCCCTCGCACTTTCGTCTGCCTTATGCTATTGTAATCCTCACTATACGAAATTAACACACATACTATTCTTCTATTCATTCACTACCCAAATCTGAAACACTGCTCTTTTCCTACTAACGCTATGCTTTAAACTACTACACATCTAACAAAACAATTCTAACTACATACAACTACAACAAATCCCAAATATACACAAAATAATGCAAAGCTAGAATACAATACCATTAACAAAGCAAATGGCTTTAACTTAATCAAAGGCAAGACCTATTGCATTTTCAATGCTTGTTTGTGCTGTTGCAAACAGCAGGAATTCATTCTTTGTGGGGTTTAGTTTCAGGAAATCATCCAAGATTGTATGAGTTCTGTGTGTATTGTCTTTTTCTACTAGGGTGCTAGCCTTTGGACCATACATGCCAACATTTTAGGACAGGAACGTGGGAGATTTAAAGTAAAAAATCGGGAGGATGAAAATTCCCCACCGACTTCTATTGTTGAAAATGCAATTTCAGGTGGGAGACAGCTAAAATAAAGCCATTTTTGGCTTGAAAAATCGATAGTCTCCCGCCTGAATCAGGTCTGTTGGCATGTATGCTTTGGATGTATGCCTATATGTTGGTTGGTCTGTGTGCATTAGTGTCTGCGTGGGGTAATAGGTGTCTGTGTGTGTGTTGGCCTTGTTGTTTCTTATTATTTGTGCTTATGTGTTGTATATTGGATTGGTGGCTCCGTTGTTATTTGTTACAAATACGCAGGTATGTGTTTTCCAGCTGCCACTGGGTGCACAAGAGTGCATTTCTGCATGTCTGTAAGTCATTTGTCCTGTGTGCAAGAGTTTCTGCGTGTGTATGGGTGTCCTCTGGAGCTTTGGGGTATGTGTGTGTCAAAGTTATATAGTGTGCTACTCTTGTGTGTAATTTGTAGTGCATGTGTACCTCATGTTATGTGGCTTTGGTTACATATAAAAAGTGATGGCTGTTATGTTTGTTTGTTTTACTTTCACCCTCATACAATAAACCTATTTTCCATACAAGTTAATGGGCTTCTCTCTTGGATGTACCCAAACATTAGTGTGGATGAGTGTGCACACCACACGTGTCCTCTCTAGTGAGCACACACCTTTATCAAATGGAGTAGGCCCACGAGGCACCCACCTCTCGCCTCAGAGGAATCATAATGTACCCCTCAGAAGCACGTGGGAGTATGTATGCAAGATGCGGCCTACATCCAAGGTGATCACAACGACTCACCCCAGACTCACCATCCGTATTTATGCAGTGAAGCCCACAACACTACACAGGCACTTGGGCACGTGGTAGAACATTTCACAACACCCGATTAGATAAAGATAAATGACAATACTTTTTATTTATCTATTTTTAAAATCAGGTTCGTCATTTACAATGCCAGTAGCTCAAAGTCTTGCAAATGCGAGACCTATTGCATTGCAAATGTTTATTTTAGCAGCCTGGGGGTGGGGGCAATTTGGGTGGTTTCTGCGTTGTACGATGCCGCCAGCGTCCCAGTGTGTGGCCTTTCTAGAGGTAGATGGGCGTCCATTACCTCCCTCTTATCAAAGGCAGAGGTGTCATTCCCTTTCTCTCGCTGGGCTGGTCCTTTAATATATGCATATTGAGCGGGGGCAGGGGGCCTGAGCAAAAGAGGCCTCCCTTTTTTTCAGGTGTGTTTCACCAGTGTAAATTAATCAGTGCATTTTTTTTAAACCCCCCCCCCCCTTTTTTTAAAATAAAATTTTGCAGAAATAGTGTTTTGCGGAAAGGCAATATGCCACTTTTTTTTTAGCGTACCCGGGGCAATTTTTACTCCTAATGCAACCCTGATACTATGGGACCCATCTTCAAATTCTTTGTGTGTGTTTGGGGGGGTCATTTTGCGGTACAGCTCAGTGGCCACTGTGCGGCAGCCATCCCATGTCCCGTTCATCATGCTGCCCATGGCCTTGGTTAAGGGCATCCCTGTGCCACTGCTGCCCCCTCGTGACTCTTGTTGCCACAGTGAGGGCTATCATCTGTGACTATGCCAGTGTCCACCGCAAATAAACGCCCACCCCTTCCCCCACCCTAAATCTGATGCGTGCACCCTAGATTTTCACCTAAATTGACTAAGTCACAGCGCCGAGCACCACCTCAGATGCACTCACCACGGCCCCAGCTGGTGCTGCACCCGGTCATGTGTTTTGTGTCAGTGTGTGAACAGGGAGGGCGCACGGTGTGCTCCTGTGCACTTTCACATCTTCACCTGTGGAAAAACAAAACTTCCGAAAACTCGTGACAGTTAAACTCTGGGGCCTTACCATTTCACGGCGCGGGCATCGAACTGGGTGGGCAGAGCGGACACCGCAAAGTGGATCTTCTTCCGGTCCTTGCGTTCCATCCTCCGGGCCGGGCTGGGTCTCTTTCTGTCACTGACTGGATGTCCCCGACTCTCTCGGTCTATGTATCTTCATGGCTATCGCGCTCTACCTGTGTCTGCCTCTTCCTGGTGTCTCGAGCTATTTCCGTCTGTCCCAGAGTGCCTCGATCTGTCTGTACCTGTCACTGTCTGACCCTGTCCTTATTTTCCTGCCCCATGTGTCTCTCTCTTTTTCTCACTCCACATATATTTATGTCCGTTACCCCCACCTTCTCTCTCTCTCCTGTCTCCCCCCTACCCCGCTCTCAGTCTCTAACGCCCTCTCTATCCCTATCTGAGCCTGTCTCTGTCATTCACACTCATGAACTCGGTTGATTCCTAAACCATCTCCCATCCACCGCCCCTGGGCTCCCCCCCTTTCTCGCGTTCTCTCTCTGAAACTCTTTCCCCTGGCGGTCTCTGTCCTGGGCATCTCTCAATCTGCCAGTGAGTTTTTCCTGCCTCAGTGTCTCGAGTGAGAAACACCGTCCTTCAACAAATAAGGTCCGTCCCGCAGGCTAAAGGTAGTCTCTCCCAGGGGGACCAATTTGGGGTAGTTACAGGAGGCTCGGTCGCAGGGTGGCCCAGGTAGGTCCTGCCAGGGCGGGCTACAGAGGACAGTCCAGGCGGTGTCCTGCTGGGATCGTAAAACCGAGACTAGATCTCGACAGATCCCGCAGCCGCCCGGTAGGTGCTGTAGGATAGGGTCCCCTGTGAGGGTCCAGTCGGAGGGGGCTGGAGGGTACGGGTCTGGGTGGGTCCTGCACAAGAGGGTGCTCCTGTAGGGACCTGAGTGTGCTCCTGTAGGGACCTGGAGGACAGGGTCCCGGTGGGTCCTGCAGGAGGTACTGCTGGGTAGGAGCCAGCAGGGTCATACAGAAGAGGGTCACGTCGGAGTGACCGGACCGGCTATGGTGCTGCAGGATAGAGTCCAGGTGGGTTCAGAGGGTCCTGCAGGAGGTGCTGCAGGGTAAGAAGCAGGGGGGGTCTTGCAAAAGAGGTTTGTGCCGGAGTTTGGTTGGTAAGTTTCACCCCAGAGCTGCCGTCCCTTGGTGATGCAGACACGCTCTCTGCAGAGCACACTGATACAGCATGCCCTGGTCCTGCAGGTCCGACAGCACTCCGCCCCTTCTGTTTCTGCCCTGCCCGGCCTCCTGTGACCCGGGGAGGGAGCTCGGCCTGGCCGGGGACAGTCCCTGGAAAAACTATTGTCGCCCCTGAGGTGCTGCCAGCAGCTGTGGCTTCGGCAACTCCCGCCCCCGCGGCTACTCCTTTCGTGCTGCAGGAGAAACAAGCGCTCGCCATGACGTTTGGGTTTTTATGCCGTCCCACTTGGACGGCCTCGCCTGCTAAAAGGTTTCTTGTCTTTATAGGGCCATGTGTTTGGCCCCATGAAGATAAGAAACCTTTTGCAGCAGAAGGAAGGCAGACGAGCCCGTCCAAATGGGACGGCTCAGAAAGCCGAGCAAATTCATCACCAACAGCTCTTTTCCAATGGCTGGCCACCGTTTAGCATGAACGGTGACGCCAGCCAATGGAAAAGAGGGGTGGGGCTTAATGCCCCTTACAGAAAATACCCCATATCATTAAATCTCGCCAGCGAGACTTCGCATGCGCGCAGCCTACGCTAGCGAGACCTACAAAAGAGCAATAAAGCATAATTTTACGACGTTGAAATTTTGTTAAGAAAAATGCTGTATCGCCATATATTGGCTGCAGCGAAGAGATTCCTTGCAAGAGGGCATAAAAAAAGGTCATGTTTGAGTAGACAACAGATGAAGAAATATTGAGCAGAGGTTATAACTATCTGTAGGGGTATGATAAACAACTTCATCACAGTAGCCCTATGAATGCACTTAGATTAGAATTATTATTATAATTAGAACAACTATAGACTGCAAAAGAATAGCATAATGGGAACTTTGCTCCATAAAACTTACTTAGTATCTTGTGATGTGTCTGAATTATATAATTTAAAATTAGCACCAAGTAAAAATATAGATCTATATAAATTAAGAAGACATGTGTACTGTATCTGAGAATTAATATGACAATAGCATGATTGGTATATTTACAAGTTCTTGTTTAAGCATGAAAAGAATCAGAAATAAAGATGACTGAGAAAAAGAATGACCCTAACATTAAAAGTGCAATTTCATCACTAGAGCCGCAATACTTTCTTCAAAGTAAGGCATTCCATCCAATAAACGTTCCAACAATATATCCTGGCTCTGGTTTGATATCAGCATTTACTGTCACTATTACATAATTCGCCTGTCTTTAACTCATGTACTTAAACATCTACAAACTTAGCCTCTTTTGAAATGTGCAACTACAAGGGATGAGTTTTCAGTACAATTGTCACTCCAGTCCTCAAACCATTTGAATATAAGAAATAATAATGCTCAAATTCTTCAGCTCATTCCAATTTATACAAATCTCTAATAGCATTGACCATTTGACAGATATAACTAATGGATTTAGAACTTGGATCTCGACACACAGTTCGGAGGAATTATATCACTCAACACAGACCACTGGCAGGCCGAACCTCTCCCGTGGCACAGAACCTAGATTGCTCTTTGGCTCTAATCACATGAAGTAGATTTTCTTGGTTCTATGACTTGATATGAATACTTCACAGCTCTTGGGATGAGATCTGTTGAAAAACGACTGTCAAGAGCCGCCTTGACCCATTCACATAGAGGGCTGAAAGAAATTTTACTGGATACAGATTTTGAATAGGTTTGAGTTTAGATCATGCGATACAAATTCCAGACAGCTTTGGTGCTTGTATGGCTTAACACACATCACCTGCACTGATGGCAGGCTATCACTCAATCTCTTACCATCTGGAATTCCTCCTGCTGAGAATAATGATCAACCAGGAGCCCGTACACATCACCAATGCGAATGGCACTGTCCAAGTCAGGCTCTTCCAAGAGAAGCTCACACTGCCTCACGGCCTCTTTGGTGTCCTCAGAGTAAGCCCTGTGTAAATAGAGAAAGAGGTAGAAACTTTAATAGACTTCATATGGATCTCCAAAATCGTCTTGGAATGGTTATCTGAAATGTGAATATGCACATGGTGCAAATTTCAGGAAAGGGCTTTTATGTAATGTTTCTCATCTGTAAAAGCTCATCTGGAGCAAATACTTTATTTGTAAGTACGGTGACAAAGAACAAAAGTGCAGAGAAGACTAAATTATTGGTTCTCAGTTCAAACTACACATAAGAACTATGTTAAGAGATGACAATTCTTTCTGTAAATGTTAACACCTGACTCCAGACCTTTCATGCTGCCTTGCAATGCTTCTAGCTATCACAGACTGAATTTGTATGAACTGTTTAGGAATCTTTGATTCCTTCTGTTAATAAAGCAAGTTGGAATTAAACACATCATCAGAAATGCTTGCACCCCCATATTTTCCTGTAGTGTTGTTAATGGTAAACAGCCTTTAGTGCGCGGCTGCTACTGCGCATACCATTACTTCGCAAGCGTTACTACGCTTGCGATGTTACAACGCGTACCATTAGTACGCATGTTGTTACATCGCAAGCATTGTTACTACGCATGCGTTGTAATGGTATGCTTGAAAAGAAATCGATCCAAGTAGTTGTAAGGAAACTGAGGCTGTTTCCTCACAACGACGTGCACCGCTCCTCGGAGACGACGTGAGGAAGGTCCCAGGAGGAGAGAGGAACCACGAGGAGAGTGTGGTAAGGGGGATGTAGTGTGTTTTTGTAGAGTAGGGGGTCGTGCTGGGGGTACAGTTTAAGGGTTGAGGGTAGTGTTAAGGGGTATGTGTAGTGTTTAAGGTTTGAGTGTAGGGTTTAGGGTAGTGTTGTGGTGTATGTGTAGAGTAGGGGGTCGTGCTGGGGTAGTGTTTTAGGGATTAGTGTTGTGGTGTATGTGTAGTTTAGGTTAGTGTTTTAGGGTTAAGGGTAGTGTAGGTGGGTCGTATGGTTTAGGGTAGTGTTTTGGTGTATATGTAGTGTAGGGGGTCGTGCTGGGAGTGGCGTGCTAGGGTTCAGGGTAGTGTTGTGTTTTTGTAGTGTAGGAAGTTGTGCTGGGGTAGTGATTTAGGGTTTAGGGAAGAGTAGTGGTGTGTAGTGTTAAAGGTTTCTGTGTAGTGTCGTCATGTATGTGTAGTGTAGGGGCATGTACACATAGTAGTGGAATGCGAAGTATTATTCATGCTTTTACGAAGTTAAGGTAAGCGTAGTAATATAATGCGTACTAATGCCGTTTGCAATGTAAAAAAATCGCACTAAATGCATGCGTAGTAATGGCATGCTAAGTATCGTCATACATTCGTTGTTAATGCCAAGCAATGTGGTGCATTATTCACTTTCAAGTGAAACAGAATAGGCAATCATGGAATTTGCAACTAAACATCCAACTTTGCAATAGTATTGTGGGCACAGCGATTCAGCGCAAAAGCAATGAGACAAGGGCAGTTTTTTTATTTTACCCTTTTTATATTGTCCTTTGAGACATCACTGAAAATCATGCCCTTTATGTTCTGTCTTTCTTAGAGATGCCAGAAATATTTGATTGGTGAAATTTCATGCAGACCAAACATCATATTAATCTAAAACAATCCAGGTCCTAATATACAGTTTCAATGTCAAAACCCTTGAGGATGAAAGGTCACTCACTGAGTGCTTGAGTCCCCCAGTGTGATTTTAGACACTGGTGTCTTCAGATTTAAAGTCCATAGACAGGCTTCTCAAAGTGATGTATAGGATACAAAAAAAGCCATCACTTGGGGGTCAGTTAAACCTCCTAAGAAAGATATTAAGGGAGAAAAACCAAACTAACCATAGACCTACATATGGACGAAAGTAGGTCTCACTGAGGAAGTGGGTGTATTGCATCAACATTTAGTAACCGAAAAGAAAGGATAGAGAACTGTAGTTATTCAGCATCACCTGCAAACAAATAGGACCTTGAAATTATTCAGCAGAATGGGAGAAAAGTGTATAGAAGGAGCTTGTCCATCTTATGACTTTCAATTAGCTCTATACCATTACAACAGGAGTTAAATCTTATGGTTTGGTGTTTCATTTCTTTGGGGTTTTTTTACAAAGAGATCCACGGACAGCAGTTCTCTATCTAAAAGAATGGACTCTGCTCCTTTTCATTAAATGACCTTATGTGGGAGATCAGTATTCTTGTGTGTGTTATCCACTGTGCCCAAGTGAATGGTGCATAATTGTATGTTTGGGATTACATGTTTGACAATGATTATAATGATTTTTGAAGGGGTTTTGCATAATTGAAGTTTAACATCACCCTTTCACGTGAAATGTCTTGGGCTTTCTCTATTTACCAGAGCACAGTATGTTCTACTCTTTATTTCGGGACTTATTAACCCCCCCCCCCACCCCCCCCCCAAGGGCTGTGTCTTTTTACTGTAAGCGTGGTGGGGTTTACATTAAGAAGCGGAGCTTGATCAGAGGACTTTCCTATGGGAGCATTGTAACATCAACAAAATGAGAAACCAGTTATCAGCAGTGATGTCAAACCAGTGAATGCGTGTATTCTGAAAAGTGTTTTGTTGACCATTTAATGTACATACATATGCACTGAGGTGAAAAAAAAAGTACACCATCTTAAGGTTCTATAGTTTAATATATGAAATAACTTACATTCATCCAGTTCTCACAGAGTCTGAACAGTGGATAAATATAACCGCATATGACACACAACACAGAAATAAATTCACTTTGATCAAACAAAAAAATCAGCCATTGTTCAACAGACTTCAGTGAAAAAGCACGCGCAGCAAGTAATTCACTTACACATATATCCTCTGAGTCTGTCATTTGAGGATTTTCTTCATAGTTCTGTAGACGTGGAAGAAGGTTGCTCGGCATCTCCCGAAGCACCAGCTTCAGGACCTCATATATTCCCCTCCCTCCCTTGCAAGGAAAAGATAGCCCTCTTAAAGTTTGCTTTTCCAGAAGAATTTAAACAACGTTTTTTTGTCTTGGTGTTACTGAGTCAACTATCAAAGGAGATGTATAGAAGGTCAAGGCATAACCATTTAACAATATATTGTGCACCATTATCCTTTTGTGATTTCTTGCCACTCTTTAACATGATTCATGATGCTTCCCCCTATCTGAATGGTGGACAGCAGAGTTTGAAGGAGAAAGTTATGGCATGCCTCCAGCTGGAGGCTTTGTTTTGATCCACAGGTGGTTGCTGTTCTGTGTGTCTTCTAGCTTCCTTATACAACTGTTTTTGTTGTTGTTGTGGCTGCTGTTTCTGATACCACTAACAGCCCTGAACCATCTGCCAGTAAAATCCGCTATCTTAAGAACTGTATTGGCGTTTTCAATATTCTTTTTCTCTATGCCCACTGATTTTAGAGTGTTAACATCAGAATTCACCCTGTTCATATTATTGTCATCAAGCTTCTAAACAGTATAGTTCCGGCAAAGGAAAATTGAATATACACTGAGGGGCCATTATAGCATCAGAGAGTCAACTCAGGATAACAGCCATGCACGGAGCTTAGGAATATGTGGCTGTGTTCATATTCTGGTTAGAGACCATGTTGCCTTTTGATGACCTTCTGAAAGTTCTCTGTTTTGCCTGGAGAAAGATCTTCCGTAAATCACTGTATCTACTCCCCAAAACACATCATTGTGCTTGCTGTATCTTGGAAGCTCCAGTGACGCTTCTGCCTAGTGAGTCTAACTTCTTTCTCTTGTGGTCATGAGGCATTATCGACACAGCTGCAAACAGGAGTTGCATGATTTTTCAGGGTTGCTGCCATAATTACTGAATCTGGGTGTGTAATAACCACCAAGAATAGACAAGCCTCTTCCAGGGGTCTGCACTCTTTTGCAACAAGGAACAGCTGATTTTACCAAAGCAGAGATGAGCAGCAGCTCTCATAGATGGCTCTAAATAAAGAGTCTAAAAGATTACTGGCAACTTTGAAGAAGGAGCCAAAATGAATACCTGCCTTTGGCTGTACCTATCGCCAATACTTCACAGAACATAGTTATGCTTTCCACTGATGAAACCCCTGATGGAGGAGAATCGGTGTGTACCGGGTAAACATCTCCACACATCCAACAAAAAATGTGTTGTGGTGGTTGTAGTTTTTTAAGACAACATACAGTGGGGATTGTGGGGACCTCCTGTACAAGTGATGCTTTCCAGGAGTGTTTTCCCTTTGAGAGTGTAACAACCGGGAGAGTGTGTTTCTTTTTATTTATCTGAGAAATATGACATTTTCCTCTTGCCATGTTGAATCTCCAGTGAATAAGAGTCCTCAACGGTGGAAAGCGATTTTTGGTGAAGTAAATACCATAAGGGAAATTGTCACAATCTACCCTGAAAGGCACATTACGCGACACTGGTAAAACAGAAGTCAGAATTTCAATTACCAGGGCCACTTAGCTCACTGGAAAGTAATCTGTAGAGTAAGTGAAGTTGACATTAAGTGCCTTTCCAGTCACTGCAAGAGTTGCTGAGTTAGTTGTGAATGCTATTTCAATGTCAATGGTCTTCTCTAAGTTGAAGGGTTCATCTTCTTTAACATAGAGCACTATCTTGACACCAAGCAGCATCTGTAGGGGCTTTGGCAGGGGGTAGAGTTGGTTTTGGAAGTAGAGATCTCTTCTCCATACTCTTCGGAATTCTCATATTGCACTTTTACGGACAACAGACACTTCGAGCATCCTCCTGCCTACCACAATGTCTAATCTTTGCCATATTTCTCAAAGTCCCACTTGACATTTTCAGGCAAAAAGGCATTCTTCCACTGCATGAACACCTAAAAGCATAACGAACAAGATACTTACCATTGATAACTCCCTTTCTGGTGGATACTCTATCTAACCGCAGATTCCTCACCTTGTGAAAACCACCATGTGCGAGAATGGATCTGGAGATTTTTCTCAACTATACCCTTGTGGTAGGTGGCATCATGCAGCTCTCTATAGGTCCATCCCGCCCCAGAAGTGATATAGGGGCCACAATAAAACCATCACCTCCGTGTCTACCCCAGTTTCTTTTTAATATCTGTCCGTACAACAGACTCTGAGCCATCAATGATCAGATTGTGCCAGTGTGCATATCTCTAGGTAGAACCTTTTTTGTCAAATTCCATTTATTGTTTATTCAACCATCAGTACATACATAGCATATGCATGGCATATTGTCAACTCTAGTGCCGATAGGCAATAGCCATTCTTAAATGGACTGCAATATAACATGAAAAAATGTCTGCACTGGTATTTGCATTAGGTAATGTTACATTAAACGTATGTAAAACATTACAAGCTATGAGGATGTGGAATCTAATTAATGCATAATATTTGAGTACAGCTTCACATAACTGTATGCTTAATTAGGTACAGGAAAGACTAAGTTATGTGTTCCCTTGTCGACTTTGGTGCAGACAAATAATAGCCAGTCCCGAGTGGATTTCAGTATAACATGAAGAGTTGTCCACATTGGCATTTGCATTTAAGTAATGTTACATTAAGTGTCTATCAAACATTACAAGCATCTATGAGGCGGTGTCTAATGAATGCATAATATTTCAAGTGCAGCTTCACATTAGAATCTTTTTTAATATGGACCAAGGGAGTCAATTCCACAGAACACGGAGCAGTTTGGGTCAGTGAGGAATCTGCGGTTAGATAGCGTATCCACCAGAAAAAGCGTTACTGAAGGTAAGTACCATGTTCTTCTGATGGATACTTCTAACCACTTATTCCTCACCCTGCAAATAGATACCAAACCAGTACCTCCCCAGTTGGTGGGTTGGTAGAATGGTTTAGACCAGAAAAGTCTGCAGTACCAAATATGCACAATGCCTATCCAGCCGGACCTTGCTTTCCATGCAATAGTGCCTTGTAAACGTGTGGACTGGCACCAACGGATCTGCTTGACGGATGTCCAAAACAGACACCCCATGCACCAGGGCATAAGTGGCAGCCTTCCTGAGGCTGTTTCTTTTCCAGTTCATAGCAGATGTTAATACAGAGAAAAGTCCATCTGACTATAATCAGTTTCTGCACTGCCTTCCTCTTCTTTGTTCCAGAGAACCCAATGAAGAGCTGATAATCCACCCGATGGTCCCTGTAGCAGCTAAACGCGCTCTTAGGGTATAACTGATGAAGTCTTTTTGCTTCTTAGATGGATGGGGAGGGGGCAAATAACGCTGGCAGGGTCACAGACTGCCTCTTGTGGAGGAGGGTTACAACTCTTGCAAGAAACGCCACCTTAGTCCTTAGAACTGGTGTGTCCCGAAAGAAGGTGATGTACAGTTATTGAACAGAGTGTTTATAGCCCACTCACGCGACAGGCTGACGTGATCGCTACGAGGACCACTGTCTTTAGGATTAGTAAACTTAGTGGACAACTGTGCCTTGCTTCAAATGAGGTGTACATTAGAAATGTGAGAATGAGATTCAGTTCCCATTGGGGCATCACAAAAGAATTCAGAATAAACCTGTGGGTCAGCCCTTTTAAGAAACACATGCTTGTTGCAGAAGCACATGGCGGTGGTGTTGTCCATAAGGATCTGCACCTGTTCTGCCTTGATGGACAGGAGGAAACTCCAACAGGTTGATGTTGAGGCAGTTTTCCATCAGAGACCAGAGTCCTCTGATCTACACCTCTCCCAGATGGCATCCCCAACCAAGCACGATGCACCCATCACAGATGTTACCTCTGGGTGGAGTAGGGTGAGGAGTCTGCTGCCAGTCTGGCTGCAGTCCAGCATCCACCACTGAAGATCTTTTTCAATCTCCTCCAACACCTGGATGGAATCTGAGATGTTCTCTTGGTGCTGAGCCTACTGAAACTTCAGGCCCCCTGCAGAGCCCGCAAGTGCCACCTGGTGTGAACAGGTAGGCCACTCGCAGGGTGGAGGAAACCAAGAAGCTGCTCTCACTGAGACCCAAGTCAAAGGTTGAAACATTGGGATCATAGCTCAAATGCCCTGGACTTGTTGAGGTGGATAGAAGGCTCGAAACAGCACAGTGTTCAGGATGTGTCCAATGAAGGGGAGCTTCTGTGAAGGAGTCAGGTGAGACTTTGGGATGTTGATGTTAAATCCCTGAGTTGACAACAGATCGTCTGTCGTCTGGAGGGGATTTACAATTTTTTTTAAGCGAGCCCGTCTTTAGCAACCAGTCATAGAGGTACAGGAAGGATTGTATTCCCAATTTCTTTAGATTAGCAGCAACCATCACTTTCGTCAACACCCAAGGGGCACTGGTGAGACCAACGGGGAACAATGAAAACTGAAGTGCTCGTGGCCTACTTGAAAAAGCAGGATGAGTGTAGGAAAGTGCCTCTTTTAGGTTTTGATCTTTTTATTGATAAAGACAAAAATGCAATTAAACAATACAGTACCATCTGCGGGAAGCCAAGCAGGGTGTGCAAGACAATAAGGCAAGAGACAAAAACAGAACCCCATCTCCCCCATCTCCTCCCAGCCCCCACCCTAGTTGTGCTCCTCCCCCCAGCCACCCAAGGGAACAACAGAAAGAAACATCAGAGCCGCCGCAGGGTGCCTCATGTTGATGGGGATTGGGCCGGGTCTTGCAGCAGCTCAGGGAGACACAGTGAGCGCAAATATCTGCGGCAAGTACAGTTCCAAGGATTCTGAGCTCAGCAAAGTCAGAAAAGGGTGCCACAGTTCCGCAAAGGAGGCACCGTCCCCCTGGAGCAAAAGGGAGATACGTTCCAAGCCTAATACATACCACATCCTATGAAACCGCCCTTGGAACGTGGGGGTCCTATTCGTGCCCCGTGATTGTTGGTTATAGGCGTGAGAAAAGATGGAAAGGAGGTGAGGCTGCATCGTACAGCGGTCGCATCCCAAGCCCTTAGGGTTGCCCACGTGACCGGCGATCTGTAGAGCCCTGAGGGGCACCGAGATTTATTATGGATAAAGGGGATCTTCCACAGGGACTGGCCGGCCAAGGCTCGTTCTATAAAAAGTCAATGCTTTTCAGATTCACTGTGGGACCATTCCACCAAGACCCGCAGCTGAGCAGCCTGGTTGTAGCAATCAATATTGAGGATCCTGAGGCCACCCTCCCCTGGGGGTTTTAGCTCAAGTCCCTATCCATCCTAGGTTTTGTATCCGCCCAGACAAAAGAGAGAAACTCTTGTTGAAGCGATTTCAAAATACCAGGGAGAGGCTCTACAAGGAGCGTTTAGAAGAGATATAATATTTTCGGAAGCACATTCAATTTGAGTGCCACCACGTGGCCCAGCCACGAGAGACGAAATGACCGCCAGCGGTGAAGATCCCGCCGAGTCTGCGACAGGAGATGATTGTAATTTAAGGTGACTGTATCCTTTGAGGTCGCCAGCTTTACGCCCAGGTACAGTATTGTTTCCAAATCCCACTGAATTGGGCATATCTGTTTGAGGTCGTCCCTGGTAGAGGGCTGTAGGGAGAACCCCAAAGCTTGTGACTTAGAGACATTAACCCGGAAGCCTGAAGCTGCAGCAAACGTATTTAGTTCTGTGAGAAAAGCCGGAATCGAAGTCAGGAGGACCTCAAGTGTAGAGATGACATCGTCCGCGTATAAACTTATGGTGTGGCGTTCTCCCCCAAACCGGACCCCTGTGTTCTGAGGATTGTCCCACATCCTCTGAGCTTAGGGCTCCATATACAGAGCAAATAGCAGTGGAGAAAGCGGGCACCCCTGCCTTGTTCCCCGTGCTATCGGGTAAGACTCTGAGATATATCCATTCACTCTGACCATGGCTGTAGTTACTGAGTACTCACTTGCGCAAGCAGTTCCCCACTGCGAATCGCTCCAGGGTGGCCTCCAGGAATGGCCAATGCACCCTTTAGAACGCCTTTTCAGCGTCGACAGATAACACTACTCGCTCCACCGGTTGATGGTGGGCCTTATCGAGGAGGTGAAGTAGTCTCCGTGTTTTGTCGCCACATTGCCTGGTCGCCATGAACCCCGCCTGGTCTGTTTCCACCAAGCCCGGCATCAGTGGCCCAAACCTAGCAGCCAAGATTCCTGTAAAGAAATTTAGGTCAATATTCAATAGGGATATTGGCCGGTAAGAGGCGCAGTACCGACCATCCTTGCCAGGCTTAGGGAGGACAACGGTGGCAAGGAGCATTGTGGGCGGGATGTTGGAAGTATCCCCTATCGCATTAAAGAGTCTGGTTAGTATCGGAGCCAGAATAGTACAGATGGTTTTGTAAAAAAATAGCGGTAACCTCATCGGGCCCGGAAATTTAAGGTGTTTGAGCCACGCAATGGCTGAGATCACCTCCTCAATACGAATTGGGCTGTCAAGAGTGGAGGCCTGATCCGGAGTCAATCAGGAA
Source organism: Triturus cristatus (assembly GCF_964204655.1). Lineage (NCBI taxonomy): Eukaryota > Metazoa > Chordata > Amphibia > Caudata > Salamandridae > Triturus > Triturus cristatus. Next base: position 677,715,419 of record NC_140593.1, on the reverse strand, counting down.
TGGGTTCTCACCTGGAAGTAATTTAGAGAGTCCAGTTCGGACAGTTGTTGCGTTGTATACAATAAGGCGTAAAACTCCCGGAACACACGAGAGATGTCTGCATCTCTAGTATGCTCAGAGCCAGTCGCGTAGCGAACCTTTCTGGACCGTAGCCACTGGGCACGCAGGTGCCCACATCTATCCCCCCTGAGGAAAACGAGTGCTTCAGTCATAGGGCAGCATACTCTGCCCTGTCAAGGTCAGGGCCAGCCAGCTGCGAGTGCACTGCCTCCAATTGCCGCCACACCTGAGGCGCCCCAGTCTGCTTATGTATACATTCTAGTTCTCGCATTTGTTTGGAAAGTTCTTCTCTTTTGTCCCTGCAGATCTTGTTGTCCGCTGAGGACGTGGCAATGAGATTCCCCCTTGCCACTAGCTTGAGCGTTTCCCATAGGGACGCTATTGAGATATCCGGGGATCGCTGAAGGCTAAGAATCCCTCCAGTGTCTTGGTTAGGCGCTGCACTACTGCGGGGCGATGAAGCAGGGTTTTGCGCAACCGCCAAGAGTATGGTGGTCTGTTTGCGAGAGATATTGCTAGTGTCAAGGTCAGTGTGGCATGGTCTGAGTGCGTGGGAAGCAGGGATTGGGAACCAATAAAATAGTCAACCCTGGAGTAGGTCTTATGGGCATGGGAATGGAATGTATAATCCATTTTGTGAGGGTGGAGGGAGTGCCATTATGTCCACTAGCCTCAGATCCTGCAGCCTTTCTCTCCCACTCCTGGACAAGGCCCCTGTTTGTTCCTGCCGTTGAGCTGAGCAGTCTAACTGATTATTGAACACTGTGTTTATAGCACCCCCCACCAGTAGCTGCCGGTCTGGAGAGGCCATTCAGCCTGTCACTGCTCTACGAAGGATCACCTCCTGGCCTTTGTTGGGTGCGTATATGGAGGCAAGTGTAAGAGTGTATGTGCCAATGGATATGGAGAAGGCCAGGAGCCGCCCCCTGATTTTAGACACTTTTGCTCCCGCAAATCCCTTGAAGTTGCGGGAGATAATAATGGCAACTCCAGCCTTTTTGTAGGGAGTGAGGAGAAGTATTGATGTGGGAAAGCCTTGGATCGGAGTCTTTAGGTGTCCCTGGATAGGAAATGCGTCTCATGAAGTAAGCAAATATGGGCGCCCGAATGCTCGCAATAAGATAGGATAGCCCATCTCTTAATTGGGTTGTTAAGCCCCTTTACATTCAAAGTGAGAATTTTAATGTTTGTTAACATGTGGACTGAGATCTTGGTGTACAGCTAAAGGAAGTGCCGATATGTGCCAAGAATCCCTGCTTGTGGTTAATCTCATTGTGTCGAGAAACAAAGCTGATAGGGGGCTGGGCCCTGGTGCGCGGGGCCAGGCATGTAGAGGGACGGGAGAGGAGATCAGAAAAGAAAAAGAAACCCGCAATGGAAACAACTATACAAATATAGAAAAATGTAATTTGGCAAACAAATGTCCAGAGCTTTCGGCTCCTAGGAGATAAGTTGCGGGGTACCAGTGGCAGGAGTCTCCTCCCCCTCCTCCACCATCCCAGGCGCAGCCCCACACTTGTGTTAGAGTGTGCCTGAAGATGGACATGAGGTACAACCAAATGTTTGCTGGTTATTCTTTTGTGCTGATCAAGGACTACTCAGAGGGAGCTCCAGTCAGACACGCCAGGACCACCTCTTGTTCCCTGGCAATGGTGTCCAGGTCAGGTCGTGAAGCCAGGCTCGGGGGCTTGATGGTGGTCCATCCATGACTGCTTCAGCGCCTTCTGCTTGAGTTGCTTTGCAGCAGCTTCTCCACTGCAGGTTCATTAATGTTCAATAACTTGTAGGCCACGGAGAGAGAGCGCAATTGCCTGAGCTCCCCTTTAAAAGTGAAAATCAACCCGAAAGGGGTGCCTCCACGAGTATGAGATGCCCGTAGGTGTGTAGTTATGGGTCTGAATGCCTTGCGCTTTACTAATGCGGATGCAGCTAAGTCTTGATACAGTGTGGGCCTCTGGCCCTTGTATTGGAAAGCAAAGTCATTCCTGGCCGCTCGAAGTATGTGCTCCTTAAGCTGGAAATTGTGCACACATGTCAGAATGTTTGCTGGAGGGGCTGGGGCGGCTCTCCGAGGACCCACTCTATGGGTACGGTCCAGCTTGATCGGGAAGCCCTGAGTTTCGCCCAGGAACGAACAGAAGAGGTAAGCCACCAGCGCCTCGATGTTGGTACCCTCCGATCCGTATGCTATGCCTCGGATGCAAATGTTGTTTTGCCGGGACCTGTTTTCCAAGTCCTCCTTGTGGGCCTGGAAGTCAAGGTTCTGCTCTTGAAGCTGGAGAACTTCTTGCTGAAGACTCTCTAGTTCCTCATCACGACCAGCTTTGTGTTCCTCCAGTGTGCTGACCCTCTGTCCCAGGGAGTCCTGTCTCATCGCACCTCCCGCAAATCAGCCAAGAGGTCCCGTTTCATAGCCGACAGGTCCTCACGGAGGGAGGAGAAAAGAGATTCGAGGAAGGATCGGCTAACTGGGGTCTCGGCTCCATCCGTCTCCTCCGCAGACTTTGAGGGGATCTGGCCATCAGACTGTGAGTTGGGCTGCCCGAGCAACATCTCTTTTACTGATCTGTACTTCCGACCCTTGGCGGCTGCTATTGCGAGGTGCTGACACATTCAGACCAGGGCAAGGGCCTCTCTTGCCGAGATGCCTGTAGGGCAGGTGAGCAGCCGGCTGGCCAAGGGGGCCGCTCCCCACTCCCTCCGCTATGATCGGAGGCCTCCCCTGGTGTGTCCGCTAAGACTTAGGAGGGCACACTGTTCTAGTCTTGCCTTACACTGGAGGCATTGCTCTGTGCCGCCTGGTACGTGTCCAGCTGCTATCCCCGGGCCTGGTGCCACCGCACGAGCGACCTCACGCATCCGTAGTAGACCATAGCTAGGCCGACGCCATCTCGGGTCTCATTAGGTCGGTGCCACAAATGTCTTTTGAACAGGGGAAGGAATAGGGGTACAGGGCCCAGGACCTGTAAGTCAGGGCTCACACTGCTGGTACAATGCCTCCACAAGCTCCCCGGGTGCGAGAGGTCCTGCCGGGGGTCGTCAATGTTTTGGCCGCTCTCACTGGGAAAAGATGACTCCAGGAGGTCTCTTAGCCCATGCTCACTGCCACACAGCTGATTTCCCTGGGGACGAGCCCCCCGCTTTAGCTGTTGCAGGACGTGTGATCGGCTCCCAGCGGGTCCCCTCCCAACCTCCTGTTTTGCGTTGATCACGCCTATGGGCCAGCGGCCCAGTCCCAGCCAGCAGTCTGCACAGAGAGGTCGCAGTCCACACGCACCCGCCGATCCTCTCGTGCTTAGGTAAAGGTGCAGGCCACCGAGGGTGCCTCTGCACTCACCAGTGAGGCGGTATATCACGCCATTTTTTGCCAATCTCCTTACTGCTGTGGCTTGGCCTCCCTCAGTGCCCTCCGCGATGTTGGCCCCTGGCTTCTCCGGAACGGCTCTTTCGCGGTGCAACACCAGCTGGTGGGAGGTCGCAAACTCGTCGGGCCTACGAGTCCACTCGAGACTGGGGCCTCACGTAGGTAGCCGAGGCTGGCTCCTCCCACTTGGGGGCCTCCGGCCAGCAAAGCTCTGCTACCGGGCGCTGTCTCCTATTGTCCGGTCTCCTCCGGTATGCCTGCGCTCCGGGCCCTGGGAGTCCCAGTGCAGTGCCCCCTTCATCACCGTGCTAGCCCCCTCCTGGCGTCTGCAGGCCGGCTGCACTCCAATGCCAGGGCTGCCCCCAGGTGACCGCCTTGCAGCGAGCACCAAGCCCCGCGTTCACTCTCCGATGGCCCCCATGCCAGCAGAATATCCTCCGGGGGTAGAGGGTCACCAACCTCAGGAGCCCCCCTCCGTTGCTTAAGAACGGGGCTTTGCTGGGCGGGAGCGGAGAGACCTGAAAACACGTCCTGTCAGGTCACGCACCCCGAAAGTGCCACTTTTGACATGGTTAGCCTCTACTTTTTGCCTGGTATATGATGTGATTTCAATTAAAAGTGCATTGGGTCCCTGCGAACCAGGATCGCAGTGCCAGATCTCTTTCCTAAAACTGTACCACAATTAGCACATCTTGAGCAGCCGATGTAAGTCCTGGTACTTAGGGCATTGGTACTGAAGAAGGAGGCTGCAGCACCAATTGTGCCCCCAGAGACCGCTCACCAAGACCATGCAAGCTGCCGTTTCGGGCTGCGTGTCTTAGTGCAGAGAAAACCGAAGCATCGACATGGCATGCAACCCTGTGTGCCATGCCCACATACACTGCATGAAGTATAATTAAGTCACCCCTGCTGGACGCCTTATAGCCCTAAGGCAGGGTTCACTGTATCCCATGTGTTGACAAATCTTCATGAGCAGATATGACCCTACAATATCAAGTCCATTCTTGGATATTGTAAATGCACAGGGAAACCATAGAGCATGCATGGGCTAGATATTGTCATTACGGGTTTCCTAGCTCCATGAAGGCATCACTGTATCCTAAGATGTTTGGTACCAAATATCTCATCTTAATAAAGCATCATTGATGCCAGTGCTGGATTTATTGATAAATGCACACAGGATATTCTTTAAAGGGTCCCCTGAAAACCAACCAAGCACTGGTGTGGTCTCAGACTAGTCTTCAGTTTAGAAATAATGAGATTACAGTCACACTCCTGTTTACTCCAGGTTTGACAATCAGTTAGTTGTAATCAGTTTTTTGGGTGCCTTTGGGTATCACCTCCTGATCAATAGGTGTACTATTATATGTAAATGAAAAGCATTTTCCAAGAAGGCCAAAACGTCCCTCTGACTAGTCTTAGCCAGCCTGCCACCCCCAGGCATGTTTCTGACCTCATGGGGTGAGGGCCATTGCTCTCAGAGGCCAGGAACAATGCCTGCTCTGGGCGGAGGTGCGTCACACCTCCTCCAGGCACCGAAGGGTCTTCCAAGGAGGGAAGCTTCAAAGGTAATGCCTTTTTGAAATGTGACCCCAGCAACTCCAGCTAGTGGAGGATGCCAACCCCCTTTTCCTGCACCACATTTGGCGGGAGGACAGGAGGAAAAATTAGGTAAATTAGGAGATGACCCCCATTCAAACACCACCACCCCTAAGGTGGGGCAGGCAATGTGGACTCCACTTTTCATTTCCCTCCATCTTGGTTAGAGGGGGGGATTATCCAATTAGGGTCAGGGTAGAGCCCCTTCCACAGGAAGTGGTCACTTAGGAGGTGTAGACACACTAAAGGTAGGTAGCGCATTGGCTCCTACCTGTCTCCGTCTTTAATGTCCCTAAATTTAGTATTTAGGTGGCATCCCTGGACCCTGAACTTAGATCCAATGGACGAAGAGAAGAAAAAAAAAAAAGAAGAGCTGCTAACCCGGGGACTGAAGCCCTGCTGCAGAAATTTTGCCAAACCCTACCTGCTGTCTTAAAGACTCAACAATCGTGGTGTGCTGTCTCATTCCGCAACTGTGAGGCCTCCAAGAACTCCAGAGATCCTCCAGCCTTCTATAGATCGCCAAAGAACTCCCTTGGAGTGGAGGTACTGCTCTCTTGCAGCCACAGGCACCGAACCGCAGAATCTGCTTTACCGACTTGCTGCTCCCCGGTGACTCCGATGCAGCACTCAAACTAAAAGTAGTACACCAGCTCCAGAGGGTCAGGTCTGTCTCCCCACCATGTTTGGAGACACCAGGACCTACCAGAGCCGTGCCACACTGGTCCCTCTGCAGCCTACACAGAGACGAAGAGTTCAATCTGGACTTCAACTGCCCAGGAAGCAAGCACCTGTTGAGACCCCTGAGACTCACTTTGTGAGTGGCCCTGATATCCCGGAATCGCCTCTCCAAGCTGCCTGCTCCTGACCGCAAAGACCTTTTGACGGGCCACAGCCGGCTGACCTATCTGCTCTGCACCCTGCCAACCCGCCTTGGTGACAAAAATCTAGCTGTGCTCCGTAGTACCGAGGCCCTTGCGACCTATGTCCTTGAGTGGGACCCCACGGACTTACCTTTAAGTCCCTTGGTGCAGTGTGTTTTCAAGTGCCCCCCTTCTTCGTAGCACACCAGAAACCAACAACCACAGCACCCTGCTACCGGCCGAATCCGAGACGCTCCCGAGAATCCTCTGGTGGAACACTGGTCCTGGCCTTGCCACTTACTTAAATCCCTAAGGTGAAACTTGAAATCCAATTGTGCGATTTTATATACATTTTTCTTTTTTCTCCCATTGACTTCAATTCTGCGTATTTGCGCACAAAAGTGATTTATTTTGCAAATTTGAAAAATTCATAGTACTGTCTTCAGAATTAAGTTCTTGGTCTGAAAAATTCAGTAAAAATCTGTGTTATTTTTATAAACTGGTCTCGGATTTATTCTTGAGTGTGTGTCTCATTTATTGCCTCAAATGCTTAGCATTACCCTCTGATAAGCCTAACTGCTTGCCGACACTACCACAAATAGAGTATTAGTATTATCTACTTTTGCCTCTGTATACCAATCTGGGTATCACTGGACTTTCAGCACAGGGTGCTTCATTTTAGTTCACTATATAGAGAGAATAGACATCCTGAAAATCCAACACTCCCATACAGTCACCTGCAAACAGGGCAGACAGAACTGGGGCCAGAGTGAGCATCTTGAACTTGTCCTTCTTGAGAAAGAAGTTCAGCACGTGTAGAGTTATACTAAAACAGTCATCCTTCCTTCTTCAGAACCAGAAAGTAACAGGAGTAGCAACCAGTTCTGACCTCTGATGCGGGCACCCTCTCTATGACCCCTTCTCGAAGAGAGTATGAATCTCCTTCTGAAAAATAGACAAGTAGTCCCCCAGAAGTCACTGTGGTGTAGGATGCATGCCTGGATGGGGGTAGGAAGGTTAGGGCATAACCATCCAGGACAATTTGTAGCACTCATCTGTCTATTGAGATGCGTTGCCACCAGTGGAGGAAATAACTTATCCTACCTCCAACTTGCTGTTGGTGCACAGCTATGAGCAAACTAAAGTGGTGTTGCGGTGGGGGAGTGGCGAGGAACTGGGTAGTATGCTGATTTGGACTTACCTAAGTGTTAGGAGTGGGACAAACACCTACCTCAGGAATAGCCACTGCATTGCTTAACATGATTCGATCGAGACCGGGCCTTTTGAGCCTTCTTGATGTGCTCAGCAAGGCAGTGTGGTGTTGCGGTCCAGATGGCTTTCACATTCATCTGAGCACATTTGTCGCACGACGCAGAGTCATGCGAGGAGCCCAGGCACCAGAGATGGAATTCATGAGTCTCTTCACGGACTTCTGTTTATGGCATCCTTACAGGGCTTATAACCTGTAGCCTTGGGAGGAAACATGTCACTAAAACACTGGAGAGCATTTTAGAAAAGTTTTCTGTCAAGTGACAGAAACCGAGGGAGTGAGATTAGGATCCGCGTTAGAAGCTGCAGAAATAAATAAACTGATGTTGACCCTTGGAGGTGGCAGGTATATTGTGGCCTGACGTCACTTTTGGGGTGGAGCGGACCCAGCTAGAAGCTGCACAATGCCATCTACCGGCATGAAAAAGAGTTGTTGCACTAAATCCCCGGATGTAGTCTGGCACCTGGGGGTGTTTACAATGTGAGGAATATGCGGTTAGAAGATTCCATCAGAAGAACATTTTCAATTTTCTTTTTTCCGCAAGCAGCGCACTTCACAAGCAAGGATGAATTTTTTTTAAACATAAAATCTAAAATTGCAGTAAAAAATCAACAGGAAACATTGTAGGGCGTTACAATGCTATGTGCAAAGAAAGCAACAAGGTTTGAAACAACTTTCCTGTCATAAATAAGAGAATAGAAATGATCTCAGTACTCCAGGATTCTGGTTATAGGTGTTGGAAAATGGAATTTAAGAAATTGTCTCTAAAAAGCATAATAGAATACTAATAATCTGCTTTATATACCTCTTTAAAATTATCTTTGTAATTACAGAGAGCATGAGTAACGGTCAGTAAATAGAAAGAGGATGGATTTGGGGAGAAAGTTAGACGTGATACTGAGTAATTGATACAAATCAGAAATTAACTTTGGTAAGGGTGGTTGTGTTCCAGCAAAAACCTTTTTTCAATGGAAAAATTATGTGGTGCTCCTCGGTACCAAAAGCATGAAGCTCACTCACCCTTCTCTCTGTGGTGATTGCCACTAAAAAAGCAACCTTCCAAAAGAAAGGCTAAAGATCTGCATTATGCATTTGCTCGAAAGGGGGGGTCCATCAATTTGGAAATAACAATATTCAGCTTACATTAAGAAGGTCTATTTAGCCAGGGAAAACCCTTTAAGTCCATTTTGGAAAAACATGACCGAGAAGGACATTTCCAGGAAACGGTAATTTCCAACCATATACCTTACTCGAGGCAAATTGTGAAAGAAGAAAAGGTAACACTGTTTCTTCTTGGTCTGCCTATCGAGACAACATACTCTGAACATCTTCCACATGAAAGCACAAGCACACTTAATGGAGAGGGGTTGTGCTTCTTTCAGGATGTTCATGCAGTCATGTGGAAGTCTGAGGTGTTTTACTGCAGTTACTCACTAGGATTAACCTCAGAAATGGAAACATGGGTGGAGGATCTTGCCTGACATCTAGGAGAGGAGATCCTGTCCATATTGAAGCTTCTTGGGTGGACAGATTAATAGCTGGAGAAGATTTGAATACCAACCTTGACATAGACATTCAGACACAATGTGAATCATCGTAGCTTTGCATAGTTTGGATTTTCAGAATACTTTTGGCAAAAGAGTAACTAGCCAAAAAGCATAAAGAAATTATGGGTTTAGGAAGCTAGTAGAAAATTCTAGATAGTTTTACATTTCCTGTAATGTCATAGTAGTTCAATTTTGGTCTGACCAGTGTATTGTAGATTTTGGCAAATACCTTGTGGTTTAGCACCCATTCATGAAGATGCCTGCTGAGCTCATCTGCCTTCCACTTCTGAAGGCTGATATGCCTTCCACTTCTGATGACCATGGAGGGAGATGCACCACCATTAACAGGATGTTCCTCAGTAGAAGTCAGTGTCAGATTGCCTGAGCTTCCCTCTAGAGCACAAAGGATCTGGTGCTTCTTTGTTTGTTGATATAATACACACTTGTTGAATTTTTTGTATGGAGAAGAACTGATTAGGACTATTTCCATAAGAAAGCACCTCAGTATATGGTAGACTGCTCAACATTCAAAGATGTTGATGTGGACTTAATTCTACTTCGAAGACCATTTGCCTTGTATCGTCAGATCAACCACATCTAGTCCTGATACTTCTAGAGAGGAATCTGTGAGTATGGTCAGTCATGTCCATTGTTGTGATGAGTTTAAGATTGATGGATAATTCCGGAGCTAGATTGCCAGTCTGACAACGGGTACAAAGAACACATAGCTTTATTGGTACTAGTATGAGTGTATAAGGATTAGGCCCCTTGGAGCAGGATAACGTCCCCGTTCAGCCTCCAACTCTTCCAGCTGAATTTCACTTCAGCTGCTCTATAACATACCAACATTCTGATGGATACTTTTACCTTAAGATGCTAAACTCAGTAATCTCTTCCAGGCATCAGAATGGATTTGGAAAAGTGGGATTAGTTCTCCCTCATCAATAGGCGTAACGAAGGATCAAAAATGACTCCAGAAGCTCCCCGGATGTGGCATCACAGAGCTGTGTGTGATACCTCCCTGCTGCTATGACATCATTTTTTTCTGTGCCCGTTGACGCAGTGCCTTTGCGCGCCTGATGGTGGATTCGTTTGGCAATGGGTGGTGTTGTCCACGCCGGGAGTGAATTGTGCGGTGCCTCTATAAGCGCCAACCCGAGTTGTCACCAGTTTCTTTTTGCGCCTTTCCATGCCAGAAGCGCATAGTCACGAAAAACACTGACCACTGGTGAGGACAACTACGGCCCTGAAAGGGGAACAGCCTTGTGCCTAGAAATCTGTTTGCAGAACTGGGAGGATGGGTGGGTCGCTAAGGAATCTGCGGCTAGATAGAATATCTACCAGATAAGGCGCTACCAAAGGTAAGTATCTTGTTTATCTGATAGAGACTTCTAGAAGCAGATTCCTTACCTTAGAATAGATATTCAAGCAATACCTCCCCGGAGGTAGGCTGCAAAACTGATTTACACTGTTAAGTCCTGCAGGACCGAACATGCAAGGTGCCCATCCAGACGCATCTGACAGCCCAGACATTTATGCTCTGTGAACGTGTGTAGAGAAGCCCACGTTGCTGTCTGGTAGATGTCCAGGACCGGAATTCCGCATGCTAACGCAGTGGTTGCAGCCTTGGCTCTGGTGGAATGAACATGCAAGCCCATAGGGGGTTGCTTTTTGTTCAATACGTAGCAAATCTTAATGGAGAGCACAATCCATCAGGAAATAGTCCGTTTCTGCACGGCCTTCCCCTTCTTCGATCTCATATACCTCTCAAAGTGTTGGTCGTCCACCCAGAACTCTTTTGTGCGGTCAAGACAGAACAACAATGTTGTTTTCGGGCCCAGTCGGTGGAGTCGCTCCTCTCCCTTAGATGGATGTGGCAGAGCATAATAAGTAGTCAGGGTGATGGACTGGCCTACATGAAAGGGAGTGATGGTCCGTAGAGGGGTTCAGATAGCGTTCCTGCAGGAAACCCACCTTACAAAGAAGGAGGGCATTGCCCTGCAGCGTACATGGAGGGGCCAACTGTTCTACACCACGTACTCTGCCTTCGCTAGAGGGGTATTAATATGGATACGGGCGGGCACTCCCTTTCAGGTAACCCGACACATAGCGGACCCGGAGGGACGGTACGTAGCGGTGGAGGGCAACCTTAGGGGCAGGCGCATAGTTCTAGGGAGCCTATATGCGCCTAATGTGGACCAGGCGACTTACTTTGCGCGTATCTCTGGTGTGCTGGCTGGCTACCTCGCGGGCCCGGTGCTTTTAGGGGGCGATCTCAATTCCATAGCGGATACCGCACTAGATAGGTCACACCCGCCGCTGCCCGCGGCCCCGATGCACCGATTGGCGAAAACTAGGTCGGATTGGCAGGACAGATGTGGCCTGACTGATGCTTGGCGCGCTCAGCACCCGGCGGAGCGGGACTACTCGTTTTACTCCGGCCTCCACGACCTTCATGTCCGACTGGACGCCTTCCTGTGCTCTTCTTTAGTCCTCCCTGCGGTGGCTGGGACGGAATATCTGGTGCGCATCGTCTCCGACCATAACCCCCTGCTACTGACGCTAGGCTGGATGAATGAAGTTCCGCAGATCCCGTCGTGGCGACTGCGGCCGGACACGTTAGATGACCCACCGTTCCGGGCGGCGCTCCGCGAAAGGATTGAGCACTACTTCGTAGAGAATGACGGCACCGCGACCTCTAGGGCAGCGGAGTGGGATGCCTTTAAGATAGTGGTGAGGGGCCATTGCATAGGGAAATATGCGGGGATACGAAAGACCCTGCTGGACGACTTAGACAAAGCCGAACGCGCGCTGAGAGAGGCCGAGGTGGCGCGCCCCGGCCGTCCCGAACTGCAGGATGGGCTTTGCGAGGCGCGTGAGGCCGTTGCGGTGGAGGTTGAGCGCCTTCGCAGCTTCGATTATAAAACGTACCTGACTAAAACGCACGCCGAGGGGGATAAGGCTGGGACGCTGCTGGCCTGGCTAGCGAACCCTACTCGAAACAGTCAGCCCATATTAGCTTTACGGGACAGGGAGGGCCGGGTAGGCACCACGCAACCAGCCATCTTGGAAGGCTTTCGGTCCTATTATGTGCGCTTGTACACGAGTGCACTACTAGCACGGGACGACGAAGTAGAGGCGTACCTAGACGAGCTGCGCCTACCACGGTTAGACCAAGAGCACGCAGATGCCCTAGGTGGCCAAATAGAACTAGCGGAAATCAAAGAGCTGTGAAGCGGATGGCCCGCAATAAAACCCCGGGCCTGGACGGCCTCCCCATAGAATTTTACGGCCAGTACCTGGAGCAACTGGCTCCCCGGCTGCAAACCGTCTACAATGAGGCCAGGGACAGAGGTCGGCTCCCGCGCTCCATGAGCGAGGCCATAATGATCCCCCTACTAAAGCCACGCAGAGAAAGCTCTGACCCCGCGTCCTACCGGCCCCTGTCAATGCTTACTACCGGTTACAAGATTCTCAGCACCATACTGGCGACCAGACTGTTGCGCCACATGCAAGAGTTGATCCACAAGGATCAATCTGGATTGATACCCACCCGCAACACCACCCACAACATTCGGCGGTTGCTCAGGCTGGTAAATGATCCACCGCCCGAGGCGCGGATGCCCCTAGTACTGTCGATCGACATTGAAAAGGCGTTCGATAGCCTAGAATGGGAATACCTGTTCAAAGTGATGCGGAGATTCGGCCTGGGTGATAAATACATACAATGGACAAAAGTGCTATATTCCTCGGCGAAGGCGCGCGTGAAAGTGGGTACGCTGGTCTCGCAGCAGTTTGAGGTGGGTCGCGGCACCAGGCAGGGTTGTGCATTGTCCCCCCTGCTGTTCGCACTAGCGATAGAGCCCCTGGCGGCCATGGCTAGATTGGGCAACCATTACGGCGGGCTGGATTTTAGAGGGCACCGCCACTTTATATCGCTATACGTGGACGACCTCCTCCTCTTCCTCGAGAACTCTGACAGCGCGGTGAGGGGTGCAGAGAGGCTCCTGGAACGATTTGGTGGGGTGTCTGGTCTCCGGGTTAACTGGAACAAGACCTGCCTGTTCCCCCTGCGGCAAGAGGAGGTGCAGCCCCCCGCCTGCCAGTCGATTAGATGGGAGCCTCACTGTCTCGACTACCTGGGGGTGCACATATATCATGATGCCCCGGCCTTGCTGGAGGGCAATATAGGGCGTTGCATCCGTGCCCTACAAGGGTGCATGTCTTTCTGGGCTACCCTGCCGCTGTCGGTAGCGGGCCGCATATCCCTACTGAAGATGATCACCTTGCCCCGCTTACTATATTTCTTCCGGACGCTCCCAGTGTGGGTGCCTGGAGCGATCTTTAAACACCTCAAGTCTTTAATAACATCCTTCTTGTGGGGCTCGGGCAGACGCAGAATAGCGCTCACGACGCTGACCCGCCCAAAGGACGAAGGGGGTCTAGCGGTTCCAAACTTCGAGCTCTACTATTTAGCTGCACAGCTGCAGTCCTTTACGCAGGAAATAGCGAGAGTATACCGTGGTCCGGAGAGTGAGAGGGACGCTGGCACTCCTCGCCATGTCTTAGCTTACATCGCTCTCCAACAGAGGCTGGCACTTGGGGCTCTGACCCAAGAGGAGCGTACGTTCCGCCTATGCTGGAACAGGTCGCAGAGGAGAGCAGGAGTCAGACACCCCTATGCGCCCGAAATCCCACTGGGCATGGTGACAGCACTCCCTCATGGGGGCGATTGGTCGAGGCTGCAGTTGTGGGAGGAGGCAGGTCTGCAGGTGTTGGGGGACCTGTATGACGACGGCGTGCTGTCCCCGTTCCAGACTCTGCAGGATCGCTACGACCTCCCGAGAGGGGATTACCTCCTGCATGCGGCGGTGGTGAGAGCCATACAGGCGCACTGGGGTGAGGGCCTAGTTGAACCTGTAACGAAGCAGGCGTGCCAATACACGATGATGTCGGCTGGCACCTTCAAGGCAGTGACGTGCCTTTACTCACGGATGGTGAAGGAGACCATCCAGCCCCTGACCGCGTTAAAAAACAAGTGGGAGCTGGACCTGCAGGTGGACATCCCTGACACTACTTGGACGCAGCTGGTGCGCAGAGCCAGTAAAAGCACAAGGAATGCGCGCTTCCAATTGATACATTTTTATGTGCTCCATAGGGCATACCTTACCCCAGACAAAATTAGGAAATACTTCGGCGCTGCGGAGGCCGCGTGCCCTAGATGCAACAGAGTGGGAGCGGACCTGGTCCACATGCTGAGGACCTGCCCAAACCTGCAGGAGTACTGGGAGGGGGTCGGCGACACGTTGAATGACGTGGCAGATAGAGACCTACAATACGACGCGGCCGTTTGTATACTCCACTGGTTCCCGCATACGCCCAAGAATAAAATGTCCAAAAATGCGCGGCGCAGGAGGTTGTTCGGCTAGAAAATGAGATCACCGAGTTGGAGATTGATTTGGAGCAAGGTGTTACGGATGACAGACTGCATGTGTTGGCGCTTAAACAGGCCGACTACAAGGCGCTGGTTACCGAATCTGCTAGGAGTATGAGCAGGGAGCAACAGGGGCGTTTGTACGATATGGGTGATAAGGCCGGGAAGTTGATTGCCTAGTTGGATAAGAGGGAGAGAGCGAGTTGAGTGGTGCCGGATGTTGAGAGGGTGGATGGTGTGCGGGTGACGGACCCCGGTGATATTGTTGATTGCTTTGCGGAGTATTTTCACGGGGTTTACTCTCCGGTCTCAGAGCGATCAGAGGAAGACTCTCGACTACTGCTTCGAGACATTGCTCTGCCATCTCTATCTGACGAGGATAAATTATTGATGGATGCGGCCCCGTCGCCGGATGAGATTGCTTTGGCCATTCGCTCTATTGCCTCTGCTAAGGCCATGGGTCCTAATGGCCTTCCCATCGAATTATATAAGTTGCGCCCAGATAAGATTGCGCCGTATCTCCGGGACATGTTCCTTGAGGCTCTGGCGGCGGGTTCCCTCCCACCTGACCAACGTCTTGCTACTATTGTTGTTATCCATAAGGAAGGGAAGCCGCGGGATCGGTGTACTTCTTACAGGCCTATCTCTTTGTTAAACGCGGAGCCCAAAATCCTTGCCAAGGTACTGGCCAATCGCCTGATCCGGGTTGTGGGCGACCTGATTCATCAAGATCAATCCGGTTTTATACCCCATCGCAATACCGCTTTGAACCTGCGGCGACTGCATGGCGTCCTCGCTAGAGCGCCATTCATCCGTGAGCCGGCCATTTTGGCGTCCCTTGACGCTACCATGGCGTTTGACACCTTGGAATGGCCGTATATTTGGGCAGCATTGGCGAAGTTTGGGTTTGGCCCGGGGTTTATCGGTTGGGTGAAATTGCTTTATGATAACCCACTGGCACAGGTGGTGGTCAACGGACGGGTGTCGGCTCCCTTTGTTTTGGGTAGGGGCACCCGACAGGGATGTCCGCTGTCGCCTCTTCTCTTTGCGCTTTGTTTGGAGCCCCTTGCGGAGTGGCTGCGGTGGCACCCCTCGATGCGTGGCCTTCGATGGACACCGGAATACGAGGATCGTGTCTCCCTATATGCGGACGATATCTTCTTGTATCTTGCATCTCCGCGCAAATCGCTTATTGTATTGGTGGATGTGTTGAGCTCCTTTGGTCGCAACTCCGGATTGGTCATTAACTGGGCTAAGTCTTGTGTGTACGTTCTCTCCGGGGAGGCCCCCCCCCTTCCGCGGGGGTGCCCTATCCAGGTTGCGCAGTCGGGGTTCACGTATCTGGGAATCTTTATAACCCTGGACCCGGTGGCCCGGTATGAACGGAATCTTCTCCCCCCCCTTCAGCGCCTCAGGGCGGATGTGGCGGGTTGGCGGCGGCTGCCGCTCTCGCCGCTCGGCCGGGCGGCGTTGTTCAAAATGATGTCGCTGCCGCGCTTTTTGTACGCCCTGCAGAACACTATGGACGTAGTGCCGGCCCGCTATTTTCGGGAGGTGGAGTGTCTTCAGCGTCGATTGTTCTGGGATGGGCGGCCGCGGATTGCTCTCGCTAAACTAACCCTACCGTGGTATGATGGGGGGTCGCTCTCCCTGACATTAAACAATATTATTGGGCCTCCCAGTTGGCTGCTATCAATCACGGGATGTATGGGCCTGCTTTGAACCCGGCTTTTGAGATGGACAAATTGTTATTGCCAAGCGGGGATTATAATCGAGCACTATACTCTGGGTCCCTTGATGCGCGGTTGACTGGCCCGACGCGGGTCGCGGTGCAGGTGTGGCATGCAGCAAATGCGGCGATGGGGTGGAGGGATCGCTTGACTCGGGCAACGCCATTGTACGCTTCCCAGCGTTTGGGTTATCTGTGTACTACGAAAGGCTTTGAGAAATGGGATATGATTGGTATCAGCAAGGTAGGGGATCTCTGGACGAAAGGGAAATTTAAGACGTTCGACATGCTGAAAACTGAATATCAGCTGAACGATAGGGAATACTTTCGGTATGCTCAGGTTCACCATGCCTTGTGTTCCGTGTTCCCGGACGTGGCGGCTATTCCAGAGTATTCCCCGTTGGAAGACAGAGTATTGGACGGCTATGTGCCGGATAGCACCATTTCGCTGATTTATAAGAAGCTTATCAATGATCGAATGGGTTTGCTGACCTCATTGCGAGAGACATGGACTGCCGACGGCTTGGAACTTGACGATGAGGATTGGGTGTCAGCGGTGGCCTCCCCGAAAGAGGTGGCTATCCCGGCCCGTTTGCGTTTCGTCCAGCTTAAGATACTTCACAGAGTGTACGTCACGGGGCCTGGTTTGATGCGTATGGGGTACTCGGTGGATGGTCTGTGTAAGCGAGGCTGTGGACTACTGGGGACTTTCCTCCATATCCTGTGGGAATGTCCGGAAGTGACTCGGTTTTGGTGTAGAGTGCATGCGGTGTTAGAAGAAGTCACGCATGTTGCCTTGTTGCCGGAGGCACGGAGATGTTTGCTGAATGTCTGGGAGCCGACTGATTACAATGTGATGCAGACGCAGTGGGTGACTCTGGGCTATATGGTAGCGAAGCGGGACATTGCACAACTGTGGGGCTCCCAGAGGCCACCAACGGTCTCAGCGTGGAAGGAACACATGGACTGGTGTATGTTCAGAGAGAAAACGGTGTATGTGGCGAGAGGCAAGCCTGGGAAGTGGATTAAGGTGTGGGGTCCCTGGAACTCCTATCATGGAGGTATTTGCGCCCCGCCCCAGACGCGTGAGATGGATGCTGCTCTGTCTCCCTAGCCCGCGCATTCCTATATGCTCCTGCGACATGCGACTTTGGTTCCTTCTGCCTGCCCCCCCCCCCCTCTGTCTCCTTGGGTTTGTTTACTCCTTCGATGCGGGGAGCACATGGTATTGCCATTAACCCCCTCTGCCTTGTGTGTGTGATGTTTCTTGTTTTTTCAAAATATGAAACCTTTCTTTGTTTATTTATGGACTACGGCTGCGGCCGGCGGAGTTGATTAGCACCCCAGTAGCTCTTTCGTTGCTTCATCGATGTGAATGTAAAGCTGTGCCTAGGTTTACACTGTGCGTTAGCGGCCGGCCTGTTGGTTGTAGGCCCATATTTGTATGTCTCTGAAACTGTAATAAAGGTTTTCTAAAAAAATAAAAAAATAAAAGAATAAAATGTCCAGCAAGTTCATTGACATGAGCCTCCTCCTAGCAAAGAGAGAGGTGACGAAAGGGTGGAAGTCGAGGGCGGGCCTACACAGCGGAGATGGCTGAATGAATTTCTCAAATGGGCGGCTAGCGAGAGCACACTCAGATACCAACTAGCTCACCGAAAACCGGACGACCGGGCTCAGGCGGCGGCAATGGTATGGGAAGTGATGGTACAGGCCCTGCGGGATAGTCCAGCCAGTGGGGAGGAGGCTGAGAATTCTGAGGACGCAGCGGACGAAGTTGTGCCACTGGCCCCCCTGCCAAACACACACGATTAGGGATTACTGCATTTTTCCTGCTACCCACCACACATGCTATTTGTTCCTGACTAGGCGCAATGGGGAGGGCACTAGGGAGGGGTGGGTGGAGGGGGAGTTTATAAGTTTACGGTTTCTGGGAGTAGAGTGTAAGTTCTGAGCGTATCTGGGGGAGCAGCGGGACAGTGATCAAAAGCGGGCAGCGGGGCTCCCCATCGGAAGTATGCTCCTGACAGTTTTGTATTAATGTGCCATGGGACTATGTGACGCCGCCCGGCCTCCGGGATGTGGGCAGTACGGCTGTGTATCCTGCACGGACTAACGGTTAAGGGGAGGACGGGAAACCTGCATTTTTGGCATGCATCCTAGTTGCTGTACGTTGTACTTGGTCCTGCAATAAAAATGGTTTGACAAAAAAAATGAAAGGGAGTGATGACTATTGAGAGAAAGGAAACTCTAGTTCGTAGAACCAGCTTCTCTGGGTAGATGTTCAAGTATGAAGCTCACTGACCCTGTGGTCAGATGTTATTGCCACCAGGAAGGTCGTCTTGATGGTAAGGAGACTGAAAGGACGAATGTGCAAGGGCTCAAAAGGAGCACAAATCAGGAACATCAGGACTAGATTAAGGTTCCACTGAGACATGATGAAGTGTGAAGGAGGAAACATATGTTGCAATCCTTTCAAGAACCTATGTACAATAGGGGATTTGAAGAGGGGTGGCTGGCCAGGCAGCCTTAGAAAGGTAGCCCTTTAAGGTGCCCAGAGCAGAGCCCTGCTGGGCAAGGGAAAGGCTAAAGACAGGGACCTGAGAGGGAGGCAGAAATGCGATCAACCTGTTTCTCAGCATATCATGCCACAAACTTGCCCCAACAGCAGGTGTATATCGTTGCCAAGATAACATTGCAGACTGGGCGAAAAGTCGATAGCAATCAACTGATGCCATTAATCTCCTCACAAGTAGGCAGAGTGAAGAACTCTTACCTGCTGCTGCAACAGACAATCCTCCCGAAGGGGCAGCCTGATCAGCGGACTAATGGCAATGCTCAACAGCTCGGGATACCAAACTCTCCGAGCCCAACAGGATGACTTGGGCCTGGTTGTTCCTGATCTTCTTAAGAACTCTGTGCAAGAGTGGTATATGCGGAAAGGCATACAGAAGGCCTGAGCTCCACTCAAGATGAAATGCATCTTCGAGCGAGAGCCGCCTTGGAAACTCCAGCACATGGAACTGCTGCTATTGACCGTTCTCGGGGGCCGTAAACAGATTCAACCAAGGCAAGAGAACCCGCCAGGTGTTGTACCAACAGGAATATGCCCTGACATTCCAGCCATGTCCAGAGGCAAAGGGCCTCTTGACAGAGGGTCCATGGCCCTCCTGCCCTATTTGTTACAGTACTACATGACAGTGGTGTTGTCTTCCCTTGATGGAGGGTAGAAAGGCTTTCAATGCAAGCTGGATTACCCAGAGCTCTAGAAGGTTGATGTGGAGTCTGGATTCCGCAGAAGAACAGAGGCCTCTAATCTCCACCTCTCCCAGATGGCCACCCCAGTGATGCATCTGTCACAACTGTCAGATCTGGTTGTGGAAGGGAAAGAGGTCTTCTCCTTACCTAATCATGGTTTGGTAACCACCACTGCAGATCTTTTGCAATTTCCTCCGTGATCTGGACCATGTTGGAGAGATTCCCCTGATGCTGTGCCCACTGGAACTATAGGTCCCACTGCAGAGCCCACATATGCTGCGGGCATGTGTCACAAGCAGGATGCAGGAGGCCATGAAGACCAGCAGCTTCAGAGTCAGTATCACTGAAATCCAGCATAGAGGCTGAAACATCAGTATCATAGCCTGAATATCCTGGACTCGCGGTTCGGGGAGATAAGACCGAAACAAACGTGTCCAGAACATCTCAGATGAAAGGGAGCACCTCAGAGGGAATCAGGTGTGATTTCGGCATGTTGATAGTGAACCTCAATGAGTGCAGGAGGTCCACCGTAGTCTTGAGGAGGGAGATGGCTGCCTGGGGTGAACCCGCCTTTAACAGCCAGTCGTCAAGATAGGGAAAGGCTGGTCCCTCTAATCTCCGCAGATGAGCTGCAACCACTGCCATCACCTTGGTGTACTCCCATGGGGTGCTGGTAAGGCCAAAGGGGAGCACGGCGACTGAAAGTGCTTGTGGCCCACCATGAACCGCAGGTAACATCTGTAGAGAGACAGGGCTAAAATGTGGAAATATGCATTCTCCAAGTCCAACTCTACCATCCTGTCTCGTGGGTCCAGGACAGACAGGACTTGAGCAAGTGTGAGCATTTTGAACGTCTCCTTCTTGAGGAAGAAATTGAGAGGGTGCGGGTTTAGGATAGGACGAAGGCCCCTTTCCTTTTTGGGCACCAGAAAGAAGCGAGAATAACAACCACGACCTACTTCTGGCATCAGCATCCTCTGTATGGCTCCCTTGGCCAAGAGAGCAGTCACTCCCTGGCAGAGTAAGGAGAGAAGGGCCTCCTCCAGCCTGTTGCACGTGGGTGTCATGGGTGGAGGGGTAGTCACGAAAGGGAAGGAGAAGCCCCCTCGGACAATCTTAAGAACCTAGCAGTCTGATGTTATCGACCTTCAGTGGTGCAGTCGATGACGTATTCTGCTTCCGCCTGGTAGCCCATGATGTTTTTTTCTTTTTTCGAAGTTTTATATAGTACAAACTTGACCAAAACGTATCGGGTATCCGAGCGCTTTACATGAGCACCAGTTACATTATTTTTTGTTAGACACAGGGAGATTAAGTGATTTGCCCAGAATCACAGGAAGTTGAGCGTCATTGCCGAGACTCAAACCTAGTTCCCCAGATTTGAGATCGACCACCTTAGCCGTTAGGCCACATCCTCACCCCACGGTTGAGAGGGCGAACACCGGAGGTTTGGAGGCTGTGGCTGCCTGAGCTTGGGGCGGACAGGCGTGACCTCTAGCTGCCCGATCCATGGTGTTAGGGGGCACCGCGTCCTTGGCCATGCAGAGGCTGGGGAACTTGTATGCCGTGGTGGCTGAGCAGGTAAAGACGCAACTAAAAGCGCCTTCCATGGCCAAGAACGGAAGGAAAGGCTGGCTGGGGTTGGCGGGGCCATGGAAAGACCAGAGCACTTGGCCCTAACTATGATATTCTTGAAGCGCTCCAGGGCTGAGTTTTCCTGGTCTCCTATGAGACTGGTTTGGATAGCCCCTTAAACACCAGTCATTCTTAGCCAGGCCTGTCTCCATAAGGCCACTGACAAAGAAAATGCTCTGCCTAGTGAGTAAGTCGTGTCCAGGCCACATTGGATCGTGAACTTGCCTGCATCAGTCTGCCATAGCTTGGGAGAGTATGGCCCGGGCCTCTTCCAGGACCATGGACAGCACGTGTGCAACCAAACCCACAGTGCACGGGAGGAACAGCCCAAAAGGCACATGGAGTTCATGTACCGCAATACCAGGCTAGTGGAAGAAAACATTTTATTGCCTATGGTGTCCAGGCTTTTGAATTACCTGTCCACTGGGGTGGTAGGGTATGGGAAAGGTTTTACACAGGACGTGGAGGCTTGGACCATCAAGCTCTCCAGGGTAGGGTGTTGCATGAGGAAATTAGAGTGTCCTGGGGAAAGGCAATTGTCTGTTAACAGGAGCCTCTGTGCTGAGCTTGGACCAGGTCCCAAGCAGTAAGAGCTTCATTAAATATGAGAAGTGGTTCCAAGTGGCTCACTCCCGACCGAAGAACCTCTGTCAATACGTTAGTCTTGACTGACAGTGTGGGTAGGCCAAGTTCCAGGTCCTCAGCCACTCTTCTTATCACCCTAGTAAAAGCCGCTGTGTCCTCCTTAGCCACATTAGGAGGAAAGACCATGCCAGTATTTGAGGAGGTGCCTAGTCCACTGACATCCGCAAAGTCCACACACCGTTTCCATGGTGGGGTCTAGGGGCTGGTATTCTTCAGGATCTAGTGGCGCCTCCCAATCCTTCACAAGTCCTAATCCATAGGAATAGGGGTCAGGCTTCAGTCTGGAGGGTATGGCTCCACTCGACATTGGACCACACCCCAATTGCTCTGTGTCAGGGTTGGGGATGAGAATGAGGACGGCATCGACATTGGGACCGGCGCTGGAGAAGGTGGAGATGGTACGACCGACGCCATTCCAAATCCAACCGTGGATCTATGTGCCCCACTGGCACAAGGGTCAGACCCGCCAGCGGGGAATAAGCAGTGGTCCCTCTTAACCTCGCAGGGCCCTAAGGCGCGCCAGTGGGGATGGGCCGCCCACAAATGAGATGCATGGTCTCATAAAACTCGTGGTGTTGGGAGGGGGTCGATCATGCTCACGGAAACTTGAGGAGGTGCGGAGCCGGCCCTGGCGCAGGCTCAACCATGGAGCCAGGCCTCGAATGACGACGGATGACTTTAATGGACATGGTGATGTCAAAGACCTCTTTGACTTGTTGCTCTTTTTCTTTATGTGGGACTTACCTGAGCGCTTGGACAATTTACACTGCGGCGAAGAATCGATGGCTTTGCAACTGATTTCGGAACCTTCCTCCCACCGCGATCGAGACCGTTGCGGCGTCGCACGTCGAGCAGCCAGAAGCTTGAGTGGTCGCTTCCTCGGAGCCTTGGAGTGCATGCCGGGGCAGTCAACGCTGGTCTGCACGTCATGGTCTTGCTCGAGGCACCAGAGGCAAACAAGATGCGGGTCAGTCACGGACATCTGTCTATTAAAGGCACTGCAGGGCTTGAAGCCTGCTCTTATAGTGGATATACCTCCTACACCAAGAGAAAAACTCTCAAAAGACTTTAACAAAGGGTCGAAAAATAGTCAGCCAAATAGTGGCTAGGGGTAGCTCTCTCCGGATCTGCTCTGACTGGCAAGGAAAGAAAAGAACTGGCATCAGTAAGATAGATTGGTGCCTATATGGGCTGCACACATCACATCTGATGTGGATGACGCCATGCGGAGCCAAGCAACGCCGCCTACTGGTGCGCTGGGGTACCGCTCACAAAAAAAAATTCTGGATGCAATCTTATACCTGGGGATAATTAGAAGGTGAGGAATCTGCGGCTAGAAGTCTCCATCAGATTCTTACTTTACACTATGTGACACATGGATCCACCTGCCTGCACCATCCCATTGGGCTAAACAGGAACCCTTTTTATAAGTTTGTATAACACACAATATGTATTTGGTGGGTTTGCCCAACTCTATAGTATCAGTGGGGATAGCAATAATGGTCTGAGGCCATACTCGCTTTGAGCTCCAGAAGATGAGCCCCCACAACTCTCAATATATCAATTGGGCTAATAGTATGAATAAAATGCTATCATATAATATATTTTTTCAAGTTTTGATTGCTGGATGGGCATCTCTAGGAATAGGGTGATGTGTTTTGCATGGATTTCTTCGGCACCACTTTTGCTGAACACAGTGTGCTCTTTTATAGTATCACAACATGCAGCGTTATACGAGTGTGGTGTGAACTGTATACCATGCACAATCTTTGTTACTTCTGTTATTTTTCTCCTGTTTTTTAGAAACAGGCGATACCAGAATTCTCTGAATGACCAAAATCTGGTAGTATCGGTTCCGATGAAAGCTGGGTGACTTTTTTACCAACGATACATGTTGACCTTTTGGATGTTTGGAGACATAGATACTCCCTAGACATCACTTTTGTGTTTTTAAGCTGTACAAGAGTGACAATAGAAAACAACTGCAGTTGTAAATATGGGGCAATTTCCTAAGACATTTTAACCTCTTGCTTTCCCTGGTCCCAATATCATAATTTTCCACGACATCTAAGTGCTTGTTCTAAAAGTGGGGTTGAGGCCGCCCGGAATCTCACCATATAACCAGCAAGGACTCAATGATAAAGTATGTCACATAGACATACTTGGGTGAGAGTCTGTTTGAAAAACTGGAGACCAAGAGGAATTAGGAAGGCAGTCTCCTCTTTTCTGATTGAAGAAGGAAGACTAGTCCACATTTATGTGAATGCCCCGATCTTGGAAAAGGAAGAGTGTTGCTCTTAGGTCTTCAAGTCATTTGGCTTTGGAATTTGCCTTGGGAAGCCAATCATCTAGACAGATGAAGATGCTTTGACAATGAAGGTGACAGCTACTGCCTCCATATATTTTAAGAATGCTTGTGAGGCTGACTTCAGGCAGAACAACAATTCTTTGTATCTGTATTGATAGTATACTATGCCAGTTAGAAATCACAGAAAGACTCAGTGTCTTGTGCAGATTGGAATGAGGAATCATGCACCCAGCAAGACTTTTGAGCACCTCCAATTGTCTCTTTGAAGGAAAATATTTGTTTAGGGTCATAATCCTACCTGAACTTTTCCCTCTTAACCCTTTTTTACAGTCTTCAAATCCAAGATGGATAATCCAGAGTTGGGTCATTTTCTTCTCAGCAGTAAATAGCAGGAGTAAATTCTCTTGTTTGTTTGATAGTTTAGACTTGACTGATTTCTGTTTTAGCATAATACCTACTAATTGTGCTAACTGATCAAGTAGGAAAGGTTTTGGCAACATTGGTGGAATGTGGAGAGAGAAACCTACAAACTTGATTTTGTATTAATTCTGCAAATAACCTAGCGTCCTCATGTTCTTTGCTATCTTTTGTCTAGCTAGTTGGGGGGAGGTAAGGCGTGGTAAACTGCCAAACATGGCAGACGTGCTTTAAGAAGGATCCCAACACAGCCCGTCTTCATCCTCCTTAATCAGACAGGGGACCCGCTTAGCCTGACCCCAGTTGTGCGGGGTGGGCAGTGTAGAACCCTGCCTGCAGTGCCCAGAGGGAAGTGGTGGGCCCAAAGTTTCCTGGTAACGAGATAGAGCACACTACTCCTGTGATTCGAGAAGAGGCCAGAGAGTGCTGGTTTGTGGACCTGCTTGGTCCTCCCGGGAGTGGCGCCTGGAGGCCTTCCCAATCGCCTCTCCCAAGCCGCGAGAGCCATGCTGGAGAGGTAGCTGCAGGGAAAGGGGGCCGCCCCACTGGGTGACAGGTGGGCCCAGCCCGCAGCCCCACCTTCTGTCTTGCTAGTACATGAGAGAGCAGAGAGGATCCAGCGACACATGCAGTGGGCATGGCCTGGGGGCAGGAGGAAAGGGACCCCTTGGGGGACTCTGAGGATCACGTAGTAGCCCCCTGCCCCACTGGATCGTGCCGTTGGGTGGGGCCGTCCCTGCCCCCCACAAACGGACATGACTTTGGACCCTGTAGAGCTGCTCCTGCCACCGCAGGAAGGGAAGCGCTGCTAGTAGTCACCGGGGATCCAGGGCTGGATACCCTCTAGAAAGCAAGGATAGTGGGGGTGAATGGACACCAGCCCGGATGGCCCAGGCGCCGGGAGCTGATTAGACATTGTGGACTGCAAGGCCAAAATGGCTGTGAGAATAAGACGCACTCCAGTGGAATGACCAGGCACTTTCTCCCCAGCAGATGACTGAGATGGGTACTCTGTGGCCTTGTTGGGGCTAGAGGGGAAATCCCCCCCCTCCCAGCAATCTATGACAGCTGCTTGTGCTGGTCCCGGAGTGTCTGGACCTCTCCCCTGGGCAATTGGTGGGCTGTCCCGCTCCCGGAGATCTATGACCAGCCAGGACATATGGTGCCCCTACGCAGCTAGAAAGGGTGGGAACAGAACTGTTAAAAACACCCTGGGCCACGAGGGAGACATAGGGGAACTACTCGCAAAAGACTTATCCAGAGCGAGCTACCCACATTTATTAGAGACCGCTGAAAATGCAAGAACCCCAGACAAATTAAACCAAATCCTGGAGCCCATTGGGGACACGAGCACAATGCTAGAGGCGAAAATTGACACTATGTCGGTAGGCATCACTCTGCTCTGTGAAGATCAACATAAACCGCAAACCAGGATCAAAACGAATAAAGAGACACTCGGTATCCTACTGCCCCAAATGGCTCTCGCAGAGAAGACTCTGAAATGCATAAACTTTACATTGTTCATAGTAAACTGGTTGCTATCTAAGGTGCTGCCCATGGACCTGTCTCCAATGTTCTTGGCTGAAAGAGACAACAGGGTCCCTGCCAAGAAACCCTCCCCTGGAAGCCACCCATGACCGATAGTTGCTAAGATAATGAACTATCAAGATCGTGACGCGATCCTCCAAGCAACCCGCACCAGCCTCACCTTGACAGTGGAAAACACCAAAATCATGATATTCCCAGATTACACGTTGGCAGTACGACAGAGAACTACCTTCCTGGGCATAAAGAAATACATCCTGCTGTTCTGCTTGAAACTGAAGGTGCTGGCGGATTAATGCTCCCACTTCTTCACAGATCCGGAGAAGGCATGGAAATGACTGGACTAATATGAGGGGATACCCTCTACTAAATGGAGTAGGGGGTACCCGGGCTGGACAGGGCCTCCAAGGAAATCTGAGATGCTGCTCGGGAATGTCCTGTGAAGCTCCTTCACAGTCTTAAATACAGATGGATCCTGAGTTGGGCATCACCACGGCCCTCCAACTTGTAACCTCTGCCTAGGACCTACTAGAAATATCGGGTGATGTAGAGGGTTTCGATTCCGATTCAAGTGACGATGCATGGATAAGCACCACTGTGACTCCCCAGACGGCACACAAACTGGTGTGATCCAGAGGTTTATCCGCTTGGCTTCCTCTCAGGAGGACAGAGAGAGTGCAGAACAACATGTTAGCGCTTTCTCTGAACTTCAGAATCATCACTTGGCAGATGGCAGCTGTCTTAGATCAGCTGCGTGCTCTCCTCCACTTCAGGTCATAACTTAGCTCCATAACAGAACTACAGGAACCCCTACCATGACTTCCCATTCAAGAGCATGAGCCTCTAAATGATTATCTGTTGAAATGTACCCTACTGAGTTTGAGAAGTTACCCCATGCTAATGCACCACTCCTCAGCAACAGCTCTTACACCACGTTTTCTACAGTTAATGTTAGATGATTTAACTTTTCCCCCATTCCCTCTTTCATGTTGTTTTTACTGTTTGACCAGCTGTGGTTCTGCAATGGATCGGGAATTTGAAAAGGAGGCAGGGTTTACAGATCTGGCGTGTCTGTGCATCACAAATGTTGGGGAACAGTCCCTCCTGACCCACATGGTCTGCCATAGTGACTACTAACATACCCACAAACCCGCACGATCACGCTAAACACTAGCAAACACACCTTTACAATATGGAATGTTATGGGGTTAGGCAGAGTCACCAAACGATACAAGGTCCTAGCGCAGCTGTTATACAGGGGCACGCAAGTGGCATTCTTTCAGGAAACGCATACGACAATAGGCGAGGGGGGAAAACTATGACACAAATGGAGAGGCCAGTTTTACCATTCCAATTACTCTGCATCAGCTAGGCTAGATGAACTGCAATATCAATACGACCAGGGAAGCCTATTAGTAAAGAAGAGGAAGAGATAGATCCCAAGACAGATTTGTACTACTAAAAGGTAAACTGGACAATCGCCCGACAGTGTTAGGGAGCATTTATGTACCACACGTAGACCTTTCCTAAAAAGGGTCCCACACAAACTTGCTGACTGGACTCATATACCCTGGATGCTAGGCTTCAATGGTGTTCTAGAAATACACCTCGACCGCTCACACAGCCCCACTGCCGTCCTCACCCACAGTACGTAAGGCACAAAACTAGAGTGACTGGCTGCAAGAATGGTCTTTGGTGGATATGTGGTGAATATGGAATAATATCGAATTGCCAAAATATCGAAGGAAAAATATAGAATGCCAAAATATCGAAGCCCTATCTCCAAACAGGTAAGTACAAAAATATAGAATCCAAAATATCGTTCTAAAAAATATAGTTAGTCACAATATCGAATTATTTGTAATGTCTTAAAATTAATGTAAAATTAATGAAATAAAACATATAATTAACTGAAACATACTTAAAAATACTTAAATTACTTTAAAATTAATAAATAATTAATGTAAGTAAAAAAAAATAATAATAATAATACATATATATTAACGTAATATTAATTTAAAAAATGCAATATTTTTTGCGTAGGATAGCGGGCGGGTAAAATTTACTATTACCACTCCAGTAAGTGCAATAGTAGGGAAAACGTTGGATAGCGGGAGGGTAAAAATTACTATTCCCACTCCAGAGAGTGCAACAGATGGGAAAGCGTTGGATAGCGGGAGGGTAAAAATTAGTATTCCCACTCCAGACAGTGCAATAATAGGGAAAGCATTGGATAGCGTAGGGGTAAAAATTAATGTTCACACTCCAGAGAGTGCAACAGTAGGGAAAGCGTTGGATAGCGGGAGGGTAAAATTTACTATTCCCACTCCAGTGAGTTCAACAGTAGGGAAAGCATTGGATAGCGTAGGGGTAAAAATTACTATTCCCACTCCAAAGAGTGCAACAGTAGGGAAAGCGTTGGATAGAGTAACGCTAAAAATGACTATTCCCACTCCAGAGAGTGCAACAGTAGGGAAAGCGTTGGATAGCGTAGGGGTAAAAATTACTATTCCCACTTCAGAGAGTGCAACAGTAGGGAAAGCGTTGGATAGCGGGAGGGCAACATTTACTATTCCCACTCCAGTGAGTGCAACAGTAGGGAAAACGTCAGATGGCGTAGGGGTAAAAATTACTATTCCCACTCCAAAGAGTGCAACAGTAGGGAAAGCGTTGGATAGCGTAGGGGTAAAAATTACTATTCCCACTCCAGAAAGTGCAACAGTAGGGAAAGCGTTGGATAGCGTAGGGGTTAAAATTACTATTCCCACTCCAAAGAGTGCAACAGTAGGGAAAGCGTTGGATAGCGTAGGGGTAAAAATTACTATTCCCACTCCAGTGAGTGCAACTGTAGGGTAAGCGTTGGATAGTGTAGGGGTAAAAATTACTATTCCCACTCCAGAGAGTGAAACAGTAGGGAAAGCGTTGGATAGCGGTAGGGTAAAAATTACTATTCCCACTCCAAAGAGTGCAACAGTAGGGAAAGCGTTGGATAGCGTAGGGGTAAAAATTACTATTCCCTCTCCAAAGAGTGCAACAGTAGGGAAAGCGTTGGATAGCGTAGGGGTAAAAATTACTATTCCCACTCCAGAGAGTGCAACAGTAGGGAAAGCGTTGGATAGCGGGAGGGTAAAATTTACTATTCCCGCTCCAGTGAGTGCAACTCTAGGGTAAGCGTTGGATACCGTAGGGGTAAAACTTATTATTCCCACTCCAGTGAGTGCAATAGTAGGGAAAGCGTTGGATAGTGAAGGGGTAAAAATGTCTATTCCCACTCCAGTGAGTGCAATAGTAGGGAAAATAATAATTTAATATTTTATTAAAAATAAATAAATTATTGATACCAAATAAAAATATGAAAATTAATTACCAATCACACAATATTTAATAATTAATTTATTATAAATACCAATGTTTTTTATTAATAACCTATTAATAATTAACAACCAATTAATTTTCAATACCAAAAATTACTAAATAAAATTAATACCAATTAATAATTAAT
Organism: Triturus cristatus; assembly: GCF_964204655.1. Taxonomy (NCBI): domain Eukaryota; kingdom Metazoa; phylum Chordata; class Amphibia; order Caudata; family Salamandridae; genus Triturus; species Triturus cristatus. Next base: position 677,686,243 of record NC_140593.1, on the reverse strand, counting down.
TAAGAATAAATTAATTAGAAATATACAAAAATTATTTCAATAATTAATTATTTACAATTAAATTAATTCCCACCATATTCCCCTATAAACCCACAACCCGCTACAAATAATACATTAATACAATTAAAATAATTATCAATTAAACAATTAATACTAATTAATTACCAATTAATACAAATTATTTACCAATTAATAATTAATCAACAACCAATTAATTTTCAATACCAATTAATAATTACCTAATAACAATTACATTACTTCCCACCCTATTCCCCTATAAACCCACAACCGGCTACAGAAGTAAAACACAAAATTAAATTAAAAATAATTAATAATTCCTAAAAATTATTATTTAATGTACTATAATTAAATTACATCCCACCCTAATCCCCTATAAACCCACAACCCGCTACGGAATTAAATTACACAAAAATTAAACAACATAAAATTCATTACTTTAAAAATATTCAAACATACATTCCAAAATGTATACATACTTTTAACACATATACTAACACTTAAAACACAATAAAAAATGCGATATTTTTAACAACTATATTATGACTGTCGATATTACTTACTTCTATATTATTTAAATCGATATTTTATTTCTTACCTGATTTGCGATATTCTTCACCACTATATTTTGGCAATTCGATATTCTGTCCATTCTATATTAAAAACTCGATATTCTGTCCTGTCGATATTTTGAATTCGATATTATGTCTGTTTACCGGTGAATATAAACTGCAAGTATGAGGGAATACTCATTTTATTCCCCCCCACATGTCCTGCATGATCGCTTAGACCGTATAGTGTGTTTAGGCCTCCTCCAACCCTCAATCCAAAAGACATATTATTTTGGTAAGACTTTATCAGACCACAACTCACTGGAGATTGACATTCAGTGGGGCAGGGTACCTACACCAATTCCCTCCTAAAAAAAAAAGTCCTGCAGGGTTGGCTGAAGGACCTGGTCCTCCAGGAAGATCTGAGGGTGGTTGTTGCACGATACTTCCAACACAACGAAAATAAGGCCCCTTCAGCGATTACAGAATGGGAAGCCTTCAAGGTGGTGCAGCAGGGAGTTGTGCATGAAGGCCACCTTGGATGCCTGACACACGTTCCATTCAGAGAGTAACAGAACAGAGACTTCACTTCACATGGACAGCAGTGAGGTATTCTGCAACTCTTTAGCACGGTTCTTCAAGGATAAGGTGGAGACTGTGTACAGGTCACTTACCGATAGAGACACTGACTATATTAGAAGTATGTCAGCTGGTGCATCCTCCATACCGGCTAATTTGTTTGTCTCCTTTAATCCACCAAATATAGAAAAGATATCCCAGGTGGTTGGAACATTAAATTCTGGAGCTCCATCGGATCCGTGCCCCCCTAAAATATTTCATCTTGTTCCAGACCTCATCAGTGAACAACTGGAGATAATATTCAAAGAAATCACCTGTTCGGGTATTTTCCCTGATCCCTGAAAGACAGTCTCAATCCTACCACTCTTAAAAAAAAAACAATTTGGATACAAGTGATTGCAGTAGCTACAGACCAATTTCCAGGATACCTTTCCCAGCTAAGGTCCTGGAAAAGATATTGAACATCCAACTTGCAACTTTTATATCATCAGTGGATCTGCTAGATCCCTCGTAATATGGTTTCCGAAAAGGGCACAGCACGGAAACGTCTCTGCTTATGGCCGCAGAAGAGCACAGGGCAATCTGGACGCAGGAGGCAAGGCCGCTTTGATCTTTTATCTCTATTTGCAGCTTTTGACACCGTGAACAATTATATATTGATCAAAAGGCTTTCTGAGGCAGGGGTAACTGATTTATCCCTTAAACTAATCAAATCCTAACTGAGCAACAGGGTTCAGTATGTTCAGTGCGTCACTTCTTCATCACAGCATTTCATGCTTCTCTGTGGTGTTCCACAGGGCTCTTAATTGTGCCCCATGCCATTTAACCTTTATCTGACCGCCTTGGCTGAAACAATTAGACAGTTTGGTTTCTCGGTGATATCCTATGCTGAGGATACTCAGTATTATCAATCTCTAGCAATATGGAGGAAAAAGGAGACCGGTTCAACCACTGTATGATCAAGATGAACCAGTGGATGAGCTCAAACTAGCTAAAGCTGAACGTGGGAAAGACGGAGATACTCCAATTAGGTTCAGTCACCTCCTTTTGGTCACACAGATGGTTGCCAAATTGACTGGGTGATTTTCCCGTCCCAGTCAAGAAAGTGAAGAATCTGGGCATCATAGTTGATGATAATCTAACCTTTAAACACCAGATCAGCAATCTTTCCTCTATTATCTTCTTCATTTTAAAGATGATTAGGAAAGTTTGCACCTTCATCCCGCCGAATTCTGTGAAAACACTTGTGACAGTATTAGCCCTGCCCAGACTCGACTACGAAAATGCCCTTAATATGAGACTGCAAAAGAAGCATTTACTCAAGCTGCAACACTTGCAAAACACAGCAGCCAGATTGATGCTAGATAGTCCTAAATTTCAACCAATCTCTCACCGACTGAGAAAGCTGCACTGGCTCCCAGTGGATAAAAGGATAGAATTCAAATCCTTATACCTAGTGTTCAAAGCATTGCAGGGGAATGGCCCTCAATACCAGAAACAACATCTAACCTGGTAGCCTACAAGAATACTAAGATCATCACAGACTAAACTCCTACAAACCCCCAAATTCAGCAAAGCTCGATGGGGCGGTAGAAGCTTTATTCTGGGGACAGTGAAATCTTGGAAATCACTTCTGATTGACATAAAAAAATAGTCCAAATCTGCTCTCCTTCAGAAAGCCACTAAAAACTTGGCTCTTTGCCAACTAAAGCTCCACTCCATTTCCGGTTGCATCTTACTGCTCAACGTCTAGACGCCCTTGGGCATTTGTGCACCATATAAATTCTCCAATCAAATCAACCTCATAGAGCTAGAATACACAGCTATCCTCAACCTGGAGCAGGCCACAGCTCTAGAGGCACCTAGATGAACCATGGGCGACCTAATTGATCGTCTGAGGTGAGTAAACGGAGAAACCTATAGAATCAAATCCCACACCGAGGGCAAGAAAGCCGGATGTCTCCTGACATGGAGAAAATGACCACGCAACCCACAGACACATATCATAGTGGTCAAAACCGGAGAAGGAAACAAGGTAGACACACAACACAAATTCAACCAAACATTCCAGGCCCATCATGGCAGAGGGCACAAGAATAACCGCAATGTGTCTCACACAATGCACATTTTAAAATTTAAACAAATAAATATTTTACACAGGGCTTAACTCACCCCTTAAAGGCTTCACAAGATCTATGCAACACCGACTGATGCATGTCTCAGATGTCACCAATCCCCAGCAGATTTCACACATATGTTATAGTATTGCATATGGCTCCATCCCTACTGGGAGGGAGTATTGGATATACTGGTAGCTGTGACAGCTCTCCCCCGCTTTAATCGCCTGGAGGCCTGCCTGATAAGGATTAACCCCCGCCCAAAAAATGCAAAAGTATATCTCACAATTTTAGACTTTGCTCCGATACTGGCCAAACGAGCTGTCACAATGAGATGGAAAGATCAAGTTCCTCTACTCTAGTAACTTGGAAACAGACAGTGCTCATGAGGGCAGAGGTTGAAAATACGGTCCCGTGCAGAGAAGAAAACAGGAGCTTGAGTAAAACTCCCATTGCTTCATATTTGGCCAACATTGTCCGGGAATTTAAAACGCATGGAAGTGACAAAGAACAAGAATCCCAAACTCGATCCAATGCACCCAGGCCTCTGACACTGACTAAGGAAGCTAACGATAACAGCCCCAGACCCACAGAAGACCCTGAAACCCCGATCATCCCCCCTAGAACAAGCACCGACACCCCCCACAAGAATATAACGATAACCAGCTCATGCAGCATTGAAGCTTGTATACTGGCACCTGAGCAATCTAGGACACGCAATCCCCAACGCATCACACATACAATGAACAAAAGAGATGCATTATGATAGGCACTCCAGAGTAGGTGGGTGCGATCGGGAAAGGAGATTAAGAATATCATACACAACTGTTTGAATCCAATGAACCAATGCATTGTACATAACATAAAATCCAATACAAGGTGTTTTAAAAAAAATCCTCTGCCATGCAGGAGCATGGTTGATTACACTCTCTCCTAATGGGATACTATACATTTAGTGCAGGATGAGTCTGTGTTTTAAAATGTTCATTCATTGGTTAGTGTGTTCTGCAGGCCCAGAACTCTGCTGCTACTGCTGCTATTGCTATTGCATTCCACACTGCTCTCTGCTGGGACTTGTTTCTCGTCTTGCACTGACCTGCTCCGACCTGCTCCAACCTGCTCCCACTGCCGGGCATGTCCCTCCCAGCTCCCTCCTGCTTCACCCTTTACAATTAGCAGCGAGACAGCGAGTGGGGAAAGCGCCAACGGGGTAGAGCGGGGGTGGGGACGGGCAGTTGGTGCTTTGGCTGGATCTTGAACATAGCCAAACAGCTGTCACAGCAATCATCACAAACTCTTCCGGGCAACACCTGGGCAACATTGGATAGTTCGACTCCAGCCCCACCACAGTCCCCCCCCCCCCACCCCCCACCCCCGAGAGAAGCAAGGGGGAGTATAGTGAGGGGGATTAAGTCATTTTGGAGCTACCAGCATTACTACTAACCAGGGAGCAACTACAATAAAGCATACCAAGAACTCCAATAATAACAATTACAAATACACCAAGTGCAATAAGGAAACGATTAGGATTTAAAGGATCTACAAAAAAATTGAAACCAGCAAACCCAGCAGACATGAGGTCGGGGAGAGTAAGGAGGTTTCCTTCAAAGTCAGAGTATATAAAAAACAAAGTAGAGGGTATCACTAAAAGCGATTTAAAAAGGGATCCCTCACAGAAGGACAGCAAAGTCATCAGCACGTGTTCTACCACTAATGGCACAGATGCTAGCGGCACTAGTATTACATTAGCTACAAAAACATCAACCCTACAAGCCAATCAAAGATGGAAACAAAATGCGATAAATCAAAAGAGCTTCTAAATATCGAGGGGGCTCTTTACAGAAAGAACTTATGTACATTTCAGCCAAAAATCTTTACAAAATTTACATTTCTGAAAAATCTAAGCACAGCTATCTACTTTAAAAATGAGGACATCAAGGGCCTACAACCCCCTCTACAACCAGGGAGAGTAGAACACCCCTCCAAGAGTCTATCCAATTTGTCTAGATCACCACCAGTTACAACTGACAGGGCTAAGGACAAGGACATGGTTATAGACATGGATAAAACGAATAGAGATAACAGAACAAAAAGCTAGGCCAGCAGCCAGAGGATGGAGCCCAAGGACTTGCTGTGGGGCTATCTAGTAGTCCAACAAGTAACTCCCAGGAACACACAATACCTCCTTGTATATAAGAGCCAGCTGAAGACAGAACTCTCAAACACGCCAAAACAAGGGGAAACTAAAGATCTTAGGGACTCCCAAGCCTACCTCTCTGAGCAGAATCCTCGGACTGGTCAAAGCACTCGGACCACCAGCTCACCACAAAAGGCAATGAACACACAATTCAATACTTCGTCAGTCTTTAGTAAATCACTAAACAATGTCCCAGCCGGTTGCTCCCCACCCTTGTCACACAAAGACTTGCATTTAATGGATAGTGACATGACCTTGCTTGCATCACAGGAATGGGAGGAACTTGTGGCCTCGTACAACTTTAAGCCCACCCTCAATCAGACTAGCGTGGAACCAACTAGCGCGCCCAGAGCAGAGAACAACAACTCCATAGGACCAATCTATACAGAATCATTCTGGGCAACCTTACTAAGCACTATGCAACATACAGCAATGGCACTTCAATATCAATCACACAAACTGGACATGCAGCTTACGGTTCTTCAAACACTAGCAGACTTTGCCTCTGGGATAGAAAGGAAATTAGCAGACCTCAATGGTCTCATCAAGCAGGGGCAAGAAGCCGCACAAGCACCTCAAATCTCACATATTGACTGCATTTGTGCCCCAATTATTGATAAACTATCTAAGCTGCCATCAATGTTAGGAAATCTCTTGTCAGAACTGAAAACAAATACAAATTGCACAACCCCACTGAAACTATCGAGGCAAGCAAAGGCCCGATTGCAGGAACTGTCATAATGGATTTAACGATGACTGGCAACCAGAGTACGGGGTATATGCCCGCTAGTCCAAATCATCCAACAGATGGTTTTACAATTTCAATTAAAGAGAGTTCCTGAAAAAAAAATCACCTGACGACAAAAGATCGTCGCAAACAAAAGAGGAAGGGCAGGAACAGAAAGGCAGCCATTCTGGGCCACCGCGGGGAGGACCAGCCTTTGAGAACCCCTGTGGAAACCGAGGATACGAGGTGTGCCTTAACCCTATTCTGGAAGACAGGACAGATCATTCAATCACGGAACCTAACCCCACTCTGGACCCAAGCATGCAGCAAACATCAAAGTCATCAACCCTGACAGCCACAAAAGGCGATAACAAATGGAGAAACAACCAGTCAAACAAACAGCCAGAGTCAACAATTCAACAACTTAGGACGGTAACCAGTATGGAACAAAACCCAATAACAGAACATAGAGGTGAGCTGCCGCACAACCCTAGGGAATCAGCACATAGGTCACCAAGGGAGAACGCACAAAGCAGAAAGACGCCGAATAAAGATCAGACATCAGCCGACTCCCTATGAGCTAGCAATTCCAATCAAGGAGCCAGAAGGACGGACTCCAACACCAATCCACCAAGGTTATCACACTCTGAAGTAACTCCTCACCAGGAAAATTTGGTCAAAGACTCAAAGGAGACGGATACCATCATATTCTTTCCCGAATACAAAAAAAGGGGAAGGGTGTATATATGAAACGGGGAACATACTGCGGCTACTACACGCTATTGTGGGCCTAGAAAAACTAAGCTCAGCAGATTTGCTCTCAATTGAATTCCAACCAACGAACAATCAACTGTGTCCAGAAGCAACCAAGAAACACACTATGGAATACAAATGAGACAGTCAACACAATTATGAAAGAAGCCAATACATTTTCACAGTGGGGGATAAGACTAAAACCTGAAACAAAACCAGCTTACCCAACGCCTTTGTTAAAGGTGCAAACAATGGACAACTACAAACTGCCATATCAATCTTAAAGGGTGCTCGTAATAGTTCCCCAGGAGCATATTGCACCCACTCAAAGGTCACTAATTTAAACATGGACCCCACGTCGAAAGACCAAACACCATTGTTAACAGACCTCAGGTGGAAGCACATACAGCGAACAATAACAACTGAGCGCACCGAATGACAAGGGATGCCCTGCCCTACACCACCCATGGTGGAGTCAAGGGAAATCCTTATATGTATCTGGAACATCAATAGCCTGGTGAACAAGATGGAGGATTGTGAGGCGTTAAACTATCTAAAGACATTTGACTTGATCTTACGCCAAGAAACCTGGGAGGACATGCGATTGCGCTACAGGGGTACACGTCACAATTCACTCCAACAAAGAAGGGATCCAACTTTGGCCATCACTCAGGGGGAGTAATGATATTTGCTTCAATAATCATAATAGGAGCAATTACACAAGTTGAAGCACAAATTGCAGCCCCAAGTGACATACAGGCGGTAATGACATTACTCAAGTTTAACGAGGAAGACCAGTCACTCATAATAATCAATACCTACGTTCACCCTAAACACAGGCTAAAAGCTGCAAAAGAGCTAGTCAAAGAGCTAGTCAAAGAGCTGACCAGGATTATAGAAGAGCAGGACACGGAGCACATCATTCTGGCAAGTGATTTTAATCTTCACCACATTGGAACCGCGTCAGATGATGAACTAACAGAAGAACTAACCACAGTGTTGGGAATACCAAATTATAGGCCAGTATTCCCTAGCAAACCAACAAGATGTTCAACCTATCTACTTCAAGAACTTAAACAACTAAATATGAGAGCTCTAAATGGTTGATTCAAGAGGGACAATCCGCCGGGCCCAACTGTTCACTCTACAACTGTATCCTTTTACTTAGACTTCACCTTCGCAACTCTCCCCATGTTCCACAACATCGACTCCTTCAGAATGGGTGACAACGAACAATGTGGTCATTTGCCACATAAAAAGCAAACTAAGGACAGCTAATAGAGGCATGTAAAATAATTGGCACAGATTACACCTCAAATAACAAACGGATAAGGTGCAAATTTCAGCACAATTGAGGAAATATCCAAAACTGCATAGAACATTACTCTGCCAAATAAACGACACTTCATCTCAACCTGCAAAAGCTTGGGAGAACTTTACAACAGTCCTTATGGAGAAATTCGCCACCAGTATGGGTATGAAAACAGGAAAACAGCGACCACTTTGCCTGGGCAGGAAACTACACTGAAGACAAAGACCCTCAAACGTACAATAAATCAAACACTTAGTCAGCTTCGCAAAACTCTGCAAAACCTAGCCCTGTAAGGCGACCTGCGGAAGCTGAAGGTACTACTAAAAAAGAAGAAATGGAGTAAGAGAAGGTAAAAGACTGGAGAACTCTGAGAAAGGATACTCCATAACTCTAAACTCATGAACAGTGCCAGATGATTAACAGGCTCCAGCGACCGAGCCACCAAGGAATAAACTCAAACATAACAGAGGCTAACTGGGAAAAATAGTTATACAACCACTTTAACAGTAATGTGGAAGAGGTGAACATGGTGAAAGAGGAATCCTGGACTATCCAAAACAACAGGGGCATCTTGCCCAGAGGAAAAACAACACTAAAGGCTAGCTAAGTAAAGTATAAGGATCCGCCCCTGAGTAGACAAAAACACCTTAGAGTAGAAGTGACAGCAAGCCCGAACCATCACTGAATAGGAACGAAGATCGCTATGCAATAACTATAACACAGATTAAGAAACAAATAGCCAAAGGGAGGCTAGAAGGAGCCCCTGTCCCCAGTGGAATCCCGCCAATGCTATACAAGCAGGACGTAGAATTCTGGAGCAAAGCATTGGTCCCAGTTTTCAAGGATACACAGGACTCACAAGCAATCCTGGAGTCATGGAAAGGAAGGACGATCAGCCCAATTATCAAACAAAGCGACAGGAATACCCCAAACAATTACCGACTTGTTGCCCTAATTAACATAGAAGCTAAGTACTATGCGGGAATAATCCTTGAAGAATTACCAGCCTGGGCATCGGCAAAGTCGATCATTCCTATAAACCAAACTGGGTTCTCTCGAGGACAGGGCGCCACTACTAATATTATGGCGCTCGCTTTGTTGACAAATGTGGCTAAAGTGGGAAAGTACCCACTATTCTTATGTTTCATAGACTATAGCGCAGCTTTCGATCACGTAGACGGCTCTAAACTATGGCAGAAATTGGAAAATCGGGGGGATACCGACACCCCTTTTAAATCAGCTAATACTGCTAAAACACCGACACCTAGGTCAAGATTAAACTAGGAGCAGGGACGCACCTCTCAGGGCGAATTAACACCTCTAAAGAGTTAAAGCAAGGGTGCGTGCTAGCACCCTTGCTTTTTTTCTTGACAACAAACTTTATTGGCATTTTAAGGACACCGGGGAACTCGCCCCTATACATGGTACCAATACGGGTAGAAGAATAATGAGAATTGGCATCCCTGTTCAACCCCCCCCTGGTCTGCAGAACATCAGACCCACAAACCCTCCCCCCCTCCCGCACAGCACACCAACCCACAGTCCAACATGGATATGCAACATTTCCCATCAATGATTGTTCCATATTCTGGTTACCCTCCCGCAGCTCATAGGTCATGGGGCCTCGGAGAGGAAGCCACCGGGGCTCTGTTCAGTCTCTCTATTGGGTCCAATGTCACTGCACCCGCCCGTACAGACAATACGATGCCCCGATATCGCGCCCATCTCTTCCAGACTTTACTATGCTTGTTCGGACAACCCCTTGCCAAGAATACCGCCTCTTCCGCAGACATGCAGTGATCCAACGCCTTCTTCCAGGCCTGAACCGGGGGCGGGGTAGTGGACTTCCAATGCTGGGCAATATCTCGTTTGGCCAGCGTCAAACCCAGAAACAGAAGGTGTCGCTTATAGATATAGCCCCCTATCTCCTCGGTACAGTGCAACAGTGTTAATCGGGGATCGAGGGGTAGCTCCCAGCCCAGCACCCCCCCCAGGCATGACAGAACCACGTCCCAGAACGGGCGCAAGCGACCACAGTCCCACACCGTGTGTAGGAAGGTGCCGTCACCGTCGCCGCACCGGAGACATGTGGGGGACTCAATCAAGTTCATGCGCCAGAGGCGGTGCCGAGTGTAATATGCCCGATGCAAATACTTGAATTGTATAAATCGATATTTAGTGGCCACCGCCGCATATCGCGGACCCGCGATAGCCTCCGCCCAATCGTCCTCCGTGAGTGTGGGGATATCTCGCTGCCACGCCTCCTTGGAATTATCTAGGGTGGTGTTCATGAATGTTGTCAGCGTCTGATAAATCTTTCGGATTTTGTGATCCCCGAGGTCCCCCATCAAGAGTCTGCCCTCTAGCGGGTGGAACTCTGGCAGAGTGTCCAGATGTCGGACGCTAGGTGTGAGGGCATGTCGCAATTGAAGGTATCTGTGAAACTGGGATTTATGCAGCTCAAATTCAGCCTGCAACATCTGGAATGATTTGAGCGATACCCCCTTCATTACGTCCCCCAGCGTGGAAATCCCTATTACGTCCCAATAGCGAAAGCCCTCCAAAGAGGCCTTCTCCTTGAGCAAGGTACCCTGCCACAATGGGGTGGCCCGCGTAAGCCTGCCGCGCCATCCGATGGAATTGACCGATTGCCGCCAGATCCGGACCACCGTGGCACACGCCGGAGGCAACCGTCCCAGCAAGGAACGGCTATAGAGGAAATGCAGCAGAGGCGTCTCCGCCAACGCGGCCCGGTCCAATGCATAGGCTGGATCCGTGGGGGAAGCATACCACCATTCATTTATAACTAGGAGATGCGCGGCCCTGTAATATGCCTGAACGTCCGCCACCGCTATCCCTCCGCAGTAGGTAGATTGCACACACGTCGCCAAGGCGACCCTCACCGAGCACCCTTGCTTTTTAATCTTTTCCTGGCCGACCTTCCAGGGGAACTGGAAAAGAGTACACCACATGCCCCGAAGCTGGGAAAAACTTCACTGTCCAACTTACTATATGCAGACGACCTGGTGCTGTTAAGTCGGACTCCCATCGGCCTGCAACATCTCTTGATTGCTACTAATAGTTTCTCTCAACCTAATGCCCTAAATATAAATCTAAGGAAAACTAAAATTATGACAGTAAATTATTATAAGAGGAAAAAGATCAACTGGTACTTTGATGGGCTCAGTTTAGACCAGGATATAACCTACAAATACCTCAGAGTCTTGTTGGATGGAAGAAGCTCGCATACATTTCAACTGGAGGCCCTGTGCAAGAAGGGCACCACAAGCTATTTAGCAATGAAACCTCTGAGGAAAGTGCTGCCAGACTTAACCCTTAACCCCTTACTACAGGTGATTCAAGCAAAATTACAACCAACTCTAACGTATACAAGTGAATCAATGCAAGGGAAAAATGCAGCGGCCCTGGACAAAATAATCACCAACACCTATAGAGCAATCTTCCATTTGCCAAACTATGTGTCGCCTGCCCAAATACATCTATAATTTGGGCTACAAAAACAATCAGTAGAAAGAAGGGGTGCATATACTAAAAGCTGCCACAAGATCAGAGGCGCCGAAGCAGGATACCTAAACTCACACCTATGGAATGAATTGTCATGCCGTGGAAAAGCACCAGCAAAGGAGTACTTGCTTGACTCTCTAAAACGACTAGGATTGACCAACCTTTGGGCAAACTCTACAGATCACCAGAGTTTTAAAAAGATCGTAACGAAAGCAACAAAAATGATATCTATCACAGAAGATAAGGAAACACTAGCCAAAAGGGCTCATGGCTGGACAGTGCTCAGCGACTACAAAGTCCTCAAACCTCAACTTTATTTAAGAACAGGAGTTAAAATGAGAATAAAAGAAAAGTTTATAAAGCTTTGCTTTGGCATTCTACCAATCCTTCCACACCTGCCGCCCTGGAAAAGGAGACCAGGAGAGCAGACTTGCCGCCTCTGCGAAAAAGGGAACGAGGACCTTGTGCACGTCATTTGTATCTGTCCTAACCCAAAGGACATAAGACGCACCTTACTCCGCCCAGTGTTCAATCAGAGAGGCATTAGGATCTGCAGGCAGTAAAACTGTGTTTTAATCTGGCGGCCGAACTACAAAATTATTTGATACAGTGGCAAAGAGACTATGCACATTGCAAGTGGACACTTAATAACAACATAACTGGGACGTTTATTTGACTGTTTTTCTATTGCTGCTTAACTTGACAAGGCTCCTGTTAGTCTACCTCTTGAAGCGCAGGCACTTTAAACCTGATGCGCTGTAAAAGCCCCAATGTGAATTTTATTATGTTGCATTTTATGATGGTTTTTAATTCTTTTTTATCTTGCTTTGTATCATTTAAATGAATTTGTCAATGATACTTGCATGCAACGGTTTTTATTAATCATGCATATAAACTAAACACTGAAGATGACTTTTGTTGAGTTCGTATTTCTTTGCTGCTGTTGCTTTTCATGCAGTTTTATTTTTCAATGGAGTGAATGAACATCCTGGTGTCTTCTGAAATCCTCTCAATTGTCTCTGCTTATAACAACCAACCAGAGATGTGGAGCTTGCAGCTCTGTAAATGACAGACCATGTCTTGCATATCTTAAACCAAGTAACAGCCCCGCTCTCTTTCTGAGGCGAAGTAGACTACGGGGCATTGCATTTTGCTTTTCTTTCTGTAATTTCATGTATCACTGAGTAAATATATATATATATTACCTACTGGCGGTTGCCAGTAGGTAGTTTTAGTTAGGACCTACTTTCCATAGGAAATTCGCAACATTCTATTCCCAATAACTTTGGCGCCAATTGACGAATCTTTGCGAAATTTTCAAAACTCGTGGGGTGCTCCAGTCCACTCCTATCTTGAAAGTTTCGGGGTGATTCATCAAGCTGGGGCCGACAAAAAAGGGGGGTCCCAAAACGTGTTTTCCCCATGCAATTTCCCATAGGAAACTTTAGACACGGCTACAGCCCGAACTGCTGAATGGAATTACACCAAATTTGGCAAAGAGGTATTTCTTGGTTCAAAAGAACCCTTTTTGTTAAATGGTGTAAATCCGTTCAGTAGTTGCTGAGAAAATCAAAAGTAAAAACACATATATATCTATGGCCACGAAGGATCCGCGAACCCTCAAGATCACGAGCTTTAGGCTAATTGGCTGTCAACACTCCAAACCAGGAAGTGTTGGCAGCCATCTTGTGCCTCGGTAGAACTGAGGCAAGAACCGAGGCACAAGAAATCAGTGAAGCAAGTGCGCAAAACGCAAAAAGGGGGCAGGGTAGAACCACCCTGACCCCCTAGGCCTGCTTAGGGGGTCTCACAAGGACCCCCAGGGCCAGAAAAAGCATTTTTTTTTTAAAGAAATCGGCGCGATTCGCACACCCAGCGCAAATTTCGGCCGAACAGAAAAAACAAAACGAAGCGCGGACTCCCGCGCTTCGTTAATATTCAGCCCCCAGGTGGACCAAATACCGGGGACTGCCACCGCCCGGGGCTTTGTGAAAACTATGTTGGGGGGGCACACAACCCCCCCAGCCCCGGGGACTGCCACCCCCCGGGGCTTCAAAATACATGGGTGGGGGAGCTCACGGCCCCCCCGCAGCCCCGGGGACCGCCACCCCTGGGGCTTGTGTTTAAACAAAATTATAATAAATAACCTGTGTGGGGGGGCTTGAACCCCCCCCCCACGCCCCGGGGGACCGCTATGTCCCCGGGGCACTAAGTCTTTAAATTTGGGGGTCCATTAAGGACCCCCAAGCCCCGGGGACCCCCACCCCCCGGGGCTTTGAAAATGTTGGGAGGGAGGCCGCGCGGCCCCCCTCCTGGAGCCTTTGATGGCCCTGGGGACCACCACCCCCCAGGGCCGGCTCCTGCAGTGTCCCGGGGTGCCCACCCCCGAGACACTGTAGTTTGCTATGGCAGGGCGGGAGCCTCGCGGCTCCCGCCCTGCCATAGCAAACTGCTTTGGTTTTAGGAAGAGAGAGCAGGAAACCTGCTCTCTCTTTTAAAAACCAAAGACGATTGCTTTTCCACACGGGGAGCTGCATCTTAGCAGCTCCCCATGTAGAAAAGCAATGCCGGCTCCCGAGGGATGCGGGGAGCCGGCGGGACCGTGGGGGGATTGGGGACCCCTCCACGGTCCCCAACGGAGAGGGACAGCCCCGGGGGATGGGGTCCCTGGGGCTACAAGTGGCCCGGGAGGGGTGAAACGCGGCCCTACTCCCCAAAATTTTAATAAAAAAATAAATAAAAATTAAAGGCCCGTCTCGGGGGTTGGGGTCCCTGGGGCCATAGGTGGCCTGAGAAGGGGGGCAACGCAGCCACCCTCCAAAAGAACTTTAAAAAAAAGGCCATGCCCTGGGGGATGGGGTCCCCGGGCCAATTAAGGCCTCGGGAGGGGGGCCACACGCCCCCTTCCAATTTTTTTTATTTTTATTAGGGGGCAGGCCCTGGGGGATGAGGTCCCCAGGGCCAATACATTAGAAAAAGAAGGGGGCCACACAGCCCCCCTGCTTAAAAAAATTAAAGAAAAGACTGGCATCGCGCCGGAGGCCACGCCCCCTCCTTGCAGCACTCTGCAAACGCGCCCCCTGGCACGTTTGCTGATGGGGAACGAATACCCCTTGAATACTGGGGGTCTCTGGGGGCCAACTAGCCGACCAGGAACCTCCAGTATGCGCCAGGGGGCTGCGTTGCAGATAGGTATACTGAGGCCACGCCCCTTTTTACACCTCTCTGCAACGCAGCTCTGTGGCGCTTAATGGAGGTAGCTGGTGGGCTAGTTGCACCCCAGGCACCCTCAGGATTCAAGGGGAGTTAATCCCCAACTTAAAACGCGCCACGGGGCGTGTTTGCACAGTGGTGAAGAGAGAGGGCGGGGCCTGAGGTGACCCGTCCCCTCCCTTCACCACTGTGTAAACGCGCCCTGTGGCCGTTTTAAGTTGAGGAATTAATTCCTCTTGAATCCTGAGGGTCCCTGGGGGCCAACTAGCCCACCAGGTACCTCCAGTAAGCGCCAAGGAGCTGCGTTGCCAGTGTTGTAAAAAGGGGCGTGGCCTCTGAACACCTCTCTGCAACACAGCTCTCTGACACATACTGGAGGTACCTGGTGGTCTAGTTGGCCCCCAGGGACCCTCAGGATTGAGGAGGAATTAATTCTCCAACTTAAAACGCGCCACAGGGTGTGTTTGCAGACATGTCACCTCAGGCCACGCCCCCTTCCTTCACCATTCTGCAAACGCGCCCGTGTAAGTTGGGGAATTAATTCTCTTTCAATACTGAGGGTCCCTGGGTACACAGCGGGGAAAGGAGGGGACAGGGCCTGAGGTGACGTGTGCAAACAAGCCCTGTGGCGCATTTTAAGTTGGGGAAATAATTCCCCTTCAATCCTGAGGGCCCCTGGGGGCTAACTAGCCCAACAGGTGCTTCCAGTAAGCGCCACTGTGCTGCGTTGCAGAGAGGTGGTCGAGGCCGTGCCACTTTTTACACCTCTCTGCAACGCAGCTCTGTGGCGCTTACTGGAGGTACCTAGTGGGCTAGTTGGACCCAAGGGACCCTCAGGATTCAAATGAACTTAATCTCCCAACTTAAAACAGCCACAGAACGTGTTTACACAGTGGGGAAGGGAGGGGACAGGGCCTGAGGTGACATGTGCAAATACCCCCTGTGGCGCTTTTTAAGTTGGGGAAATAATTCCCCTTCAATCCTGAGGGCCCCTGGGGGCCAACTAGCCCACCAGGTGCTTCCAGTAAACGCCACTGCGCTGCGTTGCAGAGAGGTGAACTAGGCCGTGCCCCTTATTACACCTCTCTGCAACGCAGCTCTGTGGTGCTTACTGGAGGTACCTAGTGGGCTAGTTGGACCCTACGGACCCTCAGGATTCAAGGGGACTTAATCTCCCAACTTAAAACGGCCACAGGGTGTGCTTACACAGTGGGGAAGGGAGGGCACGGGGCCTGAGGTGACGTGTGCAAACACGCCCTGTGGCGCGTTTTAAGAGGTAGTTTTAATCCCCCTGCCCTATTATATACTAGGGGCTTACAGAGGAGATCATGCTAATCACAGGGGGACCCCAACGCATAGTGTTCCATAGTGTATGTAGGTGTTTTCACTGTATTCTAAGTGTCTTTTAACATAGCACTGGCTCTAGGACTGGTTAGTCAGACTCAGTTACCACCAGTATCCGTCTGAAAAAGTTGAGGGTGCAGGATGATTTTGCAACAAGGCTTCTTTCTGGCCTTCGGTTTGTTCGGTCTGCACGTTTTCCTTCTTCCTGCACTTTTCTTCGTCTTTGAGGACTTCTGTTTCTTCTTTCTGCATTTCTTTTTTTTCTTTCTGTGCATTTTTTCTTCTTTCTTCACATGTCCTATCTCTGTAAGCATAGTTAAAAATTAGCATTTAAAAAACCTTTGAAATTCACTGAAAAAAACATAGGTTTCAGGCACATTATAGTTAGGAATTAGCATTTAAAAACCATAGAAATTCACTGAAAAAGCATAGGTTTCAGGGGCGTTATAGTTAGCTGGACATTTCACTCGTACAAAACCATTTAAATTCCCCCATTATAGTTAGTTCAGCTAACTATAACTTGCGCGCCCGCAATGCACTGCTGATGACGTCACATATTACATCACTCATGACATGGTCAGTGACATCACTCATGACATCACTGATGACATCTCAAACCTATGGTTTTTTTCAGTGAATTTCTAAGGTGTTTTAAATGCTAATTCCTAACTATAACGTGCCTGAAACCTATGGTTTTTTCAGTGAATATATATATATATGTATGTATATATATTTATATATATATCGTACTAGTCCTGGTTCGAAGGTAAGAAAAACAGGCGCTGACTCCGTGGGTGAAATGTTCAAAGAAAAATATTTTTCCGTTGTACAGGCTATGGTTTTTTCAGTGAATATATATGTATATATATATATATAACCTACTGGCGGTTGCCTGTAGGTATTTATAGTTAGGACCTATTATCCATAAGAAATCCGCAACATTCTATTTAGAATAACGTTGGCGCCGGTTGACGAATCTTCACAAAATTTTCAAAACTCGTGGCCCGCTCCGGTTCGCTCCTATCCTGAAAGTCTCGGGGTGATTCGTCAAGCGCGGACCGAGAAAAAAGGGGGGTCCCAAAATGTGTTTTCCCCATGCAATTTTCCATAGGGACCTTTAGTCGCAGCTACAGCTCGAACTGCTGAACGGAATTACACCAAATTTGGCAGAAAGGTAGACCTTGGTTCAGAGTCGTGCCTTTTGCTTAAATGGTGTAAATCCGTTCAGTAGTTCCTGAGAAAATCACATATATATCTGGGCAGAGCCTAACCACACATCTCCTCGTGCGATATGATTGGCTGTCAGCACTTCATCCAAGAAGTGTTGGCAGCCATCTTGGGACCAATATCCATGATAGCACCTCATTAAAAAGTATTGCAGTTAATAGAAGGTTTTTTTTTTTGATAAACAAATGTTTATTTTCTTAGATACAGCGAAATCAAACGGCACATATAACAATCCGATTAACTTGGCATCAGCAAGACCTGTCACAGAATCATTATTAAGCAATTGCAAGATCCCCCACCCCCTCCCCCACCCTTCGCTCCCGTCTCTCGTATTCCTCCCCCTAGAACAAGCCCCCGAGCCATTTCCCCCATATTCTGCAAAACTTTTTGGGGCAGCCCCGGGCAGTGTACAACGTCCGTTCCTGTGCTGCGCACCAGTCCACCCCTCTTCTCCATTTAGCACCCTTGGGTGGGTCAGTCTGTTTCCAGGCGGCTGCAATGTCTCTTTTAGACACCACCAGAGCAGTAATTAGGAAGTATTTATCATTACGGGAACCGTCCAACCCATCCGTTATTCCCAACAGAGCCAGCCTAGGGTCGTGGGGGACCTCCCATCCTAAGACCTCAGTTAATTCAATTTCGATCTCTGCCCAGTAGTTCCCCAGGCGTGAGCAAGACCAGACCATATGAGAGAAATCTGCCGGATCTACCCCGCACCGAGCGCATGAAGCGGCCTGGCACAGGCCCACCCGATATAAGCGTTCCGGGGTCAGATATGCGGCGTGGAGATAGTAAAGCTGGATGAGCCGTTGTCTAGCCGAGGTGGTGATCGTCCTGGGTGCCATAAGGGCGTCCCTCCAATCATTTTCGTCCAGAGGACCCACCCAGGTCTCCCACCGCTGCCTCAATCCGTTCCAATCCATCGGGGTGTTATTGACCAGGGACCGATAAATATATACCAGATATATATACCTCCCCCCCCCCCAAGACATCCCAGCATCACCTGAGCCTCAGGTGGGCTATGGTCGGGAATCCTGGAGTCCAGACGGACGTGAGATTGGATTGCGTGGCGCAGTTGGAGATGCTTGTAGAATTGCGATGAATGTAAAGAAAACCGGTTCTGGAGCTCTTGGAAGGAACACATATGGCTCCCCTGCCAGACATCACCCAAGTGGGAGATCCCCAGAAGATCCCAAGAGCGAAAACCTTCAAGCCCCGATACCTCCCGCAGCCAAGTACCATGCCAAAGTGGCGTAACCCGGGTCAGTGTCTGCGACCAATGGGTGTGCCGTAAGGCGGCACGCCACGCCAGAAAAGGGTCCCGGACAACATCCGGAAGTGACCGAGGGATCGTCGCCCCATATAGCATGTTCTGAATAGAAGAGAACCCGGTGACCTGCACCTCTAGCCTATAAGCAGGATCATCCCAGCCGCCTGAGAACCAGTCATGGACCACCAGCAGCCGCGTGGCAAGATAGTACAAGAAAGATTAGTCATGCTCAGGCCTCCGTCATATGGAGGAACCCGGCAACGGTCTAAAGCTAGACGGGGCCTACCGCCACCCCAGAGAAATTTAGTCACGGTCCTGTCCATGTCCCGAAACCAAGAGCGGGAGAAGGAGCAGGGCGTGTTCTGTAGCATATATAGAAACTTGGGGAGGACCATCATTTTATAAAGTGCAATCCTCCCCAGCGGGTTCAACGGGAGCGACTGCCACTTTGCCATATCTGATCTGGTCTTGTTGACCACAGGGGCCACATTAAGGGCCCAACAGAGTTCCGGAAGAAGGGTGACCCAGATCCCCAGATATTTAAAGGAGAGTCTCCGGAGGGGAATATCCGAAGGCCAGTCGAAACACTCCCTAGACGGGTGCAAAGGGACCAGGACAGATTTCTGTGGGTTGAGGTGGAGACCAGATGCTTGACCAAACCAGCGAAGAATCCGGCGGACTCGAGGACCCGAGACAGCCAGATCCGAGAGATAGAGAAGGACATCGTCCGCGTATAGGGCAATTTTATCAGGGACCATACCCGGCCAGTCCCATCCACGGAGAACAGGATCCGACCAGATCAGCACGGCCAGGGGCTCCATTGCCAGTGCGAAGAGGAGGGGTGAGAGCGGGCAGCCCTGTCGCGTCCCCCGCCCCAAGGAAAACGTGCGGGATAGAGTCCCATTAACCAACACTCGGGCCCGTGGGTCCACGTACAAGACACGGACCATGGCGCGAAACTGGGGGCCGAAACCCATTCGCTCCAAGGTCTCTCCGAGGTATTCCCACCCCACTGAGTCGAAAGCCTTTTCGAAGTCAACCAGAAGAAGGGCCAGATAAGGAGAAAGGCGCTCCCGGTGGGCCAGGGCAAGATGTAAGGGCCGCAGGCAGTGTCTGGTCCCTCGGTTTGGCATAAACCCGCATTGGTCCGAATGGACCAGTGAGACAAGAAGCGGGCGCAACCGTTGCGCGAGGATGGTGGCGTATATCTTGAGCTCGGTGTTGATGAGAGATATAGGTCGATAATCCGAGCAGGACTGTGATGGGGGTTGCGTCTTCGGAAGGACGACTATAGTGGCTGTGTCTGTTTCCTGCGGGAACGAACCCCTCTCTACCACTTCGGCAAAGAGATCCAGAAGCCTCGGGCCGAGGGTCTCACAGAAGTGAGCATAGTATTCCTGTGGGAAACCGTCTGGTCCCGGGGTCTTCCCGGGTGCCAGGTGAGAGATCGCGTCATCAACTTCTTGTCGCGTGATGGGTGAGTCAAGGGTGTCGCATGCCTCCCGCCCCAGCCGCCCAAGGGCCGCTCCGCTCGCCCCCATCAACTCCGCAAGAGAGATCCCCGGCGCCCGGGCCCGGTATAGTTGGGAGTAATAATCAGCAAAGGTCTGAGCTATTGCCACAGAGACCGTGCGGGTCACGCCCGCGGAGTCCATTATGGCAGGAATAATCCGGCCTGCCCGGGGGTAGGTAGCCAGCCGATGGAGAAGCGTACCGTTCTTATCCCCCCATCCGTAGACCCGGGCCACCGAGGAGAGCCAAAGAGTCCTTGCTGCCTCAAGAGAGTGCATGTGTATCTCCTCCTGCAGAAAGGCCAGCCGTCGCGCCCGCGTGGCATCCCCCAGCGCCTCCTGGTCCTGCTCAAGCTCCAAGGCCTGTGCTTCGCAAGCTGCGAGCTGCTGGATTTGACGGCGGCGCTGCTGTTGCAGATGCCCCTTCGCAGCGCCCCTAATAGTCGCCTTGCCGGCCTCCCAGAGGGTGGCCGTGGAAGAGACGGAGCCGATGTTGTGAAAGTAGTAGTCAGTAATCGCACCTCCCACCGTCTTCCGAAAGTCCCTGTCCTGAAGGAACCAGGCGTTCAGACGCCACGTCGGGCGGGCAGAAAAGGGAGGCGGGCCAAGCACGATAAGCATTGGCGAATGGTCAGAAAGGCCCCTCGGAAGAATGCGGGCGTCACAAATACCTGCACTGTCGGTAGACGGGACAAAGATTAGGTCGATCCGGGCATGAGAGTGGTGCGCCGCCGAGGTGTGGGTATATTGGCGAGCATGTGGGTGCCAGATCCTCCAGACATCGCACAGGCCCTGGGCTTTGGCCCAGCTCGACAGTTGCTTCGCGCGAGCGGTTCTGGCGAGGGAGATCGGGCCTGTCGAGTCCAGACGGGGCGTGTGTACAGCGTTAAAGTCTCCCCCTAGGACGAGCGAGCCCGCCGGAAGTTTTGAAAGTAGATCTGTGGTGTAGGAGAGGACAGTCTGCAACAGGGATGGTGCCGCATAGAGGGACAGCAAGGTGAGCGGCCGCCCCTCGAGAGTGCCACAAACCGCAACAGCTATTCCCTGGGGGTCTAGATGCACCCGAGCCAGTACAAAGGGGAAGGACCGTTTAAGTAGAATAGCCACCACCCGGGGCCCCCTAGATAAGCCTGAGTGCCACACCCTATCGTACCCGTACCAGGCTGAAAAGGGACAGTTATTGCCAAGAAGGTGGGTCTCCTGAAGGAGGAGCACGTCGATCTCCGCACGCTGTGCATATTTAAGGACTGCCATACGCTTGAAACGGTCCAAAAGGCCATTTACATTCCAGGACAATACGCGCATAGCGGCCTTAGGGACGGGTGTGTCTGCCATAGGGATAATCAGGGGCACGCCATGGGCACTGCGCCCACACCAAGGCTGAGGGAGGCGTGGGCGTGTGAGCTCCCCGAGAGGAGGGACAGCGAGAGATCGGACAGGAGATCAAGTCAAAGGTTACATGATGCCTCGGAACAACAACAGGGAGGATATCACCCTCCATCAACAAAAACCTCCCTAGGAGGAAAAAACAACCCCAAACCCACCCCAACCCCTCACCCTCCACCCTATACTTCGAGAACAGAAGCATCTGTCGCCCTAACTGTGTGTAACAACAACCAAGCTAAAACGCTCGGGCTTGAGTACCAGTGGACCCCTTAATAGATCAGAACAAGCCCAATTCATCCGCCCTGGCCGAGAGCAGCAAGTACACTGGAGCACTGAGGTCCGGTTTCTCATTCCGACAGCCTGGTCAGCAAATCCCCACCCCCCCCCCCCCCGTAAAAAATATCACAAACAGCAGATGGAAGTCAAATGACAGGGCTGCGGGAAAGGTCCGAGGTGTCCACCGGCGCGACAGGTCGGGTAGCGGAGTCCGCCTGCGGGGGGGACACGGCCCGCCGCCCTGCGGCTGTTGGACTTGGGGGCGCAGCCGAGGAGGCAGAAGAAGCCCCAGACGCCCGGCGCGGCCGCCCCATGGAGCACGTGACGACCACCTCTCCCTCTGCGCGCCTCCGGGGCAGCGTGCGTCGCCGTCGCCGAGATCTTGATGAGCGGGGCGCCTCCCGTCCCCCCCGTCCACCCGCCGGTGACCTCTGTCCAGATCGATGCAAGGGACATTCCTCCGTCAGCCAGGCCCAGGCCGCTCGTGGAGTGTCAAAAAATGTTGCCTTTTGCTGGAAAATGACTCGAAGACGGGCCGGGAACTGCAGCTGGTATTGGAGGCCCAGGGATCGCATCTTCTGCTTCACCTCCGTGTAGGAGCGTCGTAGCTCTTGGACCTCCCGGGTGTAATCCGGAAAAATCATTATAGTATGGTTTTGATACTTGAGAGTTTCTGAGCGCCTGGCCTCACGTAGGATCGCATCCCTGTCTCTAAAGTTAAGGAGCTTTAGGATGAAGGGGCGGGGGGGCGCCCCTGGAGGTCTGGGAGCCAGGGAAAGATGGGCCCTCTCCACCACGAACCAGGCCGACAGGCTGTCCGCCGGCATCCAGGATTTAAACCAGCGCTCCAAGAAGTCATCTGCGCGGCCCGCCTCAGCCCCTTCCGGGAATCCCACCAGGCGGAGGTTACTGCGCCGGGCTCGATTTTTTGCATCCACAACCCGGCGGTGCAGCTCCTTAGAATGGGTGGTCAGTTCACGCACCTGGTCCTGCAGCTGGCGGATATCGTCTTCAGCGGTCGATATTCTCGACTCGGCTTCAGAGATGCGGGCGTTGGCGTTTCGCAAGTCTTACTGGAGAAGGGCCACGTCAACCTTGACCTCCCCCACCATACCCTCCAGGGAAGAGCGGGACGCAGTGATGGCCTGCAAGATGGCAGCAAGGTCCGTGCTGGGGGTCGGGGCCACCTCCCCGGTGGGGCCCGCCCCCTTGTCAGAGGTTGTGAACTGGTCCCTCTTGGTTTGGGTGGCCGCGGGCGTCGGCCAGGATGCCTGGTCCGTACCCATGGCGGCGGCACCCCAGACCACGGGGATGCCCCGGCCAGTCGGTGGGCAACGGGAGCAACATGCAGAGAGTCCACGGGGGCCAGGGAGGCGGATGGCAGGAGGGAGGGAGCACGGTTGGGGCCCCCCCGTCTGTCCAGAGGGCCAGTCGCCGCAGGCCCCACAGGGTACTTCCCGCGTACTGCCCGATATGGCAGCCGGTAATCTCTGGGGGTCCGTCACCAACCCCCAGCCCCGGCCCTGCAGGGTGGTACGTCACCCTCCGACGCACACCGCAGCCAAGGCTAGGCCTCACCGCTCCAGCCGAAATCCTGGGGCGCGCAGCCAAGCTTCAGACCCCCTCCCGGTGGGTCCGCCGCCACTAAGGCCTGCACGCAGCCTGAGACTGCGGGCTCCAAGGTCAGATCAGTTCAGCCCCCCCCTCTGGGGGTTCAGGCAGCTGCACCCCCAACACCTGGAACGTCGTAGCCGAAAGGGGGGGGGAAAGGGAAGCCACACACACCTCGACCGCCGGCCTGCGGCCCGATCCCCGAAGGCGGCTCCGCACCCACAAAGGCGTCCCCCGCAGGCCGTGGAAACCAGGCCCAGGGTCCGCGACGTAGGCGGGGAAGGGGGAAGGGGGGGAGCCGGCCCCCGACCGTCGACTCCCGGGGGGGCGTCCCCACCACCTCCAGTCCCCCCAACAACTCAGGTAGCCCCGCCGGTGCGCCTCCCTGCTGCCGCACTCACCGCCTGTTTTGCGGCGCGAATCGGCTCCTCTGGACCAGCCCCGCACCTCCGCGGACTCCACAGGTTGGCCTCGGCTAGGAGCCTCCGCTTTTCTCCCGGGGGGGGGGGGGCCGCAACCGCAGCAAAGACGCCTCCTGTAGGCCGCCGGCACACCCGGGCCCAGACACCTCGTGGGCACCGCGGGCTCGAGTAGCAGCTCGCCCGCGCCCCAGGACCGGGACCGCAGCTTCCTCTCGGCGGTCAGCTTCAGAGACGCCGGGTCGAGCGACGAGGGGGCAGATGCGCTCCAGACCCGAGCCAGGGAGAGCAGGATGGTTCCGGACTCCAGCGCGCCCGGAAGACACCGGCCAGGGCAGCTTAGGACGGATTAGGGAGGATTTGCGGGGTCCGGCGCCCAGAGCTTCACCGCAAAGCGGCCATGCTGGTCAGGCGCCACCTAGCGCTCCGTTAATAGAAGGTTTTAAAACTTTAGTTACATTATAAATCATTTGTTGATGGTGCCATACTCATTTTAGGAATTGCGGTATGTTCTAAGGTGATTTTATCATGTGAAAAAGCCTTCTGCTGGGATATCCTGAATCATGTTTGAGAGAAAACTATTTTCTCATGCTTTTCCCACAGAGGTTTAGAAGGTGATCTATAAGCTAAACTGAAAGCATATTTTCTGTAAATTCACATTATCGTTCTCAGTCATGTGAGAATGAAGTCTGACATTCTCAGTTAAACATGTACATCCAACAAGGGCAGAGACTGTCAGTTGATTCCTTTGTGTTCTACTGTAGCTTCCCAGAGTGTTCTAAAGAACAACTAGAGCGCTAACAGTCCTACTTATGACAAACATATGGCACACCTGAAGCCATCTTGATTGGAGTAAAGTGGTAACTCTTAAAACATTTAATTTAAAAAGGAACAAAATGAGGGGGTTCATTTTGCCATAGAAAGTATGATTAGTGCTGCAGAAAGAAAAATTAGGGCACATTTTGAGTGACTTCTCAAATCCTCTTCTATTTCATTAAAAACTTCTGACATGCAGACTGAAACATGCACTTTCAATACCAGCAGCAGACTTCCCTGGTGAGCAGCAGCTTTACTACAGTGATCTAATGAGCAACTAGAGTGCTAACATTTTTAATTTATGGCAAATGTGTGACACATCTGAATGCCTTCTTGATGGAATCAAAGTAAAAAACTGAAAGTATTCCTACTGAGGAGACTCTAGTAAATGAGGAAATTAGGAAACTTCATAACAAATAAGTCTCCCAAGATGGCCACCAGAGACAAAAGAGCCCAAATGTAGCACAAATATCACCCAGATGTAGCCCAAGTATAGCCCAATGACAGAATGTCCCAGAGTGTTCTAAAGAACAACTAGAGCGCTAACAGTGTTACTTATGACACAAATATGGCACACCTGAAGCCATCTTGATTGGAATAAAGTTGTAACACTTAAAACATTTAATTTGCAAAGGAACAAAATGAGGGGGTTCATTTTGCCATAGAAATTATGATTAGTGCTGCAGAAAGAAAGATTAGGGCACATTTTGACTTCTCAAATCCTCTTCTATTTCATTAAAAAATTCTGACATGCAGACTGAAACATGCACTTTGAATACCAGCAGCAGACTTCCCTGGTGAGCAGTAGCTTTACTACAGTGATCTAATGAGCAACTAGGGTGCTACCATTCAGAATTTATGGCAAACGTGTGACACATCTGAATGCCTTCTTGATGGAACCAAAGTAAACAAGCATTAAAAGTGCAATAGTTCTCGCCCTCGTTTAAGTTAAAGCAATTCTGTTTGTAATTAGGTGGCTTTTTAGCTTTGCTTTCATTAGTATTTTCAAACTTTCATGTACATAACATGCATATGTATGCATATATGTATATGTATGCATGCATTTATATTTGTATTTATATAGATGCAGAATATATATATATGTTTATATATGTATGTATATATTTATACACATACATATATACATGCATATACATATATATGCATATATATATGTGCATATGTGTGCGTGTAGAGAGAGGTAGAGAGAGGTAGAGAGGTAGAGGTTTAGAGGTAGAGGTAGAGAGGTAGACAGTAGTAGAGAGAGAAGTAGAGGATGAATAATAGAGAGTAGGTAGTAGAGAGTGAGTAGTAGAGAGTAGTAGAGTGAGTAGTAGAGAGTGAGTAGTAGAGAGTGAGTAGTAGAGAGTGAGTAGTAGAGAGTGAGTAACAGAGAGAGAGTAGTAGTAGAGAGAGAGTAGTAGCGAGAGTAGTAGAGAGAGTAGTAGAGAGTGAGTAGTAGAGAGTAGTAGAGATTGAGTAGTAGTGAGTAGTAGAGAGTAGTAGAGAGTAGTAGAGAGTGAGTAGTAGAGAGTGAGTAGTAGAGAGTAGTAGGGAGTAGTAGAGAGTGAGTAGTTGAGAGTGAGTAGTAGAGAGTAGTGGAGTAGTAGAGAGTAGTAGAGAGTGAGTAGTAGAGTGAGTAGTAGCGAGTAGTAGAGAGCGAGTAGTAGAGAGCGAGTAGTAGAGAGTGTGTAGTAGAGAGTGAGTAGTAGAGAGTGAGTAGTAGAGAGTGAGTAGTAGAGAGTGAGTAGTAGAGAGATTAGTAGAGTGAGTAGTAGAGAGTAGTAGAGAACGAGTAGTAGAGAGTGAGTAGTGGAGAGTGAGTAGTGGAGAGTGAGTAGTGGAGAGTGAGTAGTGGAGAGTGAGTAGTGGAGAGTGAGTAGTGGAGAGTGAGTAGTAGAGAGAGTAGTAGAGAGTGAGTAGTAGACAGTAGTAGAGTGAGTAGTACAGAGTGAGTAGTAGAGAGAGAAGTAGAGAGTAGTAGAGAGTGAGTAGTCGAGAGTGAGTGGTAGAGAGTAGTAGAGAGTGAGTGGTAGAGAGTAGTAGAGTCAGTAGTAGAGAGAGTAGTAGAGAGTGAGTAGTAAAGAGAGGGTAGTAGAGAGTGAGTAGTAGAGAGAGTAGTAGAGTGAGTAGTAGACAGTAGTAGAGTGAGTAGTACAGAGTGAGTAGTAGAGAGAGTAGTAGAGAGTGAGTAATAGAGAGTGAGTGGTAGAGAGTAGTAGAGAGTAGTAGAGTCAATAGTAGAGAGTAGTAGAGAGTGAGTAGTAGAGTGAGTAGTAGAGAGAGTAGTAGAGTAGTAGAGAGTGAGTAGTAGAGAGAGTAATAGAGTAGTAGAGAGTGAGTAATAGAGAGTAGTAGAGAGTGAGTAGTAGCGAGCGAGTAGTGGAGAGCCAGTAGTAGAGAGCGAATAGAGAGAGTGAGTAGTAGAGAGAGAGTAGTAGAGAGTAGTAGCGTGAGTAGTAGAGAGGGAGTAGTAGAGAGAGTAGTAGAGAGTGAGTAGTAGAGAGTGAGTGGTAGAGAGTAGTAGAGAGTAGTAGAGTCAATAGTAGAGAGTAGTAGAGAGTGAGTAGTAGAGTGAGTAGTAGAGAGAGTAGTAGAGTAGTAGAGAGTGAGTAGTAGAGAGAGTAATAGAGTAGTAGAGAGTGAGTAATAGAGAGTAGTAGAGAGTGAGTAGTAGAGAGCGAGTAGTGGAGAGCCAGTAGTAGAGAGCGAGTAGAGAGAGTGAGTAGTAGAGAGAGAGTAGTAGAGAGTAGTAGAGTGAGTAGTAGAGAGGGAGTAGTAGAGAGAGTAGTAGAGTGTAGTAGAGTGTAGTAGAGAGTAGTAGAGAGTGAGTAGTAGTAGAGAGTGAGTGGTAGAGAGTGAGAAGTAGAGAGTAGTAGAGAGTAGTAGAGAGAGAGAGTGAGTAGTAGAGAGTGAGTAGTAGAGAGTTAGAGAGTGAGTAGTAGAGAGTAGTAGAGTGAGTAGTAGAGAGTGAGTAGTAGAGAGTAGTAGAGAGTGAGTAGTAGAGAGTGAGTGGTAGAGAGTGAGTAGTAGAGAGTGAGTAGTAGAGAGAGAGTAGTAGAGAGTGAGTAGTAGAGAGTAGTCAGTCACTGTCAGTCAGTTAGTCATTGTCAGTCAGTCAGTATCAGTAAGTCAGTCAGTGTCAGTCAATCAGAGTCAGTCAGTCAGTGTCAATCAGTGTCTGGTTCTCTGGCTCTAAAGCAGCTCTGCTGACCTGGTTCTATGGCTCTAAAACAGCTCTGTTGATCTGGTTCTCTGGCTCTAAAGCAGCTCTGCTGACCTGGTTCTCTGGCTCTAGAGCAGCTCTGCTGACCTGGTTCTCTGGCTCTAAAGCAGCTCTGCTGACCTGGTTCTCTCCCTCTAAAGAGCTCTGCTGACCTGGTTCTCTGGCTCTAAAGCAGTTCTGCTGACCTGGTTCTTAGGCTCTAGAGCAGCTCTGTTGACCTGGTTCTATGGCTCTAAAGCAGCTTTGCTGACCTGGTTCTCTGGCTCTAGAGCAGCTCTGCTGACCTGGTTCTCTGGCTCTAAAGCAGTTCTGCTGATCTGGTTCTCTCCCTCCAAAGCAGCTCTGCTGACCTGGTTTCTCTGGCTCTACAGCAGCTCTGCTGACCTGGTTCTCAGCCTCTAGAGCAGCTCTGCTGACCTGGGTCTCTGGCTCTAGAGCAACTCTGCTGACCTGGGTCTCTGGTTCTAGAGCAGCTCTGCTGACCTGCTTCTTAGATTCTAGAGCAGCTCTGCTGACCTGGTTCTCTGGCTCTACAACGGCTCTGCTGACCTGGTTTCTCTGGCTCTACAGCAGCTCTGCTGAGCTGGTTCGCACTCACGATGCACGCACCCTACTTCGCGAAAATATATATAAAAATAATATAAGTTTTAATAAGTACAAATATATTATTTTTATGAATATCTTAGATAATATATTGCCCTAATATGTATATTAAAAACACATACATATCATTTTGGAACATAACTTTTTTTGCGGGAGTCGTGCACCCAGTGCGCCCCAGCATGTATATGACGTCACGCGGGACCTGCAACCGCGCAAGCATCTCGTACCGTAATGCGCATGTGTCGCGAATGCGCGGGAGCAGGAGTCGCGGACTGGTCGCATACCAATCGCGCACATCCCGTAATATTAAATGTATATGATGTAACTGAAAAACACGCAGCCGTCGCACACCGTACGCGGATCCTTCACGACTTTTCTAAAATGGCGGCTAGAATACGCGCACCCACCGTGATGTGTACGCTTTGAGTGTGCGACTCCGAAAAAAATTGATTTTTTTTTTAAAGAAAATAATATAAATATATTAAAATAAAAAATGAAAACAAGAAAATTAATCAATATTTCAGTTAGAATTTTTTATTAATTTTTTTTGGGCAATTTTCTGAAAAATATATAATGTTATTTAATGGATAAAATATTTATAAATAAACAGTTAAAAAACTGTAGAAAATCAGTACAAAAAAATAGGTATAACTACTATCACACTTAAAAATTAGCATTTAAAAAACCTTTGAAATTCACTGAAAAAAAACATAGGTTTCAGAGACGTTATAGTTAGAAATTAGCATTTAAAAAAGCTTTGAAATTCACTGAAAAAACCATAGATTTCAGAGACGTTTTAGTTAGAAATTAGCATTTAAAAAACCTTAGAAATTCACAGAAAAAACCATAGGTTTCAGGGGTGTTATAGTTAGCTGGCCATTTCACTCGTACAAAACCATAGAAATTCCTCCGTTATAGTTAGTTCGGCTAACTATAACTTTCGCACCCGCAATGCACTGCTGATGATGTCACATATTGCATCATTCATGACATGGTCAGTGACATCACTGATGACATCTCAAATGACATCACTGATGACATCTTGCACGTGACAATCTGATACAACTCATACACTAGTATAACCTTTCACCACTCACTGTAAAATACAGAGTACCATATTTGAAACCATTAACACACCAATACCAGTTACTACATACCCACTCACTGATTCCTAAGTCTACACACACAACTACCCATTCAACAACAGAATCATTTATACATGCAGTCACTAATTAATAGAACACTATCAAATGCACTTATACACATATATAGACATTGACACATCAGCAGTCATCTTAGTCGGTTATGCAGTCATCCTCACTCATGAAAAAAATTAATCACACTTACATTTACTCACTTACACAATTCAAGTCAAGTCAAGTCAAAAAGTGCTTTATTCGAGTGTTACTCATAAAAGCAAACATACAAACATATAATAAAAAACAATTAAATCTGAGATGTCATATTGACATACGCACTTTTCTAAAAAGAATACAAATTATTTTCAGAAAAGAAATATACATAATCACAGGAATAAAATTCATTAATATTGATAATGCAATTAAGTACAGTTTATAAAATCTTTGTACTAATAAAAGAACCATTTAAAATTTCATTGGACAGGTGTAAAGTTCATTGATGTTGGTGATACAATTAAGTATAATTTGTAAAATCTTTATACTAAAAAAGAATCATTTAAAATTTTTCCAGATGACACGATAAATTACACTGAACAGAGAATAGACAGTACTCTAGCAGTCTCTGAGCATCTAGGCAGAGAGTAGTCACCGGACTAGCAATCTCTGCCTGATTATCCATGCCCACCCCAGATACTTAGCGGTGGCAATTATGATCCAAGTTAATGTAGTCGATCTAACTATGCGCAAAGCCACCATACTACTTTTAGTTCCCAGGTTCCTACACATAGGTGCCAACCAAACACGCCTTGGAGTAGAGTATGGTTTGCAGGAGAACAAAAAATGTCCAAGTGTTTCATTACCTACCCCACAAGCTGGGCATATTGCTGGACCTCCTTCCCTCCACTTAGATGTTAGGTTACGAAGAGGAAGAGAGCCCGCCCTTAGTTGAAAAAGCAGTTTCCTATCCAAAGGTTTGGATATATAATCCCAATACAATTCATACATGGGGTACAGTTTAACCTCAAGAAAACTAGCAGTCATGGACCCACAGTTGATACTGAGCAAACTTTTATTAGCAACATTTTCCCCAAAAATATTTTTTAGGGTTGTCTTGTTAGGAAATGATGCCCCAGCTGGGTCAGACCATAATGCATTCAGGCCTAGTTCAGATAGTGCAAGTTTTAATAATTTGAACCATCTAATTCTATTAAAGCAATCTGCTTTAACCCCTTCAGTGCCCATGACGAGCTGGACTCGTCATGGGCTGCGGTGGCGCTGTGCCCATGACGAGTCCAGCTCGTCATGAACTCCGCCCGCTAATGCAAAGCGCGGCACTGGGCGGGGAAAGGGGCGGGCATGCAAGGGGTTAATAACGTCAGTGAACCCGGCCGCATAGTGAGTGAGCTCAGGTGTGGTCCATAACCTACGCCAATATAAAATTGGTCGTAGTTTGCCCATTTCCGAGATTTCTTTCCTGCCAAGCTCGTATCTCAGAGGCAATAACGGACTACTCTGTGGAGTACCCGTTAGTTTCCTAAAAAATTTGTTCTCTGAGGTTTGTAACTCCTGTAGGTTTTCATGCCCCCATAACTCAGCCCCATATAATGCTGACCCAATTGCTTTTGCCTCATATATAATCAGGGGTGGTTTGATCGGTTTAGTCAATGATTTCCTATGCTCCTTTATAATGGTTCCAGCTAATTGCTTATGCCTTAAAATTGCAATATTTAAATGCTGGTTCCACCTATTATCATTAGAAATAAGGATCCCCAGGTATGTAAACGATGATACAACCTCGAGAGTGTGTCCACTCATGGTAATGTTAGGTTTAAGGTTTCGATACGGATTAAAAACCATGAGTTTTGTTTTAGACACATTCACCTCCAGTCCGTGATCCCCACAAAACTTATCGAAAATGTCCAATGCTTTTTGCAGTCCACTTGGGAGTTTTAGATAAAATTAACGTGTCATCGGCGAACATTAAAATCGGAACTTTTACACCTGCAAGAGAGGGAGCATCCACTGCCTGTGATTGAATGCGGGGGACAATGCCATTAATAAAAAGGGTGAACAAAGTTGGTGCCATTGAGCACCCTTGCCGAACCCCACGCTCAACAGGAAATTCGGCTGTGTCTTTACCGTATCCACCCCATTGGATTTTAGCATAGGTGCCTTCATGTAATCTCATGATCATAGTCAACAAGACTCCTGGGACCCCTAAGGCCACAAGTACTTCCCACAGTTTCGCCCTTGGTACCAGGTCGAAGGCAGCCCGCAAATCGACAAAAGCCGCATAAAGACTGCCCCCACCTAGCACCACAGTCCTCCACTGGATCAGCTGGAACCGAAAAACTTGGTCCACAGTACTAGTGGCCCTGCGAAACCCAGCCTGAAAGGGAGATAGAATATTAAATTCTTCCGCTCAATCGAGCAATCGATTAACAATCACTCGCCCAACGATTTTTTGCACTGTATCGATTAGGCTAATCGGGCGGTAATTACAAGGCTGGGAACGATCACCCTTTTTGTACACAGGGATAATAAAAGCACCCCGCCATGATACCGGGATAGCTGCACCCCTAGCTATGTGGTTTATCAACAAGTGAATATATTAACACCACCTTCCAGTATCATTTAAGAAAACGTCCGCTGGGACTCCATCAATGCCAGGAGCACGTCCACTATGTACAGTTCTGAGGGCCAACAGAATTTCACCCTTCGTGAAGAGATTGTCCTCAGAAGTTGTATAGATAGGGCTGATGTTATTTACAGTCTGATCCCTGGTAGCATACTGATCACTAAAAAAGTTTATCCAGGCATCCTGCGGGACATTATTATTACAAGCCTCTTCAGACCTTTCTTGCCCCCATTTGACAATATGGCAAAATAATCTAGAATCTTTCCAATCACTAGCACACTTCAACTTAACCCAATGGGCTTCGTCCCAATCTTTTTTTGCTTTGGCAATACAAGTTTTATATAACTTTCTGGCGGAGCGGATGTCCCCCAGGTTTTTGCTCTTAATTGCAACTCCCAAAGAAATTCGTGCCACCTTACAAGCATGGTTATACCATTTAGCTGCTCTATGAACACGTGTCACCTTAGAGTTTACTGGTTTCAGAAAGTAGCTTTTAATTTCTTGGAAAAGAGACTCGTGTACTTCAATAGTGTTGACTTGACCTGAAGTGATCCCTGCTTCACCGTCTAGGGCCGTAATGGCCTTATCGGTCGTAACTCCTATATTTTCTATAGCTTGCTGGTCCGTCCTAACACGTGTCCATCTTAGCCTACGCATATCATTTGTTGGTACAATGAGCGGGGGTAGGCAATCTTCCAGAGGAATAGAAGCATTGGATTCAGACTGCCACCATTTATGAGTAACACATAGCGGATTATGGTCACTCTCTGGCATTTCTGTTACAACCATATCTCTAACAGTTGGCCAAAGGGAAAAGCTACAAATAATATAGTCGATACGACTTTTGCTTCTCCCATTGTTAAAGGTCATAGCTGGTACTCTATTTGACTTTGTCCTTCCATTCAAAGCTCTTAACCCTTGTTCAAGGCACATTGCATTCAAACCCACAATATCCTCTGTCCAACGAGTTACTGGGATAGTATCTAGTAAGGGGATGTCCCATTGTTTGTCTTCCTCTGCACCTAAGAAGGCTTCGCCTGTGTCTAGAGGTTCAAACGTACGGTTTAAATCCCCTGCAATTATTATGTTTTTCCCACTAGAATGTGTCTCAAGGAGATTATACAGGGTAAGAAGAACCTCAGATTTTCCTACATTTCCACCTCTGGCATAAATATTATAAATATCGATGGATAAGGATAAATTACTCGTAAGTCTAATGAGCTGAATATCTTTTTGACCAGTCTCCATATTTTTTACAACAACCTTTAAAGATTGTTTGACCCATATAGTAAGGCCCCCCATCGGACGCCCTTTAGGGCCCTTAGAAGCTGGTACATGAAAATTTAGGTACCCCAAAGCAAAAGCGGGGTCACAAGCCCATGTTTCCTGAAAAATACAAACGTCAAAATTGCTAACAAACCTAAACCAGTCTCCACAATCCAGCTTTGAACATAGCCCAGCCACATTCCAGGATAATACGTTCCCAATATCATGTGCCATTACAGGTTTGGGGCTAGAGTCAAGCCCATTCATCACAGTATCGTTTAAACCATTGTATTTTACATTTTCAGTAATTAAACCAGCTATGGCCTCCGTGTTAACAATCTCAGGACGAGTACCTACTCGTTGACCTAGCTCAACAATACAGTGTGACTCAGGTGAATGGTGGGATGGTTGTCAATCACAAGCATCCAGGTTTGACAGGGCAGAAAACCTATTTTCCACACGGAGACCCCATTCGCGAAATCCAGCATCATTACTACTCCTATTGGTCACAACATTCCATTTAGTTCTTAGAATACTAGGATTCGGACCTCTTCCTTTCCGAGGATAAAAGAAGTCCAGGGTCAGTGGTACAATTGAAGTTGACCTTCGCTGTGGAGGCAAGATGTTAGGCAAGATGTTTGATAAAACCCCGGGGTCAGCGAAGGTAAGAAGAACACAATCCCCTCTAAACCTCTTGACGCTATTACCAATCCACTCAACCCTTCTGGCATTAACAAGTTCTACAGATAATTGTTGCTTCCCCCAAGGTGATATTACCATGTTGTTAGTAAGCCACGATAAAGATTTATTTAATAAAGAAGGGGCAGATTCGACCTCCCCAGGAGCCAAAGAGGGGACATTTGCAAGGACAAGAACTTATGGAGAGGCTTCAACTACAAGCTCAAAAGACCCTTTCCCCACGTTAGAATTATTAGTGGCAGAGACAGGGGGTGTATCTACAAGGGCACCACTAGGTACATTAGACAGTGGTACAGGATTAGAGACAGATCCACTATTCTCAACAAGTGTTGTTTTACTCATTACTGGCTCTACCCTAGATACAGCAACTTCAGTAATATTTCCTGTCTTCGCCAAGGTTTTCTCTAGTAAACCACCTAGTCTATTTACCTCAGCGGTTAATTTATCTATTTTACTAACCAGGGGTTTAACTATACCTTTAATTTTTGTGTCCATCATGTGCCATAGTTTAGTAAATTGAGCGTTAGAAAGGGTAACGTGAGCTTCACTGAGCAGATCGACCTCCTCCTCCTCATCCTCTGATATTTTCCTCGAAGGGGTTGCAATTTTGTTTCTGCCAGATCTTAGCCCCCCTCGTTTTGGGATAACCTTGCTTTTACCCCTAGTAACCCTCGGGGCTGGAACAGGGGTAGTAGAAAAAGGGGACTCGATGTTAGTGGATGTCACTGACACCCCTTCGCTATCGCTGTTGGCTTCAGTAAGAACAACTACGCCACTAGGCAAAATGGGATTTGTATCGTAAAGAGGGTCATGAGCCACACAAGATGTACAACTATTGTGTAAAGCCGAGGAATCCCCATACTCTTTATCGGCCATATGGAATTGGTTAGATGAATCTAATCCCAGTGAGGATCTCCTGTCGCTGTTAATTTTAGCCACAACTTGGATAAGATAATTATCTATAGTATTATTAGCTGGGGTTTGTTTTTTTCCAGGCATGAGTAAGGTGAATAAGGTGGCCGAGGTAATCAGTACACTTGGTGCACAAGAATCAAATAGGTGATATAATTACCCTAATTAGACCACTTACACAATTATCCGACAACACCTCATTTATTCAAACACATAGTAACTCATAGTTAATATGTTAAAAAATCACCATTACAATTATACACTCATTCATATAGTTACTCTCACAATCACTGACTCTTACACATACTTATTTATATACACTAACTCTCACATACAATGCCTTTTATTTTTTTACTTTGTTGAAGATGTACAACTAAAACATATATTCGCTCACCAACACACAAATAAATACACTCAGTCACCCAAACAACTGTTTCCACATGCACTCTTAAACCTATACACCTAGTCAATCAACCATTCACACATCTATGCATAGAGTTACACACCCCATCCAACCACACACAAACTCAGTGTCCCATACAAATACTCACACAACTAATCAATAACTAATATACACACTCATGCAGTTAGTGACCAACTGATGCAGCATGTTATACAACAACAGAGACAGTGCTGCACACATTCACATAGTTTGGTTACTAATCCATGTATTAAGTGAGACACTTTTAATTACTCACTTAAACAGATAGTCAGACAGCTACTAAATTCTCCATCAAACAGCATAACGACCATGTTATACTTTGGGTACATTATATAGATGACCTGTTTATCATCTGGCACGGCAGTCATGATCAGGCCATCAATTTTGTCTCCATGCTTAACATCAATGAGTTAAATCTGAAATTTGAGGGTAACATCATTGATACCTGTATACAATTCCTAGACACACAGATCAATGTAGTTAATAAATAGTTGACATCCAAATTGTTTCGGGGAAAAACTGAAGGCAATACATTATTACACGCAGACAGTAGCCACCCTAGGCATCTGATAGACAGCTTACCATACGGGGAGTTCCTACGGGCTAGTAGGAATTGCAGCTCTGGTCTTGATTTTCAGGAGGAATGTGATTGTATGGCGGTGAGATTTAAAGATCGAAGCTATACTGGGGCTGTCATTGAGAAAGCCTGCAATAAAGCTATCAATTTGAGCCATGAAAATGTACTCGCTCCCAAAATGAAGGATGTGAATTTAGATGAAAATGTGATCAGATTCATTTCTACATACAACACTACTTCACATGACTTAAGAAGATGTCTGTTAAAACACTGGGACATCTTAAAAACTGAGCCTACTTTGGTAGGCGCTTTGGCTGATTACCCCAATATTTCCTACAGTAAAGGGAACTCCTTGAGTGATAAATTATGTACTAATGAAATAACAGATACAAAACAAGGTGGTTCTAATATACAAGGTTTTTACACTTGCATGACCTGTAAGGCTTGTAAGTTCAGTACTAATGTTAAAACAGTTTTCTCTCCCAATACAAATACACATAGGCAGATTGAGAAGCACCTGACATGTTTATCTGATTTCTGTGTATATGTTTTGACATGCCCATGTCCCAAGTTATATGTGGGAAGCACCATTTTTCCTGCAAAAAAAGCAGATTCTTGAACACATGCCTGCTATCTAAAATAGAGACAAACTATACCCGGTGGCACTTCACTTAGAGGAAATGCACAAAAGTAACAGAAACCTCCTTCCATTCTTTGTAATTGACCATGTTCCCCAAACTACCAGAGGGGGTAATAGAATTCGTAAACTGCGACAACTGGGATCCAAATATATACTCGAATTAGACACGAGAGTTCCGTAGGGTTTAAACACTGATGAGGAATTGGCCTGGTTTCTCGGTGAATAACTGACTTTACTGTGATTTCTTATTAAGGATTTGTTTGGTGTAATTGTTGTATCCTTTACTACTGTATATATGCGTTTATGTGGCTCTGAAGTCTTCTGACGTTGCATTTTAATCTTAGTTTAATTGTAATATTTTTTTGTCAAATGTGGACTGATAGTTTCATGGTTATCCTTTACTTTTTGTGTCTTTCATAGGATCATCTGGGAGCCAAATTTGTACAGAGTATTAACAATGGAAGTGTGTAATCTGCCATATGTATTTCTAAGCTTGAATGTTGCTTTATAATTTGTAATGGGGTTTGTCATTATGCTCATTTACATTGTCATATTTTCTTCTTTCTTATCTGTTTATGTTTGGGTATCGAGGTATGTAGTATGGGAGCCTATATGCCCACTTGGGCTGAATTGTCTTATAGAGCTACTAAGCTATGCAAAAAATATTTGTATTGTGCAATCTGTTTAATCTAGTATAGACTAGTTTATCTCCATGGCCACTTATGGTAATGCTTGTGCATGTTCAGGATTACCTTTGAATTTTATATATTAGGTTGATGGTTTGACAAATGCCACTATGCCTAGTGTATATAATATGTATTAATGCACTGGTCAGCAATATTCAGTCTTTATCATGATTCTGACATTCACCATTTTCTAGGATTTATTAATGCCTAGGACCTCTTTATGAATATCCTCTTACAGTTGACAGTTGTGTCAAGTTCTGTAAACCATTTGATTTCATCATGTCTCTTCATCAATATGAGATTATTATACTCGGTATTTATTTAATTTAATTGAATTTAAGTTATTGTGGTGATGAATTGCACACTTCAATATGGCAGACACGTAAAAATGCATTGTGTCCCATTTGTATCAGTCCTCTTTTGATTTCACTAGTTTCACGTTGCACGTAATCTGTATGAAATGGTGCCGGGAAAGTGTTTTCCTTACCCGTGATCAAGGCATACCAGCACCGAAACACGGTGGGTTGTTCGGCATGGATTTTTAATAAACCACCCCTTGCATTAATGGAGTTTTGCCTCTGACAGTTGCGTGGTTTGGAGTGTGCGCTTCGTAGCGTTTTGCTGCTTGGTGAGATTTGATTTGGACAGGGTGTCCTCATACCCTGGCCTTCACCACTGCTGTGGAGTCCCGGCATCGATGAGGATTGTGGCTTATACATATAAATAAATAAATTATATTATATATATATATATATATATATACACATACATATTCACTGAAAAAGCCATAGGTTTCAGGGGCGTTCTAGTTAGTTGGACATTTCATTCGTACAAAACCATAGAAATTCCGCCGTTATAGTTAGTTCAGCTAACTATAACTCCCCCGCCCGCAATGCACTGCTGATGGCGTCACATATTACATCACTCATGACATGGTCAGTGACATCACTGATGACATCTCAAATGACATCACTGATGACATCACTGATGACATCATCCTTGTGATAGAGTGGCAGACCTCCTCTCACCCTAATAACCTTTGATACACACACTCAAAAATAGAAACTAACATTTTCAAAACAATGGACACACCAATACTAGTTACAACACACCTATTCAGTAATTCCAAGATCTACACACACATCCACTCATTCAGCAATAGTCCTATACAGTCACTCATACATGTAGTCACTCATCATATGTACTCATACACCTATACATCCTGTTACACACCGCCATTCATCCATAGAGTTACTCACACACATAGTCACACATGCAAACAAAGTATCAAACATCCATTTACTTGCATATACAGTTATACGCACACCACCACACTTACTTCTACAGAAACTTACACATACTTACTCTCTTAAGCAATCACTTATAGAAACACATACTAATTTATACAGGAACTCTTCCAATCTCTCACTCTCACATATACTCATTTATATACAACAATACTCACATATACTATGCCAGTCTTTTATTTTTATTTTTAAGAAGGGGTGCTGTGTGGCCCCCCTTCTTTTCCTATTTTGTTGGCCCTGGGGACCCCATACCCCAGGGCCTGACCCCTATTTTTATTTTAAATTGGAAGGGGGCCAGAGGCACAATAGGCATTGCGGACTGCTTTAATTGAAAGTTTTGACAACGACTGAAGTTTATACAGTCAGATTACAGGCTTCATTGTTTATTATCCTTGCCACCCTACTTGTAGCCTCCTTGCGTGGCTTGGACAGCAGAGCTGATGGCTGCCTGATCCCATCTAAACTCGACGCGGAGATATCGATGCATGCTTCTACTTTCACCAGAGGCTAAACGACGAACCACTACCAGTTTCTGGGATCTCATGGTGTGCGGCACCTAACAAACACACCAAACGACATCGGGACGCACCAATCCCGTCATAATTCCAATCTGAAATATCGCCGATAAGAATCACGCATCGGGGCCAAAATGGCGGACATCTAGATGCACCCGTTTGCTGTGCTTGCAGTCTAGCGGTATGTCGGATCCCCTACCTGAGTGGCCTCTCCACAAGAGTAAAAGCAGCCACCGACTCCCGTCAAGGTACCGTTTATCAGCAGCCTAACTGCGCCTTAGTTCCCATTGCGGTGATCATTCCTGAAACGTAGCCTGACCCTAAGATGGCGGTCGCGTTAGAAGCAATCGTGCACAGTCAGTTTCAATTCCACTGCACTAAGTGATCCAGACCCACTGCGGAGCTGCTCTTATGCATTCACACCATCCCGTTGTGTTCCCTCGACCTGAGAAAGTGGGAAAGTGCAAGTTGCCTCATATCGGTCCGCAAATTAGACTGCATCTTATCAACACCTTTATCAAGCACACAAAATGGCGACCATTATTTGAAAAAGCAATACTCTTGGCTCTTGATTACACACCTACACAGAGGCGATAACTCCATACATGTCGTAAACATATATGGTCCAAATGCTGACAAGCCCAATTTCTGGGAAAATGTATCCAAAAAAATAGAATGCTTACCCCATGCCGACTTAATCATAGTAGGCGGTGACTTTAATTTCCCACTAGACCCTATAATAGACCGCCAATCCACTTGCAAATACCACCCTACAAAATCTCAAGGTGTAGTACAGAAAATGTGTTCTAAATATAACCTTAAGGACTCTTGGCACCTTCAACACCCTGACTCCAGGGATTACACATTTTATTCAGCCCCACATAACTTGTATACAAGAATGGACTATATACTTATATGGAGCTCATTTACACACCTAATTGACCAGACTAATATTTCGCCTAAACTTGTGTCTGATCACTCATGCATTAACACCATGTTAGTTGGCAGCCACTCTAAACCTCCACTTAAAAGAGGGCGTTTCAATAACGATGTTTTAATAGACCCAAATGACAAAAACAAAATCGAAGACGCTATTACTGATTATCTCAAAATAACGATCTTCTGGAGACAAATGTGAACACTCTCTGGGATGCGTTGAAAGCGACCCTGAGGGGGGTTCTCATCAAAATCAAAATGAAAATCAGCAAAGGTTATAACACAGAACTAATTAAGCTAGAACAGGAGATTAAACAACTGGAAAACTCACATGTCAACTCTCTAAACATTAATATTCTCAATCAACTAGCACAAAAGAAGTATGAATGCAACAACATTTTAAGTGAACGTGCAGGGGTGTGGATGAACAAATTTAAGGGTCTCAAACTCTGCAAAGCTAACAAAGTGGGTAAGATGCTTGCTTCTTACCACAA
Organism: Triturus cristatus; assembly: GCF_964204655.1. Classification (NCBI taxonomy): domain Eukaryota; kingdom Metazoa; phylum Chordata; class Amphibia; order Caudata; family Salamandridae; genus Triturus; species Triturus cristatus. Next base: position 677,645,311 of record NC_140593.1, on the reverse strand, counting down.
ACAAAACCAATATAGAATCACATCAATCAAAATGCAAACAACCAAACACATACTAAACCAAAGGAAATATTAAACTATTTTTAAAAGAAAAATGAAGCCCTATATGGTAACGATCAGGATTTTAATTTACAAAAGTGCGCACAATATCTGGGAAGATTGAATCCCCCAAAACGGAAACTGATGGACTTGCACTTGGCAAACCAATAAGTGGTTCCGAAGTATCTAAGACCATTAAATCCCCGAAGGATAACAAGGCACCGGGGCCAGACGGCTTCTCAGCCAAATTTTACAAAACATTCACAGATCTACTACAACCAACCATGTTAAAAGTATTCTATAATATAGCTAGCTCAGGCGGTACTACAGATTCAGTGGCAGAAGCCAACATTATAGTTATCCCAAAAGAAGGGAAAGATCCCTTACTTCCAAAAAATTATAGTCCGATATCCCGCATTAACGTAGACAGCAAAATTTATGGGAAAATATTGGCCACTAGACTTAACAAATTCTTCACACAACTAATAAGCAACTCCCAAGTAGGCTTTGTTAAACACCGTAGGTCAAACACCTGTCTTCTATGCCATGTCCTCGAAAACACAATCCATAACCCCACTCCTTCTATAGCTATAACTCTAGACGCAGAGAAGAACAAGTTACTTACCTTCGGTAACGCTTTTTCTGGTGGATACAGTATCTGCCTGTGGATTCCTCACCTTGTGAATATCCCCTGCGCCAGCAAAATTCGGAAACTTTTGTAGCAGTCCACGCCGATGAGGTCGAAGACGACGTCACAGAGACACGGCTCCGCTCGCGACTCCGCTGACGTCACCGGCTCCATAAGAAGACCTCGTCGGCGTGATGACGTCAGTTCCGCCCTTTTTTCTGTGCCTTCGAGGCACACGGACGGACTGACAGCAATATATACACAGTATACACAGCACATAATATACAAAGCAACACACACAGTGTGGAGAATAAGTAGAAAGGCAAAAGAAATAACACAATGCCTTTGACAGTAACAAAACACATTTTGAAACACCATTAATAGAATTGTAGGTATAGAAGGATGGACAACGGGGAGGCGGGTGGGTCAGTGAGGAATCCACAGGCAGATACTGTATCCACCAGAAAAAGTGTTACCGAAGGTAAGTAACTTGTTCTTCTGATGGATACATCTGCCAGTGGATTCCTCACCTTGTGAATAGATTCCCACAGCAGTCCCCACTCCCGGAGGAGGGTGTCCACCCTTCTATACCAGAAAGGCCTGAAGGACGGAACGAGCAAAATGTCCGTCCCTCCTCACCTCGGTGTCTAAGCAATAATGTTTTGCGAAAGTGTGGAGGGAGGCCCAAGTTGCCGCCCTACAAATGTCCTCCACAGGAACACCCCTAGACAAAGCAGAAGTGGAAGACTTTGCTGTAGTGGAATGAGCCCTTAAACCCTCTGGAGGTTCCTTACCAGCCAAAGAGTAGCATATCTTGATGCACAAGACAATCAATCTGGAAAGGGTGCGCTTGTGCACCGCTCGACCTTTCCTGCATCCAACAAAGCCCACGAAGAGCTGGTCATCAACTCTGAAGTCTTTTGTCCTGTCCAGGTAGATGCTCACCGCCCTCTTAGGGTCCAAGCGGTGAAGTCTCTCCTCCTCCTTGGAAGGGTGAGGGGGAGGATAGAAGGAAGGAAGGGTAATGGACTGCCCCAGATGGAAAGGAGTTACCACCTTAGGCAAAAATGCAGCCCTGGTCCTGAGTACCATCCTTTCAGCATAAATGGTCAAAAACTGAGGTTTTGAACTCAGAGCCTGAAGCTCACTTACCCTCCTTGCTGAGGTAATTGCAATAAGAAAAACCGTCTTACAAGACAACAACCTCAAGGCACACTTGTGTAAGGGCTCGAAGGGAGAATCCATAAGATAAGTTAAGACAAGGTTTAAGTCCCATTGAGGCACAATAAAGGGAGTAGGAGGAAACCTGTTTGTGAGGCCCTTAAGAAAACGAAGAACAATAGGTGATTTGAATAATGACGGCTGATCCGGCAAGCAAAGGAAAGCTGACAAAGCCGATAAGTATCCCTTTACAGTGGCCACAGCAATGCCTTGCTGAGCAAGAGAAAGGGCAAACTGCAGAATGTCGGATAAACGAGCCTTCAAAGGATCAATTGACTTCTCTCCACACCAGAGAACAAATTTAGACCACCTATAGGAATAGATAGATTTAGTGGAATGACGTCTGGCAGACAAAATTACATCTACTACATCAGGTGGGAGAGAAAAAGAGTTCAGGTTGCCCCGTTCAATCTCCAGGCATGAAGGTGTAAGCTCTGGAGGTGGGGTGTAGAACCTGCCCCTCCGATTGCGAGAGGAGGTCTGCCCTCAGAGGGAGACGGAGCGGAGGGCACGAGGAAAGGTGGTGAAGATCTGTGTACCACACCTTTTTTGGCCAATCCGGGGCGATCAATATGACTTGGGCCTGGTCTTGGCGAATCTTCCTCAGAACCCGAGGAATCAAGGGTATGGGAGGAAACGCGTAAAGGGGTCGTGAGCTCCGACTCAACTGAAACGCATCCCCCAACGCTCCCTGCATCGGATACTGGAGACTGCAGAATGACGGGCAGTGAGCGTTCTCGTGAGTGGCGAACAGGTCCACCCGAGAAGTTCCCCACATTCGAAAGACGTAACGAACCACCTCAGGATGGTGCCTCCACTCGTGGTCAGCGGAGAACTGCCGACTGAGACTGTCTGCACGCACATTCAGCACCCCGGCCAGATGATTTGCCATCAGACAAATCTGATGATCCTGAACCCAGGACCATAGACGCAGGGCCTCTCTGCAGAGACAAAGAGACCCCACTCCTCCCTGTTTGTTGACATACCACATCGCGGTAGTGTTGTCCGTCAGGACTAGAACAGACTGACCACGAAGTGAAGGGAGGAAGGCCTTGAGTGCTAAACGAATCGCCCGCAATTCCAGAAGGTTGATATGAAGCAACCTTTCCTCTGAAGACCAAAGGCCCTTGATCTCCAGATCCCCCAGATGAGCACCCCACCCTAAAGTGGATGCATCCGTAATCACTGTGGCCACCGATGGAGGTAGATGAAAGGGCTTTCCTTGATGCACATTGCCCTCCACTCACCACAAGACAGATCCGCCGCAGCTTCTCTGGAGATCCTCACAGACTCCCTGAGATCTCCTTTGTGCTGATACCTCTGCCTGTGGAGGCACCACTGGAGCGCCCTCATGTGCCAGCGTGCATGGTTGACCAACAGAATGCAGGAAGCAAACAGACCAAGCAGGCGAAGGACCTTCAGCACTGGAACGACCGCTCCATTGTAAAACAAAGGAATCATTTCCTGTATGTCGAGAATCCTTCTGAGGAGGAGGGAATGCTTGGCACACAGTAGTGTCCAGTACCGCACCTATGAACAGGTTGCGCTGAGAGGGCACCAGGTGAGATTTGGGCACATTTATCGAAAAACCCAATTTGAACAACAGCTGAGTTGTATCCTGCAGATGACGCAGCACCTTCTCTGGCGACTCCGCTTTGATCAGCCAGTCGTCCAGATAGGGGAAAACTGAGATCCCCGACCTTCTGAGATGGACTGCCACCACTGCCATCACCTTCGTGAAGACTCGGGGTGCAGTAGCAAGACCAAACGGAAGGACCGCAAACTGATAATGTTGCGACCCTACCGTAAACCGGAGATACTTCCTGTGCGACTTCAGGATGGGGATGTGGAAATACGCATCCTGCAAGTCAATCGACACCATCCAGTCCTCCTGATTCAGCACTTGAAGAACCTGAGCAAGGGTGAGCATCTTGAACTTCTCTTGCTTTAGAAAAAGATTCAAGATTCTGAGGTCCAATATCGGACGCAATCTGCCGTCCTTCTTCGGAATCAGGAAATACCGGGAGTAGCATCCCTGACCCCTCTCCTGCTCTGGAACCACCTCTATCGCACCTTTCTGAAACAACTTCAGGACTTCCTCCTGTAGGAGAAGACTGTGGTTCTCTGAGCAAGCCCCTTGACAAGGAGGGTAATTTGGAGGGAATTCCCGAAAGGGAAGGGCATACCCATTTTCTACAAGATCTAGAACCCAAAGACCTGTAGTTACAGATTCCCAATCTTGTAGAAAATGGGTAAGCCGGCCCCCCACAGGCCCAACATGATCCAGAATGGCGGAACTAGGGCTGCTTTGCGGTGGAAGGAGGGGCTGAAGAGGAAGAGGAGGTGAGTTGACTGCCACGTGAGCGACCCTTGATTCTACCTCTGTATCCTTTAGACAAAGAGCCTTGCTGCTGCTGCTGCTGTTGGGTCTGCCTGTAGGAACGAAAGGTTGCCCTTCCGAAACCTCTGTATCTTTTAAACGACCCCCTTGACTGGGATTGAAGGCCCAAAGACTTAGCCGTAGCCTTGCTTTCCTTAAAACGTTCAAGAGCAGCATCTGCCTTTTTGACAAATAATCCAGATCCATCAAATGGCAAGTCCAACAGTGTTGACTGTACATCCGGGGAAAACTCAGAAGACTTCAGCCACGCACCCCTCCTGGTGGCAACAGAAGACCCCATGACTCTTGCCACTGAATCCTCCGTGTCCAGCCCACTCTGAATCACCTGACGTGCTGCCTGGGCATCGGTCAAGACCTCATTAAAGCCAACCCTATCCTCCTCAGATAGTTTTGGTGCCAATTTCTTCGCAGAGTCCATGAGTGCATGAATATAGCGTCCCAAAAGGCAAGTGGCATTTGTTGATTTAAGTGCCATGCTGGCCGATGAAAAGACCTTTTGGGCCGACTGATCTAACTTTTTAGCCTCTCTGTTACCTGGAACCTGAGGGAAAGCACCCTTGGATTTTCCTGAACAAGCCGCCTGAACCACCAGGCTCTCAGGCGATGAATGCGATGTTAAGAACTCAGGGTCCCCTGGAGCTGCCCTATACCTCCTAGCAACCGTCTTAGAGACTGCGGGAGCAGAAAAAGGCTTACGCCACACCTCCAACACAGGGTCAATAATGGCCTCATTAAAAGGCAACAACGGCTCTGAAACTGTAGTAGGAGAATGCAATACTTCAGTCAGAATATTTGAATTCAGTAGTAGGCAACTGAAGCTGAAGATCTAACAGTTCTGCAGCCTTCCTGATGACTGCATGATATGGAGCCACATCCTTCGAGGGTTCATCGGAAGGTGGAGTAATTTCCGACTCAGGAGACAAATCCAATCCACTAGCCTCTTTAAGTTCTTCAAAAACTTCGTCAGACTCCACCAGCTCTCCTTCTTCTGCTTCTTCCAGAAGGTACCGTCGCTCATCAATCACCCTTTGAGCTTCCCTTCTGGACCGAATCCGTACAAGCAGCGTCGGCGGCGCCGTGTTCGAATCCGACGGCGCCGGTGTCGAACGTGGATCCGCAGGAGCAGCCGGCGTCGAACGAGGTCGAGCCGGCGCCGGTAAAGAAGGGAGCGGCGTCGACGTCCTCGGTGCCGGTAGATGCCAAGACTGCGTTGCCGGTAAAAATGGCATGAAAGGGGCCTGCAGATAGACTTGCGGCACCAACAAATTGATGGCCATTGGACCCATCGGACCCGCAGGTGCACCAGTGGTGTACATGGCTCTCGAAAATACCCCGTACATAGCATTTAAATAATGCAAGGGGTCCTGACCTGGTCCAGGGAACGCAGGGTACTGGTCAGGCATCACCGGACTCGGGCCAACCGGCGCCGACGGTGGAATAAGCTGCGTCGCAGGCTCACCCGGTGCTTGAAGCTCCTCAACCGGGGACGGAGACGGAGCCGGAGATGAACCCGGAGCCGGAGATGAACCCAGAGCCGGAGATGGAACCGGAGCCAGAGATGTAGCCAGAGCCGGTGAAGCCACTGGAGAAGAAGGACCAGGAGGCGAATCCGGAACGGGTGAAGGAGACACAGAGTCCTTACGGCGTCGAGTTGGTGACTTCTACTTCGGAGCCGAACTCTTGTCAGAGTGATGTCGAGAAGAATGTCTCCTCTTCTTCTTGTGCTTCTTGGATCTTGAAGCATGCCCCGAAGTCGACTTCGACCTCGATCGTGACCTCGACCTCGTTCTCGACTTGCTTCTTCCTCTCTTCTCCTTTTTCATCCTAGCGATGAAGAGTTTCGCCTCCCTTTCTTTTAGGGCCTTGGAGCTCATCTTGCGACAGCAAGAACAACCATCCACATCATGGTCAGATGATAAACACCATACACAGTCGTCATGTGGATCCGTGATCGACATATGTTTGCCACATTCACGATAGGGCTTGAAGCCCGATTTCTTTGTCGACATCTATTCCGAAAAAGAAACAGAGAAATCCAGTAGAAACACAAAGTAACAGTGAAGCTACCAACAGAGATTATCGAAATCCGTTGGCGTCGACGGCGTGGAAAAAAGGGAACTGACGTCATCACGCCAACGAGGTCTTCTTATGGAGCCGGTGACGTCAGCGGAGTCGCGAGCGGAGCCGTGTCTCTGTGACATCGTCTTCGACCTCACCGGCGTGGACTGCTACAAAAGTTTCCGAATGTTGCTGGCGCAGGGGATATTCACAAGGTGAGGAATCCACTGGCAGATGTATCCATCAGAAAGCATTTGCCAGAGTATCTTGGTAATTTTTAAACCAATGCATGCAATTGCTCGACCTCGGTGATTCCTTCATAAAAATGGTCATGGCACTATACGCGAAACCCGCTGCGTGGATTGTGATAAATGGTTCCCTCTCAGAGTCTCTCACCCTTCAATAAGGCACAAGGCAAGGTTGCCCACTCTCACCTTCCCTTTTTCTATTAGCGCTAGAACCCCCTTTACAGGACATAAAACAAAACACCGAAATTGCTGGAATAGGTTTTAATAACATTCAGGATAAGTTAGCTGCATATGCAGATGAAATTCTGATAGTCACAGAAAATCCTGGCCCCTCAATTAAGGCCCTGATGCACACAATATAAAATTACTCTAAACACTCTGGCTATAAGTTGAACAGAGACAAATCTGAAGTTAAACCTTTAAATATTCACTGTACAAAAGAGATTTTAAGGAACTCAGGTCTGGCATGACAACCCAGATATATAAAATACTTGAGTATCAAGTTTGGAAGCAATAACCCATGGCTGCGCACGCCAGGTCGGGCGGTATTTCCCAGGACTCGTAGTAGAGGGAAGAACACACCATATTGCGCTGTATGCAGACGACCTCCTTATGTTTCTGCCGAATACTGGGGATGCGTTACGGGGAGCGCGAGTCTTGCTGGAGACCTTGGGGAGGATGGCGGGCCTCAGGGTGAATTGGAATAAGCCCTGTCTATTCCCTACCAGGCCAGGGGCGCAGGAGCAATCGAGGGAGGGGGATGTCTTATGGGAATCTCGGTGTTTACCGTATCTGGGGACACAGATTTACCATGACCCCGCTGACCTGATGGAGGGTAATGTGGGGCGGGTAGTGCGAGGAGCAAAGGCCTGCTTCGAGTTTTGGGGGACCCTTCCGCTGTCGGTAGCTGGCAGGGTCGCTCTGGTGAAGATGATCATTCTACCTCGGTTTCTGTATTATTTTGGGACCCTCCCCGTGTGGATTCCGAGCAGGCTCTTTGCGCAGCTGAACACTTTGATTACGGGGTTTCTCTGGGGAACTGGCCGACGGAGGGTGGCGTTAGTCACTCTGCAAAGGCCTGGGGCGGAGGGGGGTCTTGCACTGCCAGACTTTGAAGCCTACTATCATGCTGCGCAACTTCAGTGGTTCACGAAATGGGTGGCGGGTCACATTAGGCGACCGGAGGACCAAGACGGGTCAGACACAAGTTGGCACCTTCTGCGGGCGCCGCTGAGAGGTACCCTCCTGCCGCCGGAGTTGGGAACGATCTGCCACTGTTGGGCATGGTTGATTAGGAGGGCACATGGGGGGACCCCTTATGCTCCTGAGATCCCGTTGCGGATGTGTGAGGCATTGCCGCATGGGGGGACTGGAGTCAGCTGCTGGCCTGGGAGGAAGCGGGAGTCACGGCCATAGGTGATCTGTATGAGGAGGGTGGTCTTCTTCCCTTTCAAGACCTCTGTGAGCGCCATGATCTACCACGGGGGGACTTTCTTTTGCACGCTGCGCTGTCAGCAGCCATTAGGAAGCATTGGCGCAGTGGCCTGGGGGAACCAGATACGTCTCTCGCTTGCCAATATGTGGTGATGGCGGCGGGCACGTTTAAAGCGGTGACCTGCCTTTATCGTCGAATCACGAGCGGCATGCGCAAACCGCTGACAGCGCTGCTTCTCAAGTGGGAGGCGGATCTAGGGGAACCCATTGCAGAAAAGGCTTGGGAGGCGATTGTGGAGTGGCCGTGGGAATGTTCTCGGATTGCAAGGTTTCAACTTATCCAATTCTATGTCTTCCATAGGGCCTATCTCACCCCGGTAAAATTGCTGAGTATTTTGGGGGGTCGGGTGAATGCCCCCGTTGCGCTCAGAGTGGGGCGAACCTTCTGCACATGTTCTGGGACTGCCCGCGGGTGTGAGACTTTTGGCGGGAGGTGATGACTGCCCTGCTGACTGTGACGAAAAGGAAGTTAGTGATGTCGCCTGGGCTCTGCTTGCTGCATTGGTTTCCGCACACCGCTAAGACCAAGGTTACTAGCCGGTATATAGATCTGGGGTTGATCCTGGCTAAGCGAGAAATTACATCCCATTGGAAGGCGAGGCAGGCTCCTAGTTTGGTGAGGTGGAACAGGGAGATGGTGAAGTGGGCTGGGAGTGAAGGCAATTATAGGCTACAGCTGGCCCGACGTAGTGGCAGTGAAAAGTCTCAGGAAATGGCGCAGGCATGGGTGGCACTTCTGGAGTTGCTAAAACACCCTCCGGGTGACGGTGCAGAGGATTTGGAGGAGAGGGATGTGGCAGGGGACACTTGAGCGACACTTCACCGCAAGAGCGGGGGTGGGACGTGGGGAAGTACCTGGCTCGTGGGATCAGGAGAGATGAGTTTTCCCGATTTTCTTGCCTGACTCACTGCGGTGTCCTGTGTGGTAGAGAGCGCATCTGGCTTAGTGAATAGTTTGGTAGCTGGCGACATGCTTGGGTGGGTGGTAGGGGGGGGTATTGTTGGGGATGTTTTTGAATAAGAGGGGGGAGTGGGTGGGGGGATTGCTGTTCCACTCTGGTGTATTGGAAGATACATGTATGGTGGGCGGTAGGATAATGTAGCTATTGTATGGAATGGTAGATATGGGGCTAGGCTGCGATTGTTGAACTGCTGATATTTCTTTTTGATCCCTGTTATCGTCCAGGCATTGGGCGACGGAGATGTGTTTGCTTTTCACGTGAAAATTAATAAAAGTCTGTTTAAAAAAAAAAAATCACGTTTGGAAGCAATATAATAGACACATTACACCACAATGAAAACACTACCCTAGATAAAATTAAAAAGACTACTAGACAAATGGTCCCCCAAATTCATAACTTCGTGGGGCAGGATTGAAACGATAAAAATGATGATCACCCCGCAGGTCAATTATCTCATTAACATACTACCCCAGTGTTGGAAGGCGGACCCCGAGGAGTCGGTGAGACCACCAAGGGGGGGGCCCTCTCACTGTACGAAGTAGCCGAGCGCTGCCGAGAAGTCTCCTGAGAGATCCTTCTCCTATCACGTACTAGCACAGTAACACCACCACACCGGACTCAAGGAGGTTGTCTCAAGACAAGCAATTCTTTATCATCAATAAAAGGTTACGAGTTCAATATTTACACGAAGGGATCGAGGGATCCACCAAAAGTCTCAATGTCTCTTTGGAAGGGTAGGGGTAGCGGGACAGTCTTTGGCAGGAATGTGGTACGAGGGTACCTGGGGCCCAGTTCTTATCCTCAAGCTGGAGGACCTCCGAATCTCGGAGGGGTCGGGCCGCGACGGCGTCAGCAGGGCTCTGGCGTACAGTTCGTGGAGAGCCGCGATTCAATCAGCAGGGCTCTCAAGATGGTTTCTGCTCAGCTCGAGCCGCGACGTCGTCAGCAGGGCTCCGAGGAAGGTTTCAGCGAGGTTGGGCCGCGACCGCGTCTGCAGGGCTCCGATGTTCCAGGTGGTTCAGAAAGGGTTCACAAGAAGGAGCCGCGACGCAGTCAGCAGGGCTCGTGATGGTTCCGGCAAGAGATCTTCTCCGTAGGGTCAGCCGCGATTCGATCAGCAGGGCTCTCGACTCCGGGATACAACTGCCGAGCTGTGGTGGGGTCGCCCCAGATATAGGTCTGGAGCCCTTTGATGTCCGGACCTATGCGCCCGAGGGGGCGGAGTGGCCGGGTGGAGGTGGCCAGACGCCCAGCAGGAGAGGCGCCAGGCCCATGGGAGTTGCAGGGCGATCACACCTCGAGAGGGGAGGACAGTTGGGGGTCCCATCGCTACTGTCCTCCGCCGGGGCGATGAATGGTTCCTGCGGCACCCCCTGGCCAGTTCGTGGTGCCTCGATGTCGGGGCTTCGCTGGGGTCGAGGCCGGGTTGAGCGGGGTCGCGCCGGCTGGGGCACGGTGTGACGTGGATGCCAACAAGATGGCGGAGCCACGAGGAGTATGCGACCACGTGCCGCTCCGGGTGAAGGGCCTTGGTGCAGTCCAGACGGGTGGCCCGTGACGGCCGGGGCGGGGAACGGCCACAATCCAGGGGGTTAAGGACCACGCCACGAGGCCGGGTCCAACAGGCGTCCCCCCCAGCCGAAGGCATGGAGAGTCACCCATCTCCTTGGGGATTCTCCTCGTCAAGGCGGAAGAAGCGGGACAGGCCGTCGGCGTTGGCGTGGTCATTGCCGGGCCGGTGTTCGACGTCAAAGTCCATCCCTTGTAGCGAGATGGACCATCGCAGCAGCTTGGGGTTCTCGCCCCGCATTCGCATTAACCATTGCAAGGGCCGGTGGTCGGTCTGGACCCGGAAGTGGGCGCCAAAGAGGTAGGGCCGGAGCTTCTTGAGGGCCCACACCACAGCGAAGGCCTTGCGCTCAATAGTGCTCCAGCGTTGCTCCCGGGGCAGTAGTCGCCGGCTGATGAAGGCCACTGGTCGGTCGAGCCCCTTTTCGTCAGTTTGGGAGAGGACGGCCCCGATCCCATACTCGGAGGCGTCCGTCTGTACCACGAACTCCTTCTGGTAGTCCGGGGCCTGCAGCACCGGAGCAGTACACATGAGGGTGTCGAAGGCTGTTTGGCAGCGGGGTGTCCAGTGTACCTTCTTGGGCTGTTTTTTGGACGTTAACTCTGTGAGGGGGCCAACAATGCTCCCATAGTCCCGGATAAACCGCCGGTAGTATCCGGTGAGGCCCAGGAAGGCCCGGATAGCGGTCTGGGTAGTGGGGGGTTCCCAGGTCTGGATGGCATCTATCTTCGCTTGGAGGGGGGCCACCTGCCCGCTCCCCACTTGATGGCCCAGGTAGGTCACGGATCCGTGGCCGATTTGGCATTTGCTGGCCTTGATTGTGAGCCCGGCCCGCTGGAGGGCGGCCAGGACGGCCTTCAGGTGGAGGAGGTGCTCGGCCCAGTGGTTGCTGTACACGGCAATGTCATCTAAGTAGGCCGCGCTGAAGGCCTCAAGCCCGGCCAAAACCTTGTTCACCAGTCTTTGGAAGGTGGCCGGGGCGTTCTTCATTCCGAAGGGCATCACCCGAAAGTGGTAATGCCCATCCGGAGTCGAAAAGGCGGATCTTTCTTGGGCGCCGGGGGTGAGCTGGATTTGCCAGTACCCGGCGGTGAGGTCCAGCGTGCTCAAGTAGCGAGCGGCCCCTAGGCGGTCGATGAGTTCGTCGGCCCGGGGTATCGGGTGTGCGTCCGTCTTGGTTACTACATTCAGGGCTCGGTAGTCCACGCAGAATCGCAACTCCGGGGGGTGACCGGGAGCTGCGGCCTTGGGCACCAGGACGACAGGGCTGGCCCACGGGCTGTCGGAAGGCTCGATGACCCCCAGGGCCAGCATCTTCGCTACTTCGGCCTGGATGCAGGCCCGCACTCGGTCAGGCACCCGGTAGGCTCTGTGTCGTATGGGGGGGTTCTCCCCGGTGTCGACGTCGTGGACGCACCAGTGGGTCACCCCCGGGGTGAGAGAGAAGAGGGCTGCGTAGTCCCGCAGTAATCGCTGGCAGTCGTTGCGCTGTTCCGGGGTCAGGGACGAGGCGAGTTGGACCCCTTCGATCGATCCATCGTGAATGTCGGATTGCAAGAGGTCGGGCAAGGGCTCGGAGTCGTCCTCGCCCCCCTCGTCGGTCGCCAGCAGCAGGCTCAGTTCGGTCCGGGCGAAGTGGGGTTTTAGCCTGTTAGCATGTAGGACCCGGAGGGGGTTCCGGGGGGACTCCAGATTGACCAGGTAGGTGACGGGACTTTTCTTCTCCACCACCTTGAAGGGCCCGGTCCACTTGTCCTGGAGGGCGCCGGGTTCGACCGGGGCCATGACCCATACTTTCTGACCTGGCTCGAATTCTACAGTAGAAGTGTTGCGATCGTACCACCGCTTCATGTCCTCCTGGCTGGCCTCGAGGTTGGCTTCGGCTATGGCTCGGAACTTGCGGGTCTGGTTTCGGAGGGTCAGGAGGTATCGGTAGACGTCAGGAGGGGCGCCTCGGGGCTTCATCTCCCAGCCCTCCTTGACCAGGCTGAGCGGTCCGCGGACCGGGTGTCCATACAATAGTTCAAACGGGCTGAACCCCAGGGACTTCTGCGGGACCTCCCGATAGGCAAACAGGAGGCAGGGCAGCAGGACATCCCATTTCTGCCTGAGGGGTTCTTCCAGGCCCTGGATCATCCCTTTCAATGTTCGGTTGAACCGCTCAACCAGTCCGTTCCCCTGAGGGTGATATGGGGTCGTGAACTTGTATGTGACCCCGCATTGTTGCCACAGGGACCGCATGTACCTGGAGATAAAGTTCGTGCCGCGGTCGCTCACCACTTCGCTGGGGAATCCCACTCGGGAGAAGATCCCCATCAAGGCCCGGCCTACCACAGGGGCCGTTATAGTTTTGAGCGGGACCGCCTCCGGGTACCTGGTGGCGTGGTCCACGAGGACCAGGATGAAGCGGTGGCCCAGGGCGGTTTGGGGGTCCCGGGGTCCCACAATGTCGATTCCGACTCGTTCAAACGGGGTGCTGACGGCGGGAAAGGGCTGGAGGGGGGCCTTGACCCGACCCCCCGTCTTTTGGCTGGCTTGGCAGGTCTGGCAGGACCGGCAGTGGTTGTCCACATCTCTCCGCATCCGGGGCCAGTAGAAGTGGGTCACCAGACGACTGTACGTTTTGTCTTGCCCCAAGTGTCCGGCGAGGGGCACATCATGGGCCAGGTTGAGAAGGAACTCCCGGAAGCGGAGGGGGACCACCAACACGCGGCTGGCCCCGAGTTCTGCTACTTTCTGTTCACTGTACAACAGGCCCTCGGCCCAGTAGATCCAGTGGGTGCCGGTCTGGTCACCGTCGGCTTGCGCGGTCGCCTGCTGTCGGACCCCTTCGAGAGAGGGACAGGACTGTTGCTCTTGCTGGAACTGCTCTCGGGTGGGGCCCCCTTCGTGTTGCCATTGCGTCAGCTCTGGTAGGGCGCTCGGAGAAGCCATCTCTTCGGGGGAGGATTCGCTGGGCCCAGGGTCGGTGTCCGCCTCCGCCTCGCTGCTGGCGGGAGGGGGTGTGAGCCCCTCGGGTCGTGCGGTCCCGGAGGTCGAGGATGAGCGGGGGGCCTGGGCGGTCATGGACCGGGTGATGGCGCAGGCCCAATCAGCCAGTCCCAACATTCGGAGGTGCTCTCGTCGTTCTACTTGAGCCCAGGGGGAACTCTCCAAGTCGTTCCCCAGGAGGCAGTCGACCGGGGCGTCGTCGCGCACTGTCACCTTCAGCAGGCCCGTCACCCCTCCCCACTCGAAGGGGACCAGGGCCATCTGGCATAGGCTTTCACTGATGTCGGCCATTCGTACAGGGCACAGCACATTCGGTAGAATCTGTTCAGGGGTCACCAGGTGGCAGCGGACAGCGGTGATACTGGCGCCGGTGTCGCGAAGGGCTTCGGCCCGTTGTCTGTTGACCGTGACCTGCTGCCGGTACTTCTGGGTGTTGGTTGGGATGGGGGTGCAGGGTACCATCTCTCGGCTACCCAGGCAGACCAGGGACATGGCTGCCGGCTCCCACTCAGTGTTTTCTCGGTCGAGGGCCTCTTCTTCCTCTTCTCCTCCCCCCAAGGCGGCGGCTGTCAGCTGCCGGGGCGGGGGCCCGCCGGCCCCGTTTCTTCGGTTCAGAGGGCAGGCCGGGTCGCTGGCAAAGTGTCCGGTTTGTTGGCAGCCATAGCAGGTCACTGGTGGCCGTGGTCCGGGCCGGGCCGGGCCCACCCTTCGCGCTAGGCTCGGGGAGAGATGTGGCTGCGGTGGCCCTCGAGGGGGGCTCCTGGGGGCCCCAGCGGGAGGGTCTCGGTTCCTGTTCGGCCCTCCCCCCCCACCGCGCTGGCGTGGGGGTCCGTTGGGGTTCCTCTGGTACTCCCCCATTGAGCTCCGGGGGACCCGGGAGTTGACCCATCGATCGGCCTCGACGGCAAGTTTTCGCGGGTCGGTCATTTTGCTGTCGAGGAGGTGCTGTCTCAGTTCCACGAAGCAATTGTTGGAAAGATGTTCCCACACGATGACGTCGACCAGTTGCCCGTAGGTGGTTACTTTGCTGCCTTTGATCCACCCTTCTAGGGCCCGACTGAAAAAGTCCACATATTCCACCCATGTGGTACCCGGGATTTTCTTGCAGTCTCGGAACCGCTGGCGGTACATCTCCGCTGTTAGCCCGTAGCGGGTGAGCAGGGCCTCCTTCATGTGATCGTAGGAGGTCATCACCTCCTCCGGTAGCTGGAGCAGCGTGTCCCGCCCTTCACTCAGGAATCGCCCTCACAGGCCTGCGCCCCAGTCTTTTCGGGGCACTCGATGGGAGGTCATGGCCACCTCGTAGGCCTTGAACCATTGTTGGATATCGTCATTCTTGTAATACTCCTTGACGACCTCCTTCGGGATATGCACCTTGGCCTCGGGAGGCGGTAGAGTGTCTCTAGTACTGGGGGTGTTGGTCCCTCCGTTCTTGGCCTTGATCTCAAGCTCCTTGAGACTGCGCTCGTGCTCAAGAGTTAGTTTCTCTTCCTCCAACTCCCGGTGTCGTCTCTTCTCTTCTATTTCTTCTTGAAGGCGTAGCTGCTCGAGGGCCAGTTTCTTTTCTGCCAGCTGGAGTTCGCCGTCCAGTCGCAGTCGGGCGAGCTCTAGTTCGTGGCTCCGGACCTTTTCCCGCTCTCGTATTTCTTCTTCGGAGAGGCCGGTTTCTAGGCTCTTTCTTCCTCCGGTTGCCGGGGTCAGTGCGGTTGCTGTGGTCTCCGTCAGGGGCAAGGGCCCTTCTTCCTGGGAGGGGCCTGCCCCGGCCTCCAACCATGCCCTCAGAGCTTTCTGCATCTCTTCCTTGGTACCGAGGCTGGTGGTTGCAATGCCTTTTTCTCTGCAGAACTGTTTTAATTCTTTGTGCGTATATTCTTCCAGCCGTTCGGGCTGGAACTCCATTGTCGCGCTGTTTTCCTGGCTGCTCATGATGCTATTCGTTTGGATGGGTAGCTAGTGGGTACTGGCTGGTACGTACTGCGTTCGGCTCGGATCCCGTCGCTGGCCACCAAATGTTGGAAGGCGGACCCCGAGGAGTCGGTGAGACCACCAAGGGGGGGGCCCTCTCACTGTACGAAGTAGCCGAGCGCTGCCGAGAAGTCTCCTGAGAGATCCTTCTCCTATCACGTACTAGCACAGTAACACCACCACACCGGACTCAAGGAGGTTGTCTCAAGACAAGCAATTCTTTATCATCAATAAAAGGTTACGAGTTCAATATTTACACGAAGGGATCGAGGGATCCACCAAAAGTCTCAATGTCTCTTTGGAAGGGTAGGGGTAGCGGGACAGTCTTTGGCAGGAATGTGGTACGAGGGTACCTGGGGCCCAGTTCTTATCCTCAAGCTGGAGGACCTCCGATCTCGGAGGGGTCGGGCCGCGACGGCGTCAGCAGGGCTCTGGCGTACAGTTCGTGGAGAGCCGCGATTCAATCAGCAGGGCTCTCAAGATGGTTTCTGCTCAGCTCGAGCCGCGACGTCGTCAGCAGGGCTCCGAGGAAGGTTTCAGCGAGGTTGGGCCGCGACCGCGTCTGCAGGGCTCCGATGTTCCAGGTGGTTCAGAAAGGGTTCACAAGAAGGAGCCGCGACGCAGTCAGCAGGGCTCGTGATGGTTCCGGCAAGAGATCTTCTCCGTAGGGTCAGCCGCGATTCGATCAGCAGGGCTCTCGACTCCGGGATACAACTGCCGAGCTGTGGTGGGGTCGCCCCAGATATAGGTCTGGAGCCCTTTGATGTCCGGACCTATGCGCCCGAGGGGGCGGAGTGGCCGGGTGGAGGTGGCCAGACGCCCAGCAGGAGAGGCGCCAGGCCCATGGGAGTTGCAGGGCGATCACACCTCGAGAGGGGAGGACAGTTGGGGGTCCCATCGCTACTGTCCTCCGCCGGGGCGATGAATGGTTCCTGCGGCACCCCCTGGCCAGTTCGTGGTGCCTCGATGTCGGGGCTTCGCTGGGGTCGAGGCCGGGTTGAGCGGGGTCGCGCCGGCTGGGGCACGGTGTGACGTGGATGCCAACAAGATGGCGGAGCCACGAGGAGTATGCGACCACGTGCCGCTCCGGGTGAAGGGCCTTGGTGCAGTCCAGACGGGTGGCCCGTGACGGCCGGGGCGGGGAACGGCCACAATCCAGGGGGTTAAGGACCACGCCACGAGGCCGGGTCCAACACCCAGGTATTAACAGAAGACATTCATCACAAACTAGATAACCTCATCTCAAAATTCATTTGGCAAGGTAAGAAGGCTAGAATAACCCTAAAAAAGCTCAGGCGATTTAAAACATACCAAACTGCCTTACTAGCAAAGCAAGGTTCCTATTGTTTTTTTCCACCTAGCAACTACATTCCAGTATGGCTGGAAATAGAAAAGTACAATGTAGTGGGGAGCGTGTTTATACGCTCCACTCCCAGCCGCACAGCTTGTTCGGATACTGTGATCCTTTAACCTTTAGAGCATTTAATCTCGTTATGAATGTATTCCTTTTAATCCAGACCTTTATCCAAAATTTCTTCAATTGATTTAAACCATTTTACATATCCACATTTTTCCATAGTGCATTTTATTCATGCTTCTCATGATCACGAGTGCCCATCCAGGCTTCTTCGGGAAAACGATCACAAAATGCAGATAAAAGTTCAGAGCAGCATTACTTTATTAAAACCCAATGCATTTCGGGCTTATTTCCAGCCCTTCATCAGGGGTAACAGTGGATCAACAATTTAAAAAAATATATTATTATTACGTAATCATCTTTGTTACATCTTATACAAGAAACCGCGTAAGTTTATAATTGACGTATACATCTTAATAAACTCAAAAACAGTGCATGTGCCGTTCCATTAAAACCAAAACTTCTCACTTAGCCCAACAAAATAAATTATACAAATAATTTATTTTGTTGGGCTAAGTGAGAAGTTTTGGTTTTAATGGAACGGCACATGCACTGTTTTTGAGTTTATTAAGATGTATACGTCAATTATAAACTTACGCGGTTTCTTGTATAAGATGTAACAAAGATGATTACGTAATAATAATATTTTTTTTTAAATTGTTGATCCACTGTTACCCCTGATGAAGGGCTGGAAATAAGCCCGAAATGCATTGGGTTTTAATAAAGTAATGCTGCTCTGAACTTTTATCTGCATTTTGTGATCGTTTTCCCGAAGAAGCCTGGATGGGCACTCGTGATCATGAGAAGCATGAATAAAATGCACTATGGAAAAATGTGGATATGTAAAATGGTTTAAATCAATTGAAGAAATTTTGGATAAAGGTCTGGATTAAAAGGAATACATTCATAACGAGATTAAATGCTCTAAAGGTTAAAGGATCACAGTATCCGAACAAGCTGTGCGGCTGGGAGTGGAGCGTATAAACACGCTCCCCACTACATTGTATAACTCTAGATGCATTTTGGGCAAGGCATGGCCTAGTTTCGCACGCAAATGTGTACATTGAAGATATGGATTACATTGAGAATGCGGTGTTCATGCCACCTCTTGAATTGTTACAGAAATGTTTGCCCTTGTTGGTTTTGCACCCGAATGAACAGTCGAACTATAAATTAAGGACTTCACATAAAGTACTCCACATACGATGATACAGCAAGTTCTCAGTAGCAGCAGTGAATAATGAAGCTGACTTCATGGATCGACAAAGTCCTTTTATATGATGAAATCACTAAAAGTTTGCATATAGATTAATGATTCGGCGTTTGGTATTAACACAATCACTGTTGAATATAATTTTGTTGTGACAAAGTGCATCATGGGGATTATAGTTCACTGGGAAACTGAGAGCGTCAGGTGATTAATCACACACACACAGGGGGTGGAGCACCTTGGGTTTAAATTAGAAAGCCCGTTACTGGTGATACAATGTTACTTCAGGCGCACGCTGTGCGGAAAGAGATATCAGAGTAGGACTTTTGACATACGGGGTTGACGTAGATGTTTAAGATGGGAAACAGGAATACTAGGAGAGATAAGAAAGGGCGTGAGAGTCCTATGAAATGTGGTAATATGGAAATGTCGGGACGAGAGGGTTAGTTTAAACGTATAAGTGCTAACACTTGAGCAGCGGTGGGTTTAGAGAAAGCGCGCAATGATTCAGCAAACGGGCGGGTTAAAGGGGTTGCACAATTAAGATTGATACTTCGAGAGAACGTGGGTAACATTTGTATAATTTATTTTGTTGGGCTAAGTGAGAAGTTTTGGTTTTAATGGAACGGCACATGCACTGTTTTTGAGTTTATTAAGATGTATACGTCAATTATAAACTTACGCGGTTTCTTGTATAAGATGTAACAAAGATGATTACGTAATAATAATATATTTTTTTAAATTGTTGATCCAGAGTTACCCCTGATGAAGGGCTGGAAATAAGCCCGAAATGCATTGGGTTTTAATAAAGTAATGCTGCTCTGAACTTTTATCTGCATTTTGTGATCGTTTTCCCGAAGAAGCCTGGATGGGCACTCGTGATCATGAGAAGCATGAATAAAATGCACTATGGAAAAATGTGGATCTGTAAAATGGTTTAAATCAATTGAAGAAATTTTGGATAAAGGTCTGGATTAAAAGGAATACATTCATAACGAGATTAAATGCTCTAAAGGTTAAAGGATCACAGTATCCGAACAAGCTGTGCGGCTGGGAGTGGAGCGTATAAACACGCTCCCCACTACATTGTATAACTCTAGATGCATTTTGGGCAAGGCATGGCCTAGTTTCGCACGCAAATGTGTACATTGAAGATATGGATTACATTGAGAATGCGGTGTGCATGCCACCTCTTGAATTGTTACAGAAATGTTTGCCCTTGTTGGTTTTGCACCCGAATGAACAGTCGAACTATAAATTAAGGACTTCACATAAAGTACTCCACATACGATGATACAGCAAGTTCTCAGTAGCAGCAGTGAATAATGAAGCTGACTTCATGGATCGACAAAGTCCTTTTATATGATGAAATCGCTAAAATTTTGCATATAGATTAATGATTCGGCGTTTGGTATTAACACAATCACTGTTGAATATAATTTTGTTGTGACAAAGTGCATCATGGGGATTATAGTTCACTGGGAAACTGAGAGCGTCAGGTGATTAATCACACACACACAGGGGGTGGAGCACCTTGGGTTTAAATTAGAAAGCCCGTTACTGGTGATACAATGTTACTTCAGGCGCACGCTGTGCGGAAAGAGATATCATGGTGAGCAGGTACGTGAGGAGTAGGACTTTTGACATACGGGGTTGACGTAGATGTTTAAGATGGGAAACAGGAATACTAGGAGAGATAAGAAAGGGCGTGAGAGTCCTATGAAATGTGGTAATATGGAAATGTCGGGACGAGAGGGTTAGTTTAAACGTATAAGTGCTAACACTTGAGCAGCGGTGGGTTTAGAGAAAGCGCGCAATGATTCAGCAAACGGGCGGGTTAAAGGGGTTGCACAATTAAGATTGATACTTCGAGAGAACGTGGGTAACATTTGTATAATTTATTTTGTTGGGCTAAGTGAGAAGTTTTGGTTTTAATGGAACGGCACATGCACTGTTTTTGAGTTTATTAAGATGTATACGTCAATTATAAACTTACGCGGTTTCTTGTATAAGATGTAACAAAGATGATTACGTAATAATAATATATTTTTTTAAATTGTTGATCCAGAGTTACCCCTGATGAAGGGCTGGAAATAAGCCCGAAATGCATTGGGTTTTAATAAAGTAATGCTGCTCTGAACTTTTATCTGCATTTTGTGATCGTTTTCCCGAAGAAGCCTGGATGGGCACTCGTGATCATGAGAAGCATGAATAAAATGCACTATGGAAAAATGTGGATCTGTAAAATGGTTTAAATCAATTGAAGCAATTTTGGATAAAGGTCTGGATTAAAAGGAATACATTCATAACGAGATTAAATGCTCTAAAGGTTAAAGGATCACAGTATCCGAACAAGCTGTGCGGCTGGGAGTGGAGCGTATAAACACGCTCCCCACTACATTGTATAACTCTAGATGCATTTTGGGCAAGGCATGGCCTAGTTTCGCACGCAAATGTGTACATTGAAGATATGGATTACATTGAGAATGCGGTGTGCATGCCACCTCTTGAATTGTTATGGAAATAGAAAAGGCCATCTTAAATAAACTAAACCCCCTTAACTTACTAACCACCAACTCCACAAAACTAGTTAGATCTAAATCTATATTCAAAAACACAAAAAACTCACCCCTAACAGTAAACAAGAAACTCAATTCAAGCATAAGTTTTTCAAACATGAAATCCCTATGGAATAACCGCAACGTTAAGTACAAGGTCAGACCCATATACTTTGAGGCGTGGATAAATAAAGGTATCTTCTTCCCTAAACAACTGGAACGCTCATCATATCCATTAACTTTTGCAGAAATCAAAAGTACATACAGTTTAGATAATATGGAATTTTATAATTTCCTTAAAATCAAAGCGGCCTTATCGAAGTCTAAGCTGCATAAAATAACCACATCTCTACCAAGCTTCACCACTAAAATTAACAATTTGGGACATCAAGTCTCCCCCATTTACAAACTCCTACGTCTTAAATCCTCGAACTTAAATACAAATTTAAAACCACGTTCTGGGAACAACACATCTTATAGCCCCCTGTTTGAATCACAGTGGACCCAAATATGGAAATCGATTACCTATAATAAAATTTCACCTGTCTTACCTCAAACAAAACTATGGCTCATCCACAAAGCTTACTGGACACCAGAACGATTACACACACAACGTCTCCGTCCAGACCCGACATGCGGGAACTGCAAAGAAGAAGTAGGCAACTTAGCTCATCTCATTATTTCACTGCAAAGCTTTATCAGCTTTCTGGGACAATGTGTTCATGTTTTTATCCAACTTATTCGATTGCCAATTAAAAAAAGATTTTGCCTCCCTAATTGCTGGCTTTTTTAACACAGATCTAGAAAACCAAGCAGACAAAGCACTAATGGATCTCTTAATCACTTCGGCAATAAAAATTGCCCTGAACAACTGGAAAGAGACACACAAAACCTCATTCAAATGTTGGATTAATTGGATCATACATAATAGAGGCGCAGACAATATTGCCCTCCAACAATCACCTTGGAAATCGTCAGTCAGACACATCTGGGACAGATTGGATAACTACTTCACCTCAAACAAACCACCTTCACAAGTTTACAAATAGACACTCTATCCTAGATAGTCCCCTTTGCACTATTTCCATTACACTCACTAATACCAGTCTGTGGTTTTTTCTCCTTCTTCCACTTTCGTGTCACAAGAAACTAATGCTTAAAGTAATGTGTACATATTTAACTCAGCTCTATCTCTCTTTATTTCAGAATATAATATTGTATTCCAACCGGTATACATATCTTCAGGCCTGCTATTGTTTCGATTTGTATTGTTTTGTATTATCAGTTTGTAGTATTATTATATGTTTATTGATTTGCAATTTGATCTTAGCATTCTGTACTTCATTATTGCTGGGTATCATCACCAACTATAAACAAATCTTTACCTTTTATTTTTTATTTTTGTACTCTGCTTGTTTTCTGAAAATTAATAAAACTCCTTTGAAATTAGAAGCCTCCTTGAATGCCATAATCATATCCATTGGTGAAATCCTAACTGGAATTGAATCTTGTGAACTGCGAGAGCCATTTTTCAGATTCTAGTTTGAGGTAAGTGGAAAGGGCAAGTAATATCTTTCATTCACATCCCGCTAAAGGGATCTGATCTTGTTGGGGTGTGTGTGTGTGGGGGCGGGGGGGGGTGCTTCACCTCTTAGCAACAGCACCTCATCTTTATTTATTTATTGAGTCTAATATAGCACTGGCTAGACCGGGCGGTATCAGAGCGCTTTACATGAGGAAGAAACATTGTTTCAGAACATGCTTACAAAGTTGCATCAGTTACTGGAGCTTAGTTACAGGAATTACATGAGTACAAAAGCATAGCATAAACATGAGGAAACAAGCATTTGCAATGCAATAGGTCTCGCATCTGTGAGAGTTAGAGCTACTGTCGTAAATGGCAATGTGCTTTTTTTTTTTTTTTTGCGAAAACCTTTATTGCAGATAAAAAACCATACAAACATGGGCCTACAAGCACCAGGGCCGGCCGCTAATATATACACGTTCAACAACATCAAGGAAGCAATAGGCCCCCTGGGGCTCAGCCGAATTAACAAAATACTGAGTGCACCTCAGAGGTTATCAGGATACATAATTTTTAAAATACAAACAAAAAGAAAAAGAAAATAACACCAAAAAGCAAGGCGGAAACCATCGAAAAAGGGGGCGTCTAACCACGGCCGGGGGACCACACAGTACCTACTCCACCCTCGGGTGGTCAATGAGGATGATCAAGGGGGAGGTGGGGGCGACGGGAGAGCTACAACCATCTACAGGTGAAATGTAATAGTCCGGGAACGTCAGGATCAGGGGGACAAGGCAGCATCAGATGTGTCCACTAGGGGGGGTGTGCAGATGTTCCCTCGATACGCGTTCCACTGGCCTCAAATTCTACCCCACGCCCCCGGCTTACCCCGCGCCACATACACCGTCTTCTCTCTGCACATGCACCAATCCATGTTCTCCTTCCATACTGACACGGTGGGAGGCCGCCGGGAACCCCAAAGCTGTGCGATGTCCCTCTTAGCAATCATGTTCCCAAGAGCCGCCCACCGAGTCTGAGCCGCGTTATAGTCATTAGGCTCCCACACGTTCAGCAAACATCGGCGAACTTCAGGCAACAGGGCGACCCCAGTGACACATTCCATGACAGCATGCACCCGGCGCCAATACTCCGCAACCTCACAGCACTCCCAGAGAACATGGAGAAAAGTGGCGCTGAGCCCACAGCCGCGCCTACAGAGCCCGTCTTCAGAAAAACCCATCAAAACTAAACGAGGGCCCGTCACGTAAACACGGTGGAGAATTTTAAGCTGGACAAGCCGGAGACGCGCGGGTATGGCCACCTCCTTAGGGGAGGACAGCGCAGACCGCCAGTCCTCGTCGTCCAGTTCCACCCCATCCCCGATCCACGCCTCCCGAAGACGCACGAGGAGATCCGCCCGAATGTTTATTAGTTTTTTATAGATAAGGGAAATAGTACTGTCGGGCAAGTGACCGTCGAGTATGCGGTCCTCGAGTGGCGAAGACACAGGGACTGCAGTCTCAGCCCTAATGGCCGAGAGCAAAGCGTGCCGAACCTGAACGTACCTAAAGAACTCCCTCTCACTCAATTCGTACTCACTCTGCAGCGCCGCGAAGGATTTGACCGCACCCTTCACCCAAAGGTCACCTACTCTGCTGATGCCAATCGTGTCCCAACGCTCGAATCCCTTCGTCGTCCAAAGGCTTCCCAATCTTTCAGACGCAAACAAGGGGGTCGCGCCCGTCAAGCGATCTTTCCAGCCCATGGCCACATTCGCAGCCTTCCACACGCGTACTGCAATCTTAGTGGGACCGGTTAAGGTCCGCCCGGCCGATCGGGAGTAAAGCGCTCTGTTAAAGTTGCCGCCAGGCAACAAGAATCTATCCATTTCAAAAGCCGGATTCGGACCAGGTGCGTACGTTGCATGGTTAATAGCAGATAGCTGGGAAGCCCAATAGTACCTCCTGATGTCCGGGAGCGCGATGCCCCCGTCGTACCAGGGGAGAGTCAGTTTTGCAAGAGCAATACGTGCACGACCGTCCCAAACAAGTCTCCTTTGTAAGCTCTCCACTTCCCGGAAGTAGGCCGCCGGAATAATATCAAAGGAGTTCTGAAGTGCGTAAAGAATCGGGGAAGAGACATCATTTTAAAGAGTGCCGCACGACCGAGGGGAGACAAGGGAAGCTCACGCCAACGGGCCACGTCTAACCTCAATCTCCGAAGTGGAGAGAGGAGATTATGCTCGTAGCGGACAGCCGGATCCAATGAGACGTACACCCCCAGGTACGTAAAGCCGGAGTTGGACGCCTTAATGGGAAAACGAAAAGGCAAGAGAGGAAAGCCACCGGATATAGCATAGACACAAGATTTGGACCAGTTGATGATCAAACCAGAGTTCTTGCCGAAGGAAGTGAGGATGTCAAAGAGCACATTGAGTGACTTACGTAGTGAGGTGAGGTACAAGAGAATGTCGTCCGCGTACAACGAAACACGATCCTCGTAGCCAGGGGCCCACTGGATCCCTCTTATCGACGGTTCCCAACGAAGCCAAGCAGCGAGCGGTTCCAAAGCCAGCGCGAAGAGCAGGGGAGACAACGGACACCCCTGCCTAGTGCCCCTCCCAAGAACGAAAGGCCGGGAAACCCTCCCGTTAACGACCACCTGTGCCAGCGGGGCAGCGTATAAGAGTTTAACCCAACTAATAAATCCCGCCCGAAGCCGAACTTCGCCAGGGTGGCCCAGAGATACGGCCATTCTATCGTATCAAAGGCCATCGTGGCGTCCAAGGAAACCAAGATAGCCGGCTCTGAAAGATATTCCGCCCTTGCAAGAGCGCCATGTAGGCGCCGCAAGTTAAGGGCCGTATTCCGGTGCGGGATAAAACCGGATTGGTCCGGATGTACCAGGTCGCAAATAACAGTAAGCAGGCGGTTCGCAAGAACCTTGGCAAGGATTTTCGGCTCTGCGTTCAACAGAGAAATAGGCCTGTACGAGGCGCAACGGTCCCAAGGCTTACCGTCCTTGGGAATCACGACTATAGTGGCCAGACGTTGGTCATCAGGGAGAGAACCGAGTTCAAGCGACTCCGAGAACATACGACGGAGAAATGGCGCAAGTTTATCCGGTTGCAGTTTATAGAGTTCAATCGGGAGTCCGTTGGGGCCCATAGCCTTGCCTGAGCGAAGGGAACGAATCGCGGTAGCAATCTCATCGACCGATAGTGGGGCATCCATCTGCTCACGCTCATCCACCGACAAGCAGGGCAAAGCAATATCCTTCAACAGGTGACGAGAGTCATCCTCATCTCTAGCAGACACCGGGGAGTACACAGAACAGAAGTAGTCCGCAAAACACTCCACAATCTCACCAGGGTCAGTCACACTTACTCCCTCCGACGTCTGAAGCACGGGGACCACTCGATTCACTCTCTCCTTCTTATCAAGCCAAGCAATCAATTTACCCGCCTTATCCCCAGCGTCATACAGTCTACCCTGCTGTTCCCTATACATTGTCCGAGCAGCATCCGTGACAAGGGACTTATATTCGAACTGCTTCAGGCTGAGGGCATGGAGCCCTTCCTGAGTGACACCCGTCTCCAAGGCAGCCTCCAACCCCGATATCTCAGCCTCCAATGCAACCACCGCCCCGTTCTTAGCTTTCTTGGCCTCCACGATCAGGGATAGGGCGTGTCCTCGGAGAACCGTTTTGAAAGCCTCCCACAGGGACACTGAGGACAAAACGGACCCCTCATTCTCAAGAAAATACTGATCAAGCGACTTAACGAGACCCTTGCGAATCTTGGGGTCACGCAAGTACCAGGGGTTAATGGGGGCGATCCGCCCAGCGGATCGCATCCCGGTATCGAAGAGGAGCCACAATGGGGAATGATCGGAAATGCCCCGGGCCAGGTGTTTAACCTCCCGGACCCGAGCGGTCTGGGCCGCGGGCATAAGAAAATAATCTAGTCTGGAGAGACTCCCGTGGGCCCCGGAGTGGAACGTGTACTGACTTTGTGTCGGATGTATCAACCTCCAGCAGTCCACCAGACCAAAAGTGTCCAAGAACCCGCCGAGCCACTCCTGGGCGGCAGAGAGGGCTCTGGGAGGGTAACGATCTAACTCGCCAGAAATCACGGAATTAAAATCCCCACCCACAAGCAGGAGACCATCAGGAAGGTCAAGTAACATACGACCCACATCAGAGAAAGTGGAGGTCTGGAGGCCCGGGGGAACATAGACCGAAACCAATGAAAGAGTCTGCCCCTCCCACCGCCCAGTCAAGGACGCATAGCGCCCTCTATCATCAAGAGTAACTTTGTCAATCTCAAGCGGGAGGGAAGTGCGCAGCAAGATGCCCACCCCTCTGGATCCAGTGGTGAAGCCTGAGTGCGCAACCAGCCGGTAGCCCCCCCTGTTCATAGCATGACATACATTGCCCACCAAGTGCGTCTCTTGAAGAAATACCACATCATGGGCCAATCGACGCAAATATTGCAACACAACCCCACGTTTGATACGGTCCCCCAATCCGTTGACGTTCCAAGACATCAGTTTCAACCCGTCCCCCCCCATCCCAACACAAGAAGCCGGAGTCCCCGGGCACGCAGCCAGACACCTGAAACTGAAAGGGAACAAACACACCGCCTTGAAAGGAAAAAACACACAACCCAATAACCACTAAAACCCTCCCACCCCCACACCAGTGCAACTCCCCCCACCCTGCACCCCTGCGGACTATACAGCCCCCCCAACTTGCAGTGTGCCTGTCGCCCTAACAATCCCATGCTACAAAAAGACCCTAGAGGAGGAAAGGGATCCGTCCCCGCCCGCACCCAGTCGAAACATTAATAGACAAAATATACAGTTGAAGTAGAACCTGGCTGAGCGCAGAAGGAAATGTCAAAGTGAAGGACCAAGAATCATTCCTGCAGAGGCCCACCACCCTCGGCACCGCCAGTACGCCCAGTCCGGTCTCCCCGGTCCGGCAGGGAATCCAACCAGTCACTCACTGTGTCAGGGCGTTCAAAAAAGAGAGTCCGATCTTCATATTCCACACGAAGCCTGGCAGGGAAAAGCATAGAGTATTTGATGTCCAGATCTCGAAGACGGCGCTTCACCCCCTGAAAGCTCATTCTCTGTTTCTGAACGAGTTGGGTGAAGTCCGGGAAGAGGTTAACGGAGGAATTCTCATATTTAACTGGGCCGTGCACCCTCGAGGCCTGCAGGATCGCATCCCGGTCTCTGTAATGAAAACGTTTTGCAATGATAGGCCTCGGGGGAGCGCCTGGTCGAGGCCTACCGCCCGGGACACGATGGGCACGCTCCACGGCGAAGAACTTGCTCAGGCCTGAAGGAGCAAGATGATTGAGGATGAGATCTTTGACCATGAGGTCCACCGGACGATTGCTGGAAGTCTCCGGTACACCTATGACACGGATATTATTGCGTCGTGCCCGACCTTCGAAATCCTCCAGCCGCCGGGACATCGCGTCGTTTGCAGACTTTTGATCGCCAAGAGTTGCCTGGAGGTCTGATACATCCGTAACAAGTGTGGATGTCCTGTGCTTTTTTTATGCAGTTTGGTGTGGAGTTGATGTATGTGGTGTGGAGTGGATGTATGTGGGATGGATTGCAATTGTTAGTTGTGGAATTTTGTGTGGTGTAACAATCCCAATGAAAGCAAAACAAGCCAGACCGGAGGGGTGGGGCGAAGCGATCAGCAACATGGAAAGTGGTGGGTGAGAGAGGAAAGCAGCAACCCATGTAAAATAATTGCACTTAAATTAAATAGCACTTGAATTAAGGCGCAAGCGAATGGACACCAATTAAATGTAATGAATCTGTGCCTGCTCCCTGAGCCAGAGAACGGGATGGAAGTGACACATGGGATCTGGTGGGCATTTAGGATGTAATAAAGCAGAATGACAGAGATTCCAACAAAGGGCTAAGCAGTGGCCAGGTTCCCATCCCTATATTATATACAATAGAGGTAAACCCTCATCTGCTGATAAGTTAGTAATTAATATAGGCCACACTCCCAGAGCTGCCGACTTTGGAACTAAGAATCAGATTGATTTACAGCATCTGCTGACTATCCTGTGAGTGTGGGCATATCTCTTAATCTCCCAGGACTCACTCAGATTATTATCCTGTTTACGGTGATAAAACCAGTACAGTTGGGAGTAGTAATAATAACATGTGCTATTAAATGCGCAGAGTACCAAAATAGCTTTTAGTGAGCCTCTATTGACAAGGAGGAAAAATATCCCTGAGCTTCAACAAGTATTTTGCTGTAAATGTGTGCTCTAAGCAAACACGTTTAAAGCTAAAGCATCCCTGCTAATCTACCTTTCCTTATATAAAAGTGAAGGATTAGTGCATTATTTCGCCAAGTGCCGGTATATTTTAAATGGGTCATTATGTCCCATTCGGGGGCTGGGCAGGCCGTGGGTTCCATTTTATATAACGCGAATACGACCCGAAGGTATTGGAAAGCTTTACATGAGCACCGGGGATTCGTTAAACATGGACACATTCATTTTTGGTACGCAGGAGGAGATTAAGTGAAATGCCCAGAATCACAAGATGTTGAGCCAACGAGACTCGAGCCTGGTTTCCCAGCTCTAAAGGCTGCTGCTCTGGCCATTACGCTACACCCACATGTCACTAGGACCTACCGCACAGGCCATCTCAATATGGGAGGAGAAACGAGTAGATATGCTGCGGGACATCGCTGATGGTAACAGAATACGTATGATAACACAGGTATAATAAAAATAAATACATTGCTTGTTCATGAGTACCTTTCCCAGCGCCGCGAGCAACCGACCCGGCTCTCCCGCAGCCCCGGGTAACAGCGCGTCCCCCAGGGAGCAGCAAGCGGGCACGGCAAGGAGTCCAAGATGGCCCGCGCCGCCTCGCCGCTCCGGGGACAGCCAGCCGCTAAGGAAGAACAAGGCGCAGCCGATGGTGAAGAGGGGGCTGGCCGCGTGCACCAAGCTTAGCAGGACGGGTTGCAGCGACGGCCACCCTGGGCTCAGGCACAGCAGGGCGGCCAGCAGCACCGCGGACACTGCCCCGGCAGCCGCCAACCCCGCGGGACATCTCCGTACAGCAGCATTAGCAAGCCCCTCCATGGGTCGGTCTTCAGCAGGCTGACACCCTAATAAAACAAGTGGAAGTGAAAGCGTTTGAAAGAAGCCCGCGAGTGGTGTGAGCGCGCCACGGCGAGCCCTGGTTTCGGTTTCAATTATCGCGCCCCTGTCTGGGCACGATAATTGAAGCCACATGGCCTATTGGTGTCGATCACTTGCAACAAGCGCGTAATAGACACCAATAGGCCGTGGGCGGAGCAACGCGCCCGCCTTTGGCCTTTTGCGTGCTGGCTTTAACAAAACCACGCACGCAAAGGCCAATTACGTGCGTGTACCATTCCTAGGGCAACCTGACGTCCCCGTTTTTCACCTCCTAAATGTCTCGCACTGCTCCGCAGTGCAATGCTAGGCGCGAGACCTAAAAATTGGGAAGGGAGAGAAGAATAGGGGAGAGAGGGAAGGATTAGGGGAGGTAGAGGAGAATAATGGAGGGAAGAGGAGGCGGAGGGTATAGGAGGCACAACGGGGAGACGAGGAAAAACAGTGTCCGACATCCGGCTGGGTAGATGACGGCCGAGGGGTGAACCAGAGCCTAACTCCTATATAGCTGTGTGGGACAGTTTCACCGGTCATCGGCCAAAGGTTGCTCGGGCACTGCAGTACACAACAGAAAGGTTATAATTTCCGCCTAGTGGGGCATAGTCCAAAAAGTTCCATCGAGCGCGCCGGTCACGGTGTACTGTGCTGTGCTCCCAGCGGTAATGTGGTAAAAACCCAGGCCTCCGCTGTGTGAGACTCCCTTGTCACTGTGGACTCTCTCAGAGGGGTCTCTGATGCTTCAGGGCATAAATGTCGGATCCCTCCCCAACAAGGGGAGAAGGAGTGCTTTGGAAAGGGGCCCACTCATGGAGGCCATTATTAGAAAATTGGTGTGTCAGAAGTCACCAGAGGCGGCCATTTCAACCTAATTTCGCTTCAATAGATCGGACTAGCTGGTTCGGCCATTTTGATTCTTAGTGAGGACCTCTTTTGTTTCTGATCTAGGGGTGTTGGTAGAAAGTCCTTTATTTGTTTCTGCTTCAGGGGTGAAGACCTCTTTCTATTTCACTTCAATAGATCAGACTAGCTGGTTCGGCCATTTTGATTTTCTGTGAGGACCTCTTTTGTTTCTGATCAAAGGGTGTTGGTAGAAAGTATTTTATTTGTTTCTGCTTCAGTGGTGAAGACATCTTTCTATTTCGCTTTAATAGATCCGTCTAGCTGGCTCTGCCATTTTGATTCCTAGTAGAAAGCAGGAGCAAAAACAGGGAAAATGGCAGGGTAATAGAGGGCTCGAGCGCAGCAATACACTGATGTGCATGGGCATTTACAATGTAATTACCATGCAATTCTCAACTGCCTAGCCGTTGGCAGACATGGTCCACAAATTACCACCAAAACTTTACAGTGCTCTGGATTCAGGAGGCAACTGACCTAGCCTCCAACCGAGACCAGAGCAAAGGCAGGGGAAAATGGAGGGACTGGCAGGGGAAAAACAGTCACGACATTAAGCTCTGCACTTCGCAGCTCTCACCAGCAAGGCCTCCCACCCTGCCTCGATGTCAGCAAAGCGGACTCCAGACTGCCTCTTCGTGATAGGAAGAACAGTTTGCGTGCTGACTCACATTTAGACGCGCCGTCACGATTGACAATCGTGCACAAGCAGCGGCCCGGGGCGCCAGACCGCTCCAAATCAAACTGCGGTGTACATCCCTGTATGTTGTTGCGCAACTGAGGCCGTGAACTCTTCTCCAGCCTCAGCTCTGCGTCCGTGTAATGTAGGGTCATCCGATCCTCTGGAAATCTCCATGTGGCGTCCTCTTTAATGTAATGTAGGGTCATCCGACCCTCTGGAAATCTCCGTGCGGTGTCCTCTTCATGGGGCTCTCCCCAGCACGCTAAAGGGCTGTCTGGAAGCACGGTGATCAGCAAAGCGTCAAGGCAGCTCGCACTCACCGCAGCTGGGTCAAAACTCTCGAGCGCCTCCCTGTCCAGTCTCAATGGTGTCTCGATCGCAGGCAGGAGGCGAGTCGAGTTCTCCCCAATCCTCTCAGATGTGCAGCTTCAGTCAGGTAGGGCTCTCAGCAGTGGCTGGTAGTTGGTAGTGAGAGGGTCCGGGTCCGATGTATGGGACCGAAGGCTGGACGAGGATTTATGCTCGTAGAGCTATACTCAGCCATGGAGATCTCTCCTCAGGCTCCTCACTGTCCGGCGGCCATCTTCTCTTATATAGATCATTCATCTCGGCGAATTAATCTTGGTCTCTTTTATTTTTTTTTGTGATGATGAATGGAGGATTCATGTGTAAAAGGCGTGTCTTGTGCTACATGAAGCTGCTGAAGTGCTGGCTATAACGCAGGAATGCCAGGAGTATTGGCATTTGAACGTAAGGCCTCTAATATACGAGGTGTCATATTAGGTGAAAGACAGCTGTCTTTCGAGGTTTGGATTACTACTGGCTCCTCACCCAAATGTGCTGGTGTATCCAGGGAAGTGCTCACAACTTGTGGCTCTATATCTTGGAGCAAGCAAAAGCATCTAATGTCGAAATTCGGACTGGAGGCAAAGTCCTCAGAATCGAAGGGGATGTCTAAATCGAAGGACAATTTGACGTTGAATCTGAGTCCTGCGAAGTCCTCAATATTGAGTGCCTTAAGACTGTGACAACAAGAGCAGCAGTAACACCGATCATGAGAGTTTGGACCCTTGCAGGTTAACCACTGGGTTCTTTCAGATGTGGCAGAGTACTGAGGCCACCCCATCCACTGTTGAAAGAGACCAGAAAGAGAGTGGTGGTCTGTACTTTCCAATCTTTCCACAAAGGTTTCCACAGTCAGTTTCTCTCTACTTTATTATAGCTAACGTCACATCCTTTAGCAATGTTAGAATTAGAAAGCAGAATGGATGTTCAGAAAGGAAAAATAAGCAAAAACAGATTTCAGTTCAAAAACGTATTCAAAAGTTAGCAGCGCTCAGTGAAAAGTAAAAATGAACTCCCTCACAGACCCTACTGAGCATGACTGAACAGATGCAGCTTCTGGAACCTTACATTCCCTGATGTATTTTTCACGTGTAGAGCTGTTGTTGGATATTTCACTGGCATGTACCTTATTTGACTGATTTGCCTTAATTAATATGTAAAACAATAATGAAGAAAATGTTGCCTTCTGTTCGCGATTTTGCTATTAAAAATTAAATCAGAACAGGAACTGTACATTCTTAGAAAAATGTGGTTCAGGTTCCTGCACTGCATGGAGGCAGGTAACTGATTATGAATATCAGAGTTTATTCCAATCTTCAAATTCCTATACAGTGATGCAAAAAAGAATGCACACCCTCTTTAAATTCTCTCATTTTACATAATCAGACATATCTGACCTTCATCTACCCCTCACAATAATGGATACATATAAGCACTTGTGTAAAATAACATATAAAAATTTAACATCGTCATGATTTTATTACACTAAAAAAATCAGCCAACATTCAAAATCTTTGTATGAAAAAGTAGGCATGCTCCTACTGCTTCTGCATCAGCTAAGAAGGTAATTAAACCCGGGTGCTGCTAAACAAGCTCTCTCAATTACTTGATCATCAGGAAGCGCTACCATCTATATATAAAACAGAGATTTTCAGTTTAGACTGAGACATCTATGTCTGTGATATCACCATGACATCATGCCTAGGTCAAAGTATGTTTATGAAAGAAAGAATAACTGCTGCTGCTCAACGCCTGTGGAATAAATATCCATATCCAAACAATTTAAAGTTCATTATTCCAGAGTGAGAGAGATAATTTAAAAAGAGAAAGTCAAAGATGGTTGCCACTCTACCCAGGAGTAAGTGCCTCAGCAACGTCACTCTAAGAGTAGATAGTATGATGCACCCTAGAGATCGCAAAAATCCCAAAGCAAGAGCGAGAGATCTACAACTCTGAATATACAATAAATGCTAGAGTTCATGATTATATAGCTTTTGTGGAAGGATAGCAAGATAAAGATTCTCTACAAAATGAACACAGCTGTGCATCTTCCAAAACATCACTTGAATGAAACCCAAGATTTTAGGTGCAATATTATCTGGGATAATGAGACAAAAATGGACAAATGAGGCTATACTATACAACATTTGGAGAAAATCAAGTACTGTGTATCACACCACAAGGATCTCAAACCAACTAAAAGGCAAGCTGGTGAATGGGTGATGATTTCATCTGCCTTGAAGCCATAGGATCTGGACGCCTCACTATCATTGAGTCCACAATGAATTTCCTTCTATACCAGTACATTCTAGAGGTAATTGTGAGACCACCTGTCCAACAACTCAGATGCAGCCAAAGTGGATCATGCAATAGGACAATAAACTAAAACACACCAGTAAAACTATGACTAAATGGCTGAAAAAGAAGCAGATCAGTATTTTGCAAATGGCCAAGTAAGGGTCCAGAACTCAACGTTACGCCATTGAGAAGTTATGGCAGGGCCTAAAGTGAGGGGTGGATAAATTAATGCCCTCAAACATCACCAAACGTAAGCAGTTTTGTAAAGAAATGGTCAAGAATTTTTCACAGGTGGTGTTAGAGACCGATAAACTCTTACAGGAAGCTTATAATGCAAATTATTGCTGTTAAAGTGGTTTTCACGTCACTTGTGTTTGCTTTTTCAGACAAGGCTAATGAATGCTGGCTGTTTTTTTATTTAAAAAAGGATGACAAAGTAAAAGCCTATCTTATTAGTAGCATACATCTGACATGTTAAACTATACTGTTGTAAACACTGAGATCATAATCTACAAGCTGCCCTACAAAAAAATATGAGAATCAGAAGCAGGCTGTTAAGTGTCAGAAGAAGCCTTCTGTGGAACCATATAGGTATAGTATCATCATATCACTTAAATTTAAATGAAAAAAAAGAGGTACAATTGTATAAGTTTGAGAAAGTTTTTCCAAAATATACTCCATTCTTTTGGTAGTCTTTTTATATTTTCAAAAAGGGCCAGATGCCGCTCCTTGGTAGCAAATGGATAAATAACTTTGAACCACTGTGAACTCTAGATGTAGCACCACAATCCCAGAGCTTATACTGAAACTCAACTATGAAGACAAAGTTGAAATTTAATACATATAAAAATAATAACTAAAGTGTAATCTAGTGAGTGATAATATAAAATACACAGTTAGTACATACAAATGCGCAGTCAGTTGATGTAAATCTCCTTTAGCTTTCTTATTTTCAATCTGAATATTCATCTCAGAATAACATTAAGAATATCAACGTGGAGGGGAGGAGCCAAGATGGCGATCGGGACGGCAGCGTAGGCTCCCGGCTCCGTGAACCTCCACATCCCGCACAGATATCCTGCATGAGATCCTTAGCCTGCGCTATATGCCCGTGTTGGTGGCTGAGAGCGGCAACCGATCGTGTGATTCTGAAGTTTCTGGCGGCGGTACCGCCGGAGAAATGTCCATTTGAAGTTTGCGGCCTGTGCAACCCTGGAACCGGGACCTCAGGTGGACAACATGGCCGGGCGGCAGTTCAACAACAGCGGCCATTGGTGACTGAGTGGAGTCGGAGTACCAGAGCGGTGCGAATATTGGCCTGAATTTCGCTGTGGTCCTTCCTACTACTGAGCGCAGCGGAACGAGTGCATGCCCGGGGAGGCAATTCCAGGATTCTCCAGTAATTGCCTGAGCCTTCGCCGGTGAGCTGCCCGGACGCTGCCCGTAACGCGTCCCGATTACCGCGGGCTGCTCCCGGATTTTCGCGGGCGCTGGTCCGTGGTGGGGATGACTGTTACCTGTGGCCACACACTGGATATATATTTTTGTCTGCCCCCGGAACCCTGTTTCCAGTGACATGGAACTTGATGCGCCTGTGTCTGAGTCCCGGTCCCAATCTGGGATGAACCTACCCGGCGGCCATCTTGCTAGGATGGAGTCTATCATCCTCTACACTGGGTCTCAGCAAGATTGGGAGTGTGTGCCTAAGAGGAGCGTAGCGGAGCGGGCGCCGGGAGCTGGGCTGGGATAGGGTGACCTTCTCGAAGCTCTCGGTGCCCTTCATTCCACCCTGGTTCACGGCGCCTCGGTATTGGGGAGGAAGCTTGATAGTGTTGCTTCAGCGTCGGAACAGTTGCGATCTGCCTGTCCCCAGGCACACAGGGACTTGTCACACTTCACACAGGAGGACAGTGTCGTGGCCGCCACTGTGAATAGGGGAAAGCTGGAAACTTCGGACAATGTGCCAACGTGTGATCGGCTGGCTGTGGGTCCGGTCTGTTCCGGAGGTTTTGGATTTGAGCGGGGGGTGGTGGCTTTGTCCCACGCGCAGCCTCCGGCGAACCAGGCAATATTCCAGCAACAGTCGCCGGCTCTGGCTGATTCCGCCTTCCTGGACCTTGTGTGCAGTACAGATCCTTGGGCAGTACTGGGAAAGATGGTCCTCCATAATGTTGACTGTGTTGGTGTTCAGAGACGTCCACTCTACATGTGTGTGTCGCTTCCTGGTCTTTTTTGGACGCTCTTCTTCCTTGTAACATTGGACATGGCACTGGGTCGATGGGTATGCATGGGTGGATTCGCAAAGAGTGGCCAAGGATAAGGCTGATCCTTCAGAGGTTGTCATCTAACAGGCGGGCGGGCACAGGGGTTGCGTGCTCTCACGACATAACTAATAGTGTAATAGGTACATAATGCTCCCCATTTTTTCTTTGACATGGTCGATTTTGTGTTTGTTTACTGTTTGCTTTGGGGAGGAACATATTGTGCGGGAGGGAGAAGCCGGGGGCATGTTTTGAAGGCCCTCCTCCAGTTTATTAATACTCTCTTTACTCCCCCGTCTGGTGGGGTTTCCTTTCTTACTCCATTTTCTCTGTTTCTTCTATATTTCGGGTCTGGTTCCGGGGCGACAGGCACACTGCTGGGGGGGGGGGGGCCGTACTCATCTGCAGAGGTGCAGGGTGGGGGGTTGGGGGAGGGGATTCTTTAGTTTTTTACTTTGTTTCTATGGCCTCCTTTTTCTTCTCTTATTCTTCTTTGTCTTCTTTTCTGGGGTCAGCACGGTAGGTCTCCTTTGCTGCCAATCGCTGCTTTTTATGTGTGCCTCAATTTCCGTGGTGATTTCTGGGTCTTAGGGCAGGGGACTGCAGACACAAATGGCCGTGATATTCTTCCACATCCTGAACCTCCTGTTTTAGCGCCATTGCCTGGATAGATTGCTGTTTATTGTTGGCGTTTACTATTCTGCCTGCCATTTTTTGCTGCTGGGAAATTGTTTGGCACCTGATCCTTCTATCCCTTATTATAAAATGAAAACCTTTTGTATCCTGGTCCCTATTTGGGCTGTTCAGGGGCCAAGAGTATGCTAGAATGGAGAATCTGCTCCCCGAGGTGCTGCCTGTGATTAAAATTTGCTTCTGTTACTCTGATTGCTTAGCGGCCGGCCCCGGGGGTTGTAGGCCCATACTTGTCTTTTGTTGAAATGTCAATAAAGGTTTTTACAAAAAAAAAAAAAAAAAAAAAAAAAAAAAGAATATCAACGTGGTTTGGCCCCATTATGATAAGATAAACTTCTTCAGAAGACGTCTAATTAAAATATTTCTCTGTTTCCCATAGTAATTTCAATAGGACTTTTATTTTAGTAGCAAATTGGTTGTAATCAGCATTTATTGTAAACTATATGGTTCTTAGGTTATTCGTTCAAGATACATTAGTAAATCACATATAATATTGAGGCCTCCTGGTGCCATGCTCCTTCTTTCTTGCAATGACATGCAATTTCCTTCCTTTTAATCAGATTTTCAGATCAGGAAATATACAACATGATAGCCTGACTACCTGTATTAACAATAAGTAAAAATTACTGGGGGTATGATTGTGTGCTCTATTTACTGTGTGCAAGAAAATACCAATAAAACTGGTTTAATAAAAAAAAGATTACTTGGAGAAGGGAGCAGGCAAATCTGGGAATCTATATATGCAAGGATCAAAGATATGAATATAAAGTTGGCCCAAAACGATTCAGTGCATGAAGGACTCACTTTGTCAAAATCAACCTAGTGTCACAGTTTGCTTTCATGACTCTCTTACCTCCGGGCCTGGATAAACCTTTTTACCAAGGTCATCTTGCTCTGAAGATCAGCAAGCTTGCTCTCCTGCTCTTGAGGGTTCCTCATCTTAGCCTTAGAGAGGCACTTGTATGCTTCAGTCAATGCACCCAAAGCTTTTTCATAATTCTGATACTCGTCAATCTCAACCTACAAGCAACAGACACAACAAAGGTTCAAAGTCTTGTTTAAATGAGTCATAAATCGGTGCTGCTGCTAGAGATAATTGAATAATTATCTTTGTACTGTATTGGCAAGAATTTTAATCAAACTATGTGCAATAGGGGCGAAGACTAAAAAGAGAAAGATTTAAATTGTATATATGTCTTTTATTTTAGTCCCTTGTAATTGATATATGTTTTAACGTTTCCACCAGATGAACGAAATTTGCAGAATGGACAAAGATTGGTTTTGTTTGCTTTGATGATTCTTTGAATCGAATAAAGATTTTTGAGTAACCTGTTGAGTCATCATATATTTTGACTAGGGCTGCATTGAATTTCACTTACCTGGGCGCATGCATCATAAAAGCCAGCTAAGAGATCAAGCGCCCTTCCTTTGGTGTAGAAGCTGATTATATTTTTCATGATCTCAGGCTCCTTGCGCCAGTCCAAAGACTGAAGATAATTTGCAGCCATAATATAGATCTCCTTCTGTCGTGACACAGTAGCAAAGAACACAATCTTCTCAGTATCACCAGACTTCAGCAGGGATCTCATTGCCTGTGAACAAAGTAGGTATATTAGTCACCTATGTGGCCCAGGAACAAGAAGCAGCTTAGACTAACATACATCTGAGCAGATGGAGACAAGACGTCATGTTTCCAAGAAATAGGACAACAGTTGGCAAAACAGTTGAATCTGAAAATCAAAGAGAAAGAGCTCCATCTAGAAATTGATAATGAATACTTTAACTTTTAGCATAAACTGTAACTGTACAATATCGGTCTAGTTCCTTATACTATCTTACTTTTTCTCTCAGCATGATAACTGTTGCTGTCCTAGAGTGGTATTTGTATCCAGTAGCGTAGATCATGTTTTCCTCATATATGCTCCTCTGTGGAAACAATCTATAGGTGTGATGGTTCTTGGTACTGTCCATATGCACTATAGAATTATTTATGACTGCTTTGTTGAATAAGGATTATTGTTTGACATTTAACTCAATCGATTTACATTCTTTTTCTTTTATAAAATGTTAAGATAATTTTTTTAAATAAAACCATAGAAAGAATTTTGAGAGATGAAAAAGAGAGAAAGATAATCAATTACCGAAAAAGGATAAAGGATAAGTAGTATTAAAAAACCTATATCAGAGATGTCCAACAAATCAAGGCGAGCTGGATACTAGACAGATTTTCTGGATAGCCACAAAAGATAATCTACATATAAAAAGCATAAACAGACTTAATATATACTTCACTGGTTATCATTAAAATCTGGCAAACATCTGGATATTCCACACCTATGTAGGATATTCCGGACCTAGACACGATAGATAAGATAGGCTACAGCATTCACTCCCCAAACACCCTCATTCACCTTTAGCTTATTTCCTGCTTGAGTGTATTTCTTGGTAGCCAAATGATAGTTGCCTTGTCGCATACAACAGTCAGCAATCCGCTCCAGCAGTTCTCGTCGGGAGTCTTCAGAAAGCTCTTTGGAGTCCTTAGAGACTGTCATTTTTTCAGCCATCTCCTCAGTGATGATCAGATTCTGCTCTAGACACAGCTGCAGAGCCTCAGAATACTAAAAGTGACAGAATGAAAAAAAAAATTGAGATCACAGGCTCTAACCCAGAGACGCGAGAAAAATACATTACAGTACACTGCAAGTAGGAATCACCAACTTTTGGTGAGCCATTTTTGCTTCTACACTCATGCTGCATCAGCCAGCCTCCGGGTGTAGTCAAGCAGGAGTAACAATTTTGCACCAAAAGACCTGGACCTTTAAATAAAATGAAATGGATAAATCAAAGAAATCTTTTAAAGTTTACATTTGATATTGAGGTGTGCAGTGACAATTTTCAGAATTTTGACAGTGTACCACAATTTCTACCGACTTTGCACCAGAAATTTAAAAAGAGAATTGACTAAGAGTACAAGAATGACCATATTTTTGCGTATGTACCTTTTGCAGATTATTTAACTTCAAAGCAGCCCAGCCAACAGACTGAATCCTAGAAAATCCTTTCACAGTGAATGCTGAAACTGCATGTGTCCTTGCCTGATGCAAAAGTATTCTAGTGCTGAAACAGCGAAACCTGTAACAATTAGTTCCCAGATATTTTGAATATCTGGGAACCAGTTAGCAATGCATCAATCATTACATTTTTGGGCTCTGCATCAATCATTACATTTTTGGGCGTTCCCTTGGACGAAGAGCTAACTTTTTTTCAGATGAAGTCAATGCTGTCTGCTTCATTTGTTGTATTTTTTTGCACTGAAAGAATTAAGATAGGCCCTTTTTTATAGACGGAGCATAATTCTAGATTTATAGCTGCCTGTGTTCTGTCAGATGTTGATAACTGCAACAGCCACCCCCTAGACCTACCACAAACTTCTCTACTTAAACTACAGAGGATCTATAACTTTGTGGTGCACTTGGTGGGCGGTTTAAAAAAACACGGAACATGTTTCTACTGCTTGCAGGAACCTACACTGGATACTGGTGAGATAAAGGAGAAGCTTTGTGGTTTTATGCGCTAGGCATAAAGGCATGTGCTCAATTAGTACTGCCTAAAAAAGAGGCTTCTCTCACCAAAGGACTGCCATATCACTGCCGTCAGGCAATTTTAAAAGATGAAAAATGAAAGGTAAGGCATCAAAAGCCTCATATATACCAAAAAACTGCACTGTTGCTTTAAAACAGCCAAGGGGCTCCAGAGCAGCAGAATGAATGCAGCATAGTGGAAGTTGGTCGATTAGTCTACTGAGGTGGTGTACCGAATGACACAGGAACTAAAAAACTAACACCCCCATGCCATAACTGTAATGGAAAGATACAAGGGGTATGTATCTTTGTAATGGAGACACTCCGTATGGAGAACTAGTGATAAAGATGAGTACATTTTCCTTCACCGTGGGCTCTTCATTAAGATAAATTAAACCTGAGCAGAGCAGTTAGCTCCTCACGTCTCAAGTATATGGGAGAGGCATAAGGAACCGCAACAAACAAAATGTTCAATTACAGCTTAATATGTGTTCACAATCTATGCTAAGATACTTGGGATGCAACTTTCATGCCAAGATCGTGATAGCAATTAACAACATAACTCTTGTCTGACTCACTTCAGTTTACAAATTCAGAAACTATTCTTAAAGCCAGGATGCAAGTTATGATTTCTTACACTTGCAAAGAGCAACAATGTTCTGCCCCAACGATGGGTGTATTTAGTAATGTCTGGAAATGAAGAGAGATAGCCCAATCGGCAACTGGGAGTTCAGTTGTAGCCAAGCCTGTGAAGACAATTGGCTATATTAACACAACCTTGTGGAAGTGTTAGCACGTTTGCTAGTTAGCCAACAGGCAAGATTACATTCACAGTGAATAACAAAATTATGCTCTGCCACAGAGGAGTTGACAGGCAACAAAAACATCAGCCAACAAATAACAGGCATCTCAAAATTAGGAATCGCCATAGGAAGAGCAGGGAAAACGGTGCAACCCTGAATTCATCTAAGTAATGCAATATTCAACTTACATTCTCCAAAGTTTTAAAACCACCACTGGACAACATAAAGTTCACCCGGAAAGAAAATTCACAGGCCTACTGACACAGATCAGATTTATGTCTTGAGTTTGAGAACAAACAATAAGGCTAGGAGCATCTAGGCTCAATGCTATGTTGAGAATATCTATAGAGAAAGATAAAAATGTTTCAGTAGGAAAAAACATTTTTGTTTTGACATTTTTAATTATACAGTAAATATTAACAAAATGTAGTCAGAGGTCAACTATAAAGCCACTGGATCATTTATACAATATTCCTCATTTACTCTCTTGAGTCCAGCATCAGAGGACCTAAGAATGGTTCTTCACAATTATTTGTCGGCAACAACAGTAAAAATAGATTCGAAACTGGCACTGTCATTGGCCAGTAAGACGTGTATCACTCAGACTGGTAACATTAAACATCGGTCGCAAACCCCATCACTGAAAACAAGAATAAGTCAGAATATTCAATACAGTCAACTGCCACCAACATCTATGTAAAAAGGTTACAGTATGCACATCCCATCCAAGACTCAGCCAATCCTTGTCCATAATTTGTCCATGCTGTTAGTGAGGAGCTTTAAGAGATATACAGCACTTTCTGAATCCCAAAAAACGGATCATTTTGCTCATGAGTAAACTAAATGAATCTTAAAATACTACTATTAGACCTTAACTATCATAAAAATGCAAAACAATATAACTAATGGCACAAAAGCCAGCACCCTTTGATCTTTTACGAGAAATGGGAGAGAATGCCTTTGAACTAGGGCACAGTCTGAACAGGGTCAGCCCTTGGTTTTCCTGTTGCCGTGTGGAGGGGGCATTACCGCCTGCAGCCAATCAAAGCGCCTGGAGGCGCTTAAAAATCAAGCACGGGCTCCCCCGGGCCACGCCCGGGTCAAGGGCGGGCCCGTCTGCGCCCGTCGGAGGCCGGGCTGGGCCACATTATTAACATCCACCAAGGGTATTGGACTCAACCAATGCTGAACTACTAAGGTACCGTGATATTAACACGCCTCTCTGTAGCCTTGCTTTGAGTGAGGGTAACATGAGTAGGCCTAAGTCTGGAAATGGGCAGGGTGTAGTGGGGACTCTGGATGCTTTTCTATTCATGAAATTGAACTTACAGAGCGGAGACTGTCCCTTGAGCATCAGAACACTGATAACAGAACTGCTCTTATTGTTTCTGCCGCAACTGTCCCTGCTTCCCAATTGAACCTGGAAGTCAATGCATCTCACAATAGCAGACTGCACTCAACTGCCTCGGACTCTGAAATCATTGATGCCCCTGACATATGTGATAATCTTGATAATCCTGACAAATCGGCCAAGCCAAATGTCGTCACACGGGGTCAAAAAGCGAAAGCTAAAACTAATCATGTGAATAGCCTTGCACCACCATCAAAGAAAATAAATGGACAAACCGTGAATAAACAACATTTTCTTTTGCTCAAGCCTCTATGGCGCAGGAACAAACTTGCCGATATAGAGCGTAATCAGGCGCCTACTCAAGCCAGTGTTGAAACGTTCTTGGGGGGGTCACTCCCAATTGAGGTTGATTTTTGGAAAAAGTTGGAAACCACGGTTGCAGCTCTTTTAAACCCATTGATGCAAAGGCTAACTGACATTGAGATCAAGTTATCGAATTTTGAAAAAACGGTGATAAGCAGTTGCCAAAATATGGCAAAAAGTACCGGGGCTGAGAGTACTGTTAATAATGGGATTATGGGCAAACACAAACCTCCCCATAGAACTAGAAATCAGAATGACCCGTCATGTTCAAGGGTAGCAGGACAAATATTGAATAGTGTTGAGAACCCTTCCCAGGTAAAAGATCCAACCCCTACGTATG
Source organism: Triturus cristatus (assembly GCF_964204655.1). Classification (NCBI taxonomy): domain Eukaryota; kingdom Metazoa; phylum Chordata; class Amphibia; order Caudata; family Salamandridae; genus Triturus; species Triturus cristatus. Next base: position 677,602,224 of record NC_140593.1, on the reverse strand, counting down.
CCCAGATTGTACATGCTCCAAGTGGTACTCACAATAACAATGAGAGACTTCAGATCCCAAGTATTATAGAAGGTAGGTCGTCTGATCAAAGAACCCCAGGGGGCCCACATACTAACTTACATTTACTACCAGAAGTGACCCCCTACACCGTAATACTAGCTAATGTTCCCCCACTGTCGCCCGGTGATTCAGAGCACTGGTCGGCACTGAGGAACAAGTCACTATATTTTCTGAGCGACAGGACGAGGATTGATGATTTGTTTGCGGAATTTAGAATGGTGCGCCGGATTGGGTGGGTGGTGAAATCCACCAAGAAATTTTCAGGTGACTGCATAGTACTAACTTTTAGATCTCCAGGCCTAGTTAAGACAATCCTAGAAAGGGCAAACACCTGGTTCGTATGTTCAAGGGGGGTTTCTATTCTACCGCTGGTTTTTTTTTACCAGCCATCTAGACCCCCGTGGTTTGTTGTAGAGAAGGAGAGATCTAGACAAGATAATCAGTATTCTATGCACCCTCCTTGGTATCACCCAAACCGTTTTGAGGCGCTAAGTGGTCTCGGAGACATAGACTGACTGACCCCAAATCTGAGAGGTCCAGGGAAAATGGATATCCCAAATAACGAACCAGAGAAGGTCCCTAATTTATTAAATGGTATAGTGGACTTTTCTCATTTACCTGATTAAGATGACAGCCTAAAATGCCCACTACACTTGCATTCAGAATGTGAAGGGAGGGTTAGTTGGGATACAAACATCGCGCCAGCAGCGCAGCCCACTTTTAGTACTGGTGGGGAAGGGGCAGCAGCACATCATCGAAATGCTCGCTCACTGAGACTTATTTCATGGAACATTGCGGGCATTAGATCTAGACTATCAGACGAGGTTTGATTACAATATGTTGAGACATTTGATATCATTTGCACCCAGGAAACATGGATCAGGGATGATGTTGTTATCGATGGTTTCCGTTCATTCAACGTTCAGGCAACTCCATCCACTGCAGGGAGCGTAAAGGGAGTGTTAGTGACTTTAAGCTCTGTTAAATATGGATCAATAAAGATAGAGAATATAGTTGATTCCCCCTGGTACCAGATCATTTTGATCTCTAATCTGATGTCAATATATTATTGATTAACTGGTACTACAATATTTTTTATCAAAATTATTGTGGGGTCATTAATACTCTCAAAGAGGAAATTGATAAGTCTGCGGGTAAATGTTTTCCTTTGTGTATAATTTGGGTGGGTGATTTTAATTGCACTTTATGTCAGTATAGTTCGCATACGGTATGTGGGGTTCTAGACACTGAAAACCAACCGCTTTCCCACTTCAAACATACTCCGCAGGGTGAAGCGTTAAATACCATCATTGTTGTAAATGATTTATGTTTTGTGGATGCATTGCTCTGTACCCCGCCCATACAGTATCTAACATTTGTGGGTGGAGGCAGGGCAAGTACTATCGACTTAATGCTGATATCTAGAAAATGTACCCACCTGGTAGACAGCTTTGCGGTAGAACCTAATCCCATTAGTGATCACAATCCTCTTGTTGCTTGCTTGCATCTAACGGCATTAAAAGGCAATGCTGATGAAGGTCCACGAAAGCACAAGTTACTAACTTGTGTAACGATATATATGTAAGAGATATCGTTACACAAGTAAGTAACTTGTGCATCTGAAAGAGACACGTTAGTGATAGATTCCTTACCTTAGAATACATATCAAAGCAATACCAACCCCGGTGGAGGGTCTGCGAAGTACAATCACACCAGAAAGTCACGGAGAACCGACCGGCCAAAGAAGCCGTCTCTCCGGACTTGACTGTCAAGGCAATAATGCTTAGTGAAAGTATGCAGCGAGGCCCATGTGGCTGCCTGACAGATATCTTGCAGGGGGACACCGCGTCCCAATGCTGTAGTAGCTGCTGTGGCCCTGGTAGAATGGGCGTGCAGCCCTACCAGAGGTTCCTTTTTAGCCAGAGAGTAACAGGCTTTAATACACAAGACAACCCATCGGGAGATAGTCCGCTTGTGCACAGCTCAGCCCTTCTTGGCGCCCACGTAGCCAACAAAGAGATGGTCATCCACCCGGAACTGCTGTGTGTGGTTGAGATAGAATGAAAGCGCATGTTTTGGGTCCAGATGGTGGAGCCTCTCTTCCTCTCTTGAAGGGTGTGGAGGCGGAAAGAAAGTGGGCAGAGTGACAGTCTGCCCGAGATAAAAGGCAGTGACTACTTTCGGTAGAAAGGAGGGACGTGGTCGAAGCACAACCTTGTCTGGATGAATCGCCAGGAAAGTAGGTTTACATGAAAGAGCCTGGAGCTCACTCACCTGCCTAGCAGAGGTGATGGCCACCAGGAAGACAGTTTTCATAAGTTAATAACCACAAAGGACAGTTATGAAGAGGCTCAAAGGGAGCGCACATTAAGTATGTGAGAACCAGGTTCAAGTTCCACTGAGGCATCACAAAAGGAATAGGAGGGAAAAGGTGAGTAATGCCTTTGAGAAATCTATTGAAAACAGGGGACTTGAAAAGACAGGGCTAATCAGGCAGCCTGAGAAAGGCTGAAAGGTAGCCCTTGATAGTGCCCAGAGCAGAGCCCTGCTGGGCCAAAGAGAGAAGGAACAAAAGGACCTCAGAAGGAGGGGCAGAAAGGGGATCTACAGCTTTCGCTGTGCACCATGCCACAAACTTGTTCCACCGACAGGCGTACACATATTTAGTTGAAGGACGCCTGGCTGCCAGAATGACATTACAGACCTCAGGAGGCAAGTCAAATGGAATCAACTGTCGCCGCTCAATCTCCACACAAGGATGTGGAGGCTGGACAGGTTTGGGTGGAGGACCGTTCCCTGTTGCTGCAACAGAAGATCCTCCCGAAGAGGCAGTCGGATCGGGGGATTCACGCACATACTGAGTAGCTCGGGATACCAAACTCTTCGAGCCCAGTCCGGTGCCACAAGAATGACTTGGGCTCGGTCGCATCTGATTTTCTTCATCTAGGAGAGTAGGATCTGCACTTATGTTGCCCCCACTTTTTTTCTGATGTTAACACTGGTTTCTGGCTATAGTCTGGCTGGGTCCCTGCTAATCAGGGGCCCAGTCTCTCTGTTCTCTCTAAACAACTTGGAGTGCATATTAGATGCACTAGTGATTGGATACTGTGGTACCTTATGAGCCCCTAGCATATGGTACCTTAGGTACCAAGGGCATAGGTACTTCATAGGCCTACCAGGGGCTGGAGCATGTATTATGCCACCCCTGGGAAGCAGACTAAATCTGACACCACAGGCCTGCTACTGCACCCTGGGTGAGGTAGTGTTAGCACTCCTCACTGAGGTACAGGTTCCCTAGATCTCACCATACACACACATATAAACCTATCAGTCACCCCTAAAGCAGGCCCTATCAATCCTGAGGGCAGGGTGCTTGGTTTACAATGTGAGGGGGTGCCCCTGCATGAGCAGGGCCCCTCTGCAGTTGGCAGAGTCAATTACTTGTGGCTGTTTGTGGATGTGGTTAAACCATATACTCTTAAGTGCATTATAACCTACTGGTAAATGCTAGCTTTGGAATGACTGCATCAAAACAGGTCGTGTTTGGTGTCAAACAACTTGGAATCATCTTCTAGAGGGGAAGACATGTACCTACTGTGGAAACACAGTACAAATCTGAAAGAGCCCTGGCATCACAAAATGGATGCCACCAGCACAGACACTGGGCTGCCCTCCTGCTGCTGACCGAAACTCGTAGTGGAGGAGGCCCAACAATAGGCATCCTGTCACAGGGAGGTGTAACCACCTTCCAGACAGGATTTAGTGTATTGGGGCTAGGTGGGTGCACTTCTAGAGTGCTTTGAAGTCCTGCACTGGGAGAGCAGTAGGCTCCTCTGTGCATATGCCAGCTCAAACCGGTTCAGGGGCTACCTGCCCCTGCTCTGGCGCGAAACTGGACAAAGGAAAGTGGGTGTAGCCACCCACTCCCCTGACCCTCCCATAGGAGGGGTCATAGAGCTAGTCCCTCCCTTTCCTTTAGTATAAGATAGGGAAACCTTGCCATTGCAAATTAGATATCCCTGGACGACGCTCTACAAGAAGAATCCTGGCCCTTCGACCTTCCACTACCTTTGGAAAACTGAAGAATCTCCCTTGGAGTCAAGGAGTGACACCCCTGCTTGGCAGGCACCAAAAGCTTGAAACTACGGTCGCAAACGTTCCCGCTCCCGCTGGAGTCCGAAGTCCCTGCAGCCCCGGAAGTGGATTTCCTGACTTATCGATGGCCATTGTGAGTCCCCAGCAAAGCTGAGGCGAGTGGACCCCACGAGTGACGAGGAACAGCAATACCCGGGTAACGTGCACTATTGTCGAGTGCAATCCCTTCATGACGTTCTACGAACTTGTGCATTGGACCACTTATGGCCCAAGCCTCCAGCAGGATTTCCACTGAAAATCAGAGGCCTACCTCGTCCTGAGTGACTGTGGGCTCCTGTGAAGTGAATGCTCACAAGGCGTATTTGCGATCCCTTGCCCGTTGGCTTGTGGGTCCCCTGAAGACTTTCTCATCAAACCAAAGGGCTCCCATGGTTGCTCCAGGCCTGTCCTCACTTACCCTCGCTGGGTGAGTCCCTCAGACCTTGCTGGTCTGCACCGCTGACTTTCTTCATTTTCCACGAGACATGCTGTTGTCAAGGCTTGTTGGCTCCAATCCGGTTGCCGACACCTCAGTAAGCTGCAGACTTCGTGGGACACTCCAAATCCAGCTCCTGGTCATCGTCGATGCCTCCTGGACCTCGTGGCTGAAGAGTCAAAACACCCTTGATCACCTGAAATCACCCGACGACTGTGGGCATCCATCTTCCTGGCCCCGGGTCACTGGCAAGTGACTTTGAACACTGTCTCCTCTGCTTTCAGGTCTTCTTTCTTCTAAATTCAGCCTTGGATTCCACCGGACACTTCTCCAGTCTTCACAAGCAGCAAATCTTCTTCGGCTTCCATTGAAAACGACGACGCGACCCAACACCAAAGACACCTATGCACCTGGCTTCCCTGGGTGAGGTAACTCGTGCACTCCGGTGCTCCTGTGTGTGTTGGCCCTCGAATTACTTAACTTGTAAGTGGCTTGCTTGTAGACTCTCCCGAAGTACCCTAAAACTTTAAAAATCAAACCGTGACTTGCTCCATTGAAATCAATAGGGAACCCGCGGCTGTGTTCTCACACTGCACGTGTCTCCCGTGGGTCCTTTACTTACCTGCCTTGGGTGGAGTAGTGAAGCCCCAGCGATTCTATAGGCCCTAGGCCTTGTCCCCTTGCAAGTCGACATTCCTAAACCTCTTTTTTAGTATATGGTCTGGTACGCCCCTAGGGCCCCAGCCATATTTGTGCTTAACTTATTGTGAAACGTTGATGTTTGCATATGTTCTTGACTTCTAATCTCATAAAGAGATTAGTAGAGTGTGTCTAGTAATAAATACATATATATTTTATATATATACCTGTGTGGTGTCCTTTCATTTGGTAATTCAAGAGATTATAAGGTAAAACAAGCTGCTTTACATTCCTCTGAGACTTAGCCTGAAGGCTGCTCTCCACAGCTACCACTAGGATAGCTTTCTTTAAAAGGTTGTCTTAAACCTATCTACCATAAGAGTCGAATTGGACTGGTGCAAGGTGGCCACTTTAACTAGTGACCAGCATATGCCAGGCCAACTTCTCACACTTCAGCACTCTGGGTAGAAGTGGTATAGGCAGAAAAGCGTCCATCAGACCACAACTCCACTCGTGACGAAACTCCAACGCGTAGAACTGCTGACATTGCGCGTTCTCTTCGTTGGCGAATAGATCTAACTAAGGCTCTCCCCACTGCCGAAAGAGACCTTGTGCCACGTCTGAGTGAAGACACAATTCGTGATCCATCAGGCACCGGCGGCTGAGTTTGTTCGCCCTGGCGTTCAAAGAACCTGCCAGGTGTTGAACCGTCAAGGAGATGCCTTGACGTTCCAGCCATGTCCAGAGGAGCAGAGTCTCCTGACATAGGGTCCACGACCCCACCCCGCCTTTTTGTTGCAATACCACATGGCGGTGGTGTTGTCTGTGAACACCTGCACTACTCTCCCGTTGACAGAGGGAAGGAATGCTTTCAGTGCAAGTAGGATCGCCCTGAGCTCCAAAAGACTGATATGGAGCTTGGACTCCACCGGAGACCAGAGGCCTCTGATCTCCGCCTCTCCCATGTGGTCACCCCATCCCAGGAGGGACACATCCGTCACCACTTTGTGCTCCGGTTGGGGAAGGGAGAGGGATCTGCCGCTGACCCAACGCTGGTCCGTGAGCCACCACTGCAAGACTCATGCAGTGCCCACCGAGATCTGGACGTAGTCGGACAAGTTCCCCTGATGCTGCGCCCACTGGAACTTTAGGTCCTACTGCAGAGCCCGCATATGCCATCTAGCATTATTGGTTAGCAGGATGCAGGGGGGCATGAGTCCCAGCAGCCTCAAGGTCGTCCTGACCGAAACCCAGGACAAGGGCTGAAAGATCGGAATCATAGTCCGAATGTCCTGGACACGCTGCCCAGGAGGATAAACCAGAAACTGCGCCGTGTCCAGAACCGCTCCGATGAAGAGGAGCTTCTGAGAGGGAATCAGGTGCGACTTTGGCCGTAGTCTGGAGGTGGGAGACGACTGCCTGGGGCGAGCCCGCCTTCAACAGCCAGCTGTCCAGATAGGGGAAGACTGAGACCCCTGGTCTGCGCAGATGAGCTATGACCACCGCCACTACTTTCGTGAACACCCGAAAGGCGCTGGTAAGGCCGAAAGGGAGCACGGTGAACTGAAAGTGCTTGTGGCCTACCATGAACCGTAGGTAGCGCCGGTGGGCCAGCAGGATGGGGATATGAAAATAAGCACCCTGCAAGTCCAATGCTACCATCCAGTCTTGCGGGTCTAGGGCAGACATGACCTGAGCAAGCGTGAGCATCTTGAACTTCACCTTCCGGAGGAAGCGATTGACGTTCCGGAGGTCTAAGATAGGACGCAGGCCCATGTCCTTCTTTGGAATCAGGAAGTAGTGGGAGTAACAACCACGACCTACTTCTGGCGTCGGAACATACTCAATGGCCCCCTTGGCCAAGAGGGCCGCAACTTCCTGTTGGAGAAGCGCCAAGTGATCCCGACATGCGGTAGTACTGAGGTGGCATGGCTGGAGGGGAAGTCTCGAAATGGAGGGAGTAGCCCCTTCAGACTATCTGCAGAACCCACCTGTCCGATGTGATGGTGCACCAGTGGGGGAGGAGAAGGCCAATCCTGCCGCCCACTGGCGTTTGGTGGGCCTGAAACACCGGGCTAGGAAGGTTTTAAGGCAGTGGTAGCAGGGGCGGTGGTGGACTGACCCATCGCTGGCCCCGTGCCCCACTTCGACGGGGCCCCCGACCGCGGCTGCGCTGTGAGTGTGGCTGCGCAGGCCGGCGGCTCTGAAACAGACAAAACCCAAGGACTGGGCAGCAGCCCGGGAGTCTTTAAAGCGTTCCAAAGTGCTATCCGCTTTGTCACCAAACAGACGCGTACCATCGAAGGGCATGTTCAACAAAGTGTTCTGGACATCCCCAGAGAAGCCAGTTGTCCTGAGCCAGGCGTAACGGCATAGCGCCACTGTTGTGGAAATTGCCCTGCCGAGGGAGTCGGCTGTGTCAAGGCCACAACGGATAGTGATTTTTGCAGCATCTCTCCCCTCGGTGATGGCTTGGAAGAGCACCGCTCGAGCTTCCACTGGGCACTGACGCAGCACCTGTGCAACAGTGTCCCACACAGAGTGGGAATAACGGCACAAAAGGCATGCAGTATTCACCGCTCGCAACCTGGAACTGGCAGAGGTGAAAATCTTTTCCCAAACTACTCAAGTTTTTTAGATTCTTTGTCCAGAGGTGCAGAAGGGAATGCGTTTGGAGAGGCAGAGGGCTGGACAACCAGACTCTCAGGTGTTGGGTGAGAAAACTGGGGTCATCCGGGGCCGGCCAATGGCAGCGTGCCACACTCCTATCCACAGGAACCTCTGTGTTTGGCTTGGTCCAGGTGCTTAACAGAATGTCTGTAAGCGCGTCATTAAAGGGCAGTAGTGGCTCCGCCGAGGAGGACGGCGGCAGCAGCACCTCAGTCAGGAGATTGGTCCTGATACGCACAGAAGGGAGCTCGAGGTTAAGAGCCTCAGTCGCCTTACGCAACACCATAGAAAAAGTCCCAACCTCCTCCGTAGCCACGGAAGAAGGGGACAGTGTACCAGGGTGCGGAGAGAAATCCACATCGCCAGACCTTCCATATCACTCTCCCACTCCGGTTCATCCTCACATTGAGCTGCCAGTACTCCCCTTCATCCACCGGCTCTTTAAGAGGCCGGTAAGGACGAGGGGCTCGGAGAAAGGGAATAAACTCGCCTGGAATAGGAATCGGAGGAAAATAGATCAATCCAGGCTCAACTTAGTCCTGCCCTGTAGGCAACGGCAGAAAGTCCATCTGCGTTGGCATGGGCAGCCCCTGGTCTGTGTTCCACTTCAAAGTCCATTCCCTGTAGGGAGATGGACCACCTTAATAGTTTTGGATTTTCCCCTTTCATCTGCATTAGCCATCTGAGAGGTCTGTGGTCAGTTTGAACCAGGAAGTGAGTACCAAACAAGTATGGCCTCAACTTCTTCAGGGACCAAACCACCGCAAAGGCCTCCCTCTCAATGGCACTCCAACGCTTCTCTCTGGGGAGTAACCTCCTGCTTATAAAAGCAACAGGTTGGTCTTGGCCTTCATCATTGGTCTGGGATAGGACCGCTCCCTAGCACAGAGGCATCAGTCTGCACTATGAACTGCTTGGCATAATCTGAAGCTTTTAGAATTGGTGCTGAAACATTGCTTCTTTCAGGGTGTCTAAAGCCTTTTGGCAACTAACTGTCCAGTTAACCTTCTTGGGCATCTTCTTGGAGGTGAGTTCTGTGAGGCGAGTCACAATGGACCCATATCCCTTCACAGACCTCCTGTAGTACCCAGTCAAACCAAGGAATGCCCTGACTTGGGTCTGGGTTGTTGGAGCTGCCCAGTTCAGGATGGCCTGGATCTTGGGTTGTAAGGGTTGTACCTGGCCTCCATCTACAAGGTGGCCCAAGTATACCACAATGCCCTGCTCTATCTGGCATTTGGATGCCTTGATAGTGAGGCCTGCATTTGCAGAGCCTCTAAAGCCTTCCCAAGGTGGATCAGGTGATCCTGCCAGGTGGAGCTAAAGACAGCAATATCATCAAGATAAGCTGCACTAAAGGATTCCAACCCAGCCAGGACATGGTTCACCAACCTCTGGAAGGTGACAGGGACATTCTTTAACCCAAAAGGCATCAAGTAAACTGGTAATGCTCATCAGGTGTGGAGAATGCCGTTTTCTCTTTTGCTCCTGGGCCATGCCAATGTGCCAGTACCCTGCAGTTAAGTCAAAGGTAATGAGGAATTTGGCTGCCCCCAATTTATCTATCAGTTCATCTGCTCTTGGAAGAGGGTGAGCATCTGTCTTGGTGACAGAGTTGAGCCCTCTATAGTCCACACAAACCTCATCTCTCTCTTTCCACCCTGTTGATGAGGTTTGGGGACCAGAACTACTGGGCTAGCCCAGGGGCTCTCAGAGGGTTCAATGACCCCCAACTCCAGCATCTTGCTGACTTCAGCTTTGATACTTTCCTTGATTTGGTCTGACTGGCGATAGATCTTGGTTTTGACAGGTGCACTGTATGGGTACACCAGTTTGTCAGACCAGGGGTCAGGGAAAAGAGGCTAGCATACTGTTGCAAGACTTGCTTGCAGTCAGTCTGCTGTTGGGCAGAGAGGGTGTCTGAAAAGACTACACCATCCACTGACCCATCTTGTGGGCTGTAGGAGAGCAGATCAGGGAGAGGTTCACTCTCTGCTTCCTGTTCCTCATCAGTCACCATCACCATGGTGATGTCAGCCCTCTCATTGTAGAGCTTAAGGTGGTTCACATGGATAACCCTTTTGGGTGTCCTGCTAGTGCCCAGGTCAACAAAGTAGGTGACCTCACTCTTTTTTTCTAGGATAGGGTAAGGGCCACGCCATCTATCTTGGAGCGCCCTTTGTGCCACTGGATCCAAACCCCACACTTGTTGCCCAGGTTGAAATTCAACCAGTGCAGCATTTTGGTCATACCAGTGCTTCCGAAGCTCCTGGCTGGACTCAAGATTTTTGGATGCTTTTTCCATCTACTCAGCCATTCTGGACCTTAGGCCAAGTACATAGTCCACTATGTCTTGTTTGGGCTCGTGAAGAGGCCTCTCCCAGCCCTCTTTTACAAGACAAAGTGGTCCCCTCACAGGATGACCAAACAGAAGTTCAAAGGGTGAGAAACCTACTCCCTTCTGTGGCACTTCTCTGTAAGCGAAAAGCAGGCATGGCAACAGGACATCCCATCTCCTTTTGAGTTTCTCAGGGAGTCCCATGATCATGCCTTTCAATGTCTTGTTGAATCTCTCAACAAGGCCATTGGTTTGTGGATGGTAGGGTGTAGTAAACTTGTACTGTACTCCACACTCCTTCCACATGTGTCAGGTAAGCAGACATGAAGTTGGAACCTCTGTCTGAAACCACCTCCTTAGGAAACCCTACCCTGGTAAAGACACCCAGGAGGGCCTTGGCTACTGCAGGAGCTGTAGTAGTCCTAAGGGGAATTGCTTCAGGGTACCTAGTAGCATGATCCACTAGTACTAGAATGAATTTGTTCCCCGAGGCTGTGGGAGCTTCAAATGGACCCACAATGTCCACACCTACCCTTTCAAAGGGCACCACCATAACTGGTAGTGAGGGTAGGGGGCCTTTGGGTGGCCAACTGTCTTGCCACTGGTTTGACAGGTAACACAGGAGCTGACAAAATCCTTCACCTTTTGGCGCATCTGGGGCCAGTAAAAGTGACTAACTAGCCTTTCCAAAGTTTTGGTTTGCCCCAGATGTCCAGCCATAAGATCCCGCATCTGGCCCAGAGAGGGTCAGAAGCCGGTCTCTACAATTACCAGAGAACAGTTCCCACAGGAGTGCCGCCCAGAGAGGTTTCTTTACTCTTCTTATTTCACAAGCCCTCTCAAAGGCTGTGAACCATTTGGTGATATCACCACCTTCCTCAAATTTAGGGACAATCCCTTTGGGGATTTTAGGATCAGAAGTTTCCTCCCTATCCTTGTTTTTATTATTGCTGCCACCATTGATGGGTGCTAAACCCATCTCTCTCGTTTCTTTTTCTAGAGCCAGGAGCCTGAACTCTAGATCCAACCTTTTGGCCAGCTTTGCTAAAAAGCTGTCCTCTTCACTGGTGGGTCCCCCAGTGATCTCTCTGGTACCTGGTTCACCTGTGTGCAGAGGCGTAGCTAGAGCTTGTGGCGCCCGGGGCTATCCCTCAGATTGCCGCCCCTGGAGAGGCGGGGGGGGGGTGCTGGGGAAAAAGGAGGGCGAGTACTTGAAAGAGGTCAGAGAGACACATAGTATTGCCGCTAATAGTTACCTCGATCAAGCAAATCACATGCACATACATGACGCGGTCCAAGGCTACACAGTTGAATAGACCAGTGACTGGCAGTACAAAAGAGAATACACAGACTGCATGATCCATCTGGGGACTCAGAAAAACCGCATGTGCCATCCTTCAGAGAGCTGCGTAAACAATTACCTGGTAATCCCCTCAGCACAATGCAAACATGCACATACATGACACTGTTCAGGGATCCATCATCTACAGCTGACAGTGGAGAAGTGTGGCTCAATGGTTAGAGCGGCAGACCCTGATGCAGAGGTCTGGCCTGGACCAGGGTTCAATTCCCGCCTCGGCGGCTCTTGGGCTCAATTTCCCCGGACCCGATAATTCTCGCCTTGGTGCCTATTCTGATCATGGGTCCCACCCACTCTGCAACTCTGGGCAATAGCTTGCTTAATCTCCACAACGGCCCCCACAGCGCAAATGATGCCTGGCTTTCACCTTGGGGTGCCCAGGAGTGGACATCTCATAGGAAAAACCAGGAAGGGTTCCACAGCGGTATGAGTACAAGCGCCAGGATGCCTCCGGGTAGCTGCGCGTTATACAAATACATCACATTTACATTAAATGACCATACATCATGGTCCCTCCATTAAAGCAGTGGGGACCTGCACAAACGTGATGTGGTCTGGGGACCCAAAACCAATGTAACAGTGTCAAGCCTGTGATTCTTTGTCTTTCAAAAACAGCAAATTAATTATTCACAGGGAATGACTCACTGTGTGCCCTTAGAACTAAACGCAGCACAAAGGGGTCAGTCAGCTCCACCTTGCCAACACAGACCAGATACAAAGCCCACTCTGGTGGCCCAAAGGCAACAACCAGGTGTCGCGCCCTGTCATTACTTTAAGCACTAGCAACCAACTCCAGGGAATGAAAAAACGTGTGCTCCTGGGACCCAAAAACAGCTTTTAATAGTGCATCTCTCCTTCATAGCAGCCTCAGAACACACATGGTGCACAGCCTGCCCGGGGGCCCAAAGCAAAAAAAACAGGGAGGGGCGACGCATTATCATCACAATCCTCAAACACAGCTGTAGGAGCCATGGGAGCATGTTCAACTCTATCCAAGACCCGGGACAAACTGCTCCAGCGCTGCGGCACTCCTTGAATATTCAGAAGAAACCAGAAACATTACATTTTTCTGCGATTTTGTTTTCACATTACTTTCATGGTAACCAACAGTGTTAAAAGTCTACAAGAACAGTAAAATAATAATAATGTGTCAAGTAAAGAACTGCAAGGCTTGCACACGTCCCAGCTTGTCATTCTTTCAAACACCTTGACTTCTATGACCAAAAGAAATTGTCAGAGCCACTGGTCGACTAACCCCTCGCCTTGGATAAAAATACACTCCAAAATCCAAAAGCTTGTGTGAATTAATTTTGCATTAACTACTGCTCAGGATGATGTATAGATAGCCATTTGGTTCCTACTCAGGGTTTTAGCCTGTCTGTTACATTAGTAGATGAGCAAGTAAAAGTCTAGGTAAGTTTCTATTTGTGAATCGCCAGGACTCGGGCTGAAACAACCATGCAGCCACTGAAAGACACCAACCAGGGCACAATTCCGGGGTGCACAGCGTCCACCCATTATTTTCACAGGGTGAACGCTGTCCACCCTGCCAAGAAGTTGGCCCCACAGAAATATGCTGAACTTGTCCAGGTGTAATTTTCAGACTCCTAGACAAGTTCAGCAGCACCTGCACATTGTCTGCTTTTCATTCCCAGCAGCAACGTGCAGGCAGCAAGGTTTTTTTTTCATATTTATCTCCAGCTGGAACAACGATAAAGGGCAAGTTAAGGGGCCTTTAGGCCTCCTTTTGATCGAGTGGCCTGGAACTTCACATTTAAATGTAAATACAACGGAGGGAAACAAAAGCACACAGCTGGTTATCTCTTCACAGGTACTTAAGAGAGGCATGCTTTTGACTTTGTTAGGCCCCTTTATGTAAGTGCATGAACTGTAAGTATCTCAGATGTGTTGGTCGGTCCCAGTATTTACACACAATTTAAATAGCACTATTTTACTTTCTTTTATAATGCTACACATCCCTATGCAGTGTCAGAGCGATTTACATAACATACAGATTGAAAAAAAATCATGCAAGCGTGTAAATCAGTGTACAAGATGTGTTGCATGAGTCAGTGAGGGTTAAAAGTTGTAGCAGTCACATATCCTAAATAGCTCACTGTGCTATATTAAAAGGTTTACTATGTATGAACTGCAAGTAACAAAAGGATCGGTGTTCAAAGCAGTAACCTTACCCAACTACATAAAAAAAAATCTGTCATCTGCATATTACATGATGTGCTTTGCAGGCATATTAACCTTCTATACTACTATTCTAGCCTACAACAAGTCAGGACTATTGGCTTTGTCAATGGTTATTAGTTGCATAAGATAACTAAGCTGCAACTATGGCTTGTTACATATAATATTGAAAAAGCTTCCACTTAAAGCCCTGGTGATAATACCACAATGTTGCTGCGCTTGCAATTCAAAAAGAGAGCAGCAGGGCACAATGGGGCTTCAAGACACTGTGAGACATTCGGATCATCGGATTATCATGAAAAACGCTCATTTTCCAGTTCACAATGGCCTAGGGTGGGCCAGGGCAATCCTTGGGTGGGCCTGGCCCACCCTCTAGAACCGGGCCTGGTCGTAGGTATCAAAAAAATAAAAATGAATCAGTTTTATTTACATTATTCATCACTTGGGCAGTAATTGCAGCGATGATCCGAAAGCAGCAATGATACAAACTAGAGCATCCCTATTTCTGGAATAAGTGAAAGAAGTGTGCTCTGCTTCAGATCTCTGGGGAGCATGTAAATATCTGAAGGGCGGCAACATGTAGGCATCCACAGCACAACTCCCTCTGGGTACAAGAGACTGTGGCTGCCTGTACCCCACCTCCCATGCCAGATTTCTCACAACTCGATATCTGTCTGAAAACACAAAATGGCTCGTTCTGAAGCTATGACAAGATTTCTCTTGGGGCTACTTTATCCAAAGCATCACTGGGAATAAAAGAAAATAAATAAATATATATTTAAAAATCTAGTTGTCCTCCAGGTTTACGACCAAAACTTAGAAAACAGCTGTTGTGCGAATAGCCAGTGAAGACTTTTGTATTGGTGATCACACTGTTCACATGCTTTGTGGAAGTCCTGATAACAGCCCACTATGCAGAGAGAAGCAGCACCCACCTAAGGGAGGCAGAAGCAAAGGTAGAGGGGGAAAGGCCTTGTGATGACGTAGTAAGAGTGCGTCCTCTATTGAGATGGCAAGAGAGACCCCCAGTAGTTTGCAAACTACCAGTCTGTTTTTTTTCTTTCGCTCTATGCATGGGGAAAAAACTGAAAAATATGCCAGCAACGGTTATCAAAGAAGGGAGTGCTGGCAATATGGTTGTAGGTATGGTGTTACTTCTTGTATCACATAGCTGAATGCAATGACAAACAGCAAAATACAAGTCAGGCGGCACACTATGCTAAGGGTAAGTGTTTTAAAGCCACGTCCTTAATTAAATCGGCCACCCCCCTTTGTGAGACACCCCCCCCTCCTAGTTTTTTCATCACACTTAAAGCCCTGTAAGAAAACAAGAAAACTCTTCTCTTACCTCACTCGTGACTCGTTCCACTTCCAGGGTCTCTATGGCAGGCAGGGGCGAGGTTGGTTCGAACTTCTTTAGCCGCCAGACCTGTCTCCAGCGCCATCACATCACCCAGATATCAGCAGACTGCCCCCAGGCCAGAAAGAGCGCGAGAGCGCGTAGCGTGAAGCGCGTGACGCATCACTGCTACGCCGTTCTCATCGCGAGGGCAGGGCTGGCCAAACTAAATTCATGTTTTTTTTTTACGTTGCCCAGGGCCGTCATTGGTAGCGCTCGCGCTACAAGAGTGATTGACGGCCCTGGAGGCTGGTAAGTGCTAAGTGCGCTCAGCGCACACTTTCAAACTGGGTCGCGCCCGCGCGCGCGGCACTGGTGATCGGTTGCGGCCGCGGCATCCGTTATAATTTATTTGGGGACACAGTGTACCAAAATAAATTATAAAGGCCGCCACGGCCGCAACAGGCGACCAGTGCCGCGCGGCCACCCCCAAAATTGTGCCGCCTGGGGCGGACCGCCCCCCTCGCCCCCCCCTAGCTACGCCAGTGCCTGTGTGAACTCTAGGTTCCCAGATGCTAATTCTTGGATTCAAGGGTATGGGGGGCCTTTCCTCCCTAGGGAATAGTGTAGGGGGGTTATTATCCTCCTCCTCCTCTTCCCTTTCCTCATCTGACTGGCCATCTCCATGTTCGGATGGGTGGTCCTTAGCATACTCAGCCAAGAGCTCCTGGAGCCCTAGTTTGGTTGGATGCAGGCCCATTGGTACATTTTTACGTTTGCATAGGGACCTCAATTCCTTGAAAGACAATTGTAAGTAAGGTGTGAGGTCGAGCTCCTCCACCAGGTCCTGCATGTTATTATCTTCACTAATAGCTGGGTTTGTTTGAGTCATTCTAACCTGACAGTTCTAATCCTCTACCTTGACTATAGTGACTTTTATTTTTCTAAAATTCTAATGGGACTTTAACAAGGCCCTGACAAGACTTTTAGTATTTTGGAAAAGACCAATCAGAATTCTAAAGGCCAGTTTAAGAGTTCTGTCGTGTGATCAGATGGTAACCAAGTAGTCCAACAAATGCAAGTTTGTATCCCACCGCTGATGCACCAATGTGAGAAAGTGGCTCTGTATATACTGTTCCCAAATAGGTACAGTGTGTACAGAGTCCACAGTCCCCAGAGGTTTGGCAGAGGTTAAAGTTAGATATAACCTTACTCTCTAAAGTGGTAGCTTGGTCGAGCAGTAAGGCAGTATCAGAGGACAGTGTAAAGCATTTGTTGTACACACTCAGTCAGCAAAATGGTTTCACACACTCAAGAACTGAACTCTAGGCCAATGGTTTGTATAAAAAATATATGGTTGTTTTATTTTAGAACCAACAATAGGTATCAAAATATACTTTCTCAGAATGAGATGCTTTAGTTAAATACTTTGCAATAGGCAATTGACTTTTGCAGATAATAGTTACAGTTTTGTTGCAATAGGCAACACAATTTAAAACACAATAATACATTGAGCTCAATGGGAACTTTAAGTTATGGGCACTTGATTACTTTCAGGATTACTTTTCTAACTCCAGGACTGGATCCTAGATTCAGTCCTGGGACAGTTCTTGGAAACAAGTGAGTAAATTTGTTTTGGTTACTGTGGTAATTTTTAAGCAATATTTTGCTATTTTAAAAGTTGACACTTAGAAACTTTTACTAATCAAATTACCAATGTTATCTTATGGAAGGAAATTCACTTAGCAGGTAAGTGGGGTTATGGTTACTTTTTCTAGGTCAGTGTTGAATTCTAGATCCAGCACTAGTGTACCATCTGTAAGCAGTTGAGAAACTGCGTTTAAGTTACACAGGCGATTTTTAAGGAATATTTATAAGTTTGCAAAATCGACACTTAGAAGAAATTTCATAGAAAAACAGTCAATGGTTTCCTATGGGTGAAAATTAAAGTTACGAGTAAAGTATGTTCTTGTTACTTTTGTAATCCAGTGCTGGGCTCCTAGGCTCAGTACTGGGGCATCTATCTAAAACAGGTAAGTAATTAAGTTTTCACAGTTGGTACGATTTGTAAAGAATATTTGTAGTTTGCAAAAATCGACACTTGGAAGAAATTTCACAGAAAAACAGTCAATGGTTTCCTATGGGAGAAAACTGAGTTAGTGGTAAGTATGTTTCTAAGTACTTTTCAGGGTCGGTGCTGGGCACCAAGATCCAGCACTGGGATCTCTCCCAATAGCAGGTGAGTATTTCCGTTTTCGTTACTCGGTTGATTTTAGGTGAATATTTTAAAGTTTAGAAACTCCACACTTAGAAGAAATTTCAGAAGAAGCCAGTCAATGTTACCCTATGTCAGAAAAGTGAGTTATCGGCTTTTGGGTAAGTACTCGACTGGCAGAGTTAAGGTTCTGGGCATAGACTCAGGGGTCTCCCAGGGTCAGGTAAGTACAGTTGTTACACCCTCAGCGGCACAGGGGCAGCTGGGTGCAGAGTTAGTTAGGCCCAATGTTATCCTATGGGAGGCAGGGGGGCCTTGGTTGGTGGCTGCTGACTAGCAGGCCATGCGGCTGTGGGAGCTGAGCTCCTGGTCACTTGCTCAGGGCAAATGGGGAAGGATGTAGGAGTAGAAGTTGCACTGCCAGGGCCACTCGGGCGGCTGGGTGCAGGGTGCTTTTGAGCCTTCGTGCGCGCAATGGATTTCAATGGGAAAGCTCAAGGTCGAACAAAGGCTGCAAGCTCGGGGACGAAGATTCTTCAGGTGCCACCACCACTTCGAGAGGTAAGTTGGGTAGTTGGAGGATAGGTAGATACCCCGGAGTCTGGCACAAGGGGCCGCATGGCGCCGGGTGCAGGGGTTCCTTATGATATCGGGAAATCTTACCCTCTGTTGATCGCGGTTCGGGGGGTCCCTGGTTCTGAGGCTGCAGGCATCGTCAGGAGCGTCGAGGTGGGTCCTTGGGTGCTGGATTCGGGGTCACAGTCGCCGGAAGGGACGTCCTCGGGGTCTTTGTCCACTCCGGCACAGGCCAGGCTTGGCGGGTGCAGAGTGTGCAGGGTTCGCGATTCCGGGCTGATGCCAGTGGTTAGAAACTTGCTTTGAGCAGAGCCACTGCTCATGGGAGTCCCAGGTGCTCAGAGCCACAAGGTAGCCAGGTCCTCCGGGGTTTGTGAGGTTGCTGGCTGCAGGAGGTGCCGGGATTTTGCTGGAGCAGGTTTGACAGGCCGGTAGGGCTGGGGCCAAAGCAGTTGGTGTCTTCCTCTTCTTAGCAGCTGCCGGGCAGGTCTTCTTTCTTCTTGTTCTTGTTTGCTAGTTTAGAATCTGGAATCTGAGGAAGGAAGGTTCAGGATGCCCCTAAATACTAAATTTAGGGGTGTTACAGGTAGGTAAAGGGCAGGGACCACTGGGTCCCTGTCCTGGGGTGGGTACACCCCCTATCCTGCCCCTCTCTTGTGGGAGGGAGGCAGTGGCCTGGTCCTGATTGGGTAGGGCTCCCGATCTTCAAGATGGCGAGAGCCCGGAGATGTGCTTCACCTCGCCTTCCCCACCTGAGGGGTGGGGTTGGCAGGGCTGGCACATCCCCTGTCCTTACTTGGAGTTTCCGGCCAGTCTTCCCGCCAGAGTAGGGGTCAGAACCGGTGGGGGACAATTGCTGAGTACAGCAAGTGGCCTGGAGAAGCTCACAAAGGGGGCATGCCTTTGAAGCTTCCCAATGCCCATCCTGGGGGAGGAGACCTAGCACCTCACCCAGGATGTGCATTGTTGCAGGCCCAGGAGAGCGGGGAGCTCTCCACCCAGGGGTCCAGCAACATGTCTGCTGTGTGGCAGCCTAGGCAGCCTCTCAGACAAGACGTGGATTGTAGGTTAGGTTTCAGAGGGCATCTCTAAGATGCCCTCTGTAGTGCTTTGTACATTAAATCCCACACTGGCATCAGTGTGGGTTTAATGTGCTGAGAAGTTTGATACCAAACTTCTCAGTCTTCAGTGTTGCCTTTATGGTGCTGTGGAGTTCGTGTTTGACGAGCTCCAAGCACCATATACTCTTAAATGGCAGCACTGCACTTACAGTGCCCAGGATTGGACCTGGGTACTGTAGGGGCACAGGGCTCATGCTCCTGTGCCCACACCACTGGCATAGGGCACCCAGCTAGAGGGGTGGCTGATGTATGCCAGGGCAGTGTAGGATGTGGGCATGGCACACAGGGATGTGTGCTATGTCGATTCTTTGTTTTGTCTTGTACCCAGACACTCAGCCTGCAAGGGCGGTGTGTTTGTGTTAGGGTACGGGGCCTCTAAGGGTGGCACAATAAGTGCTGCAGCCCTTAGAGGCCTTCCCTGGTCACAGGGCCCTGGGTACCATTTCAATGGGGCTGACATGTGGCCAGGGTTTGCCAATTTGGGTTTTAGGTTTTAGGGAAGGAACATAGGCTCTGGGCACCTGATTGGCAGGAGCCCAGGGCACACTCAGTCAAAGTACAGTCAGCAATTCAGCAAAAAGTGGGGGCATACCATGCAAGAAAGATGGCACTTTCTCACATGGACGGAATGCTGACAATGCAAACATTCTCCCCCAGTCAAAAGATCTGGGTTAAATCCATCTTTCTTTTGCCCACTACGCCACCCCAGTTTGGAACCAGCCATATGCAAATCAGTCTTGACCCTGTGCCTCATGGGAACAGTCCAGACCGAACTGCCAGGCCGGGTCCTCCCTGGACCGGAAACACGCATCCTGGGACCGGTTTCAGGGTATGTCACCCTTCTTCAGCCAGGCTAGCTTGAATCCAGTGGCAGTGAGCAAAGAACCCATGTCTGAGCATGCCCATCCCACTTAGGGTGAAAAGTGTTACAGCAAACAAATGATGGACGGAATGCTGACAATGCAAACATTCTCCCCCAGTCAAAAGATCTGGGTTAAATCCATAGTTTTTTTGCCCACTACGCCACCCAAGTTTGGACCCAGCCATATACAAATCAGTCTTGACCCTGTGCCTCATGGAAACAGTCCAGACCGAACTGCCAGGCCGGGTCCTCCCTGGACCAGAAACAAGCATCCTGGGACCGGTTTCAGGGTATGTCACCCTTCTTCAGCCAGGCTAGCTTGAATCCAGTGGCACAGTGAGCAAGGGACCCACGTCTGGGCGTACCCATCCCACTTAGAGTGAAAAGTGTTACAGCAAACAAATGATGGACGGAATGCTGACAATGCAAAAATTCTCCCCCAGTCAAAAGATCTGGGTTAAATCCATCGTTCTTTTGCCCACTATGCCACCCCAGTTTGTACCCAGCCATATGCAAATCAGTCTTGACCCTGTGCCTCATGGGAACAGTCCAGACGGAATTGCTCGGCCGTGTCCTCGCTGGATCAGAAACAAGCAGAAGAGACACACGTCATGTGGGTCCGCCATCGACATGTTCCGACGGCAGTCTCTACAGGACTTAAACCCGGGCATCTCCACTGCACCAGAAGTCGGGTACTCGACAAGCAAGAGAAACAAGTCTCAGAAATAAACTTAAAATATTAACTAGGAATACCGCTCTCTCTCGGATTTGCGCTTGCTGGCGCGGAAAAAGAAAGAACTGCCGTCAGCGCGCGTGGGCGCGTCTAAGTAGCTCCGATGACATCATCTCGGCGAATACGCCAGCGACGTACGCGGAGCTGCACGACGACGCCTCCCGACGCGCAGGGGTACTGCTGACGAAAACTTTCCGGATCCAGTCTGACGCCTGGGGATAGTCTAAGGTAAGGAATCTATCACTAACGTGTCTCTTTCAGATATATAATCTCAACCAGTGGATGAGATTAAAATGGAGCAAAATAAATACTTTACAATTTGAGGACGATATTGTGAAATCTAATCTTAGTCAAGTTATGACGTTTTTCCGAAGATTCTACTCCGGAGGTGGTCATACAGTGTTTTGAAGGAATCTGTAAAGATGTGGCAAATAATTTGACAAGATCAGTGAGAAGAAAGGAACCACAGAAAACGAGATGGTTTAATGCTGAGTGCTTTAGAGCACAAAAAGATCTTAAAAAAGCCTTGCACATAGTCCCCCGTGATAAGGATTTAATTAGGATTGCAAGCCAAACTTATAAACACGCAATAGGGCATAGGAAGGATGAATTAAGAAGACTTGCCTGGGAAGATCTTGAGAGAGCTAGCGCTCTCAAGGACTCTAAGGGCTTTTAGGAAGTCATAAATCGTCCCCTTTTCTCAAATGATGTAAGGAACATGGCATCAACAATAACAGGGGAAGCTTGGGAATCTCATTTCTCAAACATTCCACCCAAAAGGTGTATCACCGCAAGGCCAAAGAGATAAAATAGTAATTAATTCGCATACTGCTAACCAACTTAGTTTATCTATCTCTCTTGGTGAGGTTGAAGATGCATTGACAAAGGGTATTCATTCAAAAGCCCCAAGGCCAGATGGGGTGCCCTTGGATTTGTTCAAAGGCAACCCCCAATTATGGGCACCGTTGATGGCAAATGTTTTTAAAGCAGTAATAGTGGGCCACATCCCTAGTTCATGGAAAGAGACAGTGGTGGTACCGATATATAAGAAAGGCAACAGGAATGATCCTGTGTGCTACACACCTATTTCCTTAATTGATGCTACATGCAAAGTCCTGGGAGGGTAATTCGTGATTGCCTGGAATTGTGGGCCAATGACTCTGGTCTTATATCCCACACACAATACGGTTTCAGGAGGGGAATGGGAACAAACGAACAATGTCTTAATCTGTCTCTGGTTATGGGTAAGTACATGAAGGCCAAGGGGGGATCAATCCACCTGGCTTTCATGGACTTATCCAGTGCTTTTAATACAGTCAGCAGGGGGAAGTTGTGGACACTTATGGAAAAAATGGGTTTTGAGGAAGCCCTTATTACCCTGTTACGTAGGTTGAATGCGTCAACCACTATCTCTATTCGTTACAGCCCTGGAGGAGAGAAGACCAGGCCTATTGCATCTACAGAGGGAGTTCGACAGGGATGTATTTTGGCCCCTTTTTAATTTCTTTTATATACAAATGGGGTGGAGAAATTTTTATTAGAGCAGCAGTTGGATTACCCTAACATAGGAGGTAAGCCTCTCCCCTTATTGACATATGCTGATGATACGGGTTTGATATCTCTAACGGCCAATAGCCTTCAAAAAGCACTGATTGCTTTTACTGATTTTATGACGGCACTGGACCTAAAAGTAAATTTTAGTAAATCTTTTATCATGGTATGTGGTTCAAAACAGACTAAAACGAGAAAATTTGTGGTGAAAGAAAAGATCATTGACAAGGTACCCAATTTTACATATCTGGGGAATGTTTTTAACAACAAATTGAATTGGGACCATTTGATCGTAGCCAGGGTTCAACACACCAGTAGAATCATAGAGGGACTGTTCCGCTTTGCGTGCAAGCCGGGACATAAGCCGGTGGCGGAAATGCCTGTCCGTAGCAACTTATGGGACAGGAGTATGGGGCCATCAAAAAAGCAGCCAAATACAAATCTTGGAAAATACATTTTTGAAAAGATTGTTGATGATTCCCATTAGTTCCCCCACAAAATGTTGTCACTCGGAAGTGGGACTGGACTATGTTAAAGATAGAGTAAACATCGCCCCACTTATTCTATGGGGAAAAGTGTGGACTTCAGAGGAGCTATCATTCTCCAGGGCGATTATTAGAGATTGTATGAATTTGGAAAAGGCCCTGTCTATTCCCTGGCTTTGCTATGTCATAGATACTTTTAATAAGATTGGTCTGAGACACTACTATGATAATCCTGATGGCATACAATCTAATATGAAATTAACCATAAAAAATGCATATTACAACGAATTAAGAACGTCCAATCGGGACGATGACATATTAACTTATGGGCCGTTATGCTATCAGCAATTTTACTTGTCTTTTACTATTCATTCACAATCACGTTTCTTTATGACTAGGTTTCGTCTCTGCACATTGCACTTTCTTGTGGATTTCCTAAACAGGCAAGTTGGTGTGAGAGACTGACTCCCTGTCCTTGTAATAATTTAGCCCAACAAAACACAATGCACTTTATGCTGTTTTTCACAATTTATAAAGATACAAGTGCACGCTTTATTAAGCCTCTTTTGAAGGAAATTAGCCCTTGCTCTTATCAAGAAGGTTTTAATTATTTACGATCTTTGTCCACTGCTGCTATCTGCAGCTCTGTGCTCAACGTCATTAGAACTGCTTTATTAATTAGGAAACTATATGAATGTTGACAACGAAATTGGGTCTCGAGCGATTTTAGGTTCTAAATTTGTTTAATAAACCTGTGATAGACTGAGAAAATGCTGTATATTATTAAAATCTGTTTTCATATTTTAAACTGCGAATCAATATATGTATTCATCCCAATTGTTGTATAGAAAGTTTTAAGTTTTACTTAACAACTTCATGTATGTATGGTACACTTTTATGATTCATATCAATCGAATAAAGTCATTTGAACTTGAACTTGAGTCATGAATGTTTCCATTTTGTTGCTCTACACGGTCAACATGAATTTGAAATCTTATCTTCGCTCTTCTGAGCCAGAGAAACTGAAGGATTAAGAACGTTTCTACTACAGAGACCTTTCCTACTTCTGGAAACGATGAAGTATAAGCCCTTTAGCAGACGGATCGCTGTCAATGATTGATCACCGCCTCCTCTATATCAGCACTTAATCACCAGTTTTACTATATCTTGTTAGTTTAGTAGAGCAAGAGCCCTACAGCATATAAGTAGGCTCCTGCTCCTCCAAACTTAATGATCCCCAAAGGATTTCAGTTAATATTTTAGATTTTGTAATCATAAACTTTGGTCCCTGCTCAAAACAAGACAGTGCTACAAATCTGTTGTGAAGAGACTGTGTGTAAAGCCTACACAATATCACGGTGGCATTCGGGCTTGAGGTGTGCCTGTTATATATAATTCTGCATGCTCTTGTTGTAACCAGTTCATATTCATAATTTCAAATTTAATCGGTCAAAGGGAAACACGATTTTTTATGAAGTACTAAAAGTTGCATTTAATATTTTAAGTGCTGAATGAGTTTTTGCTCTCAACTACATAAAAAAATGAGTGAACTGAAACATACCAAACTTGTTCTGAAACAGAATTGATATACATTTTGACAGTTGATAAAAAGAACGTATTGACAGTCAGTGTATTTGAAAGATATGTTGAAAATAGAAAGCAAATCCCATTGACCAAGTCAGAATTTCTTTCTAACCGTGCACTACACAGTTCTCATATTGCTACAGTCGGACTGCCTTTCACCAAAAGAAAATGTAACCTATACTGTCATAACATGATTCGGTAAGGTCTCAACCATTTTTTAACCTGTGTGAGGGAAATAAACGTCTCAGGGGGCCAAGTTATGGCAAAAGGGTGCACACCCAGCCCAACCAGGGGTAATGCCTTAGAGGTGAAATGCCCCTTTGTCCTCAGAAAAAGGTTTAAACCACCATCCTAGGTTCTGAAACTACTAAACAGTTCTCACACTAACCAAAATAATCCCAAAATAATAATGGGAAACCCACACACACTCACACATAAAATGACTGCCCCAAAGGACTCAGAGGCGTGAGGCTTGTTTGCTGTGCACAAGTAAATAAAATGTGGAGAAGACTCTGGGGTCATGGAGATGAGCACAGTAACGGGCTGTGAAGTTTTCAGTGTAATATATGGTGTGACCTCATTATGTAATACACTTACGAAACAGTCTTGGGTCCAGTCACGCTTGTTTGTAAAACCCCTAGCTCAGCCCTGGGTATCTGTGGCTTTGAGCAGCAAGGCTTAAACAAAGGAACTAGTGTAAAGCATTTAGATGAAATAACAAATAATAAGTCACGACACAAAATAAATTAGACACCAATTTATAAAAGTAGATCATACTGCATTTTTAGACACCAAAAAGAACAAAATCCACTGGAACATTCCAGAGACATAGATATTTAAGTAAAACATAAATTTCTGCTTTTTACTCAAAAGCACAAACAAGCATTGGTAACCATAAAGTTTGGAAACTTAAAACTTTTTTTGAGTTTGTGTTTGACTACTATGGCCTGGACTGGGCGACCAATTCCGACAGGAGGAAGGTCAGGGGCGCCGATAAGGAGTATTTAGGCAGCTACCTGGCAACCAAAGCAGCCTCAATTCCAGTTCCACACTTTATGTAAGCACAGCCATAGACTTCAATGAAGTGGTCAGGATGCTTGGGATAAGGAGGCTACATGTAGGCTCCTGTGGGTGCCAAGTGGTTGACAAGGGGTCACCTGGGGTTACTTCTTACTCCACGGTTCAGTTGTGGCACTGAGGTTGCTGTCCTTTGAAGTCCTCTTTGGTACAGCAGAACTCCAGTACAACTGAGCTACTGGTCTCTGGTCACAGCAGGTCCAGCAGTTTCCTTTAGTGAGGGGTAGTGTCCGTCTTGGGTGACCTATCTGAACTCTGATGAATCGGTCAGGTCCGGCAGACTCAGTGCAACTTTTGAGAGTTGAGGAGTGGGCTTCTTGGCTGCACATCGGTGGACAGAGGCGATTCAACAAATCTAGCTACTGACTGACCAGAACGGGCTACTTCAGCTTGTATGGCCCTTGTGCTGGAACAGGGAGTCAGACTGACTCTTGGAGTTCATGTTGTCCGTTTGGGGTTCTGAAGTGACTTTTCCACGAGGCAGGCACTACAGGCATAGACTTCTCTTTGATAGCATAAGGAGCAGCAATTGCAGTCCAGCTGCCGGTGCAGCCTCTCCTGCCAGGTGCAGAGGCAAGCAGGGTAGTCCTTCTTCAGTCCTCTCTCCAGTCCAGACGTGATCTGGGCTATGGGTGCCAAGGGTGCCATATTTATGCCCAGAAAGTTCCCTAGTGGGATGCAGTGGCCACTGTCCAATGGGCTACTAGGTTCCGCTCCGTCTTATGACAACTTCCGGCTATGTGTGGCATCTAGCTATCCCAGGATGCACTATTCAGCCCATTCCCAAGATGTCTGAGCCCCTCTCTTGCTGTGTTGAACTTGGTAGCCCACCACAGAGGTGGAGCTTCCTGAGGGTTACATGCCCAGGGAAAAAAAACAGTTTGGTACCTGGTCTCCCCTCTCTGTTCCTGCCAGGAAACAACCTTTACAACGCAGTCATTACAACGCACTACCTTTACAATGCAGTCATTACAATGCATGTCACTACAACGCATGCCATTACAATGCATTATACGGTAAGTAATGGGGAATAGTAATTTTTACCCCTACACTATCCAACACTCACCCTACTGTTGCACTCACTGGAGTGGGAATAGTAATTTATACCCCTACACTATCCAACACTTACCCTACTGTTGCACTCACTGGAGTGGGAATAGTAATTTAACCCCTACACTATCCAACACTTACCCTATGTGGCCCTAAAAGTAATATGTATTGTAATGGTATGCGTTGTAATGGAATTTGTTGTAAATGTCGTTTCTAAAAATGCGTTGTGATGGTATGCATTGTAAAAACATGCGTTGTAAAGGATGTTACGATGTAAAAACTGCGTTGTAAAGGCATGCGTTGTAAATGTTTGCATTGTAACGTCATACATTCGTTCCTGCCATCAGTTGTCTACCAGAGGAAAGGGGCAACCCTTCCTGAGTGTGGCTTCCATTTACCTATCAGAGACTCCTTCTCCTTCGTTGGGCTGAGTGGCAGAGGTAACACCTCTCTCAGCGGCAGGCCTCTATTGTTCCTGTGCTGGCAAGTTGTCCACACTCCTCTCCAGGAGGGTAGAAAGCTGTCTAGTAGTCAGCATCTGTGAATGGTCACTGAAGAAACTGGGCAAAAGAGTTGCGACTTTTCAAAAAATTGCTTTTCCTTAAAAGTGACATTAAATTAGAGTTGGGTTTAATGCCATGATTAGTTTAATACCTTGAAGTACCCATTTTGGTCGTCCTATTCAAAAGGTATGACAGCTGAGGGTTCAGTGTGCAACTCTGTGCTTGCTAACAAGACCACCAGCTTTCGCACAGTAAAAACAACACTATGAGGCTTTTACTGTTAAGACATATGAAAATACATGGCCCACTTAATATACAGCTCTTTGCCTTAAGGCTCCATAGGCCTTCCTTCGGGAAGACATATATTTTATAAAGGAAGTTTGGGCTTTGCCTCTGGTTTAAATGGCAAATTTGAACTAGCAGTATTAAACTGCTCTTCTATACGCTGTGGCAGGCTGGGAGCCACATTGGACTTTGTCACACTCAGGGTGGCACAATCAGAACTGCAGCCCTGGGTAGATACTTTAACTTACAAGCCCTGGTACTATATACCAGGGACGTATGAGTAAGTTAACTCATGGCAATTGGGGGTAGCCAATTCAACATATTATTTTTAAAGGGTTATCACACTGGCACTGAGGTCTGCTTAGCAGGCCTCTGGACCTCTGAGAGTAAAAAAAAAACAGTAGCATCAGCCTGTAACTTTGAGGGTAATAAATGCAAAAAGGAGGCATTTCCTTACACTGGCCTAATACGATGCTGCACACTCAGAGTCCACTGCACCTGACCAATGGATGAGCATAGCAGGTTCTGGTGTTGCAGTGTATGGGACACATCACAATATATATCTATATCTATGTCTATATCTATCTATCTATCTATCTATCTATCTATATATATATATATATATATATATATATATATATATATATATATACACATACATACACATATACATATACATATATATATATTTATGTTTGTGTAATATCGTTTTCTTCCTGTGTATGATCTGAGCTAATGAGAAAATTTGCAAGTATGAAAATCACAAAAAAGATTTCGAATCAAGTAACATTGTGATTATCAGTTGCCTTGTTTCCTTTAGGTCTTTTTTGAATGAATGATAGCAAGTTCATCACGGGTGATAACTGTATTGTTTATATGGTAAAGGCTTCTAGAAACACTGTATAGCTTATTAAGACTTTGATCATCCAATGGTCTAATCTAGGGTAGATGAATATACTTTGCCTTTTCAGATGAGTAGCAACTACTGCCATACAATGGAGAATGTGTGGATTTTAGGCCAAAAAGAAGGACTTCCTATGAATAACAGTGGTTATCGACAAAAAACCTCAGGAAATTCCATTGCTTTCTGCTAATGGAACATCAAAGCATGAATCCGGAAGAACCACAGTACAAATCAAGTCTCCTTAATGGAGTCGAGTCAAATTGGGTGAAAACTCTGGGCGCGGATTTCAGCCCGAAAGGTAGCACCTTGAATAGATAATGGTACCCTGCCACCTCGAACCTGAGAATGCATCGATGCTTCTAGTGTATGGGAATATGAAAGTATGAATCCAGAAGATCTAGGGAGGTCATATAATCTCCTGTATCAATGAGTAGTATAATTTCAATCCTTAAAGGTTGACTTTTGAAGAACTTGTTTAACAACCTGAGGTCCACAATTTGCCTCCATTTTCCTTTCTTCTTCTTGATTAAAAAGAAATAAGAGTAGAAGCCCAGGTTGCGTTGACTGTGTGGCACCTCTTCGAATGCTTGTTTGGAGAGAAGCAAACTGATTTTTTTTAGAAGTGCTAGATGACGATGTGCAGTCTTTTGTGGAGGTAAATCTTGAGGCTGTTGAAGAAATTCCAGGGTGTTACCATGATGGAATACATCTAACACCCATTTTTCTGAAGAAATGATTTTCCATTGAGCGAAGAATTTGGAGAAAGTTGAAGCTAATTGAAGTGGGACTGCAGTGACAGGTGCCAGTGAATCCTCATTGTCATCTGTTGGCATCATGAGATTTCTATCCGGACGCGGGATGTCTGCATGCTGGTGCTCTAGTATACGCTGGCGTTGAGGTTTGATGAAAAGACTGCTTGGAATATTGCAGTCAAAACCCTTGCTGGTAGTAGGTTTGAAAACGCTGCTGGAGCCGAGGTCGAGAAAGAAACTGACCTGTACCTCTTCCCCAGAAAGAAGAACAGTTCTTTTGTTGCATATTAGTTAGGGATTTGGCCGTGTTCGTGTCTGACTTTATCGACTGCAGCACCTCATCTACGTGTTTGCAGAAGAGGTATTCGCCGTCAAACGGCATATCCAGCACTTTAGCCTGAACCTCAGGGCGGAATGTTGTTGCTCCAAGCCATCCCTGTCGCCACAACACCACTGCCCCCACCATTTGCCTAAAGGCAGTAGAAAAAATGTCAAGCGCCACATAATGTCCGAAGAGGCTCTGTCTCCTTCTAATAGAATGTCTTTTACCTCCTTCTTCTTATCCTCTGGAAGATACTCCAGCAAGAGGGAGATGTGGGACCACATTTGCCGGTCATATCTCCCGAGGATAGCCATGGCATTGGAGCCCCTGATGGCAGTAGCTGCCAGCGTGGAGAATCTTTTGCCAATGTTATCCAACCGGTGCCCTTCCTTGTCTGGTGAGGCAGCACACGGTGATGCAGTATTCTTGGATCTTCTTTGGGCAGCCTGCATAATAACAGAGTCAGGACGGGGATGACCAATGAGGCAAACAGGAGAATCTTAAGGTGCCCTGAATTTTTTTACCCAATTTCGGGATAACAGCAGGAACGGAGGATGGCGTCTTCAATATTTTCAGGCCTTCCGCCCACAGGTAATCCACTATGGGGATGGCTCGGGTGGAGCGCTGTGTAGTAGCCTTAAAATCATATAAAAAACACTCCGTCTGCTTGACAGGCATAGGTAGATCAAAATGCTGTGATGCCCTCTCTAAGAGATCATGAAAACTGCTGATATCCGCAGGTGGAGTATCAGCCATCGGCAGAGTAAGAGAAGGTGGTATGTGCACCACATAGATGTGCCATTCATCCCGGACATCCGGGTCCAACTGCAGCTCTCCCTCTTCTAGCTGCTGGTCACCACAGTCATGTGCCTGGGCAGGAATTTGCAAAGGTGGTAGATTTTTGTGCTTTGATGCTATAGGTGCAGCCTGCAGATCTGGAATGACAATAGGTACTTCCTGTGTAGGAGGTGGCTGCTGACTACCGTTAGCCTCAGGAAAACTCTTGTAATAATCACTGAGCATCAAACACCGGTCAGTGACCAACAAAATTGGGATGCTGATGTTCGACTCCCGCTGATGCTCATTCTACTGTTCCTCATATGGCTAATGTTCTTGAAATGTGTCCAAGCGCTGAACGCTGGGATTTCCTGTTTCAGAGAAGGAATATTCACCCTCTCTATGTAGAAGGATCATCTAGTGCTTCCTCGTCCTCAGATTCCTGCAACTTGACTCTTAGCTGCAAGGGGCTATATGCATGACCATAAGGTCCCTCCTCCTCCGATTCCTGGAAGTCCAAGAGATGATTAGGGGGCAATGGAGAAATCTTAGAGAAGTCCTGTAAAAGGGATGGGATCACCTTTGGAATAGCCATGTCTTTTCCCTTTGTCAACGGGATTGGACAGGCTACAATTGATGGTAGAACTGATTGCAGCGTCACAGTGGAAATGCTTGTCGACAGTGTGGCACCGAGCAGGACCGTCGACAGTGAAGCTCTCGTTGACGGCGTAACAGCTGCCGCCGACGATGACACCACCACTTTTGTCTTCGATGACGCTACGGCCGTCGTCATCATAGAAGTCGCCCACGAGACCGTCAACGGCGTGCCTGATCCGGTGGAGATGGAGGTCGTAGACGAAGAGAGTCTCATTGATGAGGTCATCGACGGGCGGATTTCTCCTCGTGAAGCCTCTTTGAAAGGCGTATGCAGCACAGATGGAGGTGCAGAGCCAGCTCTTTGCTGTGCGTGAGAGGTGCCAGGCTGCTCTTACTTAGCCCTCTTCTCTTCAAGACCTTTCCTTACTTTGAGATCTGGATTTTTTAGGATCTCTTTGGGAAATCTGCCTTCCTTTTCTTGGAGGAGGTATCGGCCTTCTCCTAACTCTCAGAGTCGGATTCCTTAGCAGACTTTCTCTTTTGTAGCCAGAGAAGCAGCCTTCCCTCA
This sequence comes from Triturus cristatus, assembly GCF_964204655.1. Lineage (NCBI taxonomy): Eukaryota > Metazoa > Chordata > Amphibia > Caudata > Salamandridae > Triturus > Triturus cristatus. The sequence goes on along the minus strand of NC_140593.1, from coordinate 677,571,087 downwards.
CGGTCTTTGAGGGTTTTTGAAGAGAAAGTACAACAGTACTTACATTCTCTGGGCTAATGGTCCGGATGCAGACAATACAGGCATTCCTTATGATGTCCACAAGTCTTGCAGGGCCTAAACAACCCTTTTTTAGACTCAGACATTTTGAAGAAAACAACAAAGGTAGACTCACTGGTCCCAAACTGTACCTCAGCTGAAGAGATGGCCGTAGAAAATTAACTGCAAGCTGGAAGTTCAAAAGGGTGAAGTAGTTCTAAAGTTGAGGAAGCTGCTTTTAGAAACATCCATCAGAAGAACAAGGGGCAGATTTTGAGTTTGAAGGAGAGGATACTCCGTCACAACAGCAATTTAGAGGTGGGCAGACTGACAGTATGTCGACAATTTAGCTTTCTCCACCTCTGATGCCAACATACATCTTCGATGGCCTGACACAGTACATGCTGTCAGAAGTAAGCCATCTGACCTTCCACCAAATTTAGAGTGGGTGGTTGGATGGCTTTAATTTTGAGCTGTCCGTCACCATGAGATGAAACCTGGAAGTGGAGGGCAGTAAAAATAGACAAAAATAAACCCCACCCATGGTGTGGGGGTCGTTAGCTGAACTTTTTTCAAAAGCAAACTCCCTGTTTAGGAGTTTATTTTTGAAAAAAAGTAAATCTTTGTACAAATTTGACAGCCCCACATCATGTTTCATGGAGCCATTCGTCAAAATGTTACAACTTTGATAGGAACATTGTAATGTTAAGAGATGACTGTGTGGCAACTATAAGTTTGGGGGACCGGATGTCCATCAGGGTGACTATTTAAATGTATTTTCTGTGGCCCTGACAGGCATTAGTGCATCTTCCAAAGTCTATATAAGGTCCTAAGTTACTTAACTTAGGAATCAGATTGCGTGTTTTATGCTCTGGATATGAGTTCACGGATGGCTAATAGATATATACAGGAGAATGAAATTAGAGTGCAGGGTAGGATTGTATGTGGCTCTGCTCTGTCTCTTTTGGGGCACTATGAAATTAACACAGAGCCACAAGGCACCAACTACAGATGTGCAGGAGCACTGCTAATGAATTCTCCAGAACCAATCTGGGGCCTGTGGATATTCTGATAAGTGAGGAATATCTGGGTTGCTAGAGTATTTACTAGAAAGAGTGTTACCAAAGGTAATCAACTTGTTTTTCAGGGATGTCCTCCCAGAGAATTTAAGGATTTAAACAGTGACATTTTTGCAGGAGCCAATTTAAATTTCAGTTTCGTAAAATGCCAAGTCTCAAGCTAAAGCAAATCGTAGAGGATTTGGCCCTGGAGAAATGCGAAAACAGGGCTTCAGGGGGATGCTTCTTGGCCAGCCCAATGCAGATTTTAATACAGAGAACTATCCAACTTGACAGGCTTATCTTTTTCACTGCCTCCCATTTCCTGCTGCACAGAAACCCACAAGGAGCTGATCATCAATGCGATTGTCTCTTGCACATGCAATGTAGAAGCTTAGATCCTTCTTTGGGTCAAGTCCATGGAGCATATCCTCCTCTTTCAAGGAGAGAAGCAGAGTAAAAACTCATGCTTAAAGGATGCGCACATGATAAATTTCAAAAGCAAGTTCAGATATCACTGGGGCAGAGAAAATGGTTTAGAGTGAATATGTCAATATTTTTTTATAAACGCATCAGAATTGGTGACTTAAAGACTGTTGGTCAAGCAAAGACAGATAGGCCTTGCTGCGCTAAAGAAAGAGCAAGGAGAAGAACATTGAAAAGTCTAGCTTGTAACGGGTTAGTATTTAGAGCACAAAATCAGGCAACAAACGCTCGTCCCAGCATATATTGACTTTGTGGAAGGGCTCCTGGCAGGAAGAATGATATCCCTCACTCTCGGTCAGCAAGTCAAATGCATTTAACTGCCACTGCTCAATCTCCACACAATAAGGTAAAGTGGTGGAGACTTGGATACCTGGCCGTGCCCTCTTGCTGAGACAGAATGTCCTCCAGAAGTAGAAGCCTGATCGGAGGACAAATGCTCATGCTCAAGAGCTCTGGGTATCACCCTCACCTGGTCCAGTCTGGGGGAGATAAGAATGACTTGGGCCTTGATTTTACTCAGAACTCGAGGCAGTAGAGGTAGCGGAGGAAATGCATACAAGAGCCCTTCCTTCAAATCCAGTCAGAACATGTCTCCTAATAAGTGCCTTGAACGAAACTCCAGTGTGCACAATTTTTAACACTGGGTGTCCTGGTAGTGGCAAACAGATTTAGCCAGGACATACCCCACTGCTCGAAGATGCATCTCGGGATGAACATGCCATTGCCAGATGGTGTCCACTCTGTTCATCTGCTCTGGCACTCAAAGACCCCACCAGATGGATGTTGACCAAGAAAATGTTCTCTAGTCCAGCCACCTCCAGAGGCATAGAACCTCCTGACATAGGATCCAGGACCCCACTCCACCCTGCTTGTTGCATACCACATAGCGGCTGAGTCACAAGCTTCCCTTTGATGGATGGTAGGAAAGCTTTCAGAGTGAGAGGGATCACTAAATGCTCCAGAAGAATGATATGGAGCTGATTCTCTTTGGAAACCAAAGACCTCATCTCCGCCACTCCAAAATAGCTCTCCCAACCCAGCAGTGATGTGGCTATTACTATATTAAACTCTGGTATATTAAATGAATAAGTAGTTTATTAGTCAATTAAAACCATAAACAAAACCCTGTAAAAATATTTACCTAAATCGGTTCAAAACATTTCAACTATCAGCAGCAAACCATTTCATATCTTAATCATTAAACAATTTGATTATTTGCATCCCCTCATAATCACCAATCGGAGTATGCACCAATAAGCTCATTTTGGGATGGTTCAGAAAGCGAGTAGTCCACCATACCTGCCTACAATTTAAAAGAATTTATCGATCACAGACCAACTTTTTCATATCTTTCTTAAGGAGCACGCATATGAAATGCCTATACATACAGTGAGGCACAGTTAAAATGCTACTCTGGTATATTAACGTCTGCTATAGGAGAGATTGACTTTTAAGTGCCACCACAGAAGATCCTCAACCATCTCCTGCGAGATTTGGATGGAGTCTGAGAGACGTCCATGATGCTGGGCACCCAATGGGATTGGAGATGCTAATGCAGGGCCTGCAATGACACTTGAAATTTCGGATTAGAGCTGCACCAGGCCAGGAGCCCAAGAAACCTCACAGCCGTCCTCACTGAGACCCAGGACCAATCCTGAAACATCGGGATCATATCCTGAATGTCCCAGACTCAATGTGGTGGAGGAAAGGCCTCAAAAAGCCACGGTTTCCAGAACTGCCTCATGAATGTAAGTCTCGGCGCAGGGCTCAGGTGGAGCTTCGGCTCATTGATGATGAAATATAATGATGTCACAAATTCATCCGTCCACCTAAAGGTTGTCTATGACCGTCTGCATTGCATCTGCCTTCAGCAGCCAATCATCGATGTATGGGAATATTTGGACTACTCGCCTCCAAAGATGGGCAGCCACCACTGCCATAACTTCCGTGAAAATCTGAAAGACTGAGGTAATGTAGTAAATTGAAAGTGTTCATGGCTCACCTTGAGCCACAAGGAAGATGGGTATATGGAAAAAGACACCATCCAGTCTCATACGTCTACAGTCTCTAAGCCAAAGTGAGCTTTTTGAACCTGTCCTCCCTCAGAAAGGTGCTCTGCGGAGATCCAAAACCAGGCTGATGGCTCTGTCCTGTTTTTGGGAGCAGGAAGTAGCACAAGTAGCATCCTCTTCCTTTCTCTGAGTTGGCCATCTATTTCTTTGCAACTTTGGTTGACTTCCTACAACAGAATTGCAGAGTGCTCCTCCAAAAGCTACTTCAACGTGGGAGGATGGTGTGGAGGAAATGAAGGGCTGGGCATAGCCCATTTAAACAATCTGTAAGACCCATCTGTCCAACATGATGGATCTCCAGTCGGGGAGGAAATACCATAATCTGCTTTTAACCAGCCAAGCATGCGCCTGAGAGGGCAAACTAAAGGATCCTAACAACCGTTGCAGCAGGGAAGAAAGAACTGGAGGAGTGCTGTTCCTGATGAATGGAAACTGTTTCTGTTGGTGCAATGTCTGTGGCATCGAAATTATTGGGTTGGTTAATGCAGTACAGGTTATTGGGCTAGCACTGTCTGTGAGCTAGCCTCTTAGAATAGTCCTTGAAATTCCTGTGTTGATGAGTAAATTGCTTGGCTGGTGTCCATAGTCCCAAGAATTGAGCTGTGGTGTGACTATCCTTGAATCATTCTAGCACAGAGTAAGTTTCTTCTCCAGATCACCTGGAGCTGTTAAAGAGCATATCCATTTAGACTGCTTGCACATATGCCGAAAAATCGGTCTGATGACAATTAAAAAAGTAAAAAGATGGACCATCTGCAATAGACTTCCACAACTGTCGCCTCTACTGGATAGAAAATGTGAAGGGCTTGCTAATCTGAAAAAAATCCAGGGTCAGATTTCACAGCTCACATAAGTAATGCAGAGTTCTTTCATCCCAACAATTCCAAGTGCTAAAAAGAGGGAAAGGGTAAAAAAAAGTCACCATATGCCTGCTTACTGCACAAACATGCTAATACTGCCCCCATAAAATGCTTCACTATCCTGCAGATGAACACTGATATTGCACCATTAAACATACGGTGGTCTAACTGATGACTGCTGGTACTGTCCCACAAAAGGTATAACAACCATGCTGAGAAATATTAGTACTATCCACTGCAACATGGCAGACCTGCGCAGAAGTGTTAGGACTATCCATTCAAAGTAGAGCAACCCTGCTAATAAGCACTGGCACTGCCCATTACATACATGCAACCTGCTGATATATGTTCCAATAGGCCATTAAATCCTATTAGTATCCGTCACTATGGTTTCTAAACCTTGCATCTTAAATAAATACCAGCATTTGTAAAGCGCACAGCTACTTCCGGAGAGGTGTCCCGGCGCTGGGGGCTGTCGGGAAGATTAAGCGAGCTAGTGCCCAGAGTCACATGGTGCTGGGCTAACCTACCATCAGCACCAGGGATCGAACTGTGAACCCCGTGGTCTGGAGTCAGGCATCCTGGCCGCTGCGCCACACCTCTTCCACAACCCCCATCTCCCTTAACCAACTGAGCAATGCTGGCTCTCAAAATAATTTTTTCTATTTGCAGCATGGCGTATGATGTAGGTGACACCAGAATGTCTGATATATCATAGGTACTGTAGACAAAAGAGGGTAGAAAGCTCCACGGATAATGCTTCAAGGTACAGTAGTCATTACTCTTTCTATTCGAGGCACACTTTTTTAAAAATAGTGTAGCTATTTCTCAGAAGGTATGGTCAGGTTGGATAAATCAAAGGATATAACTGAATACTCTCACAGACATAGAATTGCAATGCCCTTGCTAAAAGGCCCAGAAAAAGTAATGTGACTGGTGTCAACTTCCAATTGCTGATGGATAAGCTTCGGAATACATTTCAAACCCTTAATGGAACTCGCCCTCAGTTTTGTTTCTGCTCTATGTGCCTTTAAACAGAACATCTAGCTATTTTTGCATAAAGCAAGCCAACACCTGTTAACATCAGTTATAGACAATGAATACCCACTCCTTCAGCACTTACAGAAGCTAGTCAAATTAAACATTGAATGGACCACAAAAAAAAGAAAACAAAATCAATTTGAAGCACGGATTAAAAGAACACCTGAGGAAGAAGGAAATGGCTGGTTAGAAAAAGCCATGACTGCTGTCCATAATGAGAAATGAGCGTAAAGAATACTATAGGAGAACTTTCTGAAAAGAGGAGAAGAGAGGTGGAGTTATCATGGACACTTAGGATAATTTGGCATATTTAGTCATCTTGCCTTATCTCTTTAGGATGCTGAAATATTGTTGTTAGTAAAGAAAACAAAGTATTGTGTGATAAACATGGCCTTCAGAGATTTACCTTGCCTCTGTAATACAGTATTTTTTCTTACCTTTTTTGCAGCCAGTAGCAGTTCCACAGCCTTCTCAAACTGACTGTGCTCAATGAAGAAATCTGAGCAGCGGGCTAGCAATGCCGGGTCTGAATTCTCATCAAGGTCCTCAGCAATAAGCTGCAATGCCCCAAACTGCTGAGTAGCAAAAGCCAGCTCCAAGGCTTTCGAGAAGTGTCCTGCCTGCAATACAATACAGAGCATATTATTCTCAAGCTCTTATGTTGATTTTTATTGTTTATGCACCAGCTGTATCGTGCTAATTAACAAGGATAGTCCTTAGCAATGTCACACTTTAGTGTATGCCCCTCAACTTCCTAAATTTAAACACCTCCATATTTCATTCACTTCACAGACAGAAGTCCTTTTTGTCTACATTTCTTCCAATAAAGGAAAAGAATAAAATGCATTTGGCTGTAGATTTATATTTCAGGGACTTTGTTAAAGAGATCATGACTTTTAAGCAACCTATAAACACTAGGTAGTACTAAGGCTTCAAAAACTGAAAGCAAGCTATGAAAGGAAGGTTATTGTGCATAGATAGAAAAGCTGCAACATTGATTCCAACATACATAGCTTTTACTTTGATTTTACTTTTAGAACTTCTTTCATAGTAGGATTACTCCTTAAAAGAACATTGAGGCCATTAAAGATCTTGTGATAAGTATCATCATCAAGATCTTAAAAGGTAAAGGGTGGAAGGGAGACATTTACTACCTCTAAGGATCTCATGTTTGGTAGGTTCCGAGGTAACAACGGGCTTAAAGGATGTGATGAAAGAGATATTTGGTCCCTTTGTGTTTGTTGAAAGTGGTGTTATGAAGGCTGAGGAGTACAAGTTGGCATCTGTAGGATTGACATGGTATTTTTTTATTTTTTGCAGAAGGGAAGTGATACTAATTATAATTCTTCTCCAGAACATATTCATTAAGATTATTTTTTTCTGTCAGTAGTGGCCTGATTTGCCTCCAATCCTCAGCATTACAATAGGCAGTTTGCCTTGGAAAACTGCATTACAATCCCGATTCACAGCATCGAAGGATGACAACTTCAATGTTGAGAAGGGTTGTTGGTGAAGAAGGTTAACAGGTAAATGGAATGTGCTTTGCAGGCAACTTGGTCAACGTTTAAGGAACCATAGGCACTGATCAGGAAGTACTGATAATAGAGAAGATGCCACAGGAACCTATACGTTATATTATGTTAAGTATTCAGAATCAGAATTCTCTTTATTCGGCTGTGAACAGCCATAAGTGTGCAAGACGTGCAAAAATAGCAATAAAATGAATAAAAGTTATTAAAACATGCAAGTAAAATACATAAAATCAGCAGGTTTGGGATATTAATGACCAACAATCAGGATAAAAACCGGCTATGACGAAGAAAATCGAAATTAAAACAGAGTCAAGTACTGATTCATCGATGTCCTGAAATTAATCTAAAATCATTGACCTCGGTGGCCTGAGGCGTCAAGATGGCGGTCGCACTCTAAGAGTGCTCCTGGACCCCTCCGTCATCCGCCTTTCATCCAGCGTTGTTGGCCCCCACCTGGACCTCCTACCTGATTGCTGTGTCTCTCCGACTGGGGGTGTCCCTCCTCCGGCGTTTTTCTGGCGAACTGGTGGCGTTGGGGGCTCCATCTGGCCCGGGGCCTGCTGCGGCCTGCGGATCCTGCCAGCGCAGCCTCCAGGGACCTGGACGCGGCGCGTGGGGAGAGGCGATGCGGCTGGGGGCGGGGCGAGGCCTGTAATCCCGCACCCGTGTGGAGCCTGAATCCCCCGTCCTGGTGGAGCGACGGCCGCCGGCTTCTTCTGACGTGTGGCGTCCGGCGGCCTGCTGTCCTCGCGGGCGCGGCTCCCAGGCATTGGGGCCGCTTTCTTGGAAATTCCGCGGTGCGGCAGAGGGCGTCCCAGGCAGGGCGGCGCGGCGCCCAAGGCTTCGGATTCGTCCTGGGCCCCTTCTTCACCGCATCTGGGGCCTGCATGTGCATCGCGGTGCGCCCGGCCTTGACTCGGCCAGCACATCGACTGGCGCCGGAGCGGTGGTGGCGGCCTCTAGGACCAGTGACCATCTGCGCTAAGGACTTTGAGGAGGTGAGTCCCGGAGGGGGGGGGGGCATCGGCAGCCGGACCGGGCAGCGGCTGCAAGGCGTGGGTGCGGGGCGCCGCCGCCGCCCTCCCAGTTCCCTGTATGTAACTCTGTGGCCTCTGGTGGGCCTGCCTGATGCCCGTGCTGCCAAGGTGTTGCGGGTAGCGGCACTGGGGGGTCTGCACGGTGCATGCGGCCCCCGCTTCGGGGCGGCTTGCGGCTCTGGCGTGGCGTGGTCCAGTGGGCTCTGGTTCGGCCAGCATATCGGCTGTCGTGGGGAGACGTGAAGAAGCGTGGTGGCATCCTCCGAGGTCTGCGGGGTGAGTCGGCTGCGGATTCGGGCAGCGGCGCTAGCGAAGGCTTTGTGCGCCGCCCTCCTGCACATCCTAGGGCGTCCTGAGGCTCGTGGCTTACATATGTGAGTGGGCACGGCCCTCGTGATCAAGAATGCAGGGTCTTTGACTGTGGGTGCAGAGGCTCGGAGGGGGCAACGGCTTTTGTGGAGGCTGCGTGACGCCTGTTGCTCCTGACCCAGGAAGGGTCTGTCCTCCCATGTTACGGACTAGCCAGTAGGTGCTGCTGACCCTACGGTGGGGTTCCGGCTGCGCCGACGTGGCATTTGGGTGCGGGGGGGGTCCCGGGTGGCCCGGAGGACCCTGGGCGGTGGGATCGGCTGTCAACTTCATCCTGGAGGCAGGACCCGTCCAGCAGCTGCCCACTTGATCGGAATCCCACAGACTCCGACGTCCTCGGTGACAGGGCAGACTCTCTCGAGTATGGGGAGGGATAGGGGGCCCAAGTCTACACCGGCCTCAACGCAGACTAAAATGGACAGGTTCACCACCTCCGAGCGGGAGCCTTCCCGGGGAGGTGGGAGGGGACCGCCCCCACCCCCAGAGAAAGACCAAGACACCATCCTCCAGGCCATCAAGGCCTCACAGGTATCGGTGGAGGGGAAAATTGGGGAAATCAAAGTGGATGTATCCCTCCTCCGACAGGATCTTCGCAACGCCACCGCACGGCTGTCCGAGGCCAAATCCCGTATATCCACGGCCAAGGGCGACATTGCGCAGCTCAAGGAACAGGTGGCTCATCTCCGCACTCAAGGACTCCGCCTGTGCACTCTGCACAGGGAGCTCCACAGACGGGCCGAGGATGCGGAAAACCGGGCTCGTCAGAACAATCTCCGCTTGGTGGGGTTTCCTGAGGGGGCGGAGGTGGGTCAGGCCGCCACCTTTGTCGAAACCTGGTTCAAGGCATGGATGCCGGGAGGGACCCTTTCGACTTGGTTCGTGGTTGAAAGGGCACATAGGGCCTTGGTACCCAGGCCCCCTCCCGGGCCACCCCCCTCCTATTATTCTCAAAGCTCTCAACTTTAGGGACAGGGACGCCATTTTGCGGGAGGCTCGTGCAGCTGGGCCCCTCAAGTTTCAGAACCATGTCATCATGATTTTCTCGGATTACACCAGGGAGGTCCAGGACCTCCGGCGTTCGTATGTGGATGTCAAGAAGAAGATGCGATCCTTGGGCCTCCAATATCAACTTCAGTTTCCGGCACGCCTTCGAGTTATCTTCCAGGGCGCGACCCACTTCTTTGACTCACCACAGGCGGCCTGGACATGGCTGGCTGAAGAGTGTCTGCTACGCCAACAAAGCGCCCCCTCCCTGGAGCGCCGGAAGTCGCGGCTCGAGGGCCAAAGAGAACCGGGACGCCAGCGCCGACGTCGGATCTTCTGTGCTCCGGTCCTCGAGTGCGGCAGTTCAGGGCCCTGGGGGGTCCTCCAGCCGGTCGGGCTCTCCGCCCTGCAGCGGACATCGTTCCTCCGAGCCCCCGCCAGGCGGGTCCCCACTAAGGGCCCAGGCGGACTCAGACCTTTCCCGTACACCTACTTTTTAATGGTGCCACTGTTCGCACTTAACGTATCTCCACCGGGAGGGAGGTAGCGGTCACTAGATCCCTGGGGTGTGCCGGTGGGTGTCCACAATGTTAACGCTGATGTACTGCTTATCTGTTCTTCAGGAGGGGTCCACCACGCAACCTATACGAGCGTTCAAGTTTATTTTTGTTCCAAAGGGGTCGACAGATGCTTCCGTTCCTGAAGTGTAGGGTGGGGGGCAGGTTGGGTTGGGGGGGTTTCTTTGTTGTTGTGGGGAGTCAGTAATCTACACTCCCACGGTTTCATGTTGTTTTCTGTTGTTTTACCGCACCACCGCTCACTCGACATTTGGTCTCCTTGGCACCTGCGTCCACTGCTCAGGGTCCGTCCCACCAGCGCGCCTTCATGTTTCCTCCCGGCCTCGCCCCAGCCACTGGCTTTTCCAGGCCCCAAGAACTTTTGTAATGGTCTTCGGCCCCCATGAGTGATATGTCTTCCCCGAAAGCAGCCCTTCATATTTTATCCTGGAGCGTTAATGGCCTACTAGACCGTCATAAGCGATCGGCTGTATTACGTTATGTACAGCGCCTCAGCATAGACGCGCTTCTGCTTCAAGAAACTCACCTTATGGGGAATCATTGCCCCTTTCTGGCGCGTTATGGTTATGACAGGGTGTGGCATTCGGACTTTGCTCGCGGCTCGAGAGGCGTGGCTATAATACTGAAGCGTACTTTTCCCTTCGTGCTGATGCAAGTCATTCACGACCCACAAGGCACGTATGTGATAGTATGCGGTACTTATGGGGGCACCCCCCTTAACCTTGTTTCTCTGTACTCACCCCCATCAATGCTTGCCGCGACTCTACGACAATCCTCCACCCTGCTACCCACCCTTTCCCTGGGGCCCACAGTCATTGGGAGGGATTTTAACGCGGTTTCTGCCCCACTTGTTGACACGATGGGGACCCCGTCCATTTCCAGGATGGCCCAGGCGCGACAACTCACGAGCTGGGCTGAAGCCCACGGACTCTGCGACGCATGGTGGATCTGGCATCCGGGCGCTAAGCAGTTCACGCACACTTCCGCGGCACATCACACGCAAGCACGCATAGACTCCATATTTATCCCGTACACGGTTTGCTCCAAGATCCAAGACATCCGTATACTTCCGAGAGGTATCTCTGACCACTCCCCTGTTGCTCCTCCTCACAGGGACTCCCCCCACTCCCGCCCCATGTGGCGGCTGCATGCTTGGTTTCTTCAAGAGAAGGACTTCCAAAAGGTGGTGGGAGGGGAGCTGCAGGGCTACTTCGTTACTAATGAGGGTTCTGTTTCATCTCCGGATACATTGTGGGAGGCGGGTAAGGCCACTATTCGGGGCTTCGCCAAGGGTCATGTCCAGCGGCAGCGTCGGGCGAAATTGTCGCAGATTACTTCATTGGAGGCACAGGCCTTGCGCCTTGAGTGCGCCCCCTCCACAGTGGGTGACCCGACTCTGGAGCGGCGCCTTGCCAGTGTTCGAAGCGAAATCAAACATCTCTCGTTGGAAGCGGCCACGCTCATGTGGAGGTCGTCTGTGGCCAGGGTATACGGATGGGACGATAAAAATGGCACAATCCTACATAGGCTCGCCACGTACCCCAGAGCGAGCCGTATTATTCCTGAGATATTGGACCAAGGGGGGGGGTCGATGCAGCAGTCCCCGGTAGCTATGGCCAGCGCGTTCGCCGCCTTCTACCGCCAGCTCTACGCCAAACGGATCCCAAGTCTGAAGCTCTGTGAGCTGATGGGCCAGACAGTTGCCACTCCCCCTCAACTAGACTCTAACGCCCGAGCTGATCTTGACCGCTCTATCTCCCATGAAGATTAGCAAAGTCATCACATCCACATCACCGGGCAAGACCCCCGGCCCTGATGGCCTTCCCCAGGAATACTATGCAGCCTACCACGCGGTCCTTGTGCCCCGCCTCGCAGACCTATATGCCGAGGCCCTGGAGAGAGGTTCCTTTCCACCTGAAACCGATATGGCCACTATTGTGGTCCTCCCAAAATCCCAACCACCATCTCCACACTGCTCTGACTACCGTCCTATCTCCCTTATCAACACAGACGTCAAAGTGTTTGCTGCGATCCTCGCTCAACGGCTGAAGCCCTACCTCGCCGTGCATTCGGACCAATGCGGTTTCATGCCCCAACGCGGCACCAAACATTGCCTCCGACGCCTGCACTTGGCCCTGGCCCACCGACACGTCCTTTCTCCGTATTTGGCACTCCTTCTCATTGACTTCGAGAAGGCGTTTGATTTGGTGGATTGGACGTACCTCAATGACGTGTTGGAAGCAATGGGCTTCGGCCCACGCTTCCGTCAGCTGGTTGGGGTATTGTATATCCGGCCTCGGGCACGAGGTTTTGTCAACGGGGTTCTCTCTGACGCCTTCCCCATCCAACGGGGGACGAGGCAGGGCTGCCCACTCTCGCCCCTTCTCTTCGCTCTGGCGAAGGAGCCTCTAGCCGCCCTGATTCGGTCTGAAAGAATTGTTCGGGGTGGGAGTGGCCCGACTCTACAGTGGATAAGATTGCCCTTTATGCAGACGACGTCTTGCTTTTCTTAACCGACCCTGCACAGTCGGGTCCCCGCTGTCTCCAGATTCTGCAGTCCTTTGGGCAAACCTCTGGCCTCCGCATGAACGCCAATAAGTCGCTTCTTGTCCCGCTCCATCTTTCTAGAGAATGCTTCGACTGGCAGTCTATGATACCTCTTCGGCGTCAGTCCTTCAAATATCTTCAAATATCTCGGGATATGGGTCACGCTCCTCCCGGAACTGGGATGGTCTCAACGTCACCCCGCTTGTGAAGAAGGCTAAGGCAGATCTACACAAATGGCAGACATTGCCGCTGAACACTCTGGGGAGGGTCACCTTGTTTAAAATGCTGATTCTCCCCAGATTTCTTTATGTGCTGCAGAACACCCCCTTTTAGTTTCCGAGGGTGTGGTTTCGAGAGATTGACACTTTGGCCGCTAAATTCCTGTGGGGGGGGGGGTGGGAGGGCCCGGATGGCGTTGCGTACCTGTCAGATTTCAACATTTGATGGGGGCATGGGGATGACGCACTTATACCTCTACTACCTGGCTACTCGGCTGTTGTGTCTTCATGACTGGTTCAATGGAGGGTGGTCATACCCAGCATATAGGCATGAGCTGAGTGAACTCAGCATGCCTCGAATTCAATCCCTTATGTACGGAGAATCCCTCCCGTCCTCCCTGCCCGATGTCACACGTTCCGTGCGCCTGGCCTGGCGGGCTGCTTTAAGGCATACCAAGTGGACGCGCAAACTCACCCGGCACACGCCTCTATGGCACGGCACTTGGCTCCGGGAGGTCAGTGGTCTGCAGGAGTTCCGTCAGTGGGATCTTATCGGGATCTCCAAGCTTGGTGAAGTGTGGGCAAACAGCCACGTGAAATCCTTTAAAGACCTCCAATCCACGTATTCCCTCCACCCATCACAATTTTATAAGTACTTACAGTTGCGGCACGCCCTCCATGTCCACTTGCCAATAGACACTCAGATCCCCGAGTACAGTCCCCCTGAAGCGCAGACCATGTTGGGCGATCTGGGGAGAGGGGGTATTTCACGTATCTACAAGACATTGGTCAACAACACCCCGACCCCGCTCGACCGAATTTGAGACCAATGGGAGGAATGGGTGGGCCCCTGGATGAAGCGGACTGGCGAGACGTTCTTATGTCACCCAGGACAGTCACTGCATCCGCCAAGCTCCGCCTGATCCAACTATACTACATACACGCGGCCTACCTAACCCCACAGCGCCTGTATCGAGCCGGCCTTTCCCCATCCGCTTCATGCGCACGCTGCGGCCAAGATCCGGCTGATTTTTTCCACATGGTATGGGCTTGCCCCCGATTTGCGCAGTTCTGGGGCGAGATTGAAACTGAGCTGTCCGGGGTCCTGCCGTGGGAGGTTCCGCACGACCCACGACACTCCATCTTAGGGACTATGGACGGCCTTGATGGGTCCAGGAACGAGAAGGTATTTTTATAATACAGCCATGGTCGTGGCAAAGTGGGACATAGCCGCCTCATGGAAATGTCCTACACCTCCCAGCTCGGCCGGATGGAGAAAGGGGGTGGATTGGTGCGCGGCACAAGAGAAACCTTTGTACAAGGCACGGGGGTGTCCTGGGAAGTACCGGAGGGTGTGGGGCAAATGGTTGGGTGCCGTGGACTAGCCTGTCCCATCCGCACCTTATGCTGTTCATGGCGGGAGGGCGGTCTGAGTGTCATGTATGTGTTCTTCACGATGAACTGTGTCAATGTCCGTATTCTGCAATGTTGATGCTTTGGTGGTTGCCTTCTCTTAAAACAATAAAAATGTGTTTATCAAAAAAAAAATCATTGACCTCCTGGAGTGGACTGTGGCTTTAAGAAACAGAATCATATTACTACATGTTTCGTCATCTGGTAATGCCAATAAAAAATGATCTGCTTGCATACAAAGCCGTAGATTCCTAAACTTAAAAAATGGTATGAGGAATCTTTTGGTATACATTTAATATTATTCATAGAAGAAGAAGAAATGTAACATAGTTTGTTTATGCAAGTTAGTACATGGGCATTCTCTAGAGTCAAGTTGGGGTTGGTGTCCAGCTGGAAAACAAAGTAAATATTTAATATTCTCAACCCGGAAGCTGATCTATAAAAGACTATCCCACCTCTTATTAGTGTTCTGTAGGAAGTTGGTAGAGATAGTCCCAGGATTAAGATATGAATAATGCTTAACACATGACTTTTGTCTTTGCGCCCTCATCCTCTCTTCTTTGGTTTGTTCTAGCAGCAAGACTTAAACCTGCTTTCTAACAGAGGCTTCTATCTAAAAACATATCAGTCAATCCAATGGCTTCCAGAGATTTTTTGACGTGCGCTAACCAGGTGATCGAAAGACCCTTATCGCAAGCCAAGCCGTCTAAAACTATCTCTCTAGTTAATTTTGCTTCTTTTGAGATCCAGATAGAAAACCACAAGAGGATTGGCAGGCTACGGATAAAGTCGCTCAGTAAGTCTAAGCCTAGTTCATTGTGGCAAATGAAGTTGGAGGTAGACAAAGGACAGTACTCTCTGACAAAATCCAGTTTTTCCTTCCATTATGGGGCAGACCCCATATGTCTGCCCCATAAGTTGCTATAGGGACGCATTGTGCTGAATATATTTGCAAGAAAGATGTGAGAACCCTCTCTCCTTTGGGTGACAGGAAACTTAGCAGTGAGCCAACAGCTTTAAAAAACGTAATCCTACTTTGTACAATATGTGCAGACCATGTCCCAGAGGAGCTGAAAATTACCCCAGGTAAGTTTGGATCACAAGTCATTATGAAAGACTTAGTAAAGTTAGTTGTAAATCCAGATTGGCCATAAAATTGACAATGGAGTGCACTAGATGATGCAAGGCTTTACGGGTGTGAGCAATTAACACCACGTTATCCACTTATAATAATGCTGATAGGGGGCACCATTCACCATGGGGACGCCTGGGGTGCACTTACTAATCTCCTTACTAAAATCATTTACGTAGAAATTAAAGAGAAGTGGGCTAAAACGCACCCCTTGCGAGTATTCTTGTGGAGCGCTTGATTACCCAGAAGGCATATTGGCGCTAGCTAAGATAGCAAGTGAAAAACGACCTCAATAAAAGAGATTAACAGAGAAAAGCCATGTTTTCAGCACTTTCCTGAAAGCCAAGAGATTAGGCATGGCTTTTATGTGTAAAGGAAGAGCATTCCAGGCTTTGGATGCTCCAAGCAAAAAACTTCTATCTCTCCAATTTGCATATCTGAATCTGGGTATTGCCAGCAGATTGGCCGAGGCCGAGCGTAAAGATCTGCCTGGTATATACCAGGTGAAGCTCCTCCTCAAGAAGTCAGGTCCTATCCCGTGCAGTGCTTTAAAGACAGTGCGCAATGCTTTGAATATGAACGTTTGTCTAACAATGAGCTAATGGAGTTTCTTGACATATTTCGAGAGAGACTGAAACTTAGGAATTTTACACAGCACCCGGGCTACAGCATTCTGCAAAGTTGCAACTTATTAAGAACCTGCTGATGAGCATTTAGATACAACCTGTTGCAATATTCAAATTTCGATAAAACAAGGGAAGTGACAACCATTTTCTGGAGATGGCCAGTTATAAAACGAATAATTTTCTTAAGCATCTGAAGGATGAAGAAAGCGGCCAAAGTCAAAGCATTAACCAGGTCCGCATAAGAAAGTTTGTCATTGATAAGAACTCCCAGATTCTTAACATACCTGATAGATGAAGGAAGTGGGCCAAGCTCAGATGGCCACCAATCCGGTGACCAAAAGGAGAGCTGAGCACCGAACAACAACCCCTCAGACTTCGTGGAATTCAGTTTGAGGCAGTTCAAAGCCATCCACTGGTTCACTGCTTTCGTACAGTCACAGAATCTTGCTGCCACTACCCTGTCCTCCGTTGCCAACGACACCACAATTTGCGTGTCGTTGGCATAAGAGATCTTATCAGTTTGGCCAGGGGGATGACATAGATCTTAAATAGCAATGGACCGATCGAAGAGCCCTGGGGCACCCCACAAGAGGGAGAGTAGTTTAGCAACTCCCAAGCTATTTCAGTCACACTGATCCTACCCAAATGCTCTATCAGCAGCCTATGATTCACAGTATCAAAGGCTGCTGAAAAATCAATACATAAGACAGTTGGTGTCTTGACACTGAAGAAACAAGTTTGTAGATGAGGGAACCATTGCCACTCATGAAGTCCATGAAAATATAGGAGATGCCACTGGAACCTGTAGCAACATGGAAGACAGTAGGAGTCTTGACATTCTAAGAAACTGGCTTGTAGTTGACCTTGATGTGGGGGTAATCCTAGTTAAGAGCTTAGAGTAAGTGTTATTCCCCTGTGAAATTCCATACAGAAAGGCTTGCATTTCACAGGTTAAAGCGAGATCAAAATGAATCTACTTTTATTGCTATCAGGAAATGACAACTGTTTGGGCCCTGAACTGAGGAAGTCTGTGAAAGAACAGTAGTTGTTTAGCTCTACGATTCCCTATTTTTTCAAACAAATTTTATTGGATTTTCATGGCACATGAAGGACAGGCACCCACCGCATACACTGTACAGACATATCGGATCCAGAGTACCAATAATTACATACAACCATGTAGCCTGCGAACCTGCAGGCTGAACAACTGGAACATGACACGGGCAACCACATACTTCACTGAACGCAGGATGTCTAGGTATATAAGTAATGACGATAGTGCTATGTAATTCTGCCATCGTACTAATCGGGCGAGTTACTTACCTTCGGTAACAATGTATCTGGTAGAGACACAGTCTAGCCGCAGATTCCTTAACTTAGAATATCCCCAGGCGTCAGATTGGATCCGGAAAACATTCCGCAGAAGCACCTCTGCGTGCTGGGGGCGGCGCCGCATGGCTCCGCCCTGACGTCCTCCACGGACGTGACGTCAGTGGAGCCATATAAGCCCCTCCCGGTGCGCTGACGGCAGTTTTCGTCGGAGAAACGTTACCGCGCTACAATGCGGAGCCACCACCAAAAACTGTGCGAGTATGGGAACAGTGTGCGAAAAAGATGAATTAAGAAAAGAAAAGAAAGGGACTTCTGAAAAACAGCACCATAAAGTACAGTGCCAAGCACTGTACACTGCAAAATAGTGAAGGGAAAGAGCAGAGCACCGCTCTGAGAAGCAACCCCGCAAAAGCGGAGGCTAAACCCTCCACGGAGGCAGAAGAAGATGTTCAAAAACATCATGGCAGACGACAGAAAGTCTGCAACCACAATATATAACTGTGAAGGGCAACTGGAACACAGGAACTGTGGTAATCCACCACAAGTTAGAACCAGGAAGGGACGTCGTATCTCCTGTAATAGACCTATAGACTGAGGCAGAGCCAATCGACTTCAAACCAATAGACTGCAGCCATACCCATAGAGGAGGTGGGTCTGTGACTGAACCCCACCAAGTTCCAGAGAGAACTTAGCCATCAACAAGGTGACAAAACACAGTGGGGACAGCAATGCCAACACAGCCAACACCAGACCCCGAAGCTCTGACCAGAGCGGAAAACAATGGGAGGCAAAGGCACCACAAGCTGTCAAAGAACAGCACGAAACCCCGTGCGCACGCAGACACCCCCCGGACCGGCTCGGCCCCCGCCCAGCCGCCACCGGCAACAGCATCGCCTCACTTCTGGGGGAGTCGAGTCAGCTCCCGTTTTCCCCCGAGCCGTGCTCCGTTCCAGGTGCCGGCTGGAGAAAGATGTAGCCTCCACTCGGGCCCAGGCCCTCGCCGTGCATCAGCCGATCCTGGTCTAAATCTGCCGGCGGGACGCCGTTTCACCGCGATTCAGGGCACCGTTTGTCTCCGGCCATTAATAGGGCCTATGTACTCCGTTGGAGAAGGATTGCTGTAGGATTGCGGTGGATTAACGGCTTGGATGGCAGGAGCCTTGTTAGGCTGCGTCCGCCATGATGGCTATCCAAGCCACGCCCCTAAGATTCCCTTTTTAAAGTTGAACATTTCTACCAAGCAGTACAATGATCAACATTATGATTCAGAACATAGCTAGCTATGCCACTGTCATATTTAGCCATAGCTGCTTTTCTTGAAAAGTGTACTAACATCGTAGTCAACTATGTCCTTTTCTGTCATCAATCATTTATCTATAAAGTGTACTAATGACTCAATACAGCACCCTTATATCGGCCTCTTTATCTTGAGGGTGCATGCAGTCTCTTGTAGGTGTTCTTGTTCATTTATGTTTCAGCACTGCAGGGCTATCTCTCTTCTGAATTCTATTGACATAAAATCCCCCTCATAATTAATTTCCCGGTACGAGGACTCCTGTTGGTTTGGTGTGGTATTTGAAAACATACTTCCAACTTTGACTACAATGGCAGATAAGACAATACTGAACAAGGTCTGACTCCACCGGAACTCTCTGATTCTTTCTGAAGGTGGGATTAGGTGTTATAGCATAAATTCTTCCAGTTTTCCTGGAAAAGAGGGCACTCCTCTGGGGCTTCCCTCTGTAAGATTTGTATTGAAACACAATCCCTGCTCGCCACTAGAATATATATTTATATATACCCCGAGAGAGGTCGAAAAGCGTCGTCTTTTTGCCATCTACAATTAAACCTGACTTACCTGAGCAAACTGGAGTTGATATATATATGTGTGTATATATATATATATATATATATCACTCCTTTGCTGTCGGCAGAAGTAAAGCACACACGGATCCATCAAAGAATGCTGCTCTTTATTTTGGCAATTTGGCATGACGCGTTTCGTCTCAGTGACTTCCTCAGATGCCGCCAAATATAAATTAAATCTCCAGCCCCCATTTATATAGCAACATGCCGCGCTACGATTGAGGCCTATGCTGACAGTCTAGCATGGGGATGTACCCGACTCGGTAATCCGCGTCCATATTGAGCAGGCACCTTGACGTCAGTACTCTCCAAAGTGGGCGATGCCTGCTCCTTCCCCACGCCTGCCTAGATCTGATTGAGGGCAGCGAGCAGCTTCTCTGTGGGACCCTCATCCCACCGCGGGAATCCCAAATCGTGCCGGGGACACCTCTTAAGTAATTTCCTCTTGTATAGTCACAGTACAACACAGTATGGGCAAGGCAGTATTCTGGGTTTGCGGGGGTTGTTCCAAAGCACTTTTAGAATTCAAAGAGTTGCCACATTGCTGAGTATTAGACTTCAAATGGTCAAGTTGTACCGTTTGAAATATTGAGGGTAACTTCATTTGCTCTTTACTTTTGTATCCACCATTTCCATTTAAAAGGGGACCACCTATCTCCAATTATGATCAAGAACTTGAAAAGTTGCAACTTGGCATTTCATGTGATCTTATGATGTCATTTTCATTCAGTTAACTTTATTTTTCAAGCAACCTTTATTTCTTGATTATTAAAACCGTTGCAACACACTACACAGCAACACACTACACAATAAATACATAAAAGTAGTCATTCGTTACATTTAAAAAATTTTTAAACAAAGATATTGTCCCATCGCTGTTTGCTTTTGAACAACAGCCCGGAAATTAAGAAGAAAAAAAACTGAGGCAACACTGCCCTGAGCCTGTTAATAATACCATTCTTCTCACCAGCCGGAAGGGGGGTATGAGATGTGCAAACAATTGAGAGAAGACAGTGGAGTATGACCAGTTCTCTTGATGAACTCCTAAACAGATAATTCTTAACAATGAACCTAAAAAGTGCAGGTAGGCAGATAAAGTGACAAAGACTGTTGTCATTGAGAAGTGCCTATACAAGAGGTCCAGACGTCTGGAGACGTTTGGTGCAACGAGTACAGTGCAGTATGACTAACAAGATTAAAAAATGCTTAAGTTATTAACACTAATCAAATAAAGTGCAGTGTGCTTAAAATCGAATAGTCTAAAAGTTTAAGCTATTATCACTAAAACAGGTGTAAGTGCAGTGTCTAGACATCTGGGGCTGTAGCCAACTTGTACCTGCTTGCACCTGATGAAACATTAGGTGTAGGGGCTTTTTAAAAAGATCCAAGTGATGTGCATTAAGGGCATTAAGGGGACTAAAACCAGACCTGTTAATTGTCTAATCATACCCCTTCCCTTCATATGTTGTATTGAGGGTAACTTCATTATCTCTTTCCTTTTGTTGTCTACCATTTCCATTTAAAAAGGGGCCACCTTTCTCCAAGAACTTGAAAAGTTGGAACTTCGAAAGGCTTGAAATTTAGAGAGAATACACAGATTTTTGCCATTTCATGTGATCTTATGATGTCCTTTGCATTCATGGGACTTTGTTTATAGACCAATGAAATTTAGACAGGTATTACATGTTTGTCCAAATGCTAGCTGGTACTGTTAATAAAGTCCTAACTCACATTTGCCATCAGCAAGAACAATGTATGTACCTTTGCTGAGGGTTTTTCCCGATGGATACTTATTCTTCCACAGATTTAACATCTTTGGAAGTATCTTCAGGTACCACATAAAATCCAGAAAACCTTATTCTCAGCTATGAACAGAACCTCAAAATGGTGCTAAAAACTCTGACTTTCCTAAGAGTCACAGGATGTGTTAACAAAGCTCCATGTAAAAGTGCTGCCTGGCACCCATCAATTCAGTTCCACCTAATTTCCTCACGCTAGAAAGAAAAGCTAGACAAGTTGGAACTTAACAACGTACACATTTAAAAAAAGCATCATCAGACACAGCCCCACCAATACTCATTAATGTTGGTTCACTTTGCCACATTGGTAAACACATTACTAAGGCAATCATTTAAAAGATGGGCTTCTGTGGGATGAAATATCAGTTGATGGGTATTCAGTCTTCCTGCAGAGTCATCAGGAGACTCTTTGAGAGGCAATTTACTTCAGCATAAGTAAGACACTTGCAGTTCAGATCACAGGCAAAAGGATAATGAAAGGTGGCCCAAAGAGGGAGAATACACACACTGCTACCTTCTGGCATAGTCTCCACTCCTAGAACACTGCTATTCTAATCAGGACACATGCATGAACATTATTCAGAGTGGCAAAGTGCACCAACACTATTAAGACATTATGGCTCACTATTGATATGCAAGTCCGACTCTCTGCCAAGCGAGAAATTACTCCAGAATCAACCTCTTGTTATACTGTTTTTTTAAGGGGGTGGGGGGGGTGGGCATTGTGTACAAGAAATGTCCATGCCATCAAACAAAGGCTGCTTTAATGCTCTTTGTATGTATCAGAGAAAGGTAGAAGTAGACATTTTTGTCATCTCCCACGCAGCATGTGTACATCTGTTAAGAAATCAGAGTCTATTGCAGGGTCAGATATAAAGTCTTTTCTGTCCCATGCATCGCTTTATTTGATCCTTAGTCATAATGCACTGAAGAGAAGATGTATGCTTTGCTTCGAGCCAAAGAGGTCTGGGAGCTCTCAAGAATAGTCTGTGGATAGGAGCAGCAAAGCGCTTCCTGGGCACCTACTTTCCCAAGGCAGAAGCAATGAAAATGTGTTTGTCACAAAGCCCAGATCACTTCCAGAACAGCTTCATTAAAAGGACGCAATGCTCTAATCAGTGATACGAAGCAGCTAGAATTTTAGAGAGGACTTAACTAATTTTCTCAGCTGTGATGAAATAAACCTCTAAAGCGGCGGCTGATCTGACCACAACCAAGGCAAAATAGGATGAACCCTCTGGTGAAACTGAGCAAGGAAATGTGAACACACCTCAGTGAACTGCCACGCCAGTACATGTTTCCACTCTGTTAATAATGAGCAAATGATGTCCAGGTGGTAGTAGGATATAACAAGATCATCTACCAAGTCAATGTCCTAACCAAAAAGGCTGAAACGTGTTTTCCATGCCCTCTAAAAAATGTCCTCTAAAGGTTCAGAACATTTCTACCTCATTACCACAAAAGCATACAGTGCCACCTTCTAGAACTTCTATGAAGCATTACTCTTTGTAATCCGCTGTAGGTTGTTCAAGATGACCCTCATCATCTTGCAAATGGGTGTACATCTAAGTAGTCTTTTTTACCACTTAACACAGTGAAGGAAACATTACATTATAAAGGTTTGAACACCTTCTGCCTAGTTGTCGAGACGCCTGACGGTTTGGTGCAATCAAGACGACTATCTTTTATTGGGCTGTTGTAGACACATTGGATATCAGAAGAACCATTTAGCCTGAGATCGAGAACATATGCACAAATAATCATAATAATCTAGCAAGCTAAACGTCAAGACCAATTAAAGCCCATATGAACTAGAGTTTTGATCTCTGTTTTGCTCAAATTTAGGAGGAAACTTATTTTCGTAAAGCAGTCAGTGGCTCACAAGTGACTAGTCTGAAGATCCATCTCTCCTTTATGATCAGCATACAGCAAACACAAAAGTCGGGAAACCTTTGCTTGAGGTTAGAGGAGGTATGGGTAAATCTGGTCTACTGGCATTTCTGGCAAAACGAATACTGAAAGAGTGAAAAGGGGAGGTGATGGGGATGTGGACATACCAGCTACGTGACAGGACATGTTTCCATCGAGCTCTTTTCCATAAGAAAATAATTAATCACAGAAGTGGAAAATACTTAATCATAGAGGCAGAAAAGACCCTAGAAAACAATAGAGTCTCCGTTGGGGCTCCTTGGAGGATGGCACCGGCAGCCGGAGGCATCTGTGAGCTCGGGGAGCGACTGCCATGACAAATGCTTTGGCTAATTCAAGGAAGGTAACATTTATTCTCTTTGCTGCACTGCCAACTTTGAAACATGGACACCAGGATTATAATCCCAGCATTGTTATTTGACTGAGATTGTGTGATTCTGGGAAAGTCACTATATATCACTGTGCAAAAAAACTGTTACAAAAACAGAGAAATGTATTGAAAGGTAGTTGGAAAAGTTGAAAATGTGAATGGGCAATTCAAATATGCACTAATGTACAGCTCTCTATTGCTTCCCATCTAGATTTACACTATATAAGTCACAACGTACATGAATAAGCATATTTAAAGCAGTGTTTGATAGTATTCTATCTAGGTGCAGAACTGCCTGATTTAGATTAAGGATCTGGATATTCTCAATGCATTATCCTAGCTTCTTCCTGTTTAGCAATATTAATGTCTCCAGCAAAAAAAGCAGATTGTTTTATCGTTAACAGGGAGGGACAGGTTCTCACTTTTTGTGTCCAAGAAGCTGACATTTTGTTGCCACTGGTAATAGCATTTGTAAAAGATGCCATTTGGCTGGCTAAACATCCCAAAATAGCATTAATTACAATTTCCCAGGTTTGCTTGACTTTCCACTTTTAAACTATTATACACACAAGAAATTTGGTCTACAAGGGATCATCTATGGCTATCACTGTCGGCCAGATGGCTAAACACCTTTCTGTAGTAAAGAGGGGTAGATATTTTGTCTGGGTTAATAGAAGAGTCTATATAAGCTCGTGTTTTTTTTAAACCATATTTTATTGGCATTTGAATATTGTCAATACATACAGTCGTTTGTACGATCTGAGGGGTTTCTGGTGTACACACCATGTCAGTAACATTCGCTGGTATGCAGTCATCAATAATCCTGTAACAACAAAACTATCCCCTCTCCCCCCCTGAGTTGCATGCTAATAGGTAGATTGTGGTAATTTTTTTTTAAAATTTCTTTATTAGGTGTTCCTCCAGACAAGCAAACAATGTACATCAATCACCAGCAATCGTTTCCGCCTCTGCCGTGTTTGTGATAATACAAATCAGGAATTAGACCACCAGTCTTATCAGTGGAGGAGTCCTCCCAGTCACTTTCCGTCGTTGTTCTTATTCAGTGTTATAAACATCATCAAAACTTAACTGCAACTTATCTCCCCCGGGTAGATTGTGGTAATTACGTGGTAACGGGTGGTCGTGTGCGAGGTCCCTAAGAATCATGTGCTATCATGTAATATCTTTTAGCTGTGCAAAGCCGGTTGTCCCTCTTGCCCGCCGTCTGGGTCTGGTTCAGCTGCTCTCGGAGTGCTCGCCTCACTAAGAGCGTCTTGGTCAGTCACCACTAGTTCACCCACAAGGTCTTCCCAGGCCCTGGTCCTCTCTATCTTGTCTATTCCCTGGCTGGCCTCTCGAAGTAGCAACCTTCCTTCTGCTCCCGCCCATCTTTCAAGCTCTCTTCTCCAGGTGGTGAATCTCGGCCCTACCGGCACTTTCCAGTTCCTGGCTATCTCCCTCTTGGCTAAGATATAGGCAAGGTCTTGAAATTTTCCCGTCAACTTATTTTTGGCCGTGTGAGGAAACCACCCTAAGAGGAAGTGTTGTGGGGTCTGTGGAAGCTCTTTGTCAATCAGGTCACCTATTACTTGTCGAATTTCCCTTCAGAAAGTTTGCAATAGACAAATAGGCAGCTCCAGAACATATGAAGTATGGAGTAGTTTCTTACCTGTAACTCCAGTTCTGTAGTAGGGGTATCTCTGTTATAGTCATAATCTGTGAATAGTCCCGCCCATGTGCGTGGACACCGGAGCAATCAAAATAGTCTCTTAAGGTGTCCTCTTCTGCAGTCCTGCATAGACACTTAAGAGAAAATCAAAGACAAATAATGCAGCCTGACATTAACAAGGCTACACTGGCCAGCACTTCATCCTGAAATGACAAAAAGAATAGCCAAACAACAACTAAATTTACACATTTAGCTAAATTTCACACCATGAGAAACTACCCTTCACAAAACTCCTTTGTCATGATAGAGAGGAAGGGTTGGACAGACAAGCCCCATAGGCTGCCATTATGTGTCTGGAGAAGGGATACCGTGCTTTTAAGAAACCCTCCAGAGACCCTCGGTATCCCATGATGCACAGCCAAAGGCAAGTTACTTTCAGTTCTTTTTGAAGGTGTATAAAGCCAGGCCTGTAGCATCCAGGATGTCCACGTTTCATCCACCGGAGAGGAGGGCGGGTCGCTTATGACTAAAACAGAGATACCCCTACTACAGAACTGGAGTTACAGGTAAGAAACCACTCCTTCTGTAGTAGGGGATCTCTGTGTATAGTCATAATCTGTGAATAGAATGGAACGCCCATCCCAAACAATCCAAACCCAGCGGTGGAAGAAACGGATAGAATCACTACTGTGCAAATAAATTTCTCAGCGAAACCTGCCCAACCTGCGCACCTGCCCTGGCATCAAGAGTCCAAGCAGTAATACTTAGCAAAGGTAGGAACGGACTTCCAAGTGGCAGCCCTACAGATGTCTGCAATGGGAACATTACGTAGCAAAGCTGTCGTAGCCGCTTTGCCCCTGGTAGAGTGAGCCTTAGGTTTACCCCCTAAAGTCTTATTAGCTTTCTGATAACATAATTGGATACAGGACACAATCCACCTAGAAATGGACTGTTTGGAAGTGGCAAGACCAGTCCTGACCGACCCATAATACAAAAACTGATCCGATCTACGAATCTCCTTGGTTTTATCCAAGTAGAATTTCAATACCCGCCTCACATCCAGTGAATGCAGGGACCTCTCCGCCGGAGAGGAAGGCTGTGGAAAAAACGTTGGCAAGGTGATCGTTTGATTGACATGGAAATCAGATATCACCATGGGGAGAAACTTCGGGTGAGTCCTCATGACAACCTTAGATGCATGAAATACAGTATAGGGCTCTTGGCAACACAGGGCCGAGATCTCACTCACCCTGCAAGCCAATGTTATAGATACAAGGAAAGCCGCCTTCCAGGATAGATGCTGTAATGAAGCCTTATGAATAGGCTCAAAAGGCTCCTTCATCAATCTAGACAGCACCACATTAAGCTCCCACGGAGTCGAAGGATGCCTAATGGGAGGAAACACCTTCCTCAAACCTTCCAGAAAATCTTTGATGACAGGGATTTGAAAAAAGGAAGTTTGTGAAGGGCATTTCCTATACGCAGTCAACGCTGCAAGGTGAACCTTAATAGAATGAAAATTAATGCCAGATTGAGCCAAATGCAGTAAGTACGGAAGGACGACATCCTCCTTGCAGGAAGTAGGATCAGCATCTTTAGAGGCGCACCAAATGCAGAATCTCTTCCATTTGTATGCGTAGGAAGTCCTCGTAGACGGTCTCTTTGCCTCTTTCAGTATCATCATGCAGCTTTCTGGAAGATTTAAATGTCCATACTGCACTAGCTCAGGAGCAATGCTGCCAAACTCAACGACGAGAGGTTAGGGTGCACCATCTGCCCTCCGAACTTCGTGAGAAGGTCCGGCCGACACGGAAGCTGAAGATGCGGCAGGAGAGACCGACGTAGTAGGTCGGTGAACCACAACTGCCGAGGCCATTCCGGAGCAATGAGGATCATCTTGGCCCGCGACCGGGACAGTTTGATCGAACACTGTCGGGATCAGGGGAATGGGTGGAAAAGCGTAAAGAAAGCTGTTCGACCAGTTGATCCACAGTGCATTCCCCAGAGTCCCTGGTTTGTAAAACCTGGAGGCGAAGTCTCGGCATTTGCTGTTTTCCGTGGTGACGAACAGATCGATATCTGGAGTGCCTCACCTTGCAAAGACGTCTTCTAATACCACGTCGTTTAAGACCCACTCGTGGTTCTCTTGAACGAGCCTGCTGAGAGCGTCTGCCTGAGCATTCTGCACACCTGGCAGATGGGTCGCCGTTAGCGTCAGTCCCCTGGCCAACAGCCATTTCCAGATCGCTTGCGCTTCCAGAGGTAGTGTGCGCGATCTTGAGCCTCCCTGCTTGTTGAGGTAATACATTGCTGTTGTGTTGTTCGTCTGTACAAGCAGGGAATTGGTCCGAAAGGACGGGTGGAAGGCTTTCAGCGCCAGATGAACAGCTCTGAGTTCCAGAAAATTGATGTGATACGTGGATTCTGTCTGAGACCACGTGCCTTGGATCTGAAGGTGGTCCGAATGCGCTCCCCAGCCCTGGAGAGACGCATCTGTTACTATGGTCTGAGTCGGTATCTCCTTGTGGAATGGAATCCCCTTGAGAAGATTCTCCGGTGAACACCACCACTTCAGGGATTGTAGCGTGTGTTGAGACAGATGGATCCTGTCCTCCCAGCTCCCTCGTCTCTGGTTCCACCGCTCTTCCAGACATTGCTACAACGGCCTCATGTGGAGGCGTGCATGTGGAGTGAGAAAGATACAAGAGGCCATCGACCCCAGCAGAGAGGACACCGTCATCACCGTCGGCGATGGACTGGACATGAGAGTCTGAGCTTTTCGAAGGATCGATAAGCGTCGCTCCTCCGAAGGACACACGCTTGCCTTGAGAGTATCTATGGAGGCTCCCAAGTACTGCAGACACTGAACAGGAGTCGGGACCGATTTGGAGATGTTGATGTGTAGGCCCAATTGGTTCAACAGAGCAGCCGTCCTGTTGAAATGTAGCTGTGCCTCCAGGAACATGGATGCTTTGATCAGCCAATCGTTCAAGTACGGATAAACAAACACCTTGTTCTTTCTCAGGTGTGCTGCCACCACGGCCATGCACTTCGAAAAAGGCCTGGGAGCAGACTTCAGGCCGAACGGAAGTACTGTATACTGATAGTGGTTGGTGCTGACCAGGAAACGCAGGAACTTCCGATGTTTGTGGGTAATGGGCACATGGAAGTAGGCGTCCTGCAGATCTATGGCGCAGAGCTAGTCTCCTCGATGCAGCTGAGGATAAATCTGGTGCAGGGACAGCATACAGAACTTTTCTCTGCGAAACCATTTGTTTGCTTGCCGCAAATCCAGAATGGGCCTGAACTCGTTTTTATCCTTTTTCCGCACAAGAAAGAACCTCGAGTATAGACACTTTCCTCTTTGAGACGTAGGAACAGGTTCTATCGCCCTTTTTCTTAACAGGGTATCTGCCTCCGCTTGGAGTTCGCGTGGCAGGTAGTGCGAGCAAACTGGTGGAATAGCTGGAGGAGGGCTGATGAAGCGTAGACTGTATCCATTGCAAACAATATTTAGCACCCACTTGTCCTGAGTAATTTTTCTCCACTCTGCCAAATAGTTCTGAATGCTTCCCCCCAACGGAGTGGGTAACAGAAGAGGGGGAAGTAATCCCTCAGGGCTTAGACCCAGCCGGGCC
Organism: Triturus cristatus; assembly: GCF_964204655.1. Classification (NCBI taxonomy): domain Eukaryota; kingdom Metazoa; phylum Chordata; class Amphibia; order Caudata; family Salamandridae; genus Triturus; species Triturus cristatus. The sequence goes on along the minus strand of NC_140593.1, from coordinate 677,542,495 downwards.
CTTGTTCTCTGATGTGGACTGTTGGGTGCCTCTGCCCCTCTGACGTCTCTGGAAAGGCAGCCTCTGAAATTGCTGCTGCTGTTGCTGCTGCTGTCCAGCCTGGCAACCCTGCCCATGTTGGCGCTGGGAAGAATAGCGTTGATGGTAGGGACGGAATGTCTTACGCTTTTCCTTGGGCTTCTCCAAGCCAACAGCCTTAAGAGTCTCAACTTCCGCCTTCATGCGAGCCATTTCCTCGTCTGCATGTGCACCAAAGAGCGTAGCACCCGAAAAGGGGAGATTAGCAATTCGCTGCTGTGCCTCAGGCTTCAGGGAGGTAAGCCGCAACCAGGCGTGTCGCCTCAATGTCTCACCGTGGCAGTATTCATGGGCTGCCAGGAGAGAGGCGTCTGCAGCCGCGCTGATGATTTGGTTTGACACCATCATGCCTTCATTAAGAACCTCCTGGAAGTCCTCACGATTGTCTCTAGGGAGAAGCTCAATGATTTGTTGGAGAGACTCCCATAAGGCGTGGTCATAGTGGCCCAAGAGGGCAGTTGAGCTTGCTGCCTTCATGGAGGTTGCTGCTGTACTGCAGACCTTCCTCCCCGCTGAGTCCAGTCTACGGCTTTCTTTGTCCGGTAGTACAGTGGACGATGGAGCCGTAGAGTGTTGCTTCTTAGCCGCCACCACAATAACCGAATCCAGAGGAGAATCCGTTTGCAGGAATGCGGGGTCCGAGTCCGGGGCCCTATGCTTCTTCTGAAGCCGCGATGGAGCCGACTTCACAGAGGCAGGCGTAAGGAAGAGCTCCATAGCCGGTTCCTCCAAACTGGGCACCAGAGGAAGCAGAGGATGAGAGAGTTGCTTTCGCTGCAGCATCTCGAATATGACCGATGTGGACGGGGTAAGCACAGTCAGTGCGATCCCTAGCTTAGCCGCTCCTCTCAACAGCACGTCTTGAAATGTGGCGATGTCATCGACCGGTGATACCCTCGTAGGAGGAGAGTCTGACAAGGTCGGCGAGTATCTTCCACCACTAGAAGAATCCGTGTACCTGGAGCGTGACCGGTCCCTGCGGTGACGATGCCGGGACCTGGTAGAAGATCTGTGCCGGCTACGAGAATGATGTCTCGATCTGGATCGACATCTCGGCCTTCTGGGCACAGCCGGAATCACCGGCACAGGCTGCTGAGGCGGTGGTAGCAGTGGTGGCTGAGGCGGAGCCAGAGGTGGAGGAGGAGGAGGTGGAGGAGGAGGAGGTGGAGAATGAGGAGGTGGTGGTGGAGGCGTCGCCGTCCGAGGTCTTGGAGGCGACCGACGAGGGACCACAGGCTGGGCTGTTTCCGGAGATCTAGATGGTGAATAGGTCCTGGAGTAGTCAGAGTCCGAGGTACGAATCATTCTCCTTTTCTTACGGGCAGGTCTTGAAGAGGGTGCCCTGGAAGCCGTAGCCCCTGATGGAGAACGCCAGTGCCGCCGTGACGTAGGTCTGTCAGATGTGGAGATGCTAACCACCAAATGTGACAGGCTCCTCGACGTCGACTTCCTCCTCGATGTCGACTTTCCTCGTGACGTCGACTTCCTTCTAGACATCGACTTCCGTCTCGACGTCGACTTCCATCTCAACATCGTCTTCCTTCACGACGTCGATCTATCCCTCGACGTCGACTTGCTCCTCAACGGCGAAGATCTCCTTCTCGACGGCGACCTGCGCGTCGACGTTGACAGCGAGCGGCGGTGTTGCCTCGATGGCGAGCGCCGATCCCTTCGGGACTCAGATCGACGCCGATGATGTGTCGACGTCTGTGATGTCCTCGACGTCGACCTCGTCTGAGGTCCCGACGTCCGTCCCCTCGATGCCGAGCGTCAACATCGTTTAGACCCAGAGCCCTGGGTCGACGGGGAGCATATCGTCGTCATACCTTTCGACGTCATAGCCATCGACGTCGACCGGGACCGGTGCCGTGTCTGGGCCTTCTTGTGACTGGGGAGCCCCCCAGAAGCCGAAGCACGGGAAGTGGAAGATGAAAAGTTCCCTCCATGCCCGAGGTCCCACCGGCATCCTGATGTCTTCTCTGCTCCAGGCCTTGAAGACGAATCTTCTCCCTGTCACGCAGGGTCCTCCTGGAAAATGACTTGAAGATGACACAGGAGTCAGGAACATGAGAAGATGGAAGACAGAGTATGCAAACCCTGTGAGAGTCTGACTTGGTTTTCTTCCTGCCACACTCCGGGCACTTGTCAAATAGAGTTGGCATTTTGACAAAAAGGAAGTGGCTTAACTGGCCAAAAAGGACAGCAAATGGAAGATAAAGGCCATAGACGTCGAATGAAACACTAAAACTTTCAAACAAAGCTCCAAAAATTGAAGAAATACCAATAAAGGTAGAGCTCAATGCTCCAGGGTCCTGCTAGCAGGAGCCGGAAAAAACAACTGAAAGTAACTTGCCTTTGGCTGTGCATCATGGGATACCGAGGGTCTCTGGAGGGTTCCTTAAAGGCACTGTATCCCTTTTCCAGACACATAATGGCAGCCTATGGGGCTTATCTGTCCAACCCTTCCTCTCTATCATGACAAAGGAGTTTTGTGAAGGATAGTTTCTCCTGGTGTGAAACTTAGCTAAATGTGTAAATTTAGTTGTTGTTTGGCTATTCTTTTTGTCACTTCAGGATGAAGTGCTGGCCAGTGTAGCCTTGTTAATGACAGGCTGCATTATTTGTCTTTGATTTTCTCTTAAGTGTCTATGCAGGACTGCAGAAGAGGACACCTTAAGAGACTATTTTGATTGCTCCGGGGTCCACGCACATGGGCGGGACTATTCACAGACTATGACTATACACAGAGATCCCCTACTACAGAAGTACGCCTCTCTTTCTCTGCACCTCGGGCAGGCCGCGGATTCCGCACCAAAGTACCTCATGATGCGAACCCGCATTAGATATGCCCTATGCAGCACACAGTAGTTAATTAATTTGAATTGTGCATTCCTAGATGCTTTCGGGGTACGTTCTAGGTTTTTGTCCCATTTTTTCTCTGGTATCTGTTTACCTAGGTCCTCCTCCCACTGTGTTCGCATGCGCTCCAGCAGTTTTTGCATATCCCTCCGTATTGCCTTATAGAGGCAGGACCCTGTCTTAATTCTTCCTGCTGACAGTGCAATGTACCGGCATTCCGCCAGTGACTCTGCGTCCCCACCCCTCCAGTGCATCCTAATCCTGCGCGTTAGAGTCCTATGCTTCAGGAAGTGACCCCAGGTAAATCATACGCAGTCTGCAAGTCTTCAAAGGGGAGTAGCGTGGAGTCTCGGTATAGGTCCCCCATCTCTCTTAGTCCTGCCTCAACCCAATCCTCCAATCCTGCCCAATGTTTCCCCTGCGGGAGATAGCGCAGCATCGTGAGTGGTATGTCGGGAGAGTAGGGAGTCGCAGCACCCAACTTCCTCATGTACCTAGTCCAGCAGCACACTATCACCCTAGTCGCAGTTGTATCCACAGCTGTGGTGCGACGCACTTGCAGGAGGATTTTCGCAAGTGTTGCAATGTCTGATGCAGTTGGACATTTTCTCTCTGTCCGGGTTTCGATCCGCTGCCAACCATTGTATCAGCCAGTATAGTTGTGCCGCTAAATAGTAAGCCTCGAGGTCAGGCACCACCAGCCCACCCTCTGCTGTGGGGCGTCGCAGCACTGTCAGTGCCACTCTCCTTCTGCCTGCTCCCCAAATAAATGACGCGATCTTTGAGTCAAGCTCCTTGAACGTCGCTCATGGTATCCATACTGGCAGAGTGCCGAAATACTATAGTAAGCGTGGTAATGTTACCATTTTCCGGACTGCCACTCTCCCAGCTACGGACAGCAGGAGCGTTTCCCAAAAATCCATCGCCGTTTTCGCCGACCTCATTGCCCTCCCTACATTTCCATCCAATAAATCCGCTGCTCCATGATATATTTTAACTCCCAGGTATTGCAGGCAGTTGGGCTCCCATCGTAAGTGTTCCAGTGTAAGCGGTGGGGGAGTATCCGGTGCTAGTGGATATAGGCTGGATTTTTGCCAGCTGGAGGCCAGACACAGTGCCATATCGGGCCAGCATTCGGCGCGCACCATGCAATTTGTCTGCCGTGATGCCTAAAAATAACAAGCGCTCGTCTGCATATAATGCGATGAAATGCTGCCCCGCTACCGTCTCCAGGCCCCTGTAGTCCTGGCCACTCCTGGCCCTGCACGCCAGCGGTTCCATAGCCAGGGAAAACAGGAGCGAGGAGAGGGAGTATCCCTGCCTCGTGCCTCTCTTCACCCTCTGTCTAGGTGGGATAATCCTCCCAGTGCGCACGCGGGCTGTGGGGGATGTGTAAAGGAGCCGCAACCATGTCATGAATCCCTCTCCCAGCCCCATCCTGGTCAAGACCTCGTATAAATACTACCACTCCAAGCTGTCAAACGCCTTCTCTATATCTACTGCAAACACCGCCACTTCTTGTTTATCGTACCCTTCAGAATCCATTACTGCCAGGAGCAGCCTGATGTTTACGGCCGTATTCCGCCCCGGGATGAACCCCGCCTGGTCCGCGTGCACCAGAAGGGGCATGTGCGGTAGGAGGCGTGTCGCGAGGATTTTACTTAGGATTTTATAGTCTATGTTCAGCTTGGACAGTGGCCTGTAGGCCGTAAAGTCATGAGGTTCCTTCCCTGGCTTGGGTATGGGGATAAGGGTCTCTTTGGCACTTTCGGGCAGCTCTCCCAGCTCTCGGGCCCCCTAGTACAGTGTGACCAGATGGGGGGTCAGCTCACCAACGTATGTTGCATAAAATTCGGCCGGTAAGCCATCGGTTCCCGGGGTCTTGTTCCGTGCCATTCCCTTAATAGCAACCCGTATCTCCCGCTGTGTGATATCAGCCCCTAGTAATTCCGTCATTTCAGGGTTCATGACTGTCAGCAGCAAATCAGCCAGGTACTCCCTGATTTCTGCCGGTTCGCTCGTGCACGTCTTCGTGTAGAGTTTGGCATAGGAGCGTGCAAAGACCTCGTTGATCTTGTCTGGTGTGAAGTGTCTGGCCCCCCATTCGTCTTCTATCTCCACCAGGGGAGAACCCCTACTGTTCAGGTTCATCAGCCACGCCAAGAGTGAACCTGACTTGTCCCTCTCTGCGTCAGTGCGTTCTAGGTACTTCTTATAGTTGAAGCGTCTGAGCCTCTCTGTTTGCTTCGCCACTTCCTCCCTAGCATCCAAGAGTGCCGCTTGCAGCTCTGGATGTTCTGGCCTCCTGCATTCTACCTCTCAGAGAGCTGACTCTGACTCCTCTACTTCTCGCATGATGACGCGCCTAACACCTGTGATCCGTGTAATACACTGGCCCCTCAAAACCACCTTGAAAGCATCAGATTCTGTGTTCTGCGATGCAGCCGTGCCCGTGTTAGTTTGAAAACAGTGCGCTATTTCTCCTCTAATCTCTTCCCTGAAGACCTGGTCTTCCAGAGTGTCCGGGCGAAGCCGCCACGTAGGGATCACCGTTGGCGGGTGCACCCATTTCAGGGACATCATCAGCGGGTTATGGTCCGAGATGGTGCGCACGTGGTATTCTGCGCCTGTGACAAGGCGCTGAGTGTCTACTGAGCAGAGAAAGGCGTCCAGGCGTGCGTGCACCTCATGGACCGCTGAGAAGTAGGAGTAATCACTTCCCTGTGGGTTTAGGGTTCGCCATGAGTCTATCAGTCCCCAGCTCTGTCGCCACGTAGTGAATGCCTGGGAGGCGAGCGCCGCTTGGGAGTTTTGCAATGGGGGGTGGGACCTGTCCAGTAATATGTCATCTACGCTATTAAAGTCGCCCCCTACTATAAACGTGCCCGCAAAATACTGTGCTAGTCTGTGGTTCAGTGTTGCAAAGAAGGCAGGTTGCTCTACGTTGGGGGCATAGACACTAATCAGGTTAATCTCTCGGCCCTCTAGTCTCCCCCCTACAGCCACATATCGACCCTACGGGTCTACCATTGACCTTAGTAATTGGAATGGGACCCCTGCTTGGACCCATATTAACGCCCCTCAGTGGTGTAAAAGAGCTGCCCTCTCCATCGTCTGTGTAATGCCTGCCCATCCTTCTTTGTTAGGTGCATTTCCTGTAGGAAGGCTATCTGGGCTTCCCGTCTCCTGATATATGAGAGGACCTTGTGGCGTTTTGACATGGTATGCATTCCCCTAATGTTCCAAGTCAAACATTTATAGTGTTGTTTCTCAGCCATTGTCATGCGATACAGTGATCCGGCCGTCTTCTGGGCTGGGTGGTGCCCTCTTCCCACCCCCTCACTCAGTTCCGTATAATGCCTTGCAAAGTGCAACTCAAGGTTTCCCCCCCCGTGTCAACAATAAACATGTTACCCAACTCCTACTCCCCAGGATAAGCAGGAAATCCCCTCATCCAAACTAGTTTAAAGTGTCTACTTGCAGTTCAATCAGTCAATCTCAGGGGATGGCCTTTCATCGATGCTCTCCCAGTCTCTGCGGCCGCCATCTCCCACTGGAACCTCAGAGAACTGCCCCACAGCAGTCTCCCCTTTTTTTACCCTTGTACCTTAATGCAGAAGCAGGAGCGTCTCCCTGCAGTTCAGTTATGTTCGTCGCTGTCTCCCGTTCCTCACTCTTAGGTGATGTCGTCTGCCGTCTGTGGGGTGACAGATGGAAGTGTCACACTCTGCGTCTCAGAGTCTCTGGACCCAGCCTCGGAGCCGGTGTCCGCCACCTCCTTACCGGCCTCCGGAGGGCCCAGACTCCTTGCTCCGCCGCTGATCAGAGCCACCACTTGCATCGCGCTCCGCTGTTCTAGTTGCGCCTCCTCCTGCGAAGGTGCCAAAGTCCCTGTCCCGGTCCTCCGGTTCCCGGAGCGGGTTCACCGCTTCCGTCCCCCCGCCGGGTTCCGCGCTTTTTCTGCTCCTCCGTGTCGGTCTATCCAATCAAACACTTCCTGCAGGGTCCTGAAGAACTCCGTGCCTCCGGTCGTGGTAACCCGCAGTGTGGCCGGGTACTGCGTCACGTATTTGTAGTTCAGTTGACGCAGTCTCTGTTTTACATCCCGGTATGATCCCCTCCGGTGCTGCACTTCTCGTGAAAAGTCCGGGAAAATGCGCACTAGGGAATTGTGCACTTGGATGTCGCGTTTGAATCGCGCCTGGGCTAGGATGTGATCCCTGTCCTTGTAGTGAAGGCGTTTTGCTATCACCACCCGTGGTGGTGTGCCCGGTAGGGGTGGCTTGGCGGGGATGCGGTGCGCCCGTTACAGGGCGAAGAAATTCGATAAGCCAGTCGGCGCCACTTCTTCTCTGAGCCACTTTTCTAGGTGGTCCGCCATGTTGCCACCTTCAATTTTCTCTGGCAGCCCCACAATTCTCAGGTTGCTTCTGCGTGACCAGTTTTCAGCGTTTTCAGCCCTGCCCTCCATTGTCCGCACTTTAGTTTCGAGCATCGTCCTTCGTTGTTGCATATCTTTGCCTGCCGGGATTGCTTCAGCCAGGTCCCCTTCATTTGCCTTGACCCGGTCCACCAGTTTTTCGTGGTCTTCTCGGAGCAACCCCATGTCTGGACTTAGAGAGTAAATTTTCCCTTCCAGGCGTTCGCTGGATGTGGTGATAGCCTGCAAAATGTCCTGTAATGTGGGGTCTACAGGGTGTTACGATCTCGTTGCGGCCCTCTCGGTCTTATCTGAAGGCTTGCCCGTTGCAAGTTCATCCTTGTCCTTCCTTTTAAGGGGCTTCCCCATGGTGTCTTCCCGTCCTGCGATGCTCCTGGTGCTGCATGTGCTCATGTGGCGCTGCCAGCCACCTCTGCTGGTCGTGTGCTTGACCGTTCCGGTGGGCGCCCCTCGGGAGGCTCCAATGATTCGTCAGCCGCCTGAGCCGCCACAGGACTGCTCCCTCTGGTCGCTGCGTTCCCCAGGGAGGTTCCAGGCCTCCCCAGCGTGTGGTAGGTGCGGAGTCCGTTTTGTCGCCGGCTCCCGGTCAGCTGCCGCAGTCCCTCATACTGCAGCCCTGCACTGGTGGGATTCGCCATGGGCACGCGTCCAGATCCTCAAGCCCAGGCTCAAGGCTTCAGTCCCTGTCCCCACCGGTCGTCACCTCCATTGGCCGCTGCCCCCAACGAGCTCCAGCCCGCGCAACAGTCTCCACATCTGGCAGGGCAGGGGCCCCCAGGAGCCCTAAAGCATCTCTGTCTTAGAGGGCGTGCCCCCTTGAGTCGCTTCAGCACTTGCGGCCCATCAGTGACCCTGGTCTTCCTCCCTTTTCTCTGTCCAAGGCGCTACAGAGAGCTCCCTGAGCTCACTCCAAGATCCTTGCAGGGGGGGGGGCAATCCAGGCCCCTTCGCTCCAGCTCGCACAGCAGTCCCCGCGTTCAGCAGAGCCCAGATAGGAGCCCCCGGAGGTCCCCAGGCGCCCCCGCTCAAAGTGTTTGCTCCTCTAGTGATTCAGCCCTCTCTCCGCCTCGTCTTCCAGGAGTGCCACAAGGAGCCTGCGCCCAGGATTTACCCAGGTGGCAACAAGTCAGGCCCTATATGGGGGGGGGGTGGCCCAGGCACCATCGCCGTCTCTCAGCCGCCGCCAGACTTACTTCACGGGCCTCCAAGCCCCGCACAGGATCCTGCACGGGGGACGGGAGGGAAGCACTCCAGGCCCCAAGCGGCGCCGCACCAACCTCCCTGTCTCAGGCACAGCGGCCGCCGCCATCTAGGCGCACTGCCATTTTGTCCTCTCATTCCGCTGTGAGTGGCACGTCCGTCCTCGTCATTCGGGATTCCAGAGGGTCCCTCTATGCGATGCTTCGTGTCGCGTGAGAGGTTGAAGGCGGGACACGTCAGCTCCTGTGGCTTCGTGCAGGCACTCGGCGCTCGGTCCGGGCCCGTCAGTGCCTGCTGGACGCAGCCATCTTGACCGATTGCTCGGCGGCACTCACAGCATCTAATTTTCAGCGGTCCAGGGCCACAGGAGAAGTTTGTTTCGCCTCTGGCGCATCCCTGTTCCTCTCTCAATTGTGGGGATGCGCTGTGGGGTTTTGGGCCCCATGTAGGGCGTCAGGATGTCTGCAGATGGCGGCCGGCCAACGGAAGCTCACAAGCAGTGCTGCTCACTCCATCGGCGCCAGGCCACGCCCTCCGTCTATATAAGTTCTTGTGAGGCAAATTTCGTAAAAGACCGCGTAAGAGGCTTCTGATATCTTAAGAGGGGTTGCTATTCATGAGTTTGAGAAAACCAGTCCAAGACCTTAGTGTGCACGAATTGATGGGTTTTCAATATGAATACAGCATACTATGGTCACATAGGCCTAATCTACAGAATGAGTGGCACTTGCTAAACCCTGAGGGCTTAGGTTATGTTTCAGTAAGGAATTCCTATAAAAAGAGACCAATAATAGTTAAATGCATGTATGAAAGCCCTTTTGCTAAATCCATATCAGTGATAATCTGGGTAATTCAAAGCAAGACAGGGATGTTCGCACAAGGTCTTATCTTAAAGGGGGTCATGGGGTGAAGGATGTCACAATATGTCAAAGAACCAAGAACTCATCAAACAATGGATGGAACATTCCAGAATGCTTCTTGACGGTAAATGTTAGTGATGCAGAACTGGGTAAAGAAAACTCTATTTTTGTTCACCAGGGGCATGGCACATTACATAGTTCATTGAGGCCCCATTAGGCGCAAAGATCTCATTAAAAAGTCTGGTATTTCTAAACACCTTCTAGTTGAGCTTCGCATCTTGAAACATGAAAGGAGTCAGAAAAATATAGCTATTTGGGAAGACAAACTTCCCTTACCTTATGGTACAGCATGACTGCTCTGTCCATCTGCTCGCCTTTCTCCTCATAGTAGTGGGCAGCTTCCATCATATCCTCAGGGGTGCTCAGAAGTGCCAGATTCATCAGCTGGTCGTCCAGGTTATTTTCCTAAGGAAATAAAATATGTTTATGATTCACCCAGTTTAAAGGTTCCCTTACCATCAAGGAGAGTGATAGAACCCTTAAGCCCTCCAATTATAGGGTAGTGCCCTCATCAAGTGTAATAATGTCTTAGATCATGACAGGTTCTACACCTAACTGATAAGGATTATACTTTTTTTATTTCACATTCTTTTCACTGCTACATTGCCTATTTACTCCTGTCCAAATATCCCTTTAAATGGCCATCTGTTCTGATAGTTTACCCACATTAATCTCTGATAACGCAATAATCTTTATGCATTTACAACATGTGGCCTAAAGACTCAAAGAGGGCACAAAAATCTTAGACTCTGTATTACGCTGTATTACGCTGGGCAAGCTGTAAAACTATACAAAGCGAAAGATCATAGTGTGGATGGCAAAGAAGACTGCAGATATGTTAAAAGCTTTTCTAAACATGTTGGTCTGTATCGATACAAAAGACTAAGGTTTGATGTGTCATACGTTGCAGAACTGTTTCCAGATGTCATGTGACGCATCATATAGCCTGTCATGAATGGGTTTAATTAAAGCGATGACATATTTGTTTTCGGAGCTTCACAAAAGAAGCATGATAAAGCTCTTATGCAAGTATGCCATTTACTTGCTCAAGCAGGTTTGACTTGAATGCAGACAAACGTGAGTTCTAGAAGACAAAGCTAAAATTCTTTGGCCATACTTTTTCTGATGGGGGTATGACACCAGATCCTACTAAAGTTCAAGAGATGTCAAATGGTGATTCCCCACAATATGTTTCTATGGTGCGTTTATTTCTTGACATGGCTAGTTACTGTACCAGATAATTACAAGACGTTACCACTGTAAGTGCTCAATTGAGAGACTTTACATACAAGAATGTTTCATTTCATTGGTTACATAAATGTGAGAAATATTTTAAGAAAATGAATTAAGCCATTGAGAATGCTGCTGAAATGGCATGCTTCAATATAAATCTTCATACAGAGGTTGTTGTTGACGCTAGCCCAGTTGGGTTAGGTGCTATCCTTGCACAGCACAGCGGACACCCAGATCCTAGAAGGCAAATAAACGTTTACCATGGTATGGGCTTGTGAACATTTCCATGTATTCCTGTATTGAAAACATTTTACGATGGTAACTGATCACCAAGCGTTACTGACTATATTTGGCAATTCAAATGCGAAAATGCCTCCTCGTGCTGAACGATGGGGACTACGGTTACAAGAGTAAAATTATGCCATTGTACATCATTTAGGGAAGTATCAGAACCCTGCTCATTACTTTTCCAGAGTGCCTATACAAGGTACTTTATTCAAGATAACAGAGCTCTATATTTATTTCCTTGTAAAATCAAATATACCAGCTGCTATTTCATTAGCCCAGATTATCACTGCCGTGAGCCATGATAATGGCATGTTAAAGCTGAAGGTTCTAATTACACATCAGTCATGGAACCAACACCCTTGACCAGTGATGGTGAATATCAAAAATACAAAATTGTCATGGATGGACTGTCCATAACTCAGGAAGGAGTTACACTACGAGAGTCGAGAAACCTGAATAGGCAGAGTCTGTGGCAGAAAATACTTGAAGTGGCCCATTAAGGGAAGTTCACAACATATGCCAAGATGTTATCTCATACATCTGGTATTTCTGGGCAGTGACTTCATATGGAAGAATCATGTATTTTTCAAAATTACATTTCAGCCTACTTGGCGTTCTAGTAGTGACAATTATGTTCATTACTCTAGGAGCTTTTAGTGTTCTGTGCAGTGTCTTAAAATGTATAAACCTCCACTTTGCGTTGGTGGAGACCTTTTATATTTGTAGGCTAGTAGTTATACAGTCCCCTTGTGACAGTTTTAGTTCCAGAACTCCCTCTCACATTGGTTCGGCTTTAAGATCTCTCCATATCTTAACTAGTTAAGTGCACAATAAGAGTATATTGTCCTTTTGTTGCTCATCCTCATGTACCCAACTAAAGCAAGTATGCATGAGATCACCCAGGCCAATGTTATGCTTGACCAGTTCTTCTTTTATCACTGCTCCTCAAAGCCATACCTTGCCCATGAGGAATTCCTAAGCTGGCCAAAAACCAGCATACGTATATAAACAGATCTCTGACACTTTCATATCCCTTATGTGACAACATTATGTTCATAATAGAGATGTTGCATATCAAAGCAGATATCACATTAAGTCTAATCTCCGGTGCATGTGAGAATCCCAAATGTTAATTATGGTACAATCTTTGTCAACAGTGGAAAAGGCTACGTTTGACTAGGTGCAGCACTTGCAGCTCCTTTAACACCTTCCCAATTAAACATTCTAAAGTAAGACCATGTGAAAACACTAATATCAGACTGGCCTTGAGATTATTTCATGCATCGTCTCATAGGTCCATTGAGCACTGGAGCTGGGATGCATAAACATAATCCTCTAAATCAGAGACGTGTAGGCCCTGCCCTCCTACCCTTTTTTTAATACTCTGTTGACCTTTACCAATGGAGTACGGCTTTCCCCGTTAACCTAAACAACAGCTTGTGCAGTTATTTGAACATTCTTAATGGTAAAACGATGGTGATTATCTGGAATTCTTTGTGTAGTTAAGAATAGCTATAATTTTCTGATGACTATGTAACTCAACTGTTAAATTGGTCTTTTCATTCAGAAGTCAATCAATCCTGTAAGAATGTCCAAAATGTGTTTGATAAACTGGACAGTGAAGTGGTAGTAGGTGTTCTAAATGTGGAAGGAAAGATGGTTGCAAAAGTTCAAGAAAGTGCTAAGCAATCCACTGAGCAAATGGAGGCAAAAGTGGAGCACTGGAAGACCAATGCATATGGCACCAACTTACCTATTTCCTGATTTGCATTTCCCCCCAAAAAGTGAAAAGAAAATGGTTACTTGTCTGTAAATCCAGAGCCCCAAAGTTGGTATGTTTCATAAATTAACATGCTTGAGTTATTACCGCCATTGTGCTGGCAATCCCTGATACTTTAAAAATAGCATTACATGGTGGTAAACTGGCTTTAGACCCACCAACAGTCATTGATTAGTAGCACATTCACCTGAGACAACAAGGTGGATGAGCTGTGCTCTCTACCAAGTGCAACAAATACAAAGAATAGCTGATAAGCCTCTGACACGCAAGGAGGGGGAATGTTTGAAAGATTGGCAAAATTATGTTACAGGTAAGCAACTAGTTTGTTCTCCATCACTGGATCTTTCAAAGATTCACAGGCTTGAGTCGGAATAGAAAGTAGTGTGGCAAATATCTAGTAAGTAGGAACCAAGCTCACCTTCAAAGAAACAGGCTGCTGGAACTGCCTGGCCACTAAAGAGTCAAACTGCTATTTCCAGGTGAAGGCAGTAGTGCTTGCTGAATGAGTGCCTATTCTTCCATGTAACTCCACAGCTCTTTTGAATGGAGCACAGTCGCTGACATGCTTCCGGCAGGAAGCACAATGTTCCTATCTCCAAACATAAACTTCGATTTCTTGATGTAGCAAGTTATGCAGGCTGAGAGCCAGAAGACAATGCATTGCTCAGACAATTGGCTGCCAACGCCCAAGCAACCTAAAAGTTTAGGAGTTAGTCCCATGTTCTCATATCCTTTGTTTTCTCCATGCAAAACGTGATGCACCAGCAAACATTTAGTGGACGTAGTGTTATCTCAAGAAAAGTTTAAGCACTTGGGAAGAAAGAATGAACAATAACAGGTTCTTTCAAATAGAAGTCTTATAGGACCTTGGTCCTAAACTTTGTGGTGGTGCGTAAGGTGACTTTGGGCCTGATTTAGATCTTGGCAGATGGTTGCTTCATCACAACGGTGACGGCTATCCCATCAGCCCAAATATAAATCTCATTATATTCTGTGGGATGTATATTTCGGTGGAAAGTAAATCCGTCACCGTTGTGATGGAGTAACCCATCCACCAAGATCTAAATCAGGCTCTTTGTCCTTTGCAAAGTGATGATACAATGTTTTTTTTATTGTAAAGCCTTGTAGTTCCCTCACTCTCCTTGATCATATCAAGGCTAAGAGGTGTGCTGTCTTTAATTAAAAATATTTGAGAGTTGCCCAATGAATGGGCTAATAAGGCAGAGGATCAGTTGGTTCATCACAGTGTTCAGTTCCCATGGCACCAGAAGTTGCTAGACTAGAAGAAAAGCACTGCATAAGCCTTTCATGAATTGCTTAATGATCCTTTGGGAAAGCAAGCATGGAAAAAAAACACCTCTGATCTTCTGAACCTTGATATATAGCTACCAGATCAATCCTGTCTGAGGTATTACTGTAGGCCTTCCTTGGCCAGAGTGAGCAGGTTAAGGCAGAATTTGGTGGGGTTGCACAGAAAGGGGATTTAGACCTTTAGTCTCACACCATAGGCAGAAATGCTTCCACTTGCATTGTACTTGTCAGTCGTAGGTGGGTCAGGTGTATGAGCCAAAATGTCCCAGTAATCTGCAGAGATGTCTAGATTTCTGAACTCAAATTGGTCAGGAACCATGCCGCCAAGGTCAGTGACTTTCTGCCCATTGTGTCTGGAGAGGTGCTTCAAATGGACCATCAGGCTGATCTGTGAGTATACTGTGAGTATGTGGGAAATCCATGTACTAAAATTGGCGAACATAAGTATGTCTTCACATCTGCAGTAAGCTTTAAATGAGGTTAAATGGCAGAAAGGTATGGGAAAAGATGTTCAACCACATATTTGAGAAGGCATTGCCGCTGGATCCTGGTTGCCAATACCTGCTTCCTAAGCAGAGGTATTTCTGGCTCTGCAGGGTGTTAATCAGGTCCAGGGTGGCATCACTCTATTTCCTCATGATATCATCAAGTTGATGTTCGTTGAGCTATCACTCATGGCAATCTGATGGAGAGCGACTGAGGGCATCAGAATACTTGTTGATCTCTGGTAAATGTTCCACTCCAATATTCACTCTGTTTGCAATTTCCCTAATCCCATAGCAATTGTGCCCCCTCTTACAGATTGCGGCACATCCTTGTTTGGAGATGTAATATACGGAGGTTGTGTTGTTGGTTCGGATCAGAACATTTTGGTTTGCAAAACTATGGAAGGGACGCATGTGAACCCAGGCAGGTAACTCATAGTTCTAGGACATTAATGTGGAGGGATATACCATCCTCAGATCACATACCTAGTTTGAAATGGGAAGTTTCCTGGAATCCTTCACCACAGCAGAGCTTGAATGAGGGGGTGAGTGAAAGTCACAATATAGACCCTTTTGCTTGCTTCCACTGCCTTTTTAGTTCCTGTTGGATCAATCTCATCCACAGACAGCAACATTAAATAAGTCCTATGTAGAATAACATGAACTTGTATACTCTGAATTAAACAGTATTGCGTCTGCAGGGGTTTGCAGTTATTGTCTGTAGTATTGCAATGCACTCTGCTAAAGGAAAAGCCTTTCAGAAATCAGAGTCATGTTGTGGGGCTGGTAAAAGACTTTTCCACATTGAGCATCAAGTCCAACTGTAGGAACAGACTGATACATGCCTTTGTGGAGGAAGAGGCATCCTCAATCGAGAGTGCTTTCACTATGGGAATAACTGGCAGCCCTGTCTCCGAAGATAGGATGCCACCAGGGCCAGACACTTGGTAAACATTCCGGGGCAGATTTCAGGCCAAAATGGGTGCTCTGACCTGATAATGCTGCCCTGCCAATGGGAATTGCAAATACTGTCAGTGTTTGGGTCAAAGTAAGTGTCCTATAGATACAGCAAGTTGAGGAATCCAACAGGATTAGAAGGAAGTCTCAGCAGGCCATCATCCAAAAGAGCTAATTTTTGAGGAACTTGCTGAGTTGCTGGAGATCCAGGATTGGTCTCCAACCTCATCTTCTTTCTAACCAATAAGAAGCTGGAGTACAAGCAGAGGTAACTTTGGGCTGTGGAACTTTTTCCACTTCTCCTTTTATGATGAGGCGTTCCCTTTGAAGTTCTTGAAGGTGTAAGTGATGTTCCTTTGCTTACCGGTAATAATGAGACCTTTGGAGAAACTCTAGCATGTGTCCAGATTGCTCGATATGTAGCCCTTAGACATCAGTTGTTATTTTCCTCCATTTGGATGCAAAGTATTGTATCATCCCCACAATGGCTGGAGGGTCATGGCAAAGGCAGTGTTAGGAAGTCAGGCACTCTCATTGTTGTCCTGGGTGATTTCGACCGCTCCGCTCTTTTTGTTAGAAGGCAACTGGTCAGTTAGAAGCTACTGTGCTCTGACTGTGGTGTAATCTTAGTCATACCTTGACTGCCAATAAGAACAGTACTGTTTGCCTTGAGCGCAATACTGGTCGGAGTAACCTCTCTATCCCTGCCATCTTTTAAAGCGAGGAAGGGAGGGAAGACTTTATTTACTTGAAGGAAGCCAGGGATTTATCAGTATGTGAATGTGACAACACAGTTCCAAAAGGGTTTAACTGTCAGAGGGCCTGTTGAGAATCTTGCCTTGCACCTAAGTGTGGAAAGAGAAAGGTATGTATTTTAACCTACCTTCTGAGAACTGCAGCTTCCTGCTAACTCACAGAAGTCTGCATTGGTGACACCCGTGGCTATATCTATTACAGCTGTAGTGGCGCTTTGTTCATCTTTAACAGTGTCTTTGCTTTTTCTATTCTTAGGGTGTGAAATGTCTTTAGTACATGATTTGTTAAAAACCTTTGCAACACTATACAAAACAGAGGTTCATTGCTAGGTGCTAACTTTGACAGTAAGGTTAAAAGCATCATTATGTCCTTAGGTACTGACCTTGACAGTGAAGTTAAGAACATCATTAAAACCTAAAGTCTAAAAATTATTTAAGTTTTAGCTTAAACAGTTGGGAATTAAAAGAGAATCATTATGACGTAAAAGCCTCTATTGCCTGATACACTGTACATGATACTCTGTGGATTATGTTTATTTGAAGAAGAGAGTTTGGCATCTTCCTAATGAAGGGGGAGATGTTATGTGAAGAGAACAGTATAGGCAAATAAACTCCTCTTGTGCCGTGCATTGATTGGAAGTGGAAAGCATGTCCGTTGGTCGATGACCAGAAGCCATAGGCTCAGTGAAGGTGAGGAGACAGGTTACCCGTCTGTCCATCGTGTACACATCTCGCCTCCTCCAGCTTCTTGGTGAAGCGATCCATGAATCTGACCAAGACATAGTTGAGGGTAGCATTCAGGGGGTCAAAACAAGCCAGAACCGCCCCTCTGCAAGATCTTATATCTTTTGCAATTGCATATGACATGTATTATGTCCTCCTTGTGTTGCCTGCAGAGCCGACATGTTTCCTGGGCACACTTTTTCCATTTTGGGAAGTGACAGGATAGGGGGATCATCCCCATTCTCAGCTTTAGAAACTGAGGCTTAATGGGTTTGTTAAAAGTGATTGTTAGGTAGTGTTGGGGTTTCAGTTGTAAATACGTGCGTAGAGTCATCCAACCATGATTCCGTATAGAGAGGCTGGCCCTATCTTCTAATGAGGAAAGTCGGTTCGTACTGATTTTTGCTAACCTCTTGAATTTGTGTTGACGGACATGTAGGTCCCAAAGGGGAGTCAAGCCAAGAGAACTAAAAGCTCGGGACAGGTAATGGTAACTCGCCGACCTGCTGCTTGTATTCAAGTGGATCCATAAGTTGTGGGCCAGATTGCCTTCCCTAGATGCCCTGAGCTTGTGGCAGCTTATTAGAAAGGTCGCCATTTGGTCAGTGCCTGTCTCCAGAAGCCAAATTCCAGTCTAATTTGTGCTGGTGATGTGCGAGAGGGAAGCTGGAAGATCGTTCTGTAAATTTGTGCGACTACTTTATCCAGTTGTCCGCTGTCCCGCCCTAGCAGAGCCTCACACCCATATGTTAGGGTTGGGATAACCTTTGCCTGGGCCACCTGGAGGATTGGAGCAAAGGCAGGGCCATTTAGTCTTTTGTAGATGGATTCTGAGGGATGAGAATAACCAGAGCACATCTGGTAGTCACATTGTCCCAAAATGGAAATGGCTGCATTAATTGTGGTCGCAGCAACGGAGCTCACCCTGCAACCGAGGTTATTTATTATGGTCTCATTTCCATACAGGGTTGTAAATGCAGGTGCTTCTCAATCACCTTTGCGTTCATGCTGTAATGATGTAATCCTTCTGGGAATGACCAGTGAGTCATGATGGCACTTTCTTGCGCTCTACATTTTTTCTCCAGACATAAAATGACAAACTGACCAGTAGCAGGCCTCTTCATCAGCTTACAGCCTCTCTCTCCATATGTAGTCCCAAAGCGGGATTAACTGCACTGACTTCCTATGCTGTTCTTTGAAGTTGAAGAGAAGGCATTCTTTTACTGATCTCATCAATGGAAAACCAAGTTCTTGGCAACAGTCAGGCAGAGAATGGAACAGAGTGGTGATGCAGAAGTCTCCCTCATTTACCAGAATGAAGTCTCTTCATTAATCAGTCTATTGACGGTTATTATCATAAGCAGCATAATCCAAATCACTAACAGGAACTTCTCCTCATTCTTGTTCATTCTCCAATTGCTGTTCTGCTGTCATCACCTCCCAGATCCTCATATATTAGAAGTACTGGAAGCTTTGGTGGTCGGTGCTGCATAGGAGGAGGTGGAGGTTGATGGCCGCTGATGACAACGCTGAGGAATAGGAGGCAGAAGCACTTGCAATGGTGCGGCATTATAAAGTAGTGTCAGGCACCTTTATCATAAGAGGGTCTCGGTAGTGCTCTCTGAAATTGCAGGATGGTTGCTATATTCCTTTACAATGTGTTTGCAGTGCAGTATGTGTTGCACATCCAATTAGGTTAGATTGTACGCTATAGCCTACTGCTCCTAGTCACCAATGTCGGCTTCTTGTTCAGAATCTAGAATATGCACTGGTAATTGCACAAATGGTGAAGCATGAATTCACTGAAAAGGTTTTGTAACCTCAAGCGAAGGTGTAATAATAATGTCCTGAGCAACTGACGCAGACAGGGTCATCAAGGGAATTATTTTTAAAAGTCACTGTTGATAGGACAATTGCTGTTGAGAATCTTCATCACTGTTGACAGCACAGCTGTTAATAGTGGAACCAGTATCTTTACCAGTGAGGTGATCATCAACTAGGGTGTTGGTGCTGTCCATGGTGTGATTGTCAAAGGTGTTTATTTTTTCCTCTTAAAGGGACTTTCCATTGATAACCTTTCAGAAGCGAACACTGACAGCATATTAAGAGCTGGAGTTTTACACCATATTGGAGGCAGTGTGCTCCAGGGTTTTTTGTAATGATCTTTCAGAGAAACATTTGATTCTTTCCTTTAGAGAGGTCCACACAAGCATTTGTTTTGAAAATTGAATTCCAACTCGGGAATTTCTAAATGCTTCCTTTTATGCATCACCTTGGTAGAAGTGCTTAGATTAGTACTGCGAAATTAATCATCTCTGGATAAGGAGACATCTCTAGAGGAAGAATCCTTCCTCTCTAAAAGTTTCCTTTCACTAGCCTTGAAGGTTTTTGTAGGTGCAACTTAGCCAAAGACTACAGTTGAGACTATGACTTTTTTTTAACACTGTTTATTCCTATTTTAATAGTACAGGGGATTACCAACCTGGTGTAGGGGAATGATTTAAGCATGTGCAGTTACAAAAGAAACAATGCTGGAGAACTTGATCGGTTTGGTTGAAGCATTTCAGTAAACTGGCATACTACTAGAGGAAGTTGCGAGTTCCTAGCCTGAGTATGACAGGTATTTTCTCAGAGGAGAGAACACTTATTGCTTTGACAGGCTCTAGAAAGAAACAGTCATCAACGAGATACCCGTTAAGAGGAACACAGTACAGAGTTGAAATAGACTGTATATTCCTGGACTCGGGTTGAAAGACACAAGCCAAACATCGTGATTTACTGCATTTACTGATTTGGGAAATTGGGCCTGGTGCCAGCAGAAGCAGGTTGATCCTCTACAGGATACATTATTGGAGGCTCTCCTATTTATATTATCTTGGGCCCAAAGCAAGGGCAAATCTTTGTTTTGGGCACTGTTTAGGGTTACTTATCAGTCTGGTCAGCCTTTCTTTGTGTGCCTGATCAGCCCCTTATTCAAATAACCTGTTGTGATGTGTTTCTTACACAGGCATTTCAATGTCTTTCAGTCTGTTAGTTTCAGATGGCCGCAGTGGGAGCTAGTATTGGTTCTAACATTCCTGATGTTTGCTCCCTTTGAGCCTCTTCATAGTTGCATTCTGAGGTTCTTAACTTTGAAGACTGTGATTGTGATCTCTTCTGCGTGTCACATCAGCAAACTGCAGGCTTTTGAGTCCAGCTCCGTACACTATCTTCTTCCCTGATAAATGTTGCTTAGGACACATGCATCTTTTCTCTCAAAAGTGGAGTCACCTTCCTAAGTTGGTCAGTCCATAAAGATGCATTGTAGACACCAATGATGCTTTTGCTTGAGGTGGTGAGTAAGGATATAATGAAATTACTGGTTTCTCACAGTGGATGACAAACTTCTAATTGATTGCCTCAGGTGGCTGGTTGGACCCTTGGACAGCTGGCTTAGTTTCTGTGTGAGGACTAAAGGTGTAAGAAGCATTTGTAAGGCCAGTATGTCTGTTGCAGGCTGAAAGCTTTTCTGCGTTGTGAATGCTTTCTTTGTTTAGTCATGGGTTTTGTAAAATGTTACTGTTGGATGAGTGCTCAGGCCCTTGTAAATATAAAAAAAAAACTGGCTAAAAGCAAAACAATCTTTTGGTCTCAAAAAGAACACAATGCCATAATAGTCCCCTGCACTGAAGAGAGTGCCATAGGAGCACCTAGCATAAAAGCGAACTAATTTGTGTGCAAATGCACTGCTTATGAAAGAGCAGAATGTTGTCACTGGCAGTGAGGTTAGCTAATGGTTGATGTGGGCTGACACACTGCCACATGCTGTAATGGGCAGAAGAAAAACATGAATGGCACATTGGACCAGAATGTAAAGCTGGCTGGATGAAAGCCCCTACACGTATATTATATGCATTTAATTTTAGTCAAATCATATGGTCTAGGCGAACACTTAAAATGTACTCCTTTGTCGCTGATAAGGGAGGCATGCTGTGTTAAGACTGCTCCATTATTTGCCTGCATATCTTATGTTAAGTGCAGCCTCAGGTGAAGGCAATCTCTGGTTACGACCTCCATAATCATTTCAATGCGTTCACACACAGGTCTTGCTTAAGTTAGAGAGTATTTAAGCCGACTTTGGGACTTAACACGATTGCCCTGAGGAAAGTTAATCATGGGTGGTTAAGAGTTAATTGAAACTCAGTGGAACCAAACCAGACATTATTGCATTTGGTACACTGCTCAAATTAGGCCCTATCCTACCCTCCGATCTTCCCAAAATATCTGAACAGACTCTTGCACTCATTATCTGTTGTGAAAAACATGTTTTCCTGGCTAAGAGTCACTATTAAACAGGACCAGTCAGGTGAGTGCAGCTGTCACAGGGGCCATTATTAAATCTTCTATGCTGAACTGCAATGCCTTATGTTTAGATAAGAAAAAATCTAAATAGTTTATCTTTAAAAACACCAAAACACAGGTGTCTGTGTCCACCCTGTGCTTGTTATCCACAGAAGAGACTGTGTTTCTCTCATCAGAACAGCACTGCAGTGGTCAACTGTACAATGCAGAATTCACTTTAACAAACATGGTATCCATCATAGATATCTTTGTGTTGCAACACCCAAACATTTCCTGATCAAAGTCAGTTTCCATATCAGAAGGGTTGTGAATCAGTTAACAAATATCTTGCCCACCCACCCAATGACTTGTCATTATCGAGAGGGGGGTGCCTTGACACCTAGGCTGCCTGTCGCTGGCATGCGCTGCCAGACTCCATCCAACATGTTTGTAAAACTAAATAGCCCTCTATCACAGGCACAGAAAGTGTTCTATGGCCTTGATGCAAGGAGGGAAAATGCTCTCTCGTTTGCCAGTTGGCTAGTAAAAGACAACTGTAACAAGGGTTCAGTGAGCCCCTTACTACCCCGGGCCCTGGTATCACTTCACCTGCTGCACTAACGACAACTTCACCTCTGTCCATAATACAAATCCCAAGAACCATCCAGTCATTTTATATTTTTCCAATGTACCTTCTGATACGCTTTCCCAAATTTAACAACTGAAGGCTAATACTTATCAGCTGCCATATTTTTCTCTCCTTGTTATTCTCTACATCATCTGACTCCTAGATCTCCATGAAATGATCCTCATTAGAAGGGAAGAAAGACTTTAGTCTTCTTACCATTTAATAATGTAATCCTTGGCCTCATGGATTAAACAGTCTACCATGGGACAACCTACAATGTTTGTGCTGTGATTTGAAGTCTGAGTAATAGGAGCATAACTGATTTCAAATACTCCATTCAACAAGGGACTGGACATCTTTAATCACTACAAACCTTGGATTGTATGTGTAGTTTGCTGTGCCACCAAGGAAAGTAAAGCTCAGGCCCTTCCCCTGACTAGTTATCCATTCTCTAGAGATTCACTGAGCCCTATATGTAACAGCAAAAGATTGGTCATTTCAACAGCTAATAGCACTCCTTTTTCTTTAACTTTCTCTTCTCTCCAATATCGTCCGTTTTAGAGAGGTTGATTCTCCGCTGCATTAATCCAGAACCTTTAGCGGCTGTTTATTAAGACCTTTATGTACCTTACACAGGCGGATGGCATTATTGTACGCCTGAGCCCTGGTGTAGAAGTGCACCGCCTGCTTCAGCTCATCCTGACTCTCATATTGCCGAGCTAGGTGGTAGGACGCCGCCCAGTTTCCAGTTTCGTTAGCTATTTCAGCTGCCTGTAAAAGAGGATAATATAGTGACCATGTGCCATAGGACAGTTTTCTTAACTGCAAAAAACATTGAGACTTATTGGAAGAGAACTTACCCGCTGGATGTTTCCCAGGAAGCAGTGAACGCGAACAAGTGAAAGGTAATCTTGCGCCAGTTCATAATACTTCAACGCTGCATCCATGTCTGCTTGACTTTCTAGATACTGAGCCCACCACTTCCACAAGCTCCTAAAGACATGCACAACAAGAAGGTCAGCTTCACGTCTTGATCCATGTGACAATGGCAGGCACTGCAGCATCAGCTGGCTAGAAGTATTCCACGGTAAGCTCTCACCAGAATGGATCTGTGCTCTGTACATGTGTCACAGAGCCTTTGCTCACAAAGAATGAACACGTGAACTGACCACTGCATATTGCAGGGTAAACTCACTTGCTTTCCATGAATTACCTATCCTTCTATGAGACGACTGGGCGTATGTGCTGCACTGCGATCGCTCGGTATTTTGATGAAATAACTGCCCTTTCTTAGCTATAGGTCATTACCCAATGCTTACCAGTCTGATCTAACTCCTTCTGTTGAAACCCTAGAGTTTCGTTACCTAAACTAGACACTGTTAGACAATCCCCCCAGTCAGTTCATCTACCAAACACACAACTTTGGCCCAAGTACGAATAAATTGCCCCCCTTCACCAAGGGTTCACTCATTCCTAGATGGAAATAAACAATCTTTCAGCAAGCCAGTTCATTATTTATGTATTTAGCAATGGAGGCACTCACCACACACCCCAGTGTCAGTGCGACCCTTTCACTAACCCGCTGGGTGAACAGAGTCAGGGCAGCAATGAACCGGCTACACTCACAACAGTTAGCAAATCCCTCTTTCTAGCCACACACCTGCACACCTGTTTCACAATTGCTCACAAAATCCTAATGTTCTGATAGGTTAGACACTTCATTTTTGTAACGGTCTCACTGAGTACTAAACTGTATATATGAGGATGATAAATACATAATAAATTATAAAAATGTGCAAATCAATGAATTCATAAAGGTTAGAAAATCACCCTCTTTTTCTACCCACACACATGCAAAAATGTTCCACAATCGCTCATAAAATCCTAATCTTCTCACTGGTGAGTTATGTAACTTGTAACAGAGAACTAAACGGTATATATTACGTTCTTTCAATGTTATCTTTAAGGCGCATATGTTCATCGCTCAGTACACATGACCAACAGAGAACACGTAGCACAAATGTCACCCACTCTTACAAGGAACTGCAATGTGTATGACACAGGAAACATGGTGCCTACCGAGAACCAGCAATGGGCCTCCAACCGAAGGACTGACAACACTTACTTATCTTTAGACTTATTGATGTAGATTTCTAATGACTGTGGGTCATCTAGGAGCATCCTGGGAACCTCAAATCGATGGGTGTCCGACTTCTCATAGCTGCAGAGAAAAGGTGCAGAGGATATCAATAAACACAGGAAAAATGATATCAGAATCCTTTGACACAAGAATATTTAGATTTTACAAATGGCAGCATTCCATGTGTAATGCATTATGTTTATCTAAGTAGCAGCAGACAAGTGCTCAATTACAATGGAGAATAGTCTTTCAAGCCAATAAATAAAGCATAGTTGTACAGCCTTAGATCGCAGTGTGCAATATTCGATAGAGACAGAGGATCATTGGCATCGAAGACAGTACTGAAAGATATTCTACAACCAGGAATCACTATGAAAAGTGTTTTGTTGTCAGAGAGTTTCACATCTGCGTAAAAAGGTTCATGAGCTTAAATAACTCAAAGAGACCCTTTTGATCTTCTCCTAGAAAGAATGCACCAGCACCAAGCCCCATACAGGAATCAGAGTAGCAACCTAGTAATGCTTAAAACAAATATAAAAGAAGTAGTTTCTAAAAGAAAAAAGAAATAAAGGGACCTGTAATGTCAGAAAAAACAGGCAAAGTACCCTTTAATGTCCAAATGCGAGGCAAAGATCTTAAAAATAGAAAGTGATAGGGCTTCATAGATCAACATTCTGTGATTCTAGGCAAATTACCCACTCACCACGTGCCTAAGAAATTGTAACATAGGGCCTGATAAGGATGGCGGTCGGACTTACTTCAGACCGCCATCCTGGTGGGAAACGGGACGGCCCGACCAGCAGTCGGCGGTACCGCACCCTGAATCACAATGCGACTGCCTTCAAGGTGGTTGCTAAGTGTAAATCTTGTATTGCGGGGGGTGCTGCGGACTGCAGCACACGCTGCAGTACAAAATATGCACCTAGTGCATACCCCTGCACTATGTGGCAGGTGCCATGTGGTGCCTACCCCATAGTCCGGTAATGAAACAGCCGGTGGGAAGGGACATTGTAATCCCTCCTTAAAAGATCTCCGATAAAGAGCCCTCTTGCGGGTCCCGTGAGGGACAGCAGCACCACCCCCACCACCCCCACGAGGAGCAACGCCTGATGATGAAGCATGTTATGTTATGTTATTTATGCTCATAGAGCGCACAGTTACCCTAGGGTGTCCTGGCGCTAGGCACTGGTTACCTGGGGAACGTATGACCTAATGGTGAGAAAAGAACCATGTCTTCATGCCCTTCCGGAAAGAAATGAGATCTGGGGCATTTCTCAGTTGGAACGGGAGTTCATTCCATGCCTTAGAGGCGCAGAGAACAAAGCTTCTGCCTCCCCAGTTTGTTTTCTTAAAAGGGGGTGTAATCACTCTTTTGGACCCGGTTGACCTTAATGTTCTGTTTGGAATATACCATGAAAATTTAGATTTAAGGAACTCAGGACCTGTCCAATTCACAGCTTTAAAGACAATACAAAGTGCTTTAAAGCATGATCTTAGTGGTACTGGAAGCCAATTCAATTTCTTAAGTTCTCCCTTAACTGAGGCGAACCTGGGTGTTCCGGTCAGCAACCTAGCAGCCATGTTCTGGACCATTTGCAGCCTGTTCAGATGTTGTTTTTGAACAATAAGATATAAACTTTTGTAGTAAACCAGACGCTACATCATGTGTGCCGTAACCACAGTCCTCAGGCTCCTCTCAGATAGGAAGAACTTAATGTTTCTGATTATTCTGAGGACCATGAAGCATGCTGAAGTCACCATGCTCACTTGGTCCCCCATAGTGAGTTTATAATCCACCACGATACCAAGATTCTTGGCTTTTCTTGAGGGTACTGAACACAAGCCCAGATCCTCCGGCCACCACTCTGGTGTCCACACCGGTGGATTATTGCCAAATTTTAAAACCTCGGTCTTGGCCGAATTTAGTTTTAGACAATTGGCGGACATCCCAGCTGAGATGGACCCCTTACAGTCATGGAAGCGATCGCCCGCCTCCTTTTCCGCTCCCTCCGTCAGCAACAACACGATTTGTGTGTCGTCAGCGTAGGAGGTGAGCTGGAAACCAAAGGACCTAATGATACCGGCCAGTGAAAAAGGTTCTGAGATGTTACCGTTGAGGTCTACAGTTTGTGACCTGTCCGACAGGGATGATTGTAACAGTTTCCAAGCCGAGCCAGTCACACCTATTTCAGATAGCCGGTTAAGCAGTACCATGTGGTGAACTGTATCAAAGGCCGCGGATAGGTCTAAATGGATCAACATAGCGTTACCTCCCCTATCCACGGCCTCTCTGATTTCCTCCGTAGTCAACTCAGTGCTATGAAAAGCTCTGAACCCATATTGCGATGGATCCAAAGAGTTATTGGAAGAAAAAAAATCACTGAGTTGGCTATTCATTTCTTTTTCCAGTAATTTGGCTGGCAGAGGAATCCTAGAGATCGGCCGATAGTTGTTAGGGTCCTTGGGATCCAATGACTGTTTCTTCCATAATGGAAGAACGGAAGCTTTTTTCCATATTTTTGGAAAATTCCGGATGATAGAACAGCATTAAGCAAGGGAGTAAGTGCGGTTCCAATTATATCGGGAATTTGATTAATAATCCAAACTGGACAAGGGTCACTAGGAGCACCAGTTTTGATGCGGTTCAGCAGTTTAATTGTATCTAACCTCCCCAGGGGGGTAAAATGGTCCAGTGGCACCACTGGGGGACATGAACTTTCCACTTCTCTTATGCTGGGGTCGGTCTGATTTTTATTGATCAAACCAATCAAAGATGAAAATATGGTTTCAATTTTCAGTTTGAAGAATTCCGCAATTTTGTTGCAGAATTCTGGATCACCCTGTTTCTTGGGAGTATTGGGACCCGACAATTTAATAACGGTTTTGAAAAGTTCTTTAGAATTAGATTCAGCCTTGGTTATTTGTAGTGAGAAGTACTCTTTCTTTGCTTCCAAAAAAGATTGCTTGTAACTGGAGATACAAGTTTTATACTCTTCCTTATCAGAATTTGCATAATGTTTGCGCCATTTCCTTTCAGCGTATTTACATATCAGTTTCTTAGCCTTAAGCTTTTCAGAGTACTAGGGAGCAGTGGGAGAAGCTCGTTTGGGTGTCAATTTTTTGTGAGGAACTAACTAATCACATGCATTAGAAAGCCATTTATTATGAAGAGTCGTTGCCTCCTCCACGTCCAACGGGAGCTGATACATTGAGTTTTCGAGAGTTTATTCAAGACATTTAACGTCCAATTTGCCCCATGCTCCAGTTATAATCTCCTGGGTCTGTCTCAGACCAGAAGAGCGAGCCAGAAAGCTATTTTCTTCAAACTTAATCGCGCAGTGATCAGACCACGAGATCGGGAGGACTGAGACATCGACTAAGTCAGTGTTGTTGGAATATATACCATCAAGGATATGACCTTTTTCATGTGTGGGAGGAATCACCAATTGTTTAAGGCCTCCTATACCCATGATTTGTTCGAGTCTGGACGTGTCAGGATCACTAAAATTTCCCAAGTGGAAATTGAAGTCTCCCAGCATCGTGAAGGACTCTAAGCAGAGCCCTTCTTCCAACAGCGAACCCAGGGATTCTAAGAACCCACCTTTAGAACCAGGTGGCCAGTAAATTAATGTGCCTTTGAAGGGTTTATAAGTTGCAGAGTATATGTTGAAGGCTAAGGCCTCACACAGGTGATTAGAGACTAGGACAACATTGGGGGTGAGTGACTCGTGATAGATAATAGCAAGCCCTCCCCTTTTTTCCGTGGCCGGTCGAGTGTATAGCAATGAAAGCCCGGCGGTGTTGCCTTAACCAGGTCCGTACCAGAAGCACTTTCTGTCCATGTCTCAGTGATAAAAGCCAGTTTTACATTGTTCTCCTCCAGTAAGAGGGCACATTCCATACTGTGCTTTACTAACGATCTAGCATTAAATAAAATGTATTTCAAGGGAACTCCATTGTTGTGAGCCATCTTGTTATCCCGTGTAGTTCTCCGGCTATTGATTGGCAGATTCAATATGACCGGATAAGGTATCTGGCAACCGATGCACAGAGAACCCTTTGTATTGTCATGAAAGTTATCCTTAGACAGCCTGGGACATTGAGGTAGCCTCTCTCCAGGGTTGAATTTATGCAGTTCCTTACTTGTATAGTGCCATCTGTTTGGGACAAAACAGCCAGGGGGACGGGCCCTGCGCCCGGCCGGAGCACGGACGGGTGCAGACGAACAAGTTACTTACCTTCGGTAACGCTTTTTTCTGGTGGATACAGTATCTGCCTGTGGATTCCTCACCTTGTAAATATCCCCTGTGCCAGCAACATTCGGAAACTTTTGTAGCAGTCCACGCCGATGAGGTCGAAGACGACGTCACAGAGGCACGACTCCGCTCGCGACTCCGCTGACGTCACCGGCTCCATAAGAAGACCTCGTCGGCGTGATGACGTCAGTTTTGCCTTTTTTCCGTGCCTTCGAGGCACACGGACGGACTGACAGCAATATATACACAGTATACACAGTACATAATATACAAGCAACACACATAGTGTGGAGAATAAATAGAAAGGCAAAAGAAATAACACACTGCCTTTGATAGTAACAAATACATTTTGAAAAACCCATCATATACTGAAGGTATACAAGGGTGGACAACGGGGAGGCGGGTGGGTCAGTGAGGAATCCACAGGCAGATACTGTATCCACCAGAAGGAATATGCTACTTACCAGTATGCATCTGTTCTTGGCATGTAGAGCTGCAGAGTTGTACACTTAGCATAGGTCGCCATCTGGTGTTGGGCCCGGATGTTTGCAGTTTGTTTTTCTTCTTGGACAGTCTTTGGAAGTCACGAGTTTGGTGACTCCTCCTTCGGTCCGTACTGCGCATGGGCTTCGGCTCCATCCTCAGATTGTTTTTCGCCAACAGGGAAATGATGGAGCGTAGTAATAACAGTGAGAAACCCATGTGTTGTATCTAAATAAGATGTACTGGAACGGATACAGGTAGCCGGGGAGGCGGGTGGGCGTGTACAACTCTGCAGCTCTACATGCCAAGAACAGATGCATACTGGTAAGTAGCATATTCCGTTCGAGGCATATGAGCTGCAGATTGTACACTTAGCATAGATTATATAGCAGTACCCAACCTTAGCGGCGACCACCGGTATCCGTTGCAGCTGTTTGAAAAAGTGTCTTTAGTACAGCCTGGCCCACCCTAGCTTGCTGCTTGGAATGCACATCTACACAGTAGTGTTTTGTGAAGGTGTGCGGTGTAGACCATGTGGCTGCCTTGCAGATGTCATCTAAGGGTATATTCCCTAGAAAAGCCATAGAAGCCCCTAACTTTCTTGTAGAGTGGGCTCTAGGGGGAACAGATAATGTTCTCTTTGCCTTTTGATAGCAAATTTGTATGCATTTTACAATCCACCTAGCTATCCCTGATTTTGAAATGGGGTTGCCTTTATGTGGTGGAGAGAAGGAAACAAACAATTGTTTAGTCTTCCTGAAGGGTTGCGTTCTTTGTATGTAGTATAGTAACGCCCTTTTTACATCAAGTGTGTGTAAGGCCCTTTCTGCAACAGATTGGGGTTGCGAAAAGAAGACAGGTAATTCCACTGATTGATTGAGGTGGAAGGGGGAAATGACTTTGGGCAGAAACTTCGGATTTGTGCGAAGTATGACCTTGCTATGATGCATTTGTATGTAGGGTTCCTGTATGGTGAACGCTTGTATTTCACCAACCCTTCTAAGGGAAGTGATAGCTACAAGGAAAGCTGTTTTCCAGGTGAGAAACTGTAGCTCACATTTGTGCATTGGTTCGAAGGGCGGACCCATTAGTCGTGTAAGAACTAAATTTTAGATTCCATACAGGGGAAGGTGGTGCCCTGGGAGGAATTACTCGTTTAAGGCCTTCCATGAAGGCTTTAATAGCGGGCACTCTGAAGAGTGATAAATGCTGCCTGTTTTGTAGATAAGCAGCGATCGCTGCTAGGTGTAGGCGTATGGATGAATATGCCAGGTTACACCTGTGAAGATGGAGCAGATAGCATATGATGTGCTGTATGGATGTATCTAGGGGGTTGATTGTATTGTTACGGCAGTAAATTACAAATCTTTTCCACTTTGCGGCATAGCATGCTCTAGTGGTAGGACGTCTGGCTTCCATGATGATGTTCATGCAATCAGGGGGAAGGTTAAGGTATCCGAATTCTAAGATTTCAGGAGCCAGATCGCCAGGTTGAGCTGAGCTGGGTCCGGGTGCCTGATTTCTCCATGGTTCTGGGTTAGGAGGCATGGGGAAAGGTGCAGTTTTTGATGTGGTACCACTGATAGTTGTAGTAGCGTGGTGTACCACGGCTGCCTGGCCCACGTTGGAGCTACCAGAATGAGTGTGAGGGAGTGCTGTTGTAGCTTCCTGACCACTAATGGAATTAGTGGGAGAGGTGGAAAGGCGTATGCAAATCTGCCTGACCAGTTCATCCATATCGCATTGCCCTTGGACAATGGGTGTGGGTATCTGGCGGCGAAGCTTGGGCATTTTTTGTTTTCGTGGGTGGCGAAGAGGTCTATTTGAGGATGCCCCCACTGTTTGAAGAATGGGTGAAGAACTTGTGGATGCAGTTCCCATTCGTGTAGTTGTTGCGTTTGTCTGCTGAGCAGATCTGCTATGGTGTTTTGTACTCCTGGAACGTGCTGTGCCAGGAGAAAGATGTTTTGGGGAATTGCCCATCTCCATATGCTCTGGGCTAAGCGGGAGAGCTGGGGAGAGTGTGTCCCCCCCTGTTTTTGTATATAATACATCGCAGTCATGTTGTCTGTGCGAATGAGAACTGCTTTGCCCGAAATTTGTTTTTGGAAAGATTTTAGGGCTAGAAAGATCGCCAAGAGCTCCAGATGGTTGATGTGGAGCGATTTTTGCTGTGGCGTCCATAGACCTTGCATGGTGAGGTGTAGGAGGTGCGCTCCCCAGCCGGAGAGCGATGCGTCCGCTGTTAGAATCACCTGAGGAACCGGGTCCAGGAACGGCCGCCCTTTGGAAAGGTTTGTGGTGTTCCACCACTGCAGAGAGTGATGTGTGCGGCCGTCGCCAACACCAGATCCGTCAGCTGACCCTGGGCCTGGTTCCACTGTTGTGCTAGGCACTCTTGAAGTGGACGCATGTGGAGTCTTGCATGGGGCACTATAAATATGCAAGACGCCATCATTCCTATGAGCTTCATGAACACTCTTGCTGGAAGAGAGTGTTGGGGACGGAATGTTTTGCGTAAGGCTTGAATGCTTGTGATTCTGGCTGAGTTTGGATAGGCAATACCTTTGGAGGTGTCTATAGTGGCCCCGAGATATTGCTTTGTGTGAGATGGTATGAGGTGGGACTTTTGGTAGTTCACCGTGAAGCCTAGCTGGTGGAGCAGTTGGATGGTGCTGTTTGTATGTTGCACACATTGGTGGTAGGACGTGTGTTGGAAGGCGGACCCCGAGGAGTCGGTGCGACCACCAAGGGGGGGGCCCTCACACTGCACGAAGTAGCCGAGCGCTGCCGAGAAGTCTCCTGAGAGATCCTTCTCCTATCACGTACTAGCACAGTAACACCGCCACACCGGACTCAAGGAGGTTGTCTTGTGACAAGCAATTCTTTATCAGCAATAAAAGGGTTACGAGGGCAATATTTACACGAAGGGATCGAGGGATCCACCAAAAGTCTCAGTGTCTCTTTGGAAGGGTCGGGGTAGCGGGACAGTCTTTGGCAGGAATGCGGTACGAGGGTACCTGGGGCCCAGTTCTTATCCTCAAGCTGGAGGACCTCCGGATCTCGGAGGGGTCGAGCCGCGACGGCGTCAGCAGGGCTCTGGCGTACAGTTCGTGGAGAGCCGCGATCCAATCAGCAGGGCTCTCAAGATGGTTTCTGCTCAGCTCGAGCCGCGACGTCGTCAGCAGGGCTCCGAGGGAGGCTTCAGCGAGGTTGGGCCGCGACAGCGTCAGCAGGGCTCCGATGTTCCAGGTGGTTCAGAAAGGGTTCACAGGAAGGAGCCGCGACGCAGTCAGCAGGGCTCGTGATGGTTCCGACAAGAGTTCTTCTCCGTAGGGTCAGCCGCGATTCAATCAGCAGGGCTCTCGACTCCGGGATACAACTGCCGAGCTGTGGTGGGGTCGCCCCAGATATAGGTCTGGAGCCCTTTGATGTCCGGACCTATGCGCCCGAGGGGGCGAAGTGGCCGGGTGGAGGTGGCCAGACGCCCAGCAGGAGAGGCGCCAGGCCCATGGGAGTTGCCGGGCGATCACACCTCGAGAGGGGAGGACAGTTGGGGGTCCCATCGATACTGTCCTCCGCCGGGGGCGATGAATGGTTCCTGCGGCACCCCCTGGCTAGTTCGTGGTGCCTCGATGGCGGGGCTTCGCTGGGGTCGAGGCTGGGTTGAGCGGGGTCGCGCCGGCTGGGGCACGGTGTGACGTGGATGCCAACAAGATGGCGGAGCCACGAGGAGTATGCGACCACGTGCAGCTCCGGGTGAAGGGTCTTGGTGCAGTTCAGACGGGTGGCACGTGAAGGCCGGGGCGGGGAACGGGCACAATCCAGGGGGTTAAGGACCACGCCACGAGGCCGGGTCCAACAGGCGTCCCCCCCAGCCGAAGGCATGGAGAGTCACCCATCTCCTTGGGGATTCTCCTCGTCAAGGCGGAAGAAGCGGGACAGGCCGTCGGCGTTGGCGTGGTCATTGCCGGGCCGGTGTTCGACGTCAAAGTCCATTCCTTGTAGCGAGATGGACCACCGCAGCAGCTTGGGGTTCTCGCCCCGCATTTGCATTAGCCATTGCAAGGGCCGGTGGTCGGTCTGGACCCGGAAGTGGGTGCCAAAGAGGTAGGGCCGGAGCTTCTTGAGGGCCCACACCACAGCGAAGGCCTCACGCTCAATAGTGCTCCAGCGTTGCTCTCGGGGCAGTAGTCGTCGGCTGAGGAAGGCCACTGGTCGGTCGAGCCCCTTTTCGTCGGCTTGGGATAGGACGGCCCCGATCCCATACTCGGAGGCGTCCGTCTGTACCACGAACTCCTTCTGGTAGTCCGGGGCCTGCAGCACCGGAGCAGTACACATGGCTGTTTTCAGGGTGTCGAAGGCTGTTTGGCAGCGGGGTGTCCAGTGTACCTTCTTGGGCTGCTTTTTGGACGTTAACTCTGTGAGGGGGCCAACAATGCTCCCATAGTCCCTGATAAACCGCCGGTAGTATCCGGTGAGGCCCAGGAAGGCCCGGACAGCGGTCTGGGTAGTGGGGGGTTCCCAGGTCTGGATGGCATCTATCTTTGCTTGGAGGGGGGCCACCTGCCCGCTCCCCACTTGATGGCCCAGGTAGGTCACGGATCCGTGGCCGATTTGGCATTTGCTGGCCTTGATTGTGAGCCCGGCCCGCTGAAGGGCGGCCAGGACGGCCTTCAGGTGGAGAAGGTGCTCGGCCCAGTGGTTGCTGTACACGGCAATGTCATCTAAGTAGGCCGCGCTGAAGGCCTCAAGCCCGGCCAAAACCTTGTTCACTAGTCTTTGGAAGGTGGCCGGGGCGTTCTTCATTCCGAAGGGCATCACCCGAAAGTGGTAATGCCCATCCGGGGTCGAAAAGGCGGATCTTTCTTGGGCGCCGGGGGTGAGCTGGATCTGCCAGTACCCGGCGGTGAGGTCCAGCGTGCTCAAGTAGCGAGCGGCCCCTAGGCGGTCGATGAGTTCGTCGGCCCGGGGTATCGGGTGTGCGTCTGTCTTGGTTACTGCATTCAGGGCTCGGTAGTCCACGCAGAATCGCAACTCCGGGGGGTGACCGGGAGCTGCGGCCTTGGGCACCAGGACGACAGGGCTGGCCCACGGGCTGTCGGAAGGCTCGATGACTCCCAGGGCCAGCATCTTTGCTACTTCAGCCTGGATGCAGGCCCGCACTCGGTCAGGCACCCGGTAGGCTCTGTGCCGTATGGGGGGGCTCTCCCCGGTGTCGACATCGTGGACGCACCAGTGGGTCACCCCCGGGGTGAGAGAGAAGAGGGCTGCGTAGTCCCGCAGTAATTGCTGGCAGTCGTTGCGCTGTTCCGGGGTCAGGGACGAGGCGAGTTGGACCCCTTCGATCGATCCATCGTGAATGTCGGATTGCAAGAGGTCGGGCAAGGGCTCGGAGTCGACCTCGCCCCCTTCGTCAGTCGCCAGCAGCAGGCTCAGTTCGGTCCGGGCGAAGTGGGGTTTTAGCCTGTTAGCATGTAGGACCCGGAGGGGGTTCCGGGGGGACTCCAGATCGACCAGGTAGGTGACGGGACTTTTCTTCTCCACCACCTTGAAGGGCCCGGTCCACTTGTCCTGGAGGGCGCCGGGTTCGACCGGGGCCATGACCCATACTTTCTGTCCTGGCTCGAATTCGATAGTAGAGGTGTTGCGATCGTACCACCGCTTCATGTCCTCCTGGCTGGCCTCGAGGTTGGCTTCGGCCATGGCTCGGAACTTGCGGGTCTGGTTTCGGAGGGTCAGGAGGTATCTGTAGACGTCAGGAGGGGCGCCTCGGGGTTTCATCTCCCAGCCCTCCTTGACCAGGCTGAGCGGTCCGCGGACCGGGTGCCCATACAATAGTTCAAACGGGCTGAACCCCAGGGACTTCTGCGGGACCTCCCGATAGGCAAACAGGAGGCAGGGCAGCAGGACATCCCATTTCCGCCGGAGGGGTTCTTCCAGGCCCTGGATCATCCCTTTTAATGTTCGGTTGAACCGCTCAACCAGGCCGTTCCCCTGAGGGTGATAGGGGGTCGTGAACTTGTATGTGACCCCGCACTGTTGCCACAGAGACCGCATGTACCTGGAGATAAAGTTCGTGCCGCGGTCGCTCACCACTTCGCTGGGGAATCCCACTCGGGAGAAGATCCCCATCAAGGCCCGGCCTACCACAGGGGCCGTTATAGTTCTTAGCGGGACCGCCTCCGGGTATCTGGTGGCGTGGTCCACGAGGACCAGGATGAAGCGGTGGCCCAGGGCGGTTTGGGGGTCCAGGGGTCCCACGATATCGATTCCGACCCGTTCGAACGGGGTGCTGACGGCGGGAAAGGGCTGGAGGGGGGCCTTGACCCGACCCCCCGTCTTTCCGCTGGCTTGGCAGGTCTGGCAGGACCGGCAGTGGTTGTCCACATCTCTCCGCATCCGGGGCCAGTAGAAGTGGGTCACCAGACGACTGTACGTTTTGTCTTGCCCCAAGTGTCCGGCGAGGGGCACATCATGGGCCAGGTGGAGAAGGAACTCCCGGAAGCGGAGGGGGACCACCAACACGCGGCTGGCCCCGAGTTCTGCTACTTTCTGTTCACTGTACAACAGGCCCTCGGTCCAGTAGATCCAGTGGGTGCCGGTCTGGTCACCGTTGGCTTGCGCGGTCGCCTGTTGTCGTACCCCTTCGAGAGAGGGACAGGACTGTTGTTCTTGCTGGAACTGCTCTCGGGTGGGGCCCCCTTCGTGTCGCCATTGTGTCAGCTCTGGGAGGGCGCTCGGAGAAGCCATCTCTTCGGGGGAGGATTCGCTGGGTCCAGGGTCGGTGTCCGCCTCCTCCTCGCTGCTGGCGGGAGGGGGTGTGAGCCCCTCGGGCTGGGCGGTCCCGGAGGTCGAGGATGAGCGGGGGGCCTGGGCGGTCATGGACCGGGTGATGGCGCAGGCCCAATCAGCCAGTCCCAACATTCGGAGGTGTTCTCGTCGCTCTACTTGAGCCCAGGGGGAACTTTCCAAGTCGTTCCCCAGGAGGCAGTCGACCGGGGCGTCGTCGCGCACTGTCACCTTTAGCAGGCCCGTCACCCCTCCCCACTCGAAGGGGACCAGGGCCATCTGGCATAGGCTTTCACTGTTGTCGGCCGTCCGTACGGGGCACAGCACATTCGGTAGAATCTGCCCAGGGGTCACCAGGTGGCAGCGGACAGCGGTGATACTGGCGCCTGTGTCACGAAGGGCTTCGACCCGTTGTCCATTGACCGTGACCTGCTGCCGGTACTTCTGGGTGTTGGTTGGGATGGGGGTGCAGGGTACCATCTCTCGGCTACCCAGGCAGACCAGGGACATGGCTGCCGGCTCCCACTCAGTGTTCTCTCGGTCGAGGGCCTCCTCTTCCTCTTCTTCTCCCCCCAAGGCGGCGGCGGTCAGCTGCCGGGGCGGGTGCCCGCCGGCCCCGGTTCTTCGGTTCAGAGGGCAGGCCGGATCGCTGGCAAAGTGTCCTGTTTGTTGGCAGCCGTAGCAGGTCACTGGCGGCCGTGGTCCGGGTCGGGCCGGGCCCACCTTTCGGGCTAGGCTCGGGGAGAGATGTGGCTGCGGTGGCCCTCGAGGGGGGCTCCTGGGGGCCCCGGCGGGAGGGTCTCGGTTCCTGTTCGGCCCTCCCCCCCCACCGCGCTGGCGGGGTGGCCCGTTGGGGCTCCTCTGGTACTCCCCCATTGAGTTCCGGGGGACCCGGGAGTTGACCCATCGATCGGCTTCGACGGCAAGTTTTCGCGGGTCGGTCATTTTGCTGTCGAGGAGGTGCTGCCTCAGTTCCACGAAGCAATTGTTGGAAAGGTGTTCCCATACGATGAGGTCGACCAGCTGCCCGTAGGTGGTTGCTTTGCTCCCTTTGATCCACCCTTCTAGGGCCCAACTGAAAAAGTCCACATATTCCACCCATGTGGTACCCGGGATTTTCTTGCAGTCTCTGAACCGCTGGCGGTACATTTCCGCTGTTAGCCCGTAGCGGGTGAGCAGGGCCTCCTTCATGTGATCGTAGGAGGTCATCACCTCCTCCGGTAGCTGGAGCAGCGTGTCCCGCCCCTCACTCAGGAACCGCCCCCACAGGCCCGCGCCCCAGTCCTTTCGGGGCACCCGATGAGAGGACATGGCCACCTTGTAGGCCTTGAACCATTGTTGGATGTCGTCATTCTTGTAATACTCCTTGACGACTTCTTTCGGGATATGCACCTTGGCCTCGGAAGGCGGTAGAGTGTCTCTGGGGGTGTCAGTCCCTCCGTTCTTGGCCTTGATCTCGAGCTCCTTGAGACTGCGCTCGTGCTCAAGAGTTAGTTTCTTTTCCTCCAACTCCCGGTGTCGTCTCTTCTCCTCTATCTCTTCTTGAAGGCGCAGCTGCTCTAGGGCCAGTTTCTTCTCTGCCAGCTGGAGTTCACCGTCCAGCCGCAGTCGGGCGAGCTCTAGCTCGTGGCTCCGGACCTTTTCCCGCTCTCGTATTTCTTCTTCGGAGAGGCCGGTTTCTAGGCTCTTTCTTCCTCCGGTTGCCGGAGTCCGTGCGGTTGCTGCGGTCTCAGTCAGGGGCAAGGGCCCTTCCTCCTGGGAGGGGCCTGCCCCGGCCTCCAACCATGCCCTCAGAGCTTTCTGCATCTCCTCTTTGGTACCCAGGCTGGTGGTTGCAATGCCTTTGTCTTTGCAGAACTGTTTCAATTCTTTGTGCGTATATTCTTCCAGCCGTTCGAGCTGGAACTCCATTGTCGCGTTGTTTTCCTGGCTGCTCATGATGCTGTTCGTTTGGATGGGTAGCTAGTGGGTACTGGCTGGTACGTACTGCGTTCGGCTCGGATCCCGTC
Source organism: Triturus cristatus (assembly GCF_964204655.1). Lineage (NCBI taxonomy): Eukaryota > Metazoa > Chordata > Amphibia > Caudata > Salamandridae > Triturus > Triturus cristatus. The sequence continues at coordinate 677,504,837 of NC_140593.1, read as the reverse complement.
GCTGGCCACCAAATGTTGGAAGGCGGACCCCGAGGAGTCGGTGCGACCACCAAGGGGGGGGCCCTCACACTGCACGAAGTAGCCGAGCGCTGCCGAGAAGTCTCCTGAGAGATCCTTCTCCTATCACGTACTAGCACAGTAACACCACCACACCGGACTCAAGGAGGTTGTCTTGTGACAAGCAATTCTTTATCAGCAATAAAAGGGTTACGAGGGCAATATTTACACGAAGGGATCGAGGGATCCACCAAAAGTCTCAGTGTCTCTTTGGAAGGGTCGGGGTAGCGGGACAGTCTTTGGCAGGAATGCGGTACGAGGGTACCTGGGGCCCAGTTCTTATCCTCAAGCTGGAGGACCTCCGGATCTCGGAGGGGTCGAGCCGCGACGGCGTCAGCAGGGCTCTGGCGTACAGTTCGTGGAGAGCCGCGATCCAATCAGCAGGGCTCTCAAGATGGTTTCTGCTCAGCTCGAGCCGCGACGTCGTCAGCAGGGCTCCGAGGGAGGCTTCAGCGAGGTTGGGCCGCGACAGCGTCAGCAGGGCTCCGATGTTCCAGGTGGTTCAGAAAGGGTTCACAGGAAGGAGCCGCGACGCAGTCAGCAGGGCTCGTGATGGTTCCGACAAGAGTTCTTCTCCGTAGGGTCAGCCGCGATTCAATCAGCAGGGCTCTCGACTCCGGGATACAACTGCCGAGCTGTGGTGGGGTCGCCCCAGATATAGGTCTGGAGCCCTTTGATGTCCGGACCTATGCGCCCGAGGGGGCGGAGTGGCCGGGTGGAGGTGGCCAGACGCCCAGCAGGAGAGGCGCCAGGCCCATGGGAGTTGCCGGGCGATCACACCTCGAGAGGGGAGGACAGTTGGGGGTCCCATCGATACTGTCCTCCGCCGGGGGCGATGAATGGTTCCTGCGGCACCCCCTGGCTAGTTCGTGGTGCCTCGATGGCGGGGCTTCGCTGGGGTCGAGGCTGGGTTGAGCGGGGTCGCGCCGGCTGGGGCACGGTGTGACGTGGATGCCAACAAGATGGCGGAGCCACGAGGAGTATGCGACCACGTGCAGCTCCGGGTGAAGGGTCTTGGTGCAGTTCAGACGGGTGGCCCGTGAAGGCCGGGGCGGGGAACGGGCACAATCCAGGGGGTTAAGGACCACGCCACGAGGCCGGGTCCAACAACGTGGCTTTTATCAGCCAGTCGTCTAAGTAAGGGAAGACGTGAATGTGTTGACGTCTGAGGTGTGCTGCTACTACTGCTAGGCATTTGGTAAACACTCGTGGTGCAGTGGTGACCCCGAAGGGGAGAACCGTGAATTGGTAATGTTGCCCGTCCACCACGAACCTGAGGTATTTCCTGTGAGAGGGGTGTATTGGAATGTGAAAGTATGCGTCTTTCAGATCCAAGGTTGTGAGAAAGTCTCCCTGGCAGAGGAGTGGGAGGACTTGTTGTAGAGTGACCATGTGAAAATGGTCTGAATGTATGTAGGCATTTAGAGGCCGGAGGTCCAGAATGGGTCTGAGGGTCTCGTCTTTCTTTGGTATTAAGAAATATAGAGAGTAGACCCCTAGATTTCGTTGACTGACGGGGACCTGCTCTATAGCGTGTTTTTGCAGGAGTGAGAGTACCTCTTGTTTGAGCAGTGTGGAATGTTCTTGAGACATTGGACGGTGCCTTGGTGGGATATTGGGTGGGGTAGATGTTAGCTCTAGACAGTACCCTGACCGAATGATTTGGGTCACCCATTTGTCCGATGTTATGGACTCCCATACGTGGATAAAGTTTTGTAGTCTGCCCCCGACCGGAGTGGAATGGTCTGGGGGGAGCGGAGGGGAGTCATTGTGCGGGGGGGTGGCAGAACGGGTGTTGTTGGTTTTGCCCCTGCCCTTATTGTTGTTACCCCTGTAACCACCTCTCTGATTGCCCTTTGAAAAGGTATTTTGAGGAGGGGACTTGTAGGAGGTAGAGGCGTTATCGGTGGAGGAGCCTCTGCCTGTGCCACGAAAGGACGAGCGTCGAAAGGAACGTTTGGAGGCTTGTGTTTGGAGTGCCCCCATAGACTTTGCTGTGTCTGTGTCTTTCTTCATCTTTTCGAGCGCTTCGTCTACCTTTGGCCCAAAGAGTGTTTCCTGGTCAAAGGGGTGATTGAGTATGGATGCCTGGACTTCAGGCTTGAACCCTGAGATCCTGAGCCAGGCGTGGCGACGAAGCAGGACACTGGTATTTATGGCCCTAGAAGCAGTGTCGGCTGCATCGAGGGCACACTTAATGGAGGTGTTTGTAATTAGTTTACCCTCCTGTATCAGGTCATGAGCCTTGTGCTTGTATTTTTCTGGAAGGTGCTGCATATGAGCCTCTAGTTCGTCATAGTGTGCTCTATCATATCGCGCAAGCAGTGCTTGTGTGTTTGCAATGCGCCACATGTTCGCAGCTTGGGAGGCGGTGCGTTTACCAGACGCGTCCAGAAGTTTAGATTCTTTGTCTGGCGGTGGGGCATCTCCTGAGGATTGGGAGTTAGCCCGCTTTCTAGCTGTGGAGACAACTAGGGAATCTAGGGGAGCAGGGCCCTTGATGTAAGCAGGGTCTGTGGGTGCCGCCTTGTACTTCTTCTCTATTCTAGGGTTCAGTACTCTGGCTCTGACAGGGTCTTTGAACACCTCTGTAGCGTGCTTGGTGACACCCTTAAGCATGGGTAAAATGGAAGTAGATTTGTCTTGTATATCAAATGTATCCAGTAGGAAGTCTTCTTCTACTGGTTCACTGTGCATGTCCACCCCATGGTAGTGTGCTGCTCTCTGCACTAAATGATGAAACCCTAAGGAGTCCTCTGGAGGAGACGGCCTTGATGGGTATAGGTCGTCCTGAGGTACATTGGGTACATCAGGGTTATTGTAATCCTCCCATGGATCTGGGGTCCCTGGTGGAGTGGGATCCATTGGGGCGTCCGCCGGGTAATTGTCCGGATCCCCATCATCCGGATCTGGGGATGGGGCCGGATAGTAGTGAGGTAAAGGTGGCGGAGACCTGTGAGGTGGAGGGGGTGGAGGAGGTGGAGGGGGTAGGGGAGGCGGTGGTGGGGAGGGCACTCTGAGGGGAGAAGTAGCAGAGTCCTTCCTTTTGGGTGGAGGAGGAGGAGCCGGAGCATCAAGGCGTCTTTTCTTGGTAGTTAAAGTCAAAAGCCCAGTCTTTGGATCTTTGGACAAAGTCTTTTGTAAAGGGTCTGGTGTAAACAGAGCCAATGGTGTCGAGTCGTCTGTCGGCACCGGTGATTTCGGAACCGGGGGTTTCGATGGTCTGTGTGCGCCATGCTTTTTTGAGGTCTCCGGGTGTTTCGGCGTCGAATGATGTTTCGGCGCCGGAGCGTCGGTGCCGACAGATTTATGTTTGTGTTTGGTCGGCACCGAGTGTCCAGGCTTCGGCACCGGTGGTTTCGGAGTCGAGCTGGATTTTGCAGTCTTCGGTGCCGGATGCTGTTTTTCGGCACCGGGTGTCGGCTGGCTCGATCCCGAGCTGCCATGAGACTTTGGGGGCTTCGACACCGGGCCCGAAGGTGGGGTGATCGAAGTTTTGGTTTTGGTTTTGCCCAGGCCGGCAGGCGAGGGAGTAACCTGAGTCTCTTTGGTTTTCGGCGCGGGGGTGGGAGGGGGCATAGTACTCACGGCCCGCTGCGCTGGTGTAACGTCCTCCACGTCGGAGTCGTCGGCCTCGGAAGCGCTGACGACGTCTTCCTCCTGCTCGGTGTGTGTTTGCCCCGAAGCTTCGGCGTCGTCTCCGAAGATGTCCGGTGGAGCTGCAGAGGATGAGTGCGCCATGGTGCGTCGAGCTCTTCGATCTCGGATGGTCTTCTTCGATCGAAAAGACTTGCAGGCGGGGCAGTCTCTAGCCTCGTGTTCCGGAGAGACGCAAAGGTTACACACCTGATGGAGGTCGGTGTGGGGAAATTTAGACCCACATTTTGGGCACTTTTTGAACGGAGTCCTTTCCATCGGCCGGGACCGGAGTCGCGGAGGGCCCGAAGGCCGGTGTCGATGTACGGGATGGAGAAAGTGCCGCTTCGAGAGATGAAGATGATGAAGGAACTCGAAGAATCGAGGATTTTCCGTCGAGGCTGGAACCGTAGAAGTTCGAAGCCGGAGCACGAAGTATCACATCCGAGCCCGATGGCGGAAAAAAACAATCTGAGGATGGAGCCGAAGCCCATGCGCAGTACGGACCGAAGGAGGAGTCACCAAACTCGTGACTTCCAAAGACTGTCCAAGAAGAAAAACAAACTGCAAACATCCGGGCCCAACACCAGATGGCGACCTATGCTAAGTGTACAATCTGCAGCTCATATGCCTCGAACAAAGCGTTACAGAAGGTAAGTAACTTGTTCTTCTGATGGATACATTTGCCAGTGGATTCCTCACCTTGTGAATAGATTCCCACAGCAGTCCCCACTCCAGGAGGAGGGTAACCACCCTTCTATACCAGAAAGTCCTGAAGGATGGAACGAGCAAAATGTCCGTCCCTCCTCACCTCGGTATTCAAGCAGTAATGCTTTGCGAAAGTGTGAAGGGAGGCCCAAGTTGCCGCCCTACAAATGTCCTCCACAGGAACACCTCTAGACAAAGCAGAAGTGGAAGACTTAGCTCTAGTGGAATGAGCACTTAAACCATCTGGAGGTTCCGTACCAGCCAAAGAGTAGCATATCTTGATGCACAAGACAATCCATCTGGAAAGGGTGCGCTTGTGCACTGCTCTGCCTTTCCTGCAGCCAACAAAGCCCACGAAGAGCTGGTCATCAACTCTAAAGTCTTTTGTCCTGTCAAGGTAGAAGCTCACCGCCCTCTTAGGGTCCAAGAGGTGAAGTCTCTCCTCCTCCTTGGAAGGGTGAGGGGTAGGATAGAAGGTAGGGAGGGTAATGGACTGCCCCAGATGGAAAGGAGTTACCACCTTTGGCAGAAAAGCATCCCTGGTCCTGAGTACCATTCTTTCACCATGAATGGTCAAGAACGGGGGTTTTGAACTCAGAGCTTGAAGCTTACTTACCCTCCTTGCCGAGGTGATCGCAATGAGAAAAACCGTCTTGAAAGACAACAATCTCAAGGAACACTTGTGTAAGGGCTCGAAGGGAGGTTTGTAAGGCCCTTTAGAAATCGTAAAAAAATAGGTGATTTGAACAAAGATGGCTGATCCGGCAAAAAAAGGAAAGCCGACAAAGCCGATAAATATCCCTTTACAGTGGCCACAGCAAAGCCTTGCTGAGCAAGAGAAAGGGCAAACTGCAGAATGTCAGATAAACGAGCCCTCAAAGGATCAATTGACTTCTCTCCACACCAGAGAACAAATTTAGACCACCTATAGGAATAGATCGATTTGGTGGATTGACGTCTGGCAGACAAAATCACATCTACCACATCTGGCGGGAGAGAGAAAGAATCCAGGCATGAAGGTGTAAGCTCTGGAGGTGGGGGTGTAGAACCTGCCCCTCCGACTGCGAGAGGAGGTCTGCCCTCAGAGGGAGACGGAACGGAGAACACAAGAAGAGGTGGAGAAGATCTGTGTACCACACCCTTCTTGGCCAATCCGGGGTGATCAATATGACTTGGGCCCGGTCTTGGTGAATCTTCCTCAGAACCCGAGGAATCAAGGGTATGGGAGGAAACGCGTAAAGGAGTTGAGAGCCCCAACCCAACTGAAACGCGTCCCCCAACGCTCCCTGCATCGGATACTGGAGACTGCAGAATGACGGGCAGTGAGCGTTCTCGTGAGTGGCAAACAGGTCCACCCGAGGAGTTCCCCACATCCGGAAAACGTGACGAACCACCTCTGGATGGAGCCTCCACTCGTGGTCGGCGGAGAACTGCCGACTGAGACTGTCTGCACGCACGTTCAGAACTCCAGCCAGATGATTTGCCATCAGACAAATCTGATGGTCCTGAGCCCAGGACCATAGACGCAGGGCCTCTCTGCAGAGACAAAGAGACCCCACTCCTCCCTGCTTGTTGACATACCACATCGCAGTAGTGTTGTCCGTCAGGACTTGAACAGACTGACTGCGAAGGGAAGGGAAGGGAGGAAGGCCTTGAGCGCCAAACGAATCGCCCGCAATTCCAGAAGGTTGATGTGAAGCAACCTTTCCTCTGGAGACCAAAGACCTTTGATCTCCAGATCCCCCAGATGCACACCCCTCCCTAAAGTAGATGCATCCGTTATTACTGTGGCCACCGATGGAGGAGGATGGAAGGGCTTTCCTTGAGACAGATTGCCCTCCACGCTCCACCAAGACAGATCCGCCGCAGCTTCTCTGGAGATCCTCACAGACTCCCTGAGATCTCCTTTGTGCTGATACCACTGCCTGCGGAGGCACCACTGGAGCGCCCTCATGTGCCAGCGTGCATGGTTGACCAACAGAATGCAAGAAGCAAACAGACCGAGCAGGCGAAGGACCTTCAGGACTGGAACGACCGCTCCATTGCAAAATAAAGGAATCATTTCCTGTATGTCGAGAATCTTTTGAGGAGGAGGGAATGCTCAACACACAGTAGTGTCCAGTACCGCACCTATGAACATTTTGCGCTGAGAGGGCACCAGGTGAGATTTGGGCACGTTTATCGAGAAACTCAATTTGAACAACAGCCGAGTTGTATCCTGCAGATGATGGAGCACCTTCTCTGGCGACTCCGCTTTGATCAGCCAGTCGTCCAGATAGGGGAAAACTGAAATCCCCGACCTTCTGAGATAGGCTGCCACCACTGCCATCACCTTCGTGAAGACTCGGGTGCAGTAGTAAGACCAAACGGAAGGACCGCAAACTGATAATGTTGCGATCCTACCGTAAACCTGAGATACTTCCTGTGCGACTTCAGGATGGGGAATACGCATCCTGCAAGTCGATCGACACCATCCAGTCCTCCTGATTCAGCGCTTGAAGAACCTGCGCAAGGGTGAGCATCTTGAACTTCTCTTGCTTCAGATAAAGATTCAAGATCCTGAGGTCCAATATCGGACGCAATCTGCCGTCCTTTTTCGGAATCAGGAAATACCGGGAGTAGCATCCCAGACCCCTCTCCTGCTCTGGAACCACCTCTATCGCACCTTTCTGTAGTAACTTCAGGACTTCCTCCTGTAGGAGAAGACGGTGGTTCTCTGAGCAAACCCCTTGACAAGGAGGGTAATTTGGAGGAAATTCCCGAAAGGGAAGGGCGTACCCATTTTCTACAAAATCTAGAACCCAAAGATCTGTAGTAACAGATTCCCAATCTTGTAGAAAATGGGTAAGCCGGCTCCCCACAGGACCAACATGATCAAGAATGGCGGATCTAGGGCTGCTTTGCGGTGGAAGGAGGGGCTGAGGAGGAGGAAGAGGAGGATGAGGAGAGTTGACGGCCACGTGAGCGACCCCTGATTCTACCTCTGTACCCCTTATACAGAGAGCTCTGTTGTTGCTGCTGTTGGGTCTGCCTGTAGGAACGAAAGGTTGCCCTTCCGAAACCCATGTATCTTTTAAACGATCCCCTTGACTGGGATTGAAGGCCCAAAGACTTAGCCGTAGCCTTGCTTTCCTTAAAACACATCTGACTTTTTGCCAAATAGTCCAGAGCCATCAAATGGCAAGTCCAACAGCGTTGATTGCACATCAGGGGAGAACTCTGAAGACTTAAGCCACGCACCCCTCCTAGTGGCAACAGAAGACGCCATGACTCTTGCCACTGAATCCGCTGGGTCCAGTCCACTTTGTATCACCTGACGTGCTGCTGCCTGGGCATCCGTCAAGACCTCATTAAAGCCAACCCTATCCTCCACAGATAGTTTTGGAGCCAGTTTCTTTGCAGAATCCATGAGCGCATGAATATAGCGTCCCAAAAGGCAAGTGGCATTTGTAGATTTAAGGGCCATGCTGACCTTTTTGGCCGACTGATCTAGTTTTTTAGCTTCTCTGTCACTCGGGACTTGATGAAACGCACCCTTAGATTTCCCTGAACAAGCAGCCTGAACCACCAGGCTCTCAGGCGACGGATGTGAAGTTAAAAACTCTGGGTCCCCTGGAGCTGCCCTATACCCCCTGGCAACTGTTTTAGAAACTGCAGGAGCAGAAAAAGGCTTACGCCACACCTCCATCACAGGATCTATAATAGTCTCATTAAAAGGCAACAATGGTTCTGAAACCGTACTAGGAGAATGCAGTACCTCTGTTAGAATGTTTGACTTGAATTCAGTAGTAGGCAACTGCAGATCTACCAGCTCAGCTGCCTTCCTTATGACCGCATGATATGGAGCCACATCCTTTGAGGGTTCTTCAGAAGGTGGAGTAATTTCCCACTCAGGAGATAAATCCAACCCACTAGCCTCCTTAAGTTCTACAAAAACTTCATCTGACTCTACAAGCTCTCCTTCTTCTGCCTCTTCCAAAAGGTACCTTTGCTCATCAAGCACCCTTTGAGCCTCCCTCCTAGACCGGATTGGTACAACCGGCGTCGGCGGCGCCGTGATCGAATCCGACGGCCCCGGTGCCGGCGTCGAACGTGGATCCACAGGAGCAGCCGGCGTCGAACGAGGTTGAGTCGGCGCCGGTGAAGAAGGAAGCGGCATCGATGTCCTCGGCGCCGGCAAATGCCAAGACGGCGCCGCCGGGAAAAATGGCATGAAGGGGGCCTGAGGATAGGCTTGAAGCACCCCCAAACTGAAGGCCATAGGACCCATCGGACCCGAAGGTGCACCAGTGGAGTACATGGCTCTTGAAAATACCCCGTACATCGCATTCAAATAATGCGTGGGGTCCTGACCTGGTCCAGGGAACGCAGGGTACTGATCAGGCATCACCGGACTCGGGCCAACTGGCGCCGATGGTGGAATTTGCAGGGTCGAAGGCTCACCCGGTGCTTGAAACTCCTCAACCGGAGCCAGGGACGGAGCCGGAGATGAAGCCGGAGCCGGGGATGGAACCAGAGTCGGAGATGGAACCGGCGCCGGAGATGGAACCGGCGCCGGAGATGTAGCCGGAGAATGAACCGGTGAAGCCACTGGAGAAGAAGGACCAGCAGGTGAATCTGGAACGGGTGAGGGAGACACAGAGTCCTTAAGGCGTCGAGAAGGTGACTTCGACTTCGGAGGCATACTCTTGTCAGAGTGACGTTGAGAAGAATGTCTCCTCTTCTTTTTGTGCTTCTTAGACCTTGAAGCATGCCCCGAAGTCGACTTCGACGCCGACCTCGATCGTGACCTGGTTCTCAACTTCCTCCTTCCTCTCTTCTCTTTTTTCATCCTCGCGATGAAGAGTTTCACCTCTCTTTCCTTGAGAGCCTTGGAGCTCATCTTGCGACAGCAAGAGCATCCATCCACATCGTGGTCCGAAGATAAACACCATACACAGTCGTCATGTGGATCCGTGATTGACATATGTTTTCCACATTCACGACAGGGCTTGAACCCCGATTTCTTTGTCGACATTTTCACGAAAAAAGGACAGAGAAATCCAGTAGAGACACAAAGTAACAGTGAAGCTACAGATAGAGATTCCCGAAATCCGTTGGCGTCGACGCCGCGGAAAAAAGGGAACTGACGTCATCACGCCGACTAGGTCTTCTTATGGAGCCGGTGACGTCAGCGGAGTCGCGAGCGGAGTCGTGCCTCTGTGACGTCGTCTTCGACCTCATCGGCGTGGACTGGTACAAAAGTTTCCGAATGTTGCTGGCGCAGGGGATATTCACAAGGTGAGGAATCCACTGGCAGATGTATCCATCAGAAGGGCTTACATTAGGTGCGCCCGCTGCGCGAGCGCTTCAGCGTGCCTGCTAAATAGGTCAGCCACTAGACCGCTAACCAGTCCGGAAGTTACCACCCCCAGCTGAGCCCAGGATCGGAGCTCGAAAGTGAAAAGTGCAGGTAAAATATCTAGAAATGCTTAAAAAATGCCCCCCAGTTCACACAATTCCCACAGGTTAAAAAGGGATAGAGTAAAATAGTTCAAATTGTATTCAGCGGAAAAAGACTATCGCAATGCGTGCGGTCTCACCGGCGAGCATTGAACACAGCTTCGCCAGGGAACCAGCACTGCGCGGGCGCGTCAGCGTGCCTGCTAAATAGGTCAGCCACTAGACCGCTAACCGGTCCGGAAGTTACCACCCCCAGCTGAGCCCAGGATCGGAGCTTGAAAGTGCAAAGTGCAGGTAAAATATCTAGAAATGCTTTAAAAATGCCCCCTAGTTCACACAATTCCCACAGGTTAAAAATGGATAGAGTAAAATAGTTCATGACACTCGCAAGGGTGTGTGAGGGCACTATATTCAAAAGGTGGAATACCCCTTCATTCTAGTCATACCAACTCCATTTGAGATAGACAACTCTTATACCTATGTGCAAACCAGAATAGGTTGCCATTCCTTTTATCTTCAGGAACAGCCAGCCCTTAGTGTATACCACAAAATTATCTTGGTCTTAGCAGACAAAACTGAATGTTCCCCTGGCAATCTGGTGTTTAAAGGCACACATATCCTTCTTTTCTGTTGAATGGTGGGACATTTGTGTTTAGGATACTGAGAAAGATAGTGAGAATACTTGAGAAAGAATTCCTTAAGTCGACAAGCCTTTCACACTGAACCAAACAGCGTGGAATCAGGTCACCTGGCTAAGGTCTAAAGCCTGTAACCTAAAAATTGGAAACAAGAGGGAGTATCCAGTGTCCCAAACCAGTATTGCTCGGACTATGAAGCCCTGTTTTTAAATGGGTCTGAAATGGGCAATATATTTAAAGCGGTACAATGTTCCCAAGATTGGGAAGACAAAAAGAACAGGAAGGCGGAGAGGACAACGAGAATGGGAGGGGTAGCAGTGGATATTTCAAAGTGTGTGGGAAACTGAGCTGATGATATAGCTGTACAGCATCCAAGCATGGTGATGCAAAGGCCAGCCACAGTGTCCAATGAATTCAGGCCACAATTCACAAGCTGTCTGAAAGCCACTGTTACCCAAATCTGGGAAAAGCTTTTTCATGAGGTCAGATAGGTTGAAATGTCAATCAAGCCACCTACTATAGGGAAAGGACAAAGTAATTCAGTGGGCCCTTGCCGTTTTCCGTGTGGAATGCAAGGCTAACAAATTAAAAGACTCTGCCCCCACAGCATCCAGCCTCTCATGGTATTGGCCTGCAGGGGTCATAGGAACAGCATTTGGGTTTCACTTTGCGGAAGTGGCTGGGACCAGTAGGCTTTCTGGTGATGGATGTGACAATGTTGGGTCAGACGGTGCAAGTCTGTGCCATCAAGCAATCTGCCTGTGGACTGCCAAGACATAGCAGGTTTACTCCCAGACAGTCAAAACGGGCTTCAATAGCCTTGTTGTTAGACCTGGTACCATTGGTGTGAGTCTCCCTTCCATTTTTTTGATTGCCTTCTCTGTTTTTGATATGTTTAGCTGGTTTAGATGCTTTGGGCCCTGTGCCACTGCTATTCAGTGCCACAGTGCAAGTGCTCCCTATGTTAAATTGATGTATTGATTAGTGACCCCATGATTGGGTTATTTGATTTACTTGTCAGACCCTAGTATAGTGCACCATGTGTGCCCAGGGCTTGTAAATCAAATGCTGCTGGTGGGCTTGCAGCACTGGTTGTGCCCCCCACAGAAGCAGCCTGTAAAGTGTGTCTTAGGCCTGCCATTGCAGAGCATGTGTGCAGTCTAGTACTACCATGCTGACTTGGTAAGTGCACCCACTTGCCAGTCCCTTAACCTTCCCTTTTCTTCATATCAGACACCCCTAAGGTAGGCCCAAGGGCAGGGTGCATTGTAAGTATAAGGTAGGACATGCCCTGGTGAGTGTGGCATGTCCTAATAGTGAGTTACAGCCATTTATGTTTTTCACTATTGCAAGGGTACCAGTCCCCATAGGCCAGAATGGGCAGTTTGATAACATCTTATAATCCTACCTGACCCAGGGAACATGGTAGAAATTCGAGTTTGGTATGCCTGAACTGAGAATGATAAAATACATCTTTTAGTGAAGTTGGTTTTAACATTCCGTGTTTGAAAATACCACTTTTAGAAAGTAGGTATTTTCTTACCTAACCATCCAGCCTGCCTCTGCTAGCTTGTGTATTGTGTGTCTGGTTTTGTGAGTGACAGGGGCTGGTGGATTCCAGGAGACAGGGCGAGTCAGCACAGGGCTGAATAGACCTATCTGCATGTAGAGTGGTGGGAGGAGTCGCACCTGGGTCTGAATAGGGCTGTGCCTGCCTTCCACAATGCTGGCTCCATCTCCTGTGGTGTGTCTGATGTCCCTGGCTCACCCTATCAAAGGAAAGGAGTCCTATAAACAAAGTGCTCCAGGACTGCACAGAACTGGTTTGGGCTAGGTACAGGCCCCTCTGCCTTCAGAGGACAAAGGATTTAGTAGCATAAATATGGGGACCCAGACCCCAAGACTTTAGATCACTTCTGGAACAACAAGACAAACCTCTGCCAAGGAGAAGTACCAAGGAAGCTGTAGGAGTTGGACTGCTGCTGGGTTTGCCTACAGTGGTGTCTTCAGTGCCAAGGAGAGGAGAAGGAACTTTCAAAGAACTTTCATCGATTTGCAGAATATTACTCCAAGGGTTCGAAATTGTGCTTGCCTCCTGCTGAAGTCTCAGGGACAAAAGTCTTGACCACCAGCTCCCCTCTGAAATTCGTTGCTGGGAATTCTGTCTGCAGAAGCCTGTGTTTTGCTGGGAGCTGGAAGCGCGACTCAACGAGAAGAAGAGTGTTGCAGTTGCAGCTGTTGCCGTCGCATCGCCGGAGAAGTGTGTCGCCGCCACAGAGGTCGCCGCCGACTCACCAGAGAAGCGTGCTTTCGTCAAAGCTGTTTACTGACGCATCACCGGAGTAGCGTGTCGCCACCGCAGAGGTTGCCGTCGCATCACCGAAGAAGCGTGTCGCAGGGCATGTCGCGGCTCCAAAGTTAGAAAGTTCGCCGCTGGGCGTGCACGCATCGTCTTCACGTCGTCGCATCATGGGCGCCATCTTATCGCATCGCACAGGATTGTCGCATCGCATCAAGGCGCCATCTTGTCGCATCGTCACCGGAACGCAATACGAGAATCAACGCATCACCTCTTCTCCGATAAGGACCAAGACGCATCCCCTACTCTGCGCAAGCATTGAGGCGCGACGCATCGTCTCCCCCGAAGCAAGGAACCGACGCATCTCAATCCTTGCGAACCTTTTGTTTGTTTTGCGTTACGCATCCAGGTACTTTTGTAAGAACTGTGTCGCATTTATCATCAACTTGAACTAAGTGACTTCTATCATCTTTAAGGCTATTTTGGGTACAGTATTGTGGATTTTTGTCGTTTGTGGCCTTGTGTTAGGTCTATATAAAGAATACTAATTTTTATAAAACCTGTGTGGTGTCCATCTGTAGTGTTTTCACTGTATTTCTGTATGTGTTAAAAAATGCTTAACACACTGCCTCTGAGATAAACCTGTCTACTCGTGCCAAGCTACCAAGGGGGTGAGCAGGGCTTATCCAGTATTGTAAACCCCTTTCCCTGACTTAGAAGCAAGGGTCCCTATTTGGTCAAAGGTACCTACCTCTGCCAACTAGAGACCCCCAGTTCTAACACTTGTTAAAAGGGAGTAGAAAAATCAGAAATTGCAGATGAAGGCAACATGATTTCTGTTAAAATGTTTGATTTGGCTTTAGTGATTGGCAAGCTTAATCCTAATGCTCTTGTTTCTTTTCGCACTACTGAAGTGAACGAAGACTTCCTCTAAGGTAGAGCTAGAGATGTAAGGGACATTACCTTCTAGAAATGTATCAATGCCACTGATGTTTTGTAAATCAAGACACAAGCACACATTTGTTTCTAATAAGGGAGTTGGTTGTCAGCCTCTGAATCATCATCCTCTTAGGGTCCATATCCCACATTACCAATGCACCAGAGTCAGATCTAAAAACGTTCTACATTCAGGCAAATGTCTGGGTCCTAGGAAGAGGCTGTTCTATGGGTTTTTCATTGAAAGAGGTCTGAACTTTTTATTTGGCCACTCTTCAGCTCGTCAGCTGACTTTGAGGGCCACGCCAAAATAAACTCAGAGTATGACGCCTGTGTAACTGGCTTTGTTGAAGGCAGCAGCAGCCTTTGGTTGTGGAGGCACGGAGTAAGGTGATATCTGGGTTGCAGCCACTGGAATCACCAAACCCAGAGTAGCGGGCCCATCCTTGAGGACTGGCTCACATGATAACAGAGTTGTCCTAAAAGGATCTAGCATAGCCAGCAGAAGGCTTTGGCCTGTTCAGGGTCGACTGATGGACATAGAAATTCAAGCTTCAATATTTTGGTGCTGTACTTGGTTCAGACAACAATGAAGAACCCGGTGTCAGGGAACAGCTTATAGACTCCACACACTAATGGGAGTGAAGACCTTTTTCTGAAGGCAGAGGAGGAGTTTTACTTGTGGTGTTTTTTTGTGTTCTGGGAAGATTTTTGGGGAGACCATCCCTTCTTGGAGATGTACCTCATATGGAGCCAGAGCGCTTTGGCACAACCCTGTGGGACTTAAAAAAATAGCTTGCGCTTCAAACTCTCTGATGGCCTACGGGTGCATTAAGGAGTCGCAGGCTGAGGAGTCATGTCCAGATCCTAGACACTATAAGCAGGTGTTTTATGGGACCAGCAAGCGCATCTGTTACACAGCTTGAACTGTGAAATCTTAGGAGGGGACATTTGACTCATTTGCTGTTTCTATTAAGAGATATTTACAACTTTCATTTGGTTCACTCTAGTGAGATATCCTGGGAACACCAACATTTGCTAGCCATTTTCAATGAGTCATTATACTCCCCATGGCTGTCAGTTGATTCCTGGTGCGTCTGCAACATTGTTGTAGGAATAACACCTTTAAATAAACTGAAGAATCGGGAGCGTAACCAAAGTGGCTCAGATGGCGGACGCCTTGATTGACACCTACCCCGTCACTGCAGGAGTTGGTGCATCACTTATCTGCTTTGTGATATTGAGGGCCGGTTTGGGGACCGAGTGCCGGCTGAGCTTCAGCTGGGCCACTCTGAGGCAAAGTTGGCGGAGTGGTAGACTCCGTGGGAAGCAGGACTGCCTTGTTTGCCCGATCACCTGCGGTCTGGCTGTGCAACGCATGCTGACTGCGGGGCTCAAAGAGGGGTGTGCGCTGGGTCCCCGGGTGTCTTGGAGCTACCTGTAGCCCACTGGCCCTGGGGCCTTACTCGTCAGGCCTCCCAGCGCATGGCTGGAGTCTCCCCATGGATTGGGGCCTGTCTGGAGCAGGGAGGAAATGTCCACATGACGCCACAGGAGCAAGGCAGGTGGACCATTGTTTCTCCTCCACCATGTGGGGCCCTGGCTGTTCGTGCTGCCTGAATCTGCTGGGTCCCTGGGGCCGTGGCCTGGTCCTCCCTACAGTTGCCCAGGGCCTGGGCTGCTAGATTTCTCTGGGGCCACATAGCACTGCAAGTGGCATTTTCCTTTGCCCCGAGAATGCCGGCAGTGGAGGCCACGCTGAGCACCCAAGACCGTGGTACGGTTAATTTTAGTGCTGTGGAGAATTCTGGACTACTCCATCTTGGTGAGGAGCCCCTGGGTTATCCTAAGCACTAACCTACAGGCCATCCAGTCCTCCTGAGAAGCGGTTGAGGCCAAGGCGGGGAGGTGGGTGCCGATGTGATGCTAATACACCCAAATTTACGTAATGTCGTGGTTAGGCTCACTGAGGTGAAGGGACAGTTTTCAGCACTGGAAGATGAGTTCAATTCACTTAGGCTCTCTGTGTCTAAACTCCTTACTACTACTAGTACCCTGGAGGTTCATGCCAAAAATAGGTCCCGATGGAACCCATCTACACTTTATTGGGTTACCAGAAGGATTTGAGGACTCCCAGGCACATTTTTAGAATCCAGGCTCACGACGTGGGTGGCAGAGAGATCACTGTCACCCTGGTTTGAGATTAAGAGGGCCCATCAATCCCTAGCCCAGCACCCTCCTACTGGGCAAATCCACATCCTCTGATAGATTGCATCTTCAACCACAGAGACACCATTCTTTGAGAGGCCCGTAGGGTGGGCGCCTAAACCCATGACTCTCACTATATTATGATTTTCCCAGACTACACCAGAGCTGTTCAACAGTGACAGTTACTGGAAACTGTTTTTTAAATGTTTTTGTTCCTAAACATTTCCTACCTACTATTACATCTTCACACCGTGCTGTACCCTTACATAATGATCGCTACACGCCCTGAGAACCTAACCCCTCCATGCTCTGCTGGATCTTTCTTCACTCACTCATCGATTACGTAGCCTATACTCACCCCCAGACTAGATGCCGCATTTTACATTTTTATCATGGAATGTTAATGGTCTCTTAGACCACATTAAGAGGATTGGTGTCTCCTATACTACATGCTTCGCAGCGGCTATACTGCTGATTCAAGAGGCGTACTTGCTGGGGCCCGATGCCCTCTCCTAAAGCCATCTGGGTATGGGGGGGCTGCCATACTCCTACATAAGGCCTTCCCTTCAGTGGTGATCTTCACTATTTCAGACAGCCAAGGCTGCTTTGTGGGAGTGGAAGGACTAATGGATGGGCAGGACTATAATTTGAGTGTTTGCGTGCCTCCTCATCTCCCCGCCCAAGCCTTATATGCGATTAAAAACACAATCCTATGTTTCCACATGGAATTACCAATTAAGAAGGGGAAATTAATGCCTCCCCTGATCCTACTATTGACTGCTCAGGCGCCCCTATGATACACCGTTTATCCCGTGCCAAACAGTTCTCGGCTTGCCTGAACTCTATGGGGCTTTGTGATGCCTGGAGAGTGTGGCACCCCATTGACAGAGAATTTACGCACACCTTCGGTCTGCTTAAGATAATCTCCCGCATAAACTTCCTCCTACACCCCGCAACAGATATCCTGCACTTGTCTGGTGCTACCATCCTTCCTCACAGCATTTCAGATCATTCTCCTGTTACCGCCTCTCTCGGGGTGACCGAGCAGTATGCTCCGCCCCATTTGGCAGCTTAAGGCCTAGCATCTGGTAGAAGCCCAGTACGCCCAATACCTACAGTCTGAACTCCAATCTTACTTAGCTGATAATAGGGGGATGGTCGCTTCCCCAGGGACAATATGGATGGCCGGGAAGGCCAGCACCAGAGGCTTGGCGCAGGGCTTTCTTCAACATAAAGAGAAAGCCAAACTGAGTCAAATAATTACATTGGAAACCCAAATAGTGTGTATGGAGAAACAGATCCCCCATGCTCCGTCGGTGATCCAGAATCTGGAATTGTGCATCCTCCGAGACACCTCTCATTTGAGGAGGCTCGGCAATGCTGGAGGGCATCCAATCAGCGAGTGTACGAATGGGGAGACAAGAATAGTAGGCTTTTGTATTGGTTGGCGAATAGGGACACAACTTCGAGGATTGTTCCAGAAATCCTAGATTCACAGATTGTTCATAACCACACCTGCACCGAGGTTGCATCGGCGTTCACCAATTACTATCGACAGCTTTACACACACCATCACCAGCCTTTTGTTGAACAAGACCACTCAATTCTTAAAGATATTCTGCTGTCGCAACTTCCAGAATCTCTTCGTGGTGACCTGCATGAGCCACTGACACTGGAGGAGATTGCGGACGCGGTTACAGATATAAAGCTGGGAAAACCCTTGTACCGGACAGGTTGCCTTTAGAGTTTTAGGAAAGATTTTGCAATCCACTTGGCCCTATCTCCTGGGCGTATTTCATGAGTGTAGGAAGCTTAGGGAAAGTCCAGACGACTCTTACTGACTTACAAGGCTTAAATTAACAATCCCAAATGCTCTCTTTTGTGGTAGTGTGGGCGACCAGTTTAGGTTGATCAGAGGGTAGTGTTAAGCACTTGTTGTACACACAGAGTTGATAAATGAGACACATACTCAAGAAGAAACTCGAAAAATAACAGGTATTTTTACATATATTTTGACCAAAGAACTTCGTAATTCGTAAGTACTTTGAGATATCAATTTTCACAAGCATGTAAAAATGTAACACAAATGCGTTTTACGTGGTAATGCTTTCCTATGGAGAAAGAAACATATACTGTATACAGGTACTCGCAATCGTATTCCGGGGGTCTCCTTTAGGACTTAAACTGATAGGGGACCATGGTCCAAATGACCACCAGCAGATCGACTTTACCTTTGGAGTGTCCTGTTGCAGAGGTGCTGGACGGGTTGGGAGCTTTGCACGCTACACCATAAGCAAAGAGGGGGGGCGCCTAGAAACCGGATGCAGAGGGGGACTGGGAAAAAATGTGGGAGCACCAAATGGGGAGGTTCTGTTCGTGGAGGTCCTGGGAGCAGGGAAGCACAGTTGTTTGTCATCGACCCAGTCCGGGAGGCTCTGGTGCGGAGGGTTTTGGTTGGCTGGGCCCGTGCGTCAAAGGCACTCGCGGTTCTCAGTTAGACCGGCAAAGGGGGAAAAAACAGTGCAGCTGGGCCACTCTCAGTGCTGGCTTCTGTGATGCTGATGTCCCTCTTTGGCTGGTTGGTCTTTTCAGCGTTGGAGTCTGGATTGGACTCAAACAAGCTTTGGTTGCTGCAAGGGATCCAGTACCCCGCGTATTGGTGCAGGGTGGCTCTGGTTGGTACTGGGGTCTTCTCACTTTGTGGGAAGATGGATCTAACCTCTTGGAGCATGGTGACCTCCTCCTGAATAGCTGGCAGTGGACCTGTTGGTCAGCAGAACAATTAACCGGATGCTGCGGTCAGTGCCTGCAGATTGCAGGGAAGTGGCTCCTCCACTTCAAGGGAGATACTGTTGGCTTGGCGAAGTACAGGAGGCCCTCCAAGGCTTTTGGAGGATGCACAGCTGCAGGACGAGTCGGGTTGTCACGATTGTTGGGACAGGAGCAGGCAGGCAGGGTTTGGCGCCAAAGTCCACAAGTAGTCCACAGTTCTCGCTTCTTTGACTCTCCTTGGTCCTTTTTCTTCTTCCTGTGTAAGGAGAATCTGAGTTCCTTGTGTCAGGGGTCAACCTAAATAGTAAATTTAGGGTCATTAAGGGGAGTGAAGGGTTGTAGCCAATGGGCTACTTACCCTTGGGGTCACTACACCCCCTATATGACCACTTACACAGGGAAGTGGGCATAACCGTATCCCAGAGGTCCTAATTTCAACACAACCAAGATAGTGAAATCCAAACTTTTGTGTTTACGTCAGGCAGCCCACCTTAGGGGTGTGACTAGCCTGGAGGTGCAACACGCCTCTTTGCATAGTTAATTTCCCACCGTTCCTGGTGCTAGGTAAGATTCAGAGCAAGGGGCTGGCATCTCCCAGGTCTGGCGGAAGCTGGGGTTGCATATCAAAGGCAGCAGAGGCTTTGAAGTCTCTGGGCTTGGTATGCAGATTCACTAGCCATCCTTCTGGAGGAGGTGATAACACCTCCTGCCAGAGCAGGCATTGTTCCTGACCTCATGAGAGTGTGGGCTCTCACCTGCAGGCAGTCAGAAATGCGTCTGTGGTGGCAGGCTGGAAGGATTCAGGCAGCCAGCACACTAGAAGACTAGTACGGTTTCAGGGGTCATCTCTAAGGTTATCAGTACAGATGTATTAAGACAAGGTGCTTGATAACAAACACCATAAGATTCAGTGAAGCCATCATATAGCTGGGGAACCTGTGATGACCAGTGCCCAGTACATATACGTAAGATAGCTTCTCTGTTCTCTTGTACTAACTAGTAATCGAACTAGACAGCACAGGGCCATATCTGCTCATGCATCTATGTCCTAACATGTAATATAATACACCCTGCCTTAGGGCTATAAGGTTTTCGGTAGAGGTGACATGCATATATTACATGCAGTGACTTTGGCATGGTACACAGTGGGTGTGCCATGTTGTTTTTTCACTCATGGTTTGCACCATGACACACAGTTTGCAATGGCAGAATGCATGCAATTTGAGTGGGGGTCCTTTAGGATGGCATAAGACATGCTGCAGCTCTTAGCAATCCTGCTTAGTACTAACGTCCTAGGTACCAAGGGTACCATTCACTTGGGACTTACAGAGTGTTAAAGTCCATGCCAATTGGGCTACAGTTAGCCTTTACTTGATTTAAGGGAAAAAGCATTGGCCCTGAGGTCTGGTTTGCAGGACTGAATGCACTGTTAGAGTAAAAAACCAGCATCTAGTAGCTCTAAAGGGAGCAAAAGTGGGGTGACAACTGCAACAAAATTAAGTTTTCTACAACGAGGCCCAAGACACCGGGCAGTTCCCCACAGAGCTAGACATGACCATAATAGTGGTCCACCCGAAAGCTGGGGGACCGCCTGAGCGGGTTCTTCCTATAGGCCGATCTCTTTGATTAATGTGGAACTCAAGATTTACACTAAAATAATCTACACTCTCGTACAGCGATTCCTTTGCGTCTTCATTCGTCCAGACCAGTGTGGCTTCATGCCCCACAGAAGTAATAGGTACTGTATACAGAGAGTTCAGGCAGCCCTGGCTCATGTTCAGGCCCTCCAAGATCCAAGCGGTATTTTATTAATTGACTTCAAGAAGGCGTTCGACTCAGTGGACTGGTCCTACCGGTTCGAAGTCCTAGAATGCATGGGCTTCGGCCCCAGATACCGGGCTTATGTATGATTACCCGACACTGTCCTGATGGCCCATGTCTCAGTGAATGGAATGGTTTCGGAGCTGTTCCCGATATATAGGGAAACCAGGCAAGGTTGCCCACTCTCCCCGTTTCTTTTCGCCCTCACTATTGAGCCCCTGGCACGTCTCGTTCATTGTGAGTTCAGGGGTGGCGAGGATTGTGGTGGGAGGAGGACAGGCTAGCCCTCTATGCGGATATGTCCTTCTCTTCCTGGCTGAACCACATGTTTCCAGCCCTCGAGCTTCGGTCCTTATACAAGTCAGCATCTGGCCTTTAGGTAAATTAGACAAAAGTCACTCTTGGTGCCTATTCAAGGGGACCACAGCACTGTTAATTGGCAATTGTAGGAAAGTGCCTCTTTTGGACATGGTTAGCTCCCACTTTTTGCCTAGAAAATTATGAAGTTTTGACTGGGAGTGCACAGGGTCCCTGCCAACCAGGTCCCCTGTGTCAGATCTCCGTCTCTAAACTGTGCCTTTCGTTTCCACAATTGGCACACCTTTAGTTCACATATAAGCCCCTCCTAAAATGTACCCCTGGTACCAAGGGCCTCGTAGTTAAAGAGCGTACCTAAGGGCTGCAGCACAAATTGTGCCACCCTAAGGGACCCCTCACCAAGCACATGCACACTGTCACTGCAGCCTGTGTGTCTTGGTGCAGACAAAACTGTAGTACCGACATGGCACACATCCCTGCGCGCCATGTCCATAGACACTGCATGAGATACAGGTAAGACACCCCTATATTGCAGGAGCAGGCATGCCTCTGCAATATTCTTGTTGATTCCTGGATAGTGTAAGTGACCAAGAAGCCATAGTAAATGCATGGGCTGGACACTCGTCATTACGAGTTCCCCAGCTCCATGATGGTTTCTCTGAAATATATGAATGTTTGGTACCAAACATACCATCCCTTAGTGTAATCACCAACTGGCTAGAGCCAGTCTTCTTCCACCAGACAGTGTTCTGACCTCATGAGGCCAAGAACAATACCTTTCCTGGGTGGAGGTGTTCACACTTCCCCCTGGTCATGAAAAGCCATCCGTGGCGGAAAGCTTCAAAAGCCTTGACGCCTTTGTAATGCAACACCAGCCTCTCCTGTTAGAGGGAGCAGGCCCCCGTCCTGTTCTCACCCCCTTTTTTAGCAGGAGGACAGACCGGAAAAATTAGAAAGAATAGGAGGTGTGCCTCCCTCTGCCAAATCCACTCCTCAGGTGCTGGAGGCAAGGTGAAGTACACTTTTCAGTGTCCACCATCTTGAAGATGGTGGGATTTATCCAACCAGGACTAGGTCTATGTCCCCCTCCCACAGGAGGTGGGGTGGGCATAATAGAGGGTGTAGACACCTCAGGTAATGGGCTCATCAGCTACTACCTGGCACTTCCTTTAAACTCCCCTAAATATAGTATTAAGGTGGTATCCCCAGATGCTGAACTTCAGTTCCTGATGATCTAAGAAGAGCTGGACACTACAGAGTCGCACCAGCAGAGAAGATTGAAGACACCAACTGACGTGGCCCCAGACCTACCAGCCTGATTGCAGCCCTCGACAATCCTATGCCAAAAGACGACCCGTCCTGCAGCCCAGAGACCTCCAAAGCCTTGGGAGGACTGCGTGCTTTCGACAAAGATCAAGACTCCCGAGAACAACGGACCTGTTCACCAAGCAACCATGCTCCAAGTAAAGACTGTGACCTGAAGACCGGCAAAGCCTGCCCCCCAGTTCCACCTCTCTGCCCGAATCCTCCGGCCCAAGTCCAAGTGGCCCACTCGTTCCAGCAAGGTTCCCCAGCCATCCAAAGCCCGAGTCCACCATGAGCTGACCTCTCCTAGACTAATCGAAGTCGCCTGCAGCTGTTTCCAACACCAAAAGGCACCCCTGCACCCGTCCATCCTGGGCCTTGGTGAAGAGAACAAAAGGTGTCCCTACATCCCCAAGCATTGCAAGTTACCTCCATACCTGTAGGTTTCCTGTGTCTGCCTCCTGGCCTGAGCCTGCAGTCTGTTTCTGATTTTGGCTGTCTCTATTGCTTTGCATTGGGCCCCTGATGCTGTGTTGGCACCCTGCCCCGGGCCGCCCCTGTGCCACTGGTGGTGTAGTGTTGGCGCTTCTTTGGGCCTCGTTCAGTGCTTGCTTCAACCTTTTGAGGCTGCCCCCATCCCAAGCCACTGCTACTTACTTGTAATCAGCCTCTGACTGATTGCCCCCAATCCCTATTGAGCTGCATTGGACCCGACCTTGAATTTGCACCTTGCACCCGGCCGCCCCTGTGCCGCTGGTGGTGCACTGCTGGTGCTGAACTGAACCTTGCCCAATACTGACCTTAACTTCCAAAGACTGAACTTGTAAATTGATGTTATCCCTATGTATGCCAAATATTTTCTTCCTGTCATAGGTTAACATTGCAAAGCCTGAAAATTGCATGTATCCTTTTACTAAACTGAAAAGTATTTCTTTTGAAAAAATATGTTTGTCTATGACAAACTTCTGAGGATCTACAAAATAATTATAACCAAGTATTATTTTTATAAATTGGTCTGGGATTTATTCATTGAGTGTGTGTCTCATTTATTGCCACTATGTGTATTACAAATGCTTAACACTGCCCTCTGATAAGCCTAACTGCTCGCCCACACTACCACAAAACAGAACATTAGTATTATATACTTTAGCCTCCGGAAAGTCTCTGGGAATCCACTGGACTCTCTGCACACGATACCTCTTTTTGGCATAGTACATAGAGAGCCAGCCTCCCACAGCAATCCTTCATTCCAGTTCTGAGACTCAGTTTTCAGTATCTGGTGTTTTACATTGCCAGAAACCCCGATCTTCTGTGGAGCCTCAATCTCACACAGTTACGTATTTTGATGAAGCACACTTTCTGAGGTGGAACAATCTCCCTCTCAACGTACTAGGGAGAATAGCTCTATTCAAAATACTGGCTCCTACCAGGTTTATGTATACTCTCCAACACATCCCGCTCAATATTTCAAATCAGTGGTTTTTTAAGCTGAACACTCTAATCTGTAAATTGAAATGCACTGATCGGCCACCTCGTACTGCCATCTCAAAATGCAGACAGTCGGTTTATGGTGAGGGCTTGGACATGGCCAACATCAAGTTATATTACAGGGCGTCACAGCTGACAATGGTAAACGATTGTCTGACAATCTGGCATAACACCTGGACCTTTTGTGTTTGGGGTTGGATGCTGTCATGAGACTGTTCTACGGGAACCCTATTCCCCACCACCTCATGGAAATGACAGCGGTTGTAATTAAGGTGTGGAGTGCCGCCCTAAGTTTCATACGATGGGACAAAACACACACACACCTCACTCCACTGTGGAAGGGGACATGGCTTAATCACACGACCTGCCTGGCGGTTTCCAGTCCTGGGATAGAATAGGTCTCATGACTCTTGGTGACGTTTGGCAAAGTGAGCATCTCTGTTCCTTCCAGTACCTGCAACAACAGTTCTTCTTTGCTCATACTCAATTTTACTAATCTTAACAACTCTGTCATGCACTCTCTTGCCACCTAAGGGACTCCACTGACATACCTGAGCTCAGCCCACTGGAGGCTAAACTTTTAATGGGGCGCATTGACAAAGGGGCAATATCCTGCATATATCATACTTTGGGAATTAATGTGCCTGATGACTTTCCAATGCTTAAACGGAGGTGGGAGAACTGGGTAGATACGCTGGACGGATGGCGGATGGCAAGATGCCAGTCCGTATTGTCCAGAGAACCTACAAGATGCCAGTCTGCATTGTCCAGAGAACCTACAAGATGCCAGTCCGCATTGTCCAGAGAACCTACAAGATGCCAGTCTGCATTGTCCAGAGAACCTACCAGTCTGGCACCCTATGAAGTTATTTTCTCAAAGCTGTGACTGATCCAAATCCATTACCTCCATATCTCATATCTCATGCTCAAACGTGTATGGCATGCAGAGACAATAGCTCAACAACACTGTGTTTGTTGCGCCCACACTGACACAGATGTTTTTCATATGGTGTGGTTTTGCTCCAGGCTAACAGCCTTCTGGCGCAGGGTTGAGAGATCATTATCACAGGTCCTGGATCGACAACTGGAACTCACTCCGCGATGGGCCTGTTGGGCATTTTAGAAGACTTGGGCGTTCCGAGGTGTAAAAGGATTATGGTGGGGGGAAATCACTCTCAAATGGAGGTCTACGCGTCCTCCTACCTTAGCAGAGTGGCACCGGGGGGTGGATTAGTGCGCCAAAATGGAGCAGACACTTTATCAAGCACAGGGCTGCCAACAGAAATACACTAAGATCTGGGGTAAATGGTGGTGGTACTATGGACTGGAGTAGGGTGAAGGGGCAATGGTAGAAATGGGATGCATTGGAACATGCATGCTACTATTGTAGCGGATAAGAAACAAATTGTTTTAATAGTTGTGAAGAAAATATAAACAGGTTTATCAAGAAAATAAAAATGAAATGAAGTACAAAAACAGGTCAGATACATAGCATGAAAGGGTCGCAATCTATAGTACAAAGCAGGCACAATGGGGGCGTGGCCTGAGCATTCAGGTGACAGAAGGTGAGTCTTGGAGCTCTCGGGCTCTGAGACCTCAATAATCCTGTTTTGAACCATGAAAAACTCCCGCCAGGACCCGTGTGGGGGTGTTTTGACCATTTTGTCCCCTCCTGAGACCACTGAAGAGAGAGAAGGATCTGGCACTGCGATCGCCCAGGAAAACAAAATGGCACCTGCCAGAGACGCTCCAGTGGCTATGGAGCGCTGATGTGTTGGGTAACAGCTGCAGCAGACCAGTAATGCCTGGGACTTTTCTCGTATCATTCCCAGCCCCCTGCATCTCTACGGCGAGTCGGAGACACTGAGGAGCGTAAGGCAGAGCCCCAATGCAGTAGGGCCCGTGGTCGCGGTGCAGAGGGGAGGCGGACAATCCCGAGTAGAGCGGTACTAGAGAGCAAGCAGCGCTAGAGGCGCTACTGGCCAGCAGGTGAAGTTACAAGGGGACATCGACAGGGGTGCAGAGGACAGAGCCCGATGTTCCACACCGGGCCCGGCCAGCTGAGAAATGAGTGCGGGCGGTTGTAGGGCCTCCACAACAGAGAATGAGTGCGGGATTCTTGTGATCGCATCAGAGGAGCAAAACAAAGAAGGCTTGGGGATGAGCAGCAACCGGCAAAACTAAAACCACATGGTCATGGCACAAAACTGCAGCGGAGGGACAAATAGTAAGGACTAACTTTGGGGGACGATAAGACCTTCATTGGAGCCCCCCTCACACAGAGAACTATTCAGCATAGAAACCCCGGGAATGGAAGACGAGAAGTCACGCAAGGAGGTCCGGCTACAGGAGGCAACCCTGCGATTCCTCCCTACTCTACCAGTCAAAACAGTGTAGATACATCGGGGCAACCTTAGGTGGAAAGGAAGGTGGACCCTAGGTCGAGAAGCACTCCCAGTACAGCCCAGACATGGTGAACCTCAAACTGAAGGGAGGTACCATACACAACGATGGTGCGTCCCAAATCCTCGAACAAGGCCCCATCAGGCAAAGGGAACAACAGTTCAGGTCCAAGGGAGAGGATGGTACAACGTTGGTTGCACGCACAGCAACCATTCTGCAAGCAATTAAAGACACTAAACTCTCTTTAGAGTCTCAAATAGCAGCTGTGGTAAACAAAGTGGGACTCTTGTGGGATGACCATAGAAAGCTGGCAGATCACGTCAAGAAATCAGAAGACCAAATAGGTAGCACCCTGCCAATGGTGAGAGATCTCACTGAGAAATGCGCAGATATGGAAAAGATGAAACACCTGGGATATAGACTGGAAGATGCTGGAAACAGGCCCTGCCACCACAGCATAAGGATAATAGGAATGCTGGAAAAATCGGAAGGGCCAAACATCGAACTATTCTTGGAGAATTGGTTGGACAAGATGGTGCTTCAGGGGAAACTGTCTAAATTCTTCTCAGTGGAACAAGCACCAAGGGATCTGTAGTATCCACCGCAACCAGGAGCGAACATATGCCCGATCATTGTAAGGCTAATGAACTTCCGGAATAGGGATGTACTCCGCCAAACGGCAAGGAAATGTGGCTCTTGGCTGATAAGACGGACATGAGATACACGTATACCCCCACTATATAAACCTGGTACAGAACCAACGAGGAACACTCATACCTGTAAAGGTTTTGCAACAACTTGAACTAAGGTATTCACTTCTGTGCCCAGCAAAACTAAGAGTGGAGCACAAGGGGAAAGTTCATATCTTTTGGCACAGGACTCCTGGTTGTTGCTTGAAAACTATGGTAGGAACCACCGCCCAGGGGGGAAAGAAAGAAGGGCTCGAAACTCGTGTCAAAAAAGACGAAAGAGCAAGAAGTAGGGGGAGAAGCAGAACATCCCCTCCCCCACGAAGGCACAGGAACAAACCATCAAGGAACTGCAGCAATATACAAATGTTCTCAACACCAATAAATGGAGAACCCTCGCACAGGACAGGGGGACTAGTAGCCCGGAACAAACAGACACGGAACAAGACACAGAAGGGAACAGCTGCCTCACATGATGCCCAAGATGTCAGACCATTTGGGGTAACGTGGATCGAGATTGCTGGCAGAGTCTGGTAACACAGAAGAAGGGCTCGGGCAAGAGGGTCCTGGGGCAACGTTGGTACACAGCTCTTATGCAGGAAACTACTCATTGAGGAACATTGTTGTGAGAATTGTTTCACATGAGAGGTGGCCAGCTAAGCCCCAGCGCACATTGTTAGTTGAAAATGTTCAAGTTTGGGATCCACACATACTGTGTATGGGGGGGGGGGGTAGTTTTAAAATCACTGCCCAGTGAAATAAGGTTGGGGGTTCGTTTTAGGGGAGTTCATGACCTACGCCCAAAAGGGTCAGTCACAAAAGCCACATACAGGAAGTGAAACTACATTGAGGGGAGATCATT
The DNA here is from genome assembly GCF_964204655.1 of Triturus cristatus. NCBI lineage: Eukaryota > Metazoa > Chordata > Amphibia > Caudata > Salamandridae > Triturus > Triturus cristatus. Next base: position 677,477,255 of record NC_140593.1, on the reverse strand, counting down.
TGTTCCAAACAAGACACTCATACACTCTTTGACATTACTGCTCTGGAATGGCAATGGCCTGGGAGATAAAGTTAAAAAGAGTTTAGTGCAAAGGGCCCTCAATAGAATCAAACCAGATGTGGTGTACTTGTAAGAGACACACCTAATAGACAAGCAACATCATAGTATGGGGCAAGGGCAGTACAGGCACATGGGATACACTCAATATACCTCAGGATCTCGAGGGGTACTTATATTGATAAGGAAAACACTCCCATTCCACACGAAACACACCTGGGCAGACCCACAAGGATGCTATACTTCAATCCAGGGCAAAGACAAAGGTGATGACATCCTATTAGCTAATGTATACTCCACGCCCCGGGCCTTCAGATGGACACATTGCGGAAAGTGAGTAACATACTAGTGGAGGCTGGGTTGGAGCTGGTGATGCTGGGTGGAGATTTCAACCTGGTGTTAGACATGAATCTGGATAGGATGAGTGCAAAGGTGGAATGAGAAGCCACTAGAGGGAATCTGGCGGGCTTCACCCAAGCGCTAGGCTTGAGTGATATGTGGAGAGCTTTACACCCCTCGGAGAGAGGTTGTTCTTTTTTCTCTAGAGCAAATATGCACTTACAGATTGATTACCTTTTCACCACAGGGGACTCACATACCAGATTTAGGGATGCAACCTATCTGGCAAGGGGACTAAGTGACCATTTCCCCCCTGTTGGCGACCCTCACCATTAAAGCACCGAAACCTAAGGGGTCCTGGACAATGGAGTTCTGCCGCCTCGCCAACAGGCAGGAAGAAAAACCACTACACAAGGCAACAAATATTACTTTAAGGACAATACAGCCTCAATGAAGAGCCTAGTGGTAGTGTGGGAGGCATATAAAGCCACGATTAGAGGTATAATCATTGCTGAGAGATAGGGGACAGGAGGGGGAGACATGTCAGGCGGACCTCCCTGGAAGAAGAACTGCAGGGGCTAGAGAGGGGAATATGCAGCAAACCTGATACCAACAGGTAAAACAGCCATGGAACTTAAAAAGGCGGAATATCAGGCGGTAGCAAAACACAAGGCTAGAACATCCTACTCGGCAAAACAAAAAGCCATATATGCCAATATTAGCATGGCTAGGGAAGAGGGAGAGAACGGCAGTCAGAGAGATAAAGACGGAATCTGGAGACATAGTGTGCTGTAGTGACAACACTGCAGAAGAGTCCTTTTATGCCTCTCACTTGTGTTCCCCTCAACAAGTGGTGCTAGACTTTGTAAAAGATGGTCCTATGAGAAGGCTAGGAAGGGACAGGGTGGCAGATCTAACCGGGAATGGGATTCTGTCAAGTGAGGGAAAAGGAAATCTATAAAGCGCTGGGGTGCATGGAGAAAAAATTAAAATAATTTAAATAAAGACGGCACAATGCATATGTCTCAAGCAGTGCAGAATGTCTGCTAATTGGGGGTTTCAAGGACTGCTAACCAACAAACCCACTTGATTAACTTAATGCCAGACAGAGCAATATTGACGGTATTCAAATAGCCTTGATAAGACAGTGCTGTCCATGGCAAAACTCACCACCAGTGACTCAGGTGGCTGGAGGACCTATTTATGGCATTTTTTAAGGAGGAGATAAGCACAATTTGTCAGGAGTTACCTTTAGGGTTCTGCGATGAGCTAGGGCAGGCCAATCAGGTGGACCACAGACTTTACTCCTCAACTGCATCGTCTTCCGCAGTGTAGGATGGGGTCGTGCTTTTCACAATAGTTGCCACCGAGGAAGGGGTGGAATGCATTGCCCCGTTCAGTTTTTCACATCTACGATGAGCAGCCAAGACATTCTGCTACCCTCAGTCAAGACCGGCAAAAACAGAGGCTCCTACCAGCTACCTGTTTGCACTGGAGTATGCCAGCGGCAAGAGTAGATCCCATGCACATCTCTACCGCTGCACCTTTTCTCATAGCAGCCTTCTGCGGTCTGTCTTTATCCATGGTAGAGGGGGTAGCGGTACATCTGGAACCAAAGTGGATCCGCAGTTCCTGGGTCACACGTACACCTCTCAGCGTGATGAGACACAAGATCACCGGATTTGTGTGTGGATTTCAACCATCCCATTGTCAGTGCATAGATTACTCATGATTTTGGCAAGACCTTTAAGACCTTTAAGGTAGTGTGGGAGCACACTAACTAGGTACCCATTGTGCCTCCCATCAGCTGCCCTCTATAGTCTTAAACCTAAAACTTTCTTTCCAAACGTGCCACCTTTTGCAATTAAATGTAACAGTGACCCCCAAGTCTATTACACAAATTTGCCATCATATATCATTTCAGTGAACATTTAATGATGACTTCCACTTACTAACTGAGAGCACTGTTTCGTTCTCCGGTAACCTCCAGGTGCTTGCCATAGTTGTAGTAGGTGGACCGCAGGTGGACCCTATCATGGCTCTCCGCCGTTTCAATAGCTTTCTGCCACTGCCCTGAAGCCTGATAGAACTTGTTCAGCAAGTCATAGCGCTTGCAACTCTTGTACAGCTGCTCAGCATCATCCTGGAGGGTACACAAATAGACAACATAAACAGTTACAGAGTGCAACTTTGGGTCACGTCAATCCAATTCTTACAATATGACAATAGTGGTTAATGTAAAAAAACCAAAGCATAAGGCAGGTCATACATTTTGCTACTGTTTAACAACGAGACTGGATGAAAAATGATACTGGAGGTGATACTGTCATAATAGAAACAAAAAATACCTGATTTAAGGCCACCATGACTGGAAGCTGCCTTTTGAATTAAACTGAAATAGCTTGGGATATTAAAAATACAAGGCACGAACGGAGACGGTACACAAAAATAGCACAAATAGTCTTTGAACATTTGTACATGCCTGTGTTTGCATGGATCAGTACATTATAGCAAGCCCTTGGAACATTCCCAATACTTGCTTTCAGTTCCATTGATAAGACTGCTTCTCAATCTTTCTAGTTAAGTACTCCAAGTGTGTGCTTCTATTTTTGCTTGTAGTCAATGTGTTTGAGGTCTCTACATTTTACCGTTTCCGTCTCAGGTTTAGCAGAGGGAGGGTCTGTTAAAGTCTGGATTAAGAAAGGAACAATCTAATTTGAAAGGGGTTAATTTGAGGTTCCTTTACGAAAATCAGGCCCAGGTTAGAAACATTACTGTTAATAGGGAAGAGACAAGTTTGGTGTGCTAGGATTTGAGGAGGGGTGTGTGTGTGCTTTTCGTCTTTTTTCCAGTGGAGGATAAAAACTCCCATGAAAATGTGGTCACAAGTCAATGAGATGATCACTGGTATACTGCGACAAAACATGAATGAAACTCGTTGTGTTGCCTGCTGGGTAGTAGAAGATGTTAAGACCTAGTGATTTAGACGGTATGTTTGTAATCTCTACATTGGTAATCAGTTTGTATTTAAAACACTCCTTGTGTGTGAGGGTAACGCCCAATCAGTATTCTTTTAATGTGTTGAGTTGGACAATGTTGTATCCTGGAGCAAAGTAAGATAAAATAGTATGATAAGCAGACTCAGGTTTCTGTGCACGCACAGGGTCAATGTCACTGTTCTGAATGAGGGCAAACATGGACATTACCTTATGGACCACAGACCAACAGCTCAGGAGAGCAGCTTTGATGTGATCTGTAGGAGGTAGGTTACTAGGTTGACAGGAGGTAATTCTTCTGGAACTGCATGGGCAGATTGATATTTGATTGTGCTTAAGACGTCTAGCTCTGGGGATTGTGATAATAGGATGTGTGCAGGATCTGTGATCACAAAGAATTAGCTGTGATTCAGGTAATGTTAAACAAAAGTGTATCCTGAAGGTAGGAGACGTCCCCCTGCGCACAGCTCGAAGTCCCTGAGACAGGGGTTGATGAGATTTCAACAATCAGTGTTCATAATTTTGAAAGAATAATACACGAAAACTTTGATAGGATGTCTAAGTCGATATTTAGTGAATCATATCAATCAACGATCATCCATCTGTATCCAAATGTTAATCACTGAGGAGATTGGCCCAATGCATTTCGGTCCCGAACGGACCTTCGTCAGGGGACGTATCTACAAAGTATAGTAAAGCGAAAGAGTCAGGAAGTCAACTGACAATAATATTGCTATCTATGCATCAATAGACTGAAAATGATGATGTGCTCAGAAGAATAACTTCATATGTAAGTCCAACGTGCAAGGTGAGAAATAACAAAGCGTCTACTAGTCAAAACTGCAATGTCCGGTTAGTCTGTGAATGTTACGGTGTGGGAGGTGAACCGAAATTAACAATGTGACCAGAAAAAATCCTCATAATGGTGAGTTCGTTAGTGATAACGGGTGTTAAAATGGGTAGAAACGATGCTCTAAGCAAAAAGAGAATCATGCGCAAACGGTTATGTGCCGGTTCAAATGACTTGATGTTAAAAATGTGGTGCTCAAGAACTGAATATTCAAACGCGGTGATGCATTAAAAATAACGTGAATTTAAACACCAAAGCGTGTGATAAATATGGTCGGAAGTGAGAACAGAATATAACGACTGAGATAGATAAATGAAAAGAAACTTACGAAACGCGGTGTGCTTCCATAGTGCTCCGACTGTCTCGTGGTTAACGTTAGAACGAACGCAGAAACGCGCTTCAAGTGTGGCTTTAGTAACGTGACGAGTAAACATAGAAAGAGGGCTGATATCAACAAATAAAGACGGGCGCCATATTGTAATGACTAGAGTTGCGAAAAAAGTGACGAAAAGGGTAAGGTTGAAATGGTGATAAATACGATTAAATGAAAATGATGAGAGAAGAGCAGTGAGAAGTATAAAACAGATGTAGAAAATGGGAGGAATAAATAACAGTAAAAGTAAAGTGAAAGTAAATGAACCAAGTGTGAAACAAAACTGTGAGCAAAAGGCATCAGACAATGTAGTGACATGAGAAACTAGGAGAGAATAAATCACAAATAACACAAAAATTCCATGCGATCATTGAGTCCATTCGGCTTCATGGAATTCAACAGTTTGATCCAATGGTTTTCCCTTTGGAGAAGCAGATTGTGAATGTCTCTTCCTTCTTTGGGTTCCACAGTTTCAAGTACCATGAATTTGAGTTGACTGATGTTGTGATGGAATTCAGTGAAGTGTGTAGCTATTGTAGATTTTGTGTTGTTGGTACGGATGCTGCTCTTGTGTTCTAGAATTCTAGTCTTCACTTTTCTTTCAGTTTTACCAACATAAACAAATCCACAAGGGCATTTGAGAAGGTAGATGACATTGATGGTATTGCATGTAGCATTAACTTTGAGGTTGATTTTATGGCCCTTCATAGGATGATTAATGAAGGGACCGGTAATCACATTGTTGCAGTTGCTACAGTTGTAGCAAGGTCTGGTTCCTTTGTATGTCATAGGTAAGGGTATATCAATAGGTTGAGTGAGGATTTCCTTGAGATTTTTCTCTCTTCTGAAAGCGAAAATGGGTTTGTCTTTGAATACACCTCTGAAGTCCGGTTCTATGGCCAATATTGGCCAATGCCTTAGGATTGTTCTTTTGTAGTGGTTACTCATGGTGGAAAATTTTGATACCACAACTGCTCGTTGGCTGATGGGTTTGACCGATTTGGTTAAAAGTTGAGTTCGGGAAATTGTGGAGCAACGTTGTGTGGCTTGTGTTAAAACCTGCTGTGGGTAACCTCTTTGAGAGAACTTATTGAGCATCTTTTCCATTTCTTGAGTGCAAATGTCAGGCTGTGATACAATCCGTTTCACGCGGAGTAATTGTGAGTATGGTAGATGGTTTTTAAGTGCTGATTGGTGAAAGCTGTTAAAGTGTAACAGGTTGTTACGGTCAGTTTTTTTGCGGTATATGGTGGTTTCTAGTTTGTTGTTGATACGACTGATTTTGACGTCAAGAAATGTAGCTGTGGGGGAGGAGCCTAGCGCTTGACCAAGATGGCCGCGTGAGCTTTGAGCTCCCGAGACCCTCGTGCCCTCCGTCGACTATCCTGTCTCTAATCCTGTCTGTATGCATGGCATCGTGCAGATGACTTGTCAGGGAGGCGATTGATGCTACCCGAGGTCGGATCGCCCACCGGGAACCGGAGTTACGCATGGCGGAGGATTGAGGCCTATCTCCGAGGGATGCCAGGGGCTAGAGTTGGCAGGATGCCCGACCTCTAATTGAACAACAGCGGCCAGGCGAGGTGTGAACTACCGGACGGAGGTCTCCATCCTTTCACTTTCACTTTCTCGCCCTTTGTTTGCCCTGCCCAGGGAGTGCTCTCGGCTGCTTTATTATCATTTGGACGCTCTGCACGCTACTCTGGCGGCCCATCGCAGGACTGAGCACTCCTGATTCCTTTCGCTGAGAGAGGGCCGTCCTGTTTGAACCGACCTGCTTGAACCAACCATGTCGGGCAAAGCAGAGGTGGATCGGCTGAAGCCTAAGGCCACCAGGCGGGGAGCCTATACTCAAGCCAATAATATGGACCGCTATGCCCAGCAGAAGGGGTCACCGGGTGGATCGAGCCAGTCGCCGGATACACAGAAGACTGCCTCACCCTTGGCCTCGGAGCTCTCGCTGCAGGATGTCATGGGCGCGCTCGAAGGGCTGCAGACTTCGATTGGGAGACAGTTTGATGCCCTGGCGCACAAAGTGGATACCATCTTGGTGGACGTTAATCTGATCCGCGCGGATCTGGGCAAAACAAATGAACGAGTTAAAACCCTGGACCTCAGGACCACGGGCCTCGCTGATGAAGTCTCGGAACTACAGACCGAGGTCCGTAAGTTGCGGACCGAGAGTGATCTCGCCGCCCGTCGGCTGGAGGACTTTGAGAGCCGGGCCAGGCGCAACAACGTGCGCGTTATTGGGGTCCCGGAGTCCTCGGACGAGACTTCTGTAGACCTGCTCGTGGAGGACTTGGTGCTTAACCATCTGCAGCCTAAGGGTCTTGGGAAGTTCTTCGCAGTTGAGAGGGCCCATAGAGTGCCGGGTGGGAGGCCCAAGGTGGGAGCCCCACCGAGGCCGATTGTCGCCCGGCTCTTTCATTTTCGAGATCGGGACGCTATCCTGCAAGCGTCGAGGGTGACGGGCCCGGTCCCCTTCCAGAACGCGTCGGTGAATTTCTACCCTGACTTCACCCAGCAGGTGCAGAGGCAGGGCTTCCTGGGGGTGAAGAGGCGGCTTCGGGAGAGGGAACTGAAATATGCCATGCTCTTCCCTGCCAGACTACGTGTGGTGTACGAAGACCGAACATTCTTCTTTGAGTCGCCTGTCATGGCCGATGAATGGCTGGACGCTCTGCCCCGACGACGGACGGGAGAGGTCACTGCCGCAGACGGGGACAGTGGCCGGGATGAACAAGGTTGATGTCTTTGGAACCGGACTGACTCGATTTGACTCTAGCTAATGACTTGAACAGAATGCAGTAAATACGGAGGGTTGTGGGAGGACGAGGGGAGCTCTTTCCTCCCTTAGGGTACTTTTTGTAGATTTTGGGTTTGGTAGGGCGACAGGCACACTGCAAGTTGGGGGGGCTTTGTAAGCTGCAGCAGGGGTGCAGGGTGGGGGGGATAGTTGGGATTTTGGGTTTGTTGTTGGGGGGTTCGTTTCTGCAAGGCGTAGTGATTATTTTCAGGACTGTTACATGGTGGCTCTTCGGGGGTGGGGTGGGCCTCTTCACGTGTGGGGATGGGGGGTAGGGGTTTAAGTGTTATTAGCTGGAATGTTAATGGTTTGGGGGATCGCATTAAGCGCGGGATTGTTTTGCAATTCTTGAAACGGTCATTGCCGGATGTCGCCCTATTGCAGGAGACGCACCTTATAGGTAACACGTGCTATGCTCTTAATAGGAAGGGTTATAAATTCATAGCTCATTCGGGATTCTCCTCTGGGTCCAGGGGTGTGGGCATCCTAGTCAGAGCCTCGTTACCATTTGAGGTGGACTCCACCATTGTTGACGATAGGGGGAGGTTTGTGGCGGTGGCGGGGCGGTGGGAGGGAAGAACTTTGGTTTTAGTTTCGGTTTATGTCCCGCCGGCCCTGCAGGCCTCCACGTTTACAGATCTGGGTAGGGCCTTGCTGGATCTCCCGGGGGGTATGCTTGTGGTGGGGGGTGACTTCAATGCGGTCGGCTCTGGGCTGCTGGATAGATACCCGCCCAGAGACACAGGGGGGGCTCAGAAGTGGCTTCCAGACTTTCTAGACACACTCGGCCTGATAGACTGCTGGAGGCTCCGGCACCCCACACAGAGCCAATACACCTTCCACTCCGGGGCGCATGGTAGCCTCTTTAGGATTGATTACCTGCTCACTCTGGCTGCGCACGCCTCATTGGTGTCCGAGGCCAGGCACATGGCGCGTGGTATATCGGACCATTCGCCAGTGTGGGTCAGGCTGGATGTCGGCCGTGAGGGAGGGGGAAGGGTGGCTCCTATTAACCCTTGGTACTTTCGAGACCCCAAGATGCGCAGCGCACTGGTGAAGACAGTTGATAATTTTTTCAAGGAAAATCAGGGATCCGTGGACTCGGCTGTGTCGCTGTGGGAAGCATTTAAGACCGTGCTGCGAGGGGAGGCTCTCTCCCTTGTAGTGGCGGCCAAGCGGCGGAGAGATGGCAAGGTTATGCAGGTTGAGGAGGAGATCGTGGCTTTGGAGGGAGCGCTAGAGGAGGAGGTTACAGAGGCCTCACTGCATGAGCTGAGCTTGAAGCAAGCCGAGTATAAGGACCTGGTGACGAATGCCGCTAAGACCCTCAGTAGGGAACAGCAGGGCCGCCTGTATGATGTTGGTGACAAGGCCGGGAAACTCCTAGCTTGGCTGGACAAAAAAAGAACGGGTTAATAGAGTAGTGCCGGAGCTGACGGGAGAGGTGATTGTGGAACCTGAGAGGATTGTACAGTGTTTCTCTGACTATTTCCGTATGGTTTATGCCTCAGTGTCGGATAGGCCGCCCGAGGACTCGCGTGACCTCTTGCGTGATATCGCTTTGCCCTGTCTCTCTGACGTAGATAGGGATGATCTTGATGGTGACATAACGGTCGATGAGGTGGCGGGAGCTATCCGCGCGCTGAACTCGGGTAAGGCCTCGGGCCCGAATGGCTTGCCGGTTGACCTGTATAAGCTGTTTCCGGATAGGGTCGCCCCTCACCTGCGCGCCATGTTCGTGGAGGCGCGGGGGAGTGGGACCCTCCCGTTGGATCAGCGACTGGCGACAATTGTTGTTATACACAAAGATGGTAAACCCCGAGATAAGGGTGCCTCATATAGGCCTATCTCACTCCTTAACGCCGAGCCGAAGATTCTGGCTAAAATCCTGGCGGCCCGATTGGTCAGGGTACTTGGAGACTTGATCCACCCAGATCAATCCGGCTTTATTCCGCATCGTAACACTGCGTTAAACCTTCGGCGCCTTCATGGTGTAATCGCCAGGGCGGGCACGCTGCGTGAACCAGCTATTGTGGCGTCTCTCGATGCCACGATGGCCTTTGATACGGTGGAATGGGCATATTTGTGGGCTGTGCTGGCCAAGTTCGGCTTTGGCCATGGTTTTGTGAGCTGGGTGAGGTTGCTGTATGAGGGACCCCTTGCGAGTGTGGTGGTAAATGGCCGGGCATCGACTCCGTTTCAGCTTGGGAGGGGTACTCGGCAAGGTTGCCCCCTGTCGCCATTGTTGTTCGCCCTCGCCCTTGAGCCGCTGGCAGCGTGGATACGCTGGCACCCGGATATACGGGGACTTAGATGGTCGCCCGAGCACGAGGACCGCATTTCGCTATATGCTGATGACATCCTGTTGTATCTTGCCTCGCCCAAGAAATCACTTATAGTGGTCTGTGACGTTCTTACATCTTTCGGTAGGAATTCGGGTCTCGTCATCAACTGGAGTAAATCGTATTTATATATTCTGAGTGGCGAGGCTCCACCGATCCCGCGAACTTGTTCGATCCAGATCGCTCAGCAGGGCTTCGTGTATCTGGGGATCTTTATCTCCACGGACTCCGCTTTGCGGTATGAGAGGAACCTGCTCCCCCCCCCTGGCGCGCCTGCGGCGGGATGTAGAGGGCTGGCGGAGGCTGCCGCTCTCCCTGGTTGGGCGCGCTGCCTTGTTCAAAATGATGTCTCTTCCCCGGTTCCTCTACGCATTGCAGAATACTCTAGATTGGGTACCGGCCAACTACTTTCGGGAGGTCGAAAGCCTCCAACGAACGTTGTTGTGGGATGGGCGGCCGCGAATAGCAATTGCTAAGTTGACGCTTCCATGGTATGATGGGGGTATTGCGCTTCCAGACATCCGACGCTACTATTGGGCCGCCCAGCTGAGCGCGATTAATCATGGTCTCTATGGCCCTGTCCTCAGCCCTGGTTATGCCATGGACAGGTGGTTGCTGCGTGGTGGTAACTATCACAGGGCGTTGTACTCGCGGTCCCTGGACTCGTCCCTCACGGGGCCCACTGGGGTGGCGGTGCGTGTGTGGAAGATGGCAACTGACTCGCTGGGCTGGAAGGATAGGCTCACCCTTGCTACCCCGTTGTTTGAATCTGAAAGATTGGGTAGGCTTTGGCATACAAAAGGTTTTGATAAATGGGACTTGATCGGCATCTCCAGGGTCGGAGATGTGCTGATTAAGGGGAGGGTGAAGTCCTTTGAAGAGACCGCTATGTTCAGGTGCGTCATGCCCTCCGGTCAGTGCTCGTGGAGGGTGAGAAGGTGCCTGAGTCCTCTCCTTTGGAGGACCGGATCCTTGATGGCCATATGCCTGAGAGCACGATCTCGCTCATCTACAAGAAATTGATAAATGTCCGGGCGGATATGCTTCTGGGGCTGCGGGACCAGTGGACTAGGGATGGACTCGAGTTGGATGACGAGGATTGGCAGTCTGCTGTTTCCTCTCCTAAGGAGGTTGCGATCCCGTCGCGTCTGAGGCTGGTGCAGCTCAAAATACTGCATCGAGTGTATGTGACGGGGCCAAGGCTGGTTCATATGGGATTCTCTGAGGAAGGCCTATGTAGGAGGGGATGTGGTATGGTGGGTACTTTCCTGCATATCATTTGGGAATGTGGTGTCATCACGGAATTCTGGAGGAGAGTCCATGCAGTGATGGGGGAGGTGACGGGCATTGCTATGCAGCCGGAAGTGCGGTGTTGTCTCCTGAATGTCTGGGGGCCCACTGATCACGATGAGGCACAGACCCAATGGGTGACTCTGGGTAACATGGTCGCTAAGAGAGATATCGCGCGATTGTGGGGCTCCGTGGGGCCCCCCACATTGACCGCGTGGAAAGAAAATATGGACTGGAGTATGCTCAGGGAAAAGACAGTATATTGCGCTAGAGGCCGCCCTCGGAAGTGGCACGCCATCTGGGGGCGGTGAAATCAATACAGGGGGGGAATATGTCTTGCCCCTGATTTGGATCCCCCCGAGGAACAGCTTTCTTCTTGACATTCTTTCCAGCTCAGTATATAAGATGTGATGGTTAATTGACTTCTTGGGCCTCTGCTGTCCCCCTTCTTCCTCTTATCACAGTACTGTGACTGTTAGATGATTGGGGTCCGGCCTCCCCTGGGGGGCTATCACCATGGGCATTCAGTGTTCTTGCCTTGCTGGGGTTTGTTGTGTGTTTGCGTTTATTTAAAAATGGAACCTTTTCACTGCTCCTTAATGCAATGTGGACGCTTCTCTGTCCTTCTCTACCGAAGCTGCCGAACCTCCGGGTTGTCGGCTGAATAGCTGTGTCCAGACTCTTGAAGAAATAAAGGTTTTAAAAAAAAAAAAAAAATGTAGGCATCTCAGCCATTGAACACACGCTCTTACATTCAGATTTGGACCCTCAACTGCAATTGTTTCTTTTGGAACTACTATACTATACTCTCTATCACAGCTATTTCAAATGGCAAGACCAATGGTACTTACAGCTCACCGGTACATCAATGGGCAATTGTGCCGCACCGGCATATGCCAACATCTTTATGAAAAAATTTGAAACTGAAAACATACTGAACAACAACATATGGAAAGAACACACCATCATTTTTCTTAGGTATATTGATGATATTTTTTTCATTTGGAAAGGATCACACTTTGAACTTATGTCAGCACTCAATGCTTTGAACGCCATCAATGAAAGAATTCAATTCACCTTTGAAATGCAAGAGTATACAGCTACATTTCTTGACGTCAAAATCAGTCGTATCAACAACAAACTAGAAAACACCATATACCGCAAAAAAACTGACCGTAACAACCTGTTACACTTTAACAGCTTTCACCAATCAGCACTTAAAAACCATCTACCATACTCACAACTACTCCGCGTGAAACGGATTGTATCACAGCCTGACATTTGCACTGAAGAAATGGAAAAGATGCTCAATAAGTTCTCTCAAAGAGGTTACCCACAGCAGGTTTTAACACAAGCCACACAACGTTGCTCCATAATTTCCCGAACTCAACTTTTAACCAAATCGGTCAAACCCATCAGCCAACGAGCAGTTGTGGTATCAAAATTTTCCACCATGAGTAACCACTACAAAAGAACAATCCTAAGGCATTGGCCAATATTGGCCATAGAACCGGACTTCAGAGGTTTATTCAAAGACAAACCCATTTTCGCTTTCAGAAGAGGGAAAAATCTCAAGGAAATCCTCACTCAACCTATTGATATACCCTTACCTATGACATACAAAGGAACCAGACCTTGCTACAACTGTAGCAACTGCAACAATGTGATTACCGGTCCCTTCATTAATCATCCTATGAAGGGCCATAAAATCAACCTCAAAGTTAATGCTACATGCAATACCATCAATGTCATCTACCTTCTCAAATGCCCTTGTGGATTTGTTTACGTTGGTAAAACTGAAAGAAAAGTGAAGACTAGAATTCTAGAACACAAGAGCAACATCCGTACCAACAACACAAAATCTACAATAGCTACACACTTCACTGAATTCCATCACAACATCAGTCAACTCAAATTCATGGTACTTGAAACTGTGGAACCCAAAGAAGGAAGAGACATTCACAATCTGCTTCTCCAAAGGGAAAACCATTGGATCAAACTGTTGAATTCCATGAAGCCGAATGGACTCAATGATCGCATGGAATTTTTGTGTTATTTGTGATTTATTCTCTCCTAGTTTCTCATGTCACTACATTGTCTGATGCCTTTTGCTCACAGTTTTGTTTCACACTTGGTTCATTTACTTTCACTTTACTTTTACTGTTATTTATTCCTCCCATTTTCTACATCTGTTTTATACTTCTCACTGCTCTTCTCTCATCATTTTCATTTAATCGTATTTATCACCATTTCAACCTTACCCTTTTCGTCACTTTTTTCAGAACTCTAGTCATTACAATATGGCGCCCGTCTTTATTTGTTGATATCAGCCCTCTTTCTATGTTTACTCGTCACGTCACTAAAGCCACACTTGAAGCGCGTTTCTGCGTTCGTTCTAACGTTAACCACGAGACAGTCGGAGCACTATGGAAGCACACCGCGTTTCGTAAGTTTCTTTTCATTTATCTATCTCAGTCGTTATATTCTGTTCTCACTTCCGACCATATTTATCACACGCTTTGGTGCTTAAATTCACGTTATTTTTAATGCATCACCGCGTTTGAATATTCAGTTCCTGAGCACCGCATTTTTAACATCAAGTCATTTGAACCGGCACATAACCGTTTGCGCATGATTCTCTTTTTGCTTAGAGCATCGTTTCTACCCATTTTAACACCCGTTATCACTAACGAACTCACCATTATGATGATTTTTTCTGGTCACGTTGTTAATTTCGGTTCACCTCCCACACCGTAACATTCACGGATTAACCGGGCATTGCAGTTTTGACTAGTAGACGCTTTGTTATTTCTCACCTTGCACGTTGGACTTACATATGAAGTTATTCTTCTGAGCACATCATCATTTTCAGTCTATTGATGCATAGATAGCAATATTATTGTCAGTTGACTTCCTGACTCTTTCGCTTTACTATACTTTGTAGATACGTCCCCTGACGAAGGTCCGTTCGGGACCGAAATGCATTGGGCCAATCTCCTCAGTGATTAACATTTGGATACAGATGGATGATCGTTGATTGATATGATTCACTAAATATCGACTTAGACATCCTATCAAAGTTTTCGTGTATTATCCTTTCAATATTATGAACACTGATTGTTGAAATCTCATCAACCCCTGTCTCAGGGGCTTCGAGCTGTGCGCAGGGGGACGTCTCCTACCCTCAGGATACGCTTTTGTTGTTCATTTGCTTTGACACTCTGGATCAGAGAGTGATACCCCAGCAGCACGCCACAACCTCACAAACTGTTTTAACTCTGTTTTGTGCGCTTATCTATATCTTGTTCCTATCGATTCAGGTAATGTTCACAGAGGAATGAGCGAGAGAGAGTGCACAATAGACTATTCAGTATTAGGAGCGTTGACTGAGATGTAACTGTAGTGGCGGCGCCATGGGAGCAGTTCCTGAGAGGAGAGAGCTTGTGGGAGAGACAGAGACTATGGCTTACAGACCTTCCATTATTTCATGTAGATGATACAATTTCAGTTTGATGCCAAGCAAATTCATTATGGGGAACAGAGAAGTGTGCTCTGGTCAGTAGTAAGGGACTGTAATAAAGTATGAGGTATATAGTAGTATCTTTTAAATTAATCATACTTATAGGTGATCTTTCTTTCCACAGGAGAGTCTGTATGCTTACGTTTTCGTTCAGTTGGACTGTACCAGTAAATTAGTTAACAGAGGGGGCCTATACAGAACACCAGTGGTGGCTACCAAGAGTGCTGGGGGTTTGACTGTATTCCGGCTCAGGTCAAAGTATGGGTAGCTTTGCTCCAAGTTATGGTCCGGACCACCTTCATTTTTTGCACTCTGGTTTCATTCCTGAGAGAAGTGAGGGTGATAATGTGGACATGTGGAGTGGAGGAGTGTGAGCAAATGGTGACTAAGACAGCTAATATGAGATTATTGCATGGGATCAGTGTTAACATCCCTAGCCAAGGTAGAAGTATCTCCACAGATGAGAATATTCTTATTGTAAAAAATAAAAGTCGGTCAGATTAATGGAGCGCTGCTGAAAATCCTGTATATGCCAATGCCTAAGATTTCAGAATGGCCCAAAGGGCTAATTTTGTGGTTTCCAGTGGTGGTTTTGCACAGACTAAGAGGGAAAAGATAGCCTGAGATATTGTTAAAAGGCATCGTGGAGTCTGACCGAATATGCTGCCCTCTGCCTACTGATCTTAACAGACTTCATGTGGGGGGAAATCAATATGCCGCCATGAGGCATCATTCAGTAGACAGAGAAATTGGTTCAGTAAGAGGTCACATTAGATGTAGATATACATATTATACCCTCACACTTGTCTGACAGAACAGTGAGGTACAAAATCATTCTTTGTGCAATATCAGCATGCATGCAGACATTTTTTAAGATCATAAATCCCACTTATATGCTAAATCACATTTTGGTGCTAAATGACCCTTGGTGCAAAGTCAGAGGGATTGAAGGGGTCAAATTTAGGAGCAAAATCATATGTAAGTGCAAAATTTCTCATGTAAGTGCAAAGCTGTTAGGCTTAGTGCAAAATCAGTAGGATTTTCGAAACATTTTAGAAGCAAATTCTCACTCTGGAACTAAATCTCATTTAGTAGCAACAATCACTCTTGGTGAAAATATAAAGAGGAGAGTGAAAATAGCTTTTATGAGCACAAATCAAATTTAGATGCAAAAAACTATGTAGGCGAAGAATCACATATAGGTGCAACATTAACAAGAGTGTAGTAACATGCAGTTACATAAAGCCATTTAGGAGATAAAATCTGATTTCGGTGCAAAATCAGCAGCAGCAGTTACCACATTTATGTACAAAATTGCACAGTAGAGAAACAAATGTGGTAGCAGAATTTAACAATAGGCGTGAAAGGTGTACGGACCAGAATGGCATCACATTTGGATGACAACACAGTTAGGTTGAAAATCGTCCTTGCAACATTAGGACGATTGTGGAAACCTTTTAGGAGCACATCTAACATTTATGTGCAAATTATCACCAGAGGAAAAAAATATTGTGGTATCAAGGAACAAGTTACTTTCCATTGGTGACGCCTTTTCTGGTAGAGACTCTATCTAAAGGCAGATCCCTCATCTTGTGAATTTCCCCAGGCACCAGACTGGATCCAAAAACATTTGTTGCAATTCCCCTCGCATGTCAACAGGTGGAGTCGTGCAGCTCCGTCCCAACTCAGCACTGATGTCAGTTTCTTTCTGATCTCAATCCATGCCTTACGGACGTCAGCCATTGAAATGAGAATCCAGCAGTTGTGGACTTTCAGACTGGGATATTAATGGATTATGAGTCCATTACACAGAACAGGGAGGAAGGTGGGTGGTAAGGAATCTGTGGTTAGTCTATACTAGAACTGATGTTACAGAAGGTCAATCAATCAATCAGGCGTCTTGTAAAGTGTGACTACTCACCCGTAAGGGTCTCAAGGCACTGGTGGCACGGACTGCTGTTCCATCGAAGGCTCTGTGGTTCAGTCGAACAGCCAGGTCTTGAGGTCCTTCCTGAATTGAGGCAATGACATTGATTGCCTGAGGTGGAGAGGCAGGGTGTTCCAGGTCTTTGCTCCCAGGTAGGTGAAGGATCTTCCTTTGGCCGTGGTCTTGCGGATTCATGGGACGGTGGCCAGGCTAGTTGGGTGGAGCAGAGGTCTCTGCTGGATGAGTGGAATGTGAGGCGGTAGTTGATGTACGCAGGTCCTGAATCGTGCAGGGATTTGTAGTAGTGTGTGAGGAGCTTGAAGGTGATTCTTTTGTTGACTGGAAGCCAGTGGAAGTCTCTAAGGTGGTCGGTGATGTGGCTGCGGCGGGGGATGTTGAGGATGAGTCTGGTGGAGGTGTTCTGAATGTTATGTAGTTTCTTGAGGAGTTTGTGAGTGATGCCGGTATAGAGTGCGTTGCCCTAGTCGAGTCTGCTGCTGATGAGTGTGTGAGTGATCGTCTTTCTGCACTCAGTGAGAATCCACTTAAAGATCTTTAGGAGCAGGTGTAGTGTGTGGAAGCAGGATGATGAGACAGCTTTGACCTGGCGGTTCATGGTGAGTGAGGAGTCCAGGATTAAGGTAAGTAACTTGTTCTTCTGATGGACATTTCTTTTTATTTCAATATACCTTTTATTGCTTTTTACAACATATAACATGGACATTTCTAACTAAAAAATCCTCACCTTGTGAATAGATACCAAAGCAGTACACCTCCCCCGGTGGTGGGTCGTTGGAATGACTCAAACCAGGAAACCATGTAGGACTGATCGGGGAGTGCCTGACATGCTGGATGTGGCTATTCAGGCAGTAATGTTTTGTGAACATGTGGAGAGACACAATCACACGTCTCAGCCTGGCAAATGCCCAGAACTGACACACCACATGCCAGTGCATTGGTAGCAGCCTTCGCTCTTGTGGGATGAGCCTGCAAGCCTTCCTGGTGGTTGTTTTTTGACTAGCCCATAGGAGACTAATACATAACACAACCATCTGGAGATCGTCCTCTTTTGCCCTTCTTTGCCTTTCTTAGCCCCACAGAAAGTGAGAAAAAGTTGGTTGTCTTGTCAGTACTTCCTGGTTTGGTCCACTTAGAAGCCAAGCAGCTTCGTAGGGCTGAGGTGATGAAGCAGTTCTTCCTTCGTGGATGGAATGAGGGGGAACATAGAAAGCCAGTTAAGGTGGATTTCCTTATGTGGATTGGTGTGACTACCATGGCCAGGAATTAAACTTTTGTCCAGAGGACCAATTTATCTGGAAAGAAGGATGTGTATGGTGGAACTACAGACAATGCCTGAAGTTCACTCACTCGCCTGGCCGATGTCATTGCAATGATGAGTGCTGTTTTGAAGATAAGTAGGCAAAGAGGACAAGTGTGCATTGGTTCAAAGAGAGTGCACATTAGGTAAGTTTGTACCAAATGAAGGTCCCACTGCAGCATCACAAATGATGTTGGTAGAAATATGTGGACAAGCCTCCCCAGAAAACACATCTAACAGATGACTTGAGGAGTGATGAATGATCAGGTAAAAGCAAGAATGCAAGAAGGCCGAAAGGTAACCTTTAAATTTTGCTACAGCAATGCCTTGCTGGGCTAAAGACAGGCAAAGTACGAGAACTTTTAATAACTGTACATTCAAGGCTTGGATGTATCGAGGGGAACAGCAGACCACAAACCTCTCCCAGCAACCAGAGTAAACAGATGTGGTACATGGATGCCTGGCTGGCAGGATGACACAAATCACTTTGGAAGAAAGGTCAATCCCTGCACATGTAGGTGTAGGTTGTGCGGGCTCGAGTGGAAGACTCAAATCTGATGCTGCGACTGCAGTTCCTTCCGAAGGGGCAGTCAAACTGGAATTATGTGCTCCAGCTACCACACTCTCCTTGCCCAGTCTGCGGCCATCAGGCTCACTTGGCCCCTTTTTTCCCCCATCTTTTTCAGCACTCTGAGCAGGAGAGGGACGGGCATAAAGGCATACAGGAGTACTGATCCCTAATATTGATGGAATGCATCTCCAGGGTATACCTGTGTTGGGGACTCCTATGTGCAAACGTTTGGACATTTCACATTCTCGGTCAAGGAAAATAGATCGAGCCAGGGTTCTCCCCATTCCTGGAAGATGCCCTGCACCACCTTCAAGTTAAACTACTATTCGTTATTTTGTTAGACAACACTGGCGGAGGTTGTCCGCCCTGGTGTCTGAAGATTCTGCCAAGTGGTGGCCAATCAGGAAGATGTATTGAGAGCTCAGCCACTTCCAGAAGAGCAGGGCCTCCTGGCACAGACCCCATGACTTCACTCTGTGCTGTTTATTGCAATACTACATAGTGGTCATTTTGTCCATTGAGAACCTGCACTTGTTCTCCCTTGATGGTTGGGAGGAACGCTTTTAGTGCCTATCAACTCCAACAAGCTGTTGAAGATGCGAGCCTCCACTAGAGACCAGAGTCCTCTGATCTCCACCTTTCCCAGATGACCTCCCCAATCCAACAACTATGCATCCATTATAACCAATAGCTCTGGGTGGGGTAGGGTGAGGGGTCTGCCGCTGCTCTAATTGTATTCGGGCAGCCAGCAATGCAGATCTTTACGGTCTGCCTTGACACCTGCTGCTGATCCCGCTTAGACTTCAGATCCCACTACAGAGCCTGCATGTGCCACTTGGTGTGCTGCATGAGCGGGATGAAGCTGGCCAAGAGGCATAGAGATCCAGGGTCAAAGGTAGAAACATTTAAATAGCCCAGTACCGCCATTATTTTTTCTTAAGGGGCCGGGTTGACACACTCTCACGAAAGCCGTAGGTGAGTGTGACAAGCAGATGAGGCTGAAACTGAGCTGTGCGTGTCAGTGTGGCCGGTATTTTTGCTCTGGCCAGCCTGACATGCCTTGTTCAGGCTTCCACATTGAAGGATGCCATCGAGCAGCGTCAGCAAAAACACAATTGAGCATTGTGCGGGCAAGCCACAGCCAATTCTAGCACTACTCTAATGCCGCTTAGTATTATATGCAGCATAAGAGCAGGACTCGAATTGGCTGGGGAGTGCGGGCTTATTTTTACCCCAGTATTACCAACAAAAAGACCCAATCTACTTGGTACAGAGATACTTTCAACACTGTTTCAAAAAAGGAATTGAGAAGTATCAACTTAACTTCTTCTGACCCACTCTCCACCATATAGATTTGTAAGAGGGGCCCCTATTTCACCAGAGTCTGTACTGATATAAAATCTGCAAGAACCTTAACCAAATGTAGCTGTCACCATGTTCAAAAATCAATTTGTGAAAAGAACCCCGTATAGTCACAGAGGTAAATTACCCACACCGTGAGTGTCAGTGAAAAAATGTGTGCAAAACAAGGTAGAACCTCACGTGCGCAACACCACAGCGGGCTGACACTGGTTACTGCCACGTTTCTCATCATAGGTCACTACCGTGGGCAAAAAAAACTGGACAAATGTACCAGAAAAAAATAATCAACAAAGGTGAACATATGTGAACATCACACACCATAGTCAGTTCAAAAATAAAAAGTGCTGCATCTGTTAGTCAGCAGGCCACCAGGAATCATTCCAGAAAGAAAGGCCGTTTCCAAACAATATCACCACAGTTTTATCTGTCGAGCTTTAGATAATTTTCATGCATCCACCTGATGATATGCGCCAGACAGTTAAGAAACTGACTTGCCCAAGAATTTACCTCAGATGTAAAGGATATAACTACCTGAGTATCATCAGTTTTAAGATATCACAGAAAAACCATAGGCTTGAATGAGTTTAGCCAAGGCGGTGACGTAGATGTTGAATAATGTGGGGGACAGTGATGAGCCCTGAGGAACTCCACAAGGGAGAGAGAACGAGTCAGAGGTGAAATCTCCCCAAGTCACCTTCTGCTCTCTGTAGGAGAGAAAAGAGGTGAGCAGGGTTAGGGCAACCCCTTTTATTCCTACTGTCTCTAGCTGCCTAATTAACACCTGATGGTTGACGGTGACAAAAGCAGCCGAGAGATAAAGTAGGATAAGTGCAGATTTCCCATCACTATCCATCTGCATGCGAATTTCATCAGTGGCCAAAACCAAAGTCGATTCTGTGGAATATTTGGGTCAAAAACCGTGTTCGGATGGGTCAAGGAGATCATTAGATTCTAAATAGGTCACCAAGTCTTCATTAATGGACCATTCCAGAATTTTAGTTGGAAGTGGTAAACAAGATATAGGTCGAAACTTCTTTTTATTAACATAGCTCATAGGACCATACAATAACAGACAATATCTGAAAAGCATGTCAGGGAAAAGCATTGTGTGGAACAAATTGAAGCTCGTGAGGACACAAGTGGGATACCCAATTATCGTAGTTACTCCCCCGACTCTCGCCCTGACCCCCTGTATTTCAACCAAGGCCCCCAAAGTTTCCTCCATTTCTTAGTGCAACCCCAACTCCTGTAAATAGTTTCTTCGGCCCTCTGACACCAATCAAGATCCCGCCTCCACTGCTCCCATTGCGGAGGTGCCTGTGACCCCCACCCTCGGGCAATGTTTCGTTTCTCCACCCCCGATGCCAATGCTAGCCAGATCTCTACATACCTGGACCAGTCCGTGTACCCTTTAATCATTAGCAACAGCCACTTTGGCTCCATCGGAACCGTATCACCCACTACAGCAGCCATGGTGTCCGTGACTCTAGTCCAGAAGGGAACAATCTCCGGGCACTCCCATAATATATGGTAGAAGGTGCCCTCGCTCAGACAGCCCCTCAAGCAGAGGGCCGACTGACTCCTGCCCCAAGCGTATAGGTGTGTGCGAGGATAGTATATGCGATGGAAGATCTTTAACTGCACCAACCTAAACCTTGAGCGAATCGCTATTTTGCGCGGACTCTGTATGGCGTCCTGCCAGTCGTCATCCAGACTACCAATATCCCGGGCCCATGCTGCCCTAAGCGACATCAAAGGGTCCGGCATATTGTTTATGAGCTCGCGGAAGATGGTGGATGTGGGCTTTTTCAGTATGGGGTCTAAGAGCAGTCTATCCTCCATGGGTGAGTATTCCGGGATTGATGTGCCACTGCGTATGTATGAACGTATGGCGTGTACGAGACGTAGGTAGTGGTAGCTTTGCGAGTCATGGAGGTCATATTCCTTCTTGAGATAAGCAAAGGATCGGGGCGGTTCCTTTCTAAATGTCTCCCAAATATTCAATGCCAATTAACTTCCACCCCCTGAAACCGGTCAACCTTGTCACCTCTCTCAACTGGTCTCCGAGCGTAGAGGGGTTCTACCAGTCAGTGTGTCCATCCACCCCAGGACCTTATTTGCCTCTCTCCAGCACTGAACCACTACCTGTAAAGGTTGTCAAATGTTCCGCAGGAGCGTCAGAAACCTGAAGAGAATACCTCAGTCTTCCCCAGCGGTCTTCCGACTCTATCAGACTCTAGAGACTCAGAAGACGCGCCAGGGGAAAACAGGGAAACAAAACAAGGGAAGGAGGGTTCGCACTTCAATGGTGTGACTGGCGTCTGGTTCAGCAGGTAAGAGGATCTACGCTTGGCGTGCACCCTGTAAAACAAAGACTGTGTAAACACTGTCACATACGAACAACCCTTATGAAAAACGTAACCCTTGGCCACACCTACCCCATGTGTCAGGAGTCTATTCTGGTAAAGAGGAGGCGTCACGGATTCACTATAAAACCCTAAGTAAAGGAGAACACACGGTTATGAGGGGGTAGGAAACAACCCCAGAGTCTATTCTATACCTGCTGTCTGCTTACCCCCTGTAATGTTGCTGAGGAACTACCAACTCACTGGATTCTATCTTGCCTGGTGACCACTGTGGAAGGTAAGTGTTCTACTGAAAGGAATGACACAACCTGTCAGGAATACAGACAAAATACCCCCTGAGTTCTCTGCCGTGGATATAACATACAGTATTATGATGAAGAGGGTAGCGCTGAGCGCCGTTACCGTGTTTCAGTCGTGAAGATACTCAGCACAGTGATTCACGCAATAACACAGTGAGGGACAGGATACTTCTGCAGATGAAGAGGAACTGGCCAATACCCCACTAGACTAGGTGCTCGCCGGAACACCAACCGTGGATTATTATCCTGACCCACTCCGGGCTGATAGAAGGAGCATGGACAGCGAATGGAGTGCGAGTTATAAGGAGGGAATAAAGGGTAAAATAAACTATGGCCGTAAGAGCGGAGCAGGACACTCTCCAGACCACTAGGAAAGTTCTGGGAACTGCTCGGTGAGAAGGGACAACAAGCGCTAATCTGTACAGCACCGCGATAGCGCCAGGAAGTAATACTGGTGCTGAGCAGGATTACTGGGATTCCTATCCCGAGTTGGCAGAAAGGGAAAAAGGAGCAAGTACGCTTCTCCTGAGATGCTGTGGAAGCGGGTCGGTCTGAAACGCCACAGAGAACAAACAACGCGGCGATCTGCACGAAGCCGGCTGCGTTCCTAAGAGAAACGCCGGAAACAGGAAATGCGTGACGGAAGTCAGGCAGCTGAGCGTCAGGACGGAAGTGAACCTCGAGGCAAGAACGCTAAGCGCGTTTCTTTGCCTCGAGGCTCCTTATATACTATAGCAGCGGGATTCGCTGACCACGGGGCATGACACTACCCTGGTGTGTGCAGGCCACTCCATCCGCGATCTCCGGGCATAGAAAAGGGGCTCACAGTTTCCCCCCGGCATGACCATCCTATCCACTCTATAAGCAGGTTCAGACCTGTCCGTGAA
This sequence comes from Triturus cristatus, assembly GCF_964204655.1. NCBI lineage: Eukaryota > Metazoa > Chordata > Amphibia > Caudata > Salamandridae > Triturus > Triturus cristatus. The sequence goes on along the minus strand of NC_140593.1, from coordinate 677,453,949 downwards.
TACCCAGTCATTGACCACCTGAAGCAGCGAGGCCCAATAATACACTTTGACGTCTGGAAGCACCAAGCCTCCATCGTATACCCCTCTGGTAAGCTTGTGTAGCGCTATTCTCAGGGACCCACCATCCCACAGCAACGTCCGTACCGCATGCGATATTCGTTTAAATACAACCGGAGGGACGGGGTACGGTGCGTTCTGCAGGATATATGAGCCGCGGCAGCGCAAGCATCTTAAATAATGCTGCTTGGCCCATAAAGGAGATAGGCAGTGATTACCAGTGACTCACATCAGCCCCAAGGCGAGCCAGTTGGGGTTCAAGGTTTCTAGCAAGGAATTCCTCCTTGTCTCTCGTGAAGTATATCCCCAAGTATTTGAACCCGCCAGTCGCCACGGAGGCGGGACACCTGGTGGGGATCTGAGGGGGAGGGCCTGACAAGGGGAAGATCACATACTTCGCCCAATTAATTGTATAGCCAGAATAGCTGCCGAATGACTCAAAGTGGTGTTTGAGAAAGAGTCCTGGGCACACGTGTAGGATGATGAATCAGTGTCAGTGTACAAACTGTAATATTCAATGTTAAAATCACAGAGGTCGACAACAATGGATGTTTTGGTAGATAGTGTTTATACAAGTCTTGCATGGGGTCCAGGGTCCTTTTGCCTACCCCACCAAACTATCCTCGCAGCCGCACTACCCTGCAGCTTTAATGCCCGTTTTAAGACCGGGTTGGAATTATCACCGGCCCAGCGATTTCGCACAGGCTTTATTACCTACAGTCAGCCCTGAAGAGTCACGGGTTACCACCTAGGTGACGAAACACGTGTCGGCTGGCATTCATATCTTGACACACTGCAAGACTTGTATAAACACTATCTACCAAAACATCCATTGGTGTTCCCAACATCCTCGGTCAAGTATAGTACCCCATACAGACGCCGCAGGTTGTGGCGGGTGCTCCTGCCGGGCATAAACCCTGATTGGTCAACGTGTACCAAATCAGGAATAACAGACACCAATCTGTCCGCTAGAGCCTTTGCCAGGACCTTGGCCTCCACGTTGATGAGTGAAATTGGGTGGTACGAGGAACAGTGGTCCACTGGCTTCCCTGCTATATGAATGACCATGATTGTGGCCTCTCGTTGATCAGTGGGGTGCCTACCTATCTCACGCGCTTCCGAATACATCCGAAGAAGGGGGTTAATAATGACGTTCACCTGTCTTTTATAGATCTCACTGGAAGCCCGTTAGGCCCAGGCGCTTTCCCGGACTGGAGGGAGTTAAGGGCTTTCCCGATTTCCTCCCCCTTAGGAACTCTGTGCAGTCGTTTTCGGTCCTGGTGCAGACCGGGGAGTACACCCTTTCGAAGTGGGTCGCAAAGGTTTCAGTTATGCCCGTGCTGGTGGATACGAGGGACGCGTCACGAACTTCAGCTACCCAGGAACGCTCCCTGTCGCACCGCTCAAACCACGCTAGCAACTTCAGGGCCTTGTCACCTACGTCATAAATCTGGTGTTGTGTGGCGACAGCGTAGGCTTGTGCCCCCCCCTGGGCCAGGGCTCGAAGTTCCCTCTGCTTTAATGTCAATCTGTGACGAAGGTCAACAGAAGAGGCAATGTCAACATCGCGTTCCAGTTGCTCAATGTCGCTTTCTAGTTGTCTGATCTGTAGGGATTCCTCTTTTTTCTGAGCACCTATCAATGCCTGGGCCTGCCCTCTCAGCACCGTTTTGTACGCTTCCCCTATTGTTATGTGGGACTCCACCGAGCCCCGGTTTTCATCAAAGTAGAGCTGAGAGCCCTCCCGGAGTTTATCCCCTCTGTGCTGGTCTCGGAGACGCCACGGATCTATTCTCGGGAAAGACGCCCTGTTTATCACCAGGCCTCTAAGAATGACGCTGACTGGGAAGTGATCAGAGATCCCACGGGCCATAATCTGGGGTTCAGCAAAGTCTCCCACCTGGTCAGTATGGGTGAAGAAGTGGTCAAGTCTTGAAAAGGACCTGTGTCTAGCTGAGTAAAATGTATATTGCCTATGTGTAGGGTTGTGAGTACGCCACAGGTCGCTAAGTCCCATTGCTGTGACAAAGCCATCCAGGCCCCGCTCCCCCCTGAAGCCCAACCCAGCGCTAGACCGGTCCAGATCTGCGTCCATAACTGCATTAGTGTCACCACCTATCAGGAGGACCCCCGGGGGAAGATCCGCCAGGAAGGAGCCCAGCCACGGTAGAGCTGAGGAGTGTAGACCTGGTGGAACATAGCAGAAGCAGAACACTAGGGTGCGCCCCTCCCATTTACCTGAGGTCGCAGCCAAACAACCCGCATCATCAGTCCATCTGCTCGAAATAACTATGGGCAAGGTGTTGTGAACTAAAATACCCACCCCCGAGATCCAGACGTGAACCCCGAATGGGCCACCATTTTGTAACCAAAACGATCTAGGGCCCTGCACCTATTCCCACGCAGATGTGAGTCCTGAATTAGAACCACGTCGGGTGAATGCCTTTTAAGGTGCTGTAGTACCAATGTGTGTTTAATCTTGTTACCAAGCCCATTCACGTTCCACGTCCATATTGTTATTGTAGCTGGATCACCCATGTGTGTCGGAAAGGCTCACTTTCCTCGGATAATCACACGTCCTCACTGCGTCGCTAAGAAAATTCCCACATGTTAGATGACTATGCTGGTCTAGAGCAAAACATCCCAACCCCTGTAACAGGAACCCTACCCCCCTCCCAGCCTCCTTGCCCGGTGGGTCCCCAACCTCCCACCTTCCAAACTTGCAGAGTGCCTGTCGCCCCAGCAACCCAACAATCAAAATTGGCGAGGAACCATGAAATTGCAGTCAGCCAGAAGAGTTATACGTATCTAACGAATGTCCCACCCACACTGATAACTGTACTAGAGCAACCCGATGCCAGTCTCCCTGAGCTCGCTTCCCCAATACACTCCCAGTTGATTCAAACCACCATTGTGAACATTACATCATTGCTGTTCGGTGGGAGGGAGTTCAAATTCCGTACTGTAAGGAACTCCTCAAGACATTGTCCCCCACCCATATATCAGAACTCAGGCAGCCCCCTGGATTGTAGGGTAGGAAAGAAACTCGATTACGAAACCACCCTCAGATCACTTAATTACTCTCTGTTCGTGTCTCTGGCTGCCAGACAGAAATCTCTCGTCGCTCACAGTGTCCTGACCATTATTGCGCTGTTCAGATCTATGCGGCCACCTTTCCTGCCCACTGTCTGCCAACCCTCCAACCAGTCGCTGGTCTCTTCTGGTGTCTCAAAGAAGTATGCCTTTCCGCCGTCCAGGATCTTGAGACGGGCAGGGAAAAGCATCATGTATTTCACCCCTTGTTCCCTGAGGGCTCTCTTCACACCATCAAAGGACCATCGCTGGACATGAAGAGTGAAGTCAGGAAAAAAGCGGATTGTGGCATTTTCAAGCTGGAGACCGCCGGACACCCGCACTGCCTGATGGCATCCCGGTCTCTAAAGTTCAGGATACGGGCAATAATAGAATGCGGAGGCCCCAGGCTTAGGCTTACCCCCCAGCGCTCTGTGGGCCCGCTCGACTGAAAAGAAATTCGACAGGCGCTTAGGTTTCAGGTGGTTCTGTACCAGATCTTCTATGAACCAGTCTGTGGATGGCCCCTCCATTCCCTCCGGGACCCCCACCACGCAGATGTTGCTGCATCTGGCTCGCCCCTCCTGATACTGGAGCCGGGTGCAGATGTCTGTTTGATTTTGGTTAGGGCGGCAACCTGTTCTTCGAATCTTTTTGTTTTGGACTGGAGACTCCCGATGCCTGTTTCAGCCACTGCTACCTTCTCCGACATCTTCCTGAAATCCGCTCGCAATAGGTTTACCGCCACCGTCACCAAGTCCAGTTTGGGCTCCAAGGTTCCGCGGGGCTCCCGAAGAGCGGTCATGATGTCTCTCAAGGAGGGGTCTGGGCCACTATCTGCAGGGTCCTTCTGCTGGCTCCCACCCGAACCTCCGTCCTCTCTCCCCATGGCCACCGTGTACTTGTCTATCTGGTTGGACTGACCCGGGCCCCCGGGCCTGTCGGGCTGTTTCTGCCCATGGCGCGGGATGTACCACCCACCGTAGAGGACAGCCCGGGTGTAGTGGGAGGCAAGCCCCTGTATTTTCTGGTATTCTCCCGGGAGAGGCCGGGCCCTGTGGGAATTCTTGGCGTGCGGTAGAGCTCTGTGGGCGGAGTGGAGGCTTTAGCTGGATTCACAATGTCCCAATGAGGCAGGCTTTCTCTTCGACTCAAAACCACGCTGTAGAGTTTCAATCAGGCAGGTACGTCTAATGCGTAGGCCCTCGGGCCGATCCGTCACTGTGCGCAGCTCCCACTCCCCCGCTAGTCGTAGGACTCCACTCTGTCTGTCTAGGCGCCCACTTCCCTTCAAGGGACGCTCCCTGCTGTGTCGGGCACTGTATACGCACTGTTGGGGCGCTAGGTCCTGCCGCTGACCAGGGCCGCCGCCTCGTGGGGTCCTCTCTCTACTTCGGGCCACGCGGTCCACACTCCATACGCCTCACGGCGTCTTGCCTCAGGCCGCTCTGCCCCAGTCCTGCACTCACCACCTGCAGGAGTAAAGGTACGCCACTCGATCCGGGCCGCTGCATCGTGGTGTCCTCTGTCTACTTCGGGCCGCACAGCCCACACTCCATTCGCCTCACAGCGTCTTGCCTACGGCCGCGCTGCCTCAGTCCCGCACTCACGCCTGCTTAAGGAAGGGCATGCCGTGGCACCACCAACCGCCGCCGCAATTGAGAGCAGCTAGCAGTCTCCGCTCCGATCTCCGGCAGGTGCCATCTTGGCTTTGTTGGGGCGAGCGGCTCCGGTTGCAGTTTTCCCGAGTTATGCCGCTGCTAGGAGACTGCCACCGGTCCGATCGACACTCCACTCCACCGCACTCCAATACGGTTTGGCACTGATAGGCGCCCCAGTTGCACACGGATGATGCCGGATTGTGGGTTTACTCACGGACCGCTAACGCAGCTCTCTCAGCAAGCGGCCATCTTCCGCGGCTGCAAGTCACGCCCCCCCAGGTTGGAAATTCTTGACCTCAGTAGTATCTAAGGAAGGCTTTCTTAAGATGCTTTTTTATGATGTTGGGAAGTTTCCTGAGATAAGTACCTGATTTAGAAGCGGGACTAGGCATGTAGTGACTGTTTCTGATACCATATGTAGAACGAAAGGTGGGCATGGGTCTGTGGGCGAATCTGACTTGGTAGTTAGGAGTATATTGCTAACTCTATAATGAGATAAAGGGGGAAAACTAGCCAGTTCATTCTTAGTGTAATTGTGATAATTAACACTCAGTGGCAGCGAGTCTGGGGCTGAGATGAGTGTATGCCGCAAAAGCTCTTTGTAGGCCATATGATCTTTAGACTGGAAAACGTTAGCTGCTTTATCACAGAAGGCTTGGTTGGGTGAAAACTGTTTTTCATAATGAAACTTAGAAAGAGCTGTGACTGTTTAAAAAAAGTTCTCTGGTCGAGTTTTTTGCTGTTTTCATTTTTCCTTGAAAAATAAGTGGTTTTTGCTCCTTTGATGGCCTCTTTGTATTCTCTTAGGGCAAGCCTATATTTGTATTTGCCTACTGTGCTGTAATCTAGCCTCCAGATACCTTCTTGCCTTCTACATTTTGATTTGATTGTTTTAAGTTCAGCTGAATACCAGGGGGCTAAGAGATTTTTCCTGCGGTGTTTTGTGGTTTTCTCAGGGGCCAAGTGCGTCTCCGCAGAGCAGATCCAATTTTTGAAGTTCGACACAGCGATATTATTATCCGGATCTAATATGGGACTGTGTCTATGAAAAACCGACTCTAGCTCCGTTTTATTAATTTTACGCCAAGGACATGTTTTGACCACGGAGCAATTGTTAAAAGAAGATGCTTCTTCAACTGTAAGGGCTAGTTAATAAAAAATAGGGCTATGACTGTCCATGGAAGTACTTTAGCCAATGTAATGTTAGTATTATTAGTAAAAATCCCATCTAACGTGTGGCTGACCTTATGAGTAGGTTCCGTTACGATCTATTTAATCCAAAACAGTCCAGACAGTTCACCAGGTGATTAGTTTCATTATTGTCCATGCGGTCGAGGTGAAAATTAAAATCACCTAACAAGGTAAATGCGAGGGAGTCCACACACAACTTCAAAAAGTTTGAATAGATTCTATGAATCGATCTCTGGGGCCTGGTGGGCGCCTGATGGGCGGTATATTAATGCCCCCGAGAAGGTGCACATGTTGCTTTTAAGTGCAAGAAAGGGGAGAGGGCGGCTTTGATGTGACTGTGATATATAATCAAAATACCTCCCCCACGTTACCCTGGCTCTGTCAACTGTGGATATCTCATATCCAGATGGAACAGCTACAATACTATCTGGATCGGATGCTTGGTTGGACCAGGTTTCCGTTCGGAATACCAGAACAGGGTTATATGTCTGCATGAAATCAGCGAATTTGCATATATGTTTGATCAGGGATCTGGTGTTTAACAGAACACCGGTTAAGGCTTGGTGTATAGTTTTCGAAAGAGTGTTAGCCGCCACAGAGGCTTCTGGAAATGCGGCCTCAATGAGGTGAAGCTTAGGACCGAAATTAGTTATTATCAGTAGTGCAAGCAAAAGTGGGAAAACTACATCACTCACCTTTATTAAAAGATCGCAGCTGGTCCCTAGAGTAGAAATGGGGGGAAAAAAGACATGGGGCCCTGGCGCATGGCGCATTCCAGCCACGGATGGGCACAGACGGGCATATTCAACTATATTCAACATTCAGGTTAAGCCCTACTAGTAGTCTGAGTCTTAGGAGTCTCACTCTGACTCTTAATTAAAGTTAAAAGTGTTCTAGTGCCAAATCGCTATCTGGCAAGCAAGTTCCATTGGGGCCGTCAGACCCGAAATCAGTCTTACACGCACCAACAGAATCAAAGCAACTGGTGTCTCTGAGCGTTTCCCCTTCGCGGGCCCTGAGGCTGCAGAGGCTGTCTCAGGCAAATTTTTCACATGCTGCCCAGACGGGCTGCGATCGGCTGTTCTCAAGTTCCTCATATGCGATTTTGCAGCAGCAGCAGCGGGTGAGGGTTCTTGATGCTCCTCCAATGCTGGGTAAGTTCTTTGGTTCCTCCCACAGGTGGAGGGAGCACAGGGGGTGCGACAAAGCTGGTACAGGTCCTCAGTCATGGCTCAGTCCCGCTATTGTCATCACGGTGACTTGTTCCTCCGTCATCTGTTTTGAAAAGACCATTCTTTTTGCTTGGTCCCGGTGGCCCCCTCAATATCGTACGGGGTGCTGTTCCTCCTCTGGGCACAGGTGCTGGATTGATCAACACAGCAGCAGTCTTCACAGCGGCTCTACCTGGCATACTCAGTCGCCACCTTGATACCGCAGAAGGGCGATGGCCCGATAGGCATGGCAGCAATCTTCACAGCGGTTCCATCTGGCATATGTGGTCTCCCACTTGATACTGCAGACGGGCTACAGCCCGATCGTCACGGCAGCAATCTTCACGGCAGAGCCATCTGCTAAAAGGGGTTGCTGACTTAACACTGCACAGGGACAATGACCCTTTTAGAACAGAAACGGTCACGATTCACTTCACGGCAGCCCGCTTCTCTGTTATCTCTTCCTCCAGAAAGCAGTCTGTCACAGCAGGAGCAACTCCAATTCTGATAGCCCCACAACACAGGCATTGGAGTGACTAGAGGTTCACACCTGGATGTCAGCCGCAGTGATATGTGTATCAAAAGGTTCTCAGCCCTGCCCTTTATAATTCTCTTATCAGACCATTCTCATTTCTGAGATGTACCCAGGCCCCTTCCCAGTGACCTCTCTCTTGAGAGCACCCTTTGAATTGTAATGGAGAGTATGTCTCTCTCTTCCTTCAGACAGAACTGTGTACTGCTGGTGCATTCCTGTACCAGGATTATGGTCCTGATGAATGCCTACGAATTTAATTCACGTGAGGCAGAAACATGTTGACCTAGTCAAATAGGGAACATCCATATCCCTATTCCTCATACTGTTTTTTTAACTCTATCCACTTGGGCCAGCAAAATAAAACAATTTTGTCCCTTGGAGAGATAGTTTTAATTCACCCCCTTATATCATTATTATTATTTTGCACTTTGCCCCTCACTCACATGCACATTAGAGGATTAAAACACCTCACGCTCCTCTCCTGCGGGAGAGTTGTAGCCCACACAGTGTACCTTGCTGACACAGTGTGTAAGAGGGAACCCAATGATGAAGCATGTCACCTCGGTGAGTGAGGGTTCTCGTCATCATAAATAATATTTTTTGTATCATTTAGATCACACTTACATTTAGGTATAGTGGACATACCATCCGGTTACTTGTTGTGAGATTGATATTGTGGAGAGGTACCCTGGATGGTAGATAATTCCTCAAATATTTGACCTTGTTGTGGGACATTATTTCATCCAAAATGGTATCCCACTTGTTTCATTACTCAGACACATACTCAAGGAGTCCTATTACTACAGATGTGCTATAGCCATACTACACACCCACTCGGCATTCACACAGGAAATAAGCGCAAGATTCTGGGTTTTCACATAAAAGCAGAACTTTACATGAGAGGGGCCAGTAGACCACACTTTCGCTGATGCAGATAAAAAGGTTATGTCTACTATATGAGATAACATAACACAGTACGCTGCCATTACCGCTTTATGTGCTAAACCCCAGAAAGGGGCAATAGTCTCTGTCCAATCTCAGGGTATGCCTGGCAAAACCTTCCAGAGCACAGGACTGGTCCTGGACCTCACATTGTCAGAGTATCTCTGTGCACACACTAGATTAGTATGATGCCAAGGCCCAAAAAAAAGACTGGGTGCCAGATACCGTTGGGTACTCAAGACCTTGTTGTTATCATGCAGGGGAAAATTCTGTCCCAGCACATTCTGCCTATTTTATGGGTAGTAACATATGAAAACTTGCCTTTTGAGCATGTGCTCCTAAACATCAACAGCCATGGCGATTGGAGATAAATGCTCTATCAACTAAACTAAGATCAATTCAAAAGTTAATTATGCAGGCTATATGATAAACTGGTGTGTATCCTCGGAGAGCAGTTTCAAAATGTGTTCCTTGTAGAATCACTCAGATATGCAAGTTTCAGGATTATTATTTTAAGGCCATGGTTTTTCAGAAATCCAGTCAATTGTAAACAGATGATGAGATCTGCACAGCTTGAATACAATGTAAATATCCTTCAAAATGTGACTTCATTTAAACACCATGAAAAGCCGTATTGAGTTCCTGTAAAACCGTAAGAGTTTTTTTCCCTCTTTCGTATACTGAAACATGATCTCCCAGAAATGCTTACCAGCATGCCAAGCTGTATTGCCAGCATGGCCATTTTGGCTTCCAGTTCGGGTTCTCGTTCAGCTTCCCGAAGCGCCTTGGCCCCTCTGGCATGCCCCATGTTTCCTAGGCATACCTTGGCAACATCCAGTCTCCTTGTCTTAACACACATCCGTGCCATATTCTCCCAGACAGCCTCACTGCAATGGGAGGAAACAATAAGAACATCCAACTTAAGTAACTAATATTAGCTGTTAGTATTTACACTGGTCCCTAACATTGACCAAGGTTAAAGACGTTCAACAACATACAGGTTGTTATGAGCAGCCAACAAACACTTTCAAAGTTTAGAAGTTATAGAAAATGAAAGTCGCTTTACAAAAGCATGAGATGTGAAATCTATATCGACCCCTGGCTAGTACACATATGGAAGATAGCTAACTAATGACAAAACTATGAAGCTCAATTGACTCAAGTTATGAGAGCCACAGTGATGAATCATAACATGGGAAGGACTACTACAGATAGTGCTCACTATTTAACATACAATCAATCTTTTTGGAGGAGCTACCAAACACCTTTTGGCACTGAATGATAAATATGAATGAATGATCAATACTTGAATATTAAAGGTACTAAATGCTAAGAAATAGATTAACTCATATCACTCTTCAGACATGTGAAGTAGGCCCATAACATAGACCTAATGACAAGAAAGGGGCTACATTGACATCAATCAAGCCCCGAGTGTCACAAAAGGTGCTAACCACTGAGCTCCTCTCTGAAGTATTACTTTTGTACCCTTTTTTAGGTCTCACCTAGCGACGCAGCGCAAAGCGCTGCTCGCTATCGTCGAGATCTATTGTTGCCGACTTGAAGTCGGAAGCGGGACAGGAACTGTGCACGCGTGTACTGCAAGACATGAGCTGTGCACGCGTACGGCTCACGGCGTTATTACAACTCCTGCTGGCACCATACACATGCACATCTCCTGTCTGTGTGCGCCACACCTACGTGAACACGTGTGGCCAGCGTATAATTGAATCTACAATCCCTTGTCGTCGGTTTGTTGGCGAAGGGAGACAATCCATGTGCGCGCACGGACAGGCTGTGTGCACACGCATGGTGTCTCCTCTTTCGGCATTCCAGGACAGGAGATGGCGCACGCTCCTCCTTTCGCTTTTGCTTGGTTTTTTTAGGTCTCAAAGCTTGAATGACCAACCTCTATTTTTGAAGGGCATTCCAAAGCTTTACGAAGTTTAGGAGCTCCACTAAAACGTCTCTCTTTGGCTGACCTGTTTCTTTCATTTTTGCCCCCTCATCCTACAAGCGCCAAGAAGCGCCGCCGCTGGGTGAATGTTGTGCTTTGAAAATAAACAGGGGAATGATTGTATGCATCGCTCATACAAAGGGCTTCACAATGCTCACTCGGTGCACTACTGCCTGGGCCTTTGCCAACTCATTCAAAAGCTTGTTTCCTGTGAAGCCCTCCCGCCATAGTTGCAGCGCCGCCTGCCAAGCAGTATTGACTGTGCCACCTTTTTATTGACACTACTGTGTGGGAACAGGTTCCCACTGCTAAATGTTTGTTAACTAAAGGTTCACTATTTCCTGTGCAAAGTTCACAATAGGACATGCTAATCTTGCAAGAAACGATTTTTCGGAACAAGGGGAAGAATTTATGTACCAACGCATTCCGGTTGGCACCACTTGCCCTGTGAGTGTCAATTACTCTACTGTTTGTGACATTCTAGTCATACCTCTGGAATTAATTACATTTCTCAGCAACTTACCTCAGACCTGTGCTGCTCTTTACTATGTAAGCCCCTTCCGAGTCATTGACTAAATGCCACCTAAGAGGTATTAAAATCCAATAGAGAAGTAAAGAGTTTGATCTACGTGTACGAAAATCGACGACTGTACAACTAAATTGGCACAGCGAACACTCAAGCACACCAGATACAGCATTCCACTATTTCGAATCGCCAGCGTCCTATTACTAGTGCACAAAGAGCTTTCCATACCTCGCTCTGCACAAGAGCAGCTTATGAAATTTTGTCCACATAGGAAAAATGGTTTCCAAAACTAAATACGCCCTAATGTAATATTCAATTATACAATTTATGGGGCAGGGGAATCTTGCTGGACTGCTCTGCGTCAGAAGAAAAGGGCAGGAATACGCTGTATCCTGCACTGATCCACAGTGGACTGCCATGCGCCAACGCAGGCACCCGTGCACCATGGTGTAAGGGCGTCTGCCTAGTGGGGGTGATTTTTTTTTTGTGCAGGAAGGTACACCTTCCTGCACGAAAACAATCACAAGAAGTGTTTACCTCTTTCTATGGATGCTGCAAAATGCAGCACACGTAGAAAGAGAACAAGCATTTGCAATGCAATAGGTCTCGCAGTTAGAGTATGAGCTATTGGCATTGTAAATGGCAATTTCTTTTATTTATGTGTTGGTTTTTAAAATGCCAATAGGTTAAACTCTCACAAATGCGAGACCTATTGCATTGCAAATGCTTGTTCTGATTGGTTGTGCATGCTTACTGTAGACATGTTAACCTTTCTAAATGTCCCCTGGTGGCCGAATGTGCTCAGGGAATGCTGTTGTCTCCTGGATGCATTCAACTGCATTTATAAAGCACGTTGTTACTGTTTGTATGGGCCCAAATTGCTGTTACCTCACCCTTGGAAGTATGCAGGTGTATGCATGAGAAGTGTGGGAGCTGGTGGAGGAAAACCACCTAAATGTAGACAAAAGTATTGTTTGCAGAGTTCTTGAGACTTTCTCCAGTTGTATGAATGAGGGGTTGTAGTTGCATAAAGCAGCAATTGCAAGTGGTGTAAACAATGTTGAGATTCTATGCAGGACGTTCACAGTAAGGCAGTGGAACTGCATATGGAGGCTTGGGAAGCATATGTGTCGATTGCAAGGAGAGCTATATTTGTATATTCAGTCAACATGTATGAGGATCAAGATGGGATCGAACTGTGATGCAGCATTCAATAAAAATAACTTAATAAAAGAACTTAATTTGAAGAGACAGTAAATTATGCATCTTGTGAGTTCACCAAAGTTCTTGCCACAAACCCCAGGTCAGACTGTACAAGATTCTTCTTTTGGTATGAGTGTGCCCATGCATACCATGATGATTGCAATATGAGGTTTAGGTATATGGGAAGGCTGAGTGATCAGATGTGCCTTTTAGAGTGAAGAGTTAATCTTGTGTGGTATGGGCAAATTGTGTTCTGAAGGAAAGAGGGATCTATTGTATATGAAGCACAGTGAGTGATGTGGAGGGCCTTGAAGGAGGCTTTTCGCAGATGTTAACAAGTGCAGGGTGCATTTATACTAGAAGTGTTGTCACCTTTGGTATCCAGGGCATCACTGCACCACTGATTTTATCAGCGAAATGATGCCAGCTATTATCTTACTCACAAATTTGCAACAGGCTCATGTCATGATAAAGTGTGTCCAGATGGTGCATTACAGTCGGATCAGTGCACAGAGGAGGAAGAAGCTTACAGTGTGATTGCAACTTGGGATCTTTGTTGGGCCCAGACACAAAAGCACCACCCAAACATCTTAGGTGCCCATCCCAGATGGCCATAGTGAGAACTCAGTCGTGGTTGCAGGCAGCAGTCGAGGCAGTTCACTTTAGGCAATCCTGCATCTTTTTGGGGACCACTGACTGATATAGAGTTGTTTGTAGCCCCTTGTGGCTTCTTGGTGCTTGATTGTAGCACTAGAACTCTGACAATCATGAGTTGCTTGACATTCTTCATCCATGGAGGTACTCAGACAGGTCACACAGCGGGGTTTGCTAGGACTTGCAGGCCACGCTCTCGCAGACTGGTGGAGGTCTTTCCCTAGTTTGGTCCATGTTCTGGGCTATCCCTTCTTCTAAGAAGTGTCTTCCTTATGTCAGGACATCACCAATGTCCCACTTGCAAAGTTGGACAGATCTCTCTCAAAATAGAGTCCAGTCAGTCTGTACTGGCAGGTCAATGCACAGATCTCAGGGGTCTGGTCCAAAACCTGGCTAGGGGAGTAGTCAGTGGAACTCAAATAGTTTCTTGCTCCCACTGGTGTGGCGACCCTGGCTTTAGAAAATAAATCTTAAATCTTGGCATATTACTGGGAGCTGTGTCTAATCTTCATACTCATATTCCAGCAGTTCTGTTCTGTGACTAGTTCGCATTTCTGCAAATTTCAATGCAGACTGTATTGACCAACCCAAAACAAGAGCACAGAGGCAAGGGAGGCTGCCTCACTCAACTACTTGTACACCTATGGGAGGGGGCAATTATTCCCAGAGAACAATGGGCCAGAAAAATAAAGAAGGAAACTCCCTAGCTTCCTTGCGCTCCTCTGTCTGACGGAGTGAAAAGGATTCATGGAATATGCTTGAGGTGAATTCCAGCAACTCTCATCTGCTATCTAGGCTCTTCCACATATTCTCCATGTTAGGTGTCACCAAAGTATAGCCAAATACAAAACAGAACCTAGTATGACCACAGACAATTTCATCAAGCACTTTCCTCATGCATTCCCTACACTGTTGCAGGAGACTGGCTGGTCAGTTCAAAACATCGAAGCAGGTGGTAGGTTGCTCTCCCAAGGAGGTAACAGGTAAAAAGTCCTGTCTTGCTATTACAATAAATTTGCTGCCACCACTGTCAGCCCTCTACAGCCCAGTGAGGTTACAGAAGTCAACTCTCTTCTAAAGAAAGGCACACATGGTGTGTCCCTCTGAACACAGAGCCCTGTTCTGGGTTTCATTCCATGTCAGAGAAAATTATCATCACACATGCATGACTGTCATGTGTGCTGAGGTGGGGTAAAACAAAAATACAGCTTGCTAAGGGGATCTTGAGGGAGGGGTGTACACTCTCTAAAGCTTTGTACAGGACAAGGGATTTGCAACAGAGATGTTAAACAGGGCTGTGTACTCCCCTGGTGCTTTTAAATCTATGCACTAATGATTCAACAAGATTTTGTGCGATACAACAGGAGATGTGACAAAAACTAGCAAAAAGATTCCACATCAATTGTACATGGATAATTCTGTCCTCATTGAGTGAAAACCAAAAGCTACAAGACCACTCTTGAAAGCAATAGACATTTTTGTGCACAAAACTGCTCATGAATAAAAGTAAATCCATGGCTACGTCCAAACAGATGATCACCACAGAACACAGTTTTTATCTCAATAAGAAAGAACTGGAAGTCGTGAAATCATTCCCAGTCCTGGACAAAAAACTGGCAATTAATGGCAGTACACCATCTAGACAACATGATTGCACGGGTTCAAACAGCGGCCAATGACCTGAAAAAATTCCCTCACCCCTTAAAACACATTACAACAATCCAATTTAATAGAGCCATTAAGGCAGAAGTCAGGATAATTCTAATTTATCATTGAGCTCTGGCTTCAGCACATTCAAGAAACCAAATCGAGAAGCTAGAAAAGAAAATTTAGAAGCAAGTCCTGTAGGTTCTGGAACCTTTCCTTGGCAGCTCCCCTGGCAGAAGGGGCACAACGAACACATATAGAAGATAGTGTAAGATTGGCCTTTATAATGTATCAAATAAAAAGAGCAACAAACCAATGTTACAACTTAGTGGACAACTGCTGGAAAGAAAACCTAATCCATGGATGTGCTACAAAAGAACAGAAGAATATGTATAGCAAAGCCAAAAGTCTCTGTGAGCGGATGGTTTTTGAAACCAGCAGAGAGAGACTACCACCTAGCACAAATATAAAGCAGAAGATAAAGGTTACAATGAAGAATCTTCCCAAAACTAAATACGCAAGAAGATCTGGCAAATCTCAAAATCACATGGAAATTACATATTTTATTATGACACAAGCTCTAGTCCTCAGCTCACAAAATCCTAGCAATAGAGGCGCTTTTTTAAGTGTGCAAGAAACAACCACATGTTACAAATAAACAAGTTACCAACACTTTTTTCTAGTGGTTACTCTAGCTAACAGCACCTTCTTCACCTTTAGAATATCCCAGAAGCCAGACTAGACTGGGAAAGTTCTCCCAGCAAAAACTCCTGCAGGTCAACAAGTGGTGCTGTGTGGCTAATGCAATCTCATATTGCCCCGAAAGTGAAAGAGTAGGGTCACATGTAGGCATCACCCCTTTGTGCTAATGTCAGTTTCTTAATCCTTCTCATTCCGTTCCCTCAAACCTTGGTCACTGTAAACACGCTGTAGGCAACAGTGTGCTGAAATTTACTGTGGGACCTTATTACACTTTGCAGATGTCCACTTTAAGGAACTGGGGGGATGGAGGGTAGTGAGGAACCTGCAATAATACAGAGTACCCTCTAGAAAGAGCGTTATCAAAGGGAAGTAACATGTTCTTCTGACGGATACTCCTAACCACCTAAGCTTTAGAACAGATAGCATAACAGTACCTCTAAAAGGTGGAGGGCCTGGGAGTGGACTCAAACTGGGAAATGAGCATGCAAAATGGCCCTTCCTAATGACCTTGCTGCCAAGGCAGTAGTGCATTGTGATCATATGCACCAATGCCCACGTCGCAGGCTGACAGATGCCGAGCACAGGCACTACCCTTACAAGCGCAGTTGTTGCAGCTCTTGCCCTAGTGGACTGGGCCCTCAGCCATGCCATGGGCTCTTTTCTGACCCACACAACATATCTTTATACACAGGCATATCCACCATGAATGATCTTCTGCACCATGCTGCTCTTTTTGCTCCCAATGAAACCAACAGAGCTGGTCGTCCATGTGGTGGTCTCTTGTAAGGGCCATATAAAAGCCCAGAGCTTTTTTAGGGTCAAACTAATTCAGCCTCTCCTTCTCTTTTGAATGGTGTGGCTCAGCAAAGAAGGCTGGTAGGATAATGACTGCATGACATGAAACAGAAACCACTTTTGCCAGGGAGGCGGCCCGAGCTCTTAACACCAATGTGTCTAGAAAGTTGTGTAGGAAGTTCAAACCAGCAGCACCTGGAGCTCACTCACTCAGAGCACAGAAATGATCACTATATTATATATATATATATATATATGTATATATATATATTACCTACTGGCAGTCGCCAGTAGGTAGTTATAGTTAGGACCTATTTTCCATAGGAAATCCGCAACATTCTATTTGGAAAAACGTTGGCGCCGATTGACGAATCTTCGCAAAATTTTCAAAACTTTTGGCCAGCTCCGGGACGCTCCTATCCTGAAAATTTCACGGTGATTCGTCAAGTGGGGGCCGAGAAAAAAGGGGGGTCCCAAAACGCGTTTTCCCCATGCATTTTCCCATAGGACCTGTTGACGCAGCTACAGCCCAAACTGCTGAACGGAATTACACCAAATTTGGAAAAGAGGTAGTCCTCAGTTCAGACTCGTGCCTTTTGCTTAAATGGTGTAAATCCGTTCAGTAGTTCCTGAGAAAATTAGAGTTAAAAAGATAGATATATCTGGGCGGAGCCTAACCACACATCTCATCGTGAGATCTGATTGGCTGTCAGTACTTCATCCAAGAAGTGTTGGCAGCCATCTTGGGACCAATATACATGATAGCACCTCATTAAAAAGCATTGCAGTTAATAGAAGGTTTTATGACTTTAGTTACATTATAAATCATTTGTTGGTGGTACCATACTCATTTTAGGAATTGTGGTGTGTTCTAAGGTGATTTTACCATGTGAAAAAGCCTTCTGCTGTGATATCATGAATCATGTTTGAGAGAAAACTATTTTCTCATGCATTTCCCACATAGGTTTGGAAGGTGATATATAAGCTAAACTGAGAGCATGTTTTCTGTAAATTCACATTATCTTTCTCTGTCATGTGAGAATGAAGTCTGACATTCTCAGTAAAACATGTACATCTAACAAGGGCAGAGACTGTCAGTTGATTCCTTTGTGTTCTACTGCAGCTTCCCAGAGTGTTCTAAAGAACAACTAGAGCGCTAACAGTCCTACTCATGACAAACGTATTGCACACCTGAAGCCATCTTGATTGGAATAAAGTGGTAACTCTTAAAACATTTAATTTAAAAAGGAACAACATGAGGGGGTTCATTTTGCCATAGAAAGTATGATTAGTGCTGCAGAAAGAAAAATAAGGGCACATTTTGAGTGACTTCTCAAATCCTCTTCTATTTCATTAAAAAATTCTGACATGCAGACTGAAACATGCACTTTCAATACCAGCAGCAGACTTCCCTGGTGAGCAGCAGCTTTACTACTGTGATCTAATGAGCAACTAGAGTGCTAACATTCTGAATTTATGGCAAATGTGTGACACATCTGAATGCCTTCTTGATGGAATCAAAGTAAAAAACTGAAAGTATTTCCTACTGAGGAGACTGTAGTAAATGAGGAAATTAGGAAACTTCATAACAAATAAGTCTCCCAAAATGGCCACCAGAGACAAAAGAGCCCAAATGTATCACAAATATCACCCAGATGTAGCCCAAATATAGCTCAATGACAGAATGTCCCAGAGTGTTCTAACGAACAACTAGAGCGCTAACAGTCTTACTTATGACAAACATATGGCACACCTGAAGCCATCTTGATTGGAATAAAGTGGTAACACTTAAAACATTTAATTTACAAAGGAACAAAATGAGGGGGTTCATTTTGCCATAGAAATTATGATTAGTGCTGAAGAAAGAAAAATTAGGGCACATTTTGAGTGACTTCTCAAATCCTCTTCTATTTCATTAAAAAATTCTGATATGCAGACTGAAACATGCACTTTTAATACCAGCAGCAGACTTCCCTGGTGAGCAGTAGCTTTACTACTGTGATCTAATGAGCAACTAGAGTGCTAACATTCTGAATTTATGGCAAATGTGTGACACATCTGAATGCCTTCTTGATGGAATCAAAGTAAAAAACTGAAAGTATTTCCTACTGAGGAGACTGTAGTAAATGAGGAAATTAGGAAACTTCATAACAAATAAGTCTCCCAAAATGGCCACCAGAGACAAAAGAGCCCAAATGTAGCACAAATATCACCCAGATGTAGCCCACATGTAGCCCAATGACAGAAGTGTGCAAAACACTTATTTTCTGTGTATGTGCAGTTTTATATAGTGCAGAAAATATGTCCTCATTTTAGTTTTTTAGAGCACTAACCATAATTATGATGCAAATAAGACCCTCTCATATATGTAATTTCTAAAGGAAATGCTCTAGGTATTACAGTTTTGATCACATCAAGATGACTTCAGGCGTTCCACACTTTTGTAATAAATATAGAATGTTAGCAATCTAGTTGTTCATTGGGATACTGTTGAGAGGCAGAGGCCAGGGGCACGGACTCTGAAAATTGAAGGCAGGTAGGAGAGTGCAGAGGCAACAATTTGACCACATTGGGCAGGCAGGAAGGGCAGTGGCAGCACAACAGACTATGGAGGGCAGTGGAAAGGGGGGCAGGGGCAACAAACCAACAATACAGGACTGGCAAGAGAGGCTGTGGCAATATAATAGACCACTGTGGGCAGAAGGAAGAGGCAGTGGTAGTACAACCATACATGGCAACACTGAATTGGAGAGGCGAGGAGAGGCGAAGCAAAGGTCACGTGTTGAAGGAGGAGCGAGGAGAGGCGAGGAGAGGCGAAGCAAAGGCAGAGGCAGAGGCAGAGGATTTTGCGGGCTTTCCTTCCTGCGATCCAGGGCCCCCTCGGGCCCCCACAGCCGGTTTGAACGCTCTGCACCGTCCGCCCATCTGCCTGGTGAAAGGAGGAAGGTGAGGCTGTGCGTCCCGGCAATTCGGCACCGATATCATTACCGGCACCGGAGCAAGACACAAGGCGCGGAGGGGGTGAGAGACGTGAGCGCGGCAGCCGATAGAGGCGGCCGCGAAGTAAGAGCCCGGGGGATGACCGATAGGCAGTCCGACTAGGTCTGATTGATCCGCGGCCCCCCCTGTGTGCTCCGCTCACCGCTCACAGCCAGTCCCCCCCCTCCCGTGAGCTCCAAACACCGCCGACCGCCGACGGTCCACCCCGTCAGCAACTGTGGGGTACAGGTTCCCAGACTGCCCCTTTCACCCTCGCCTCATCCACTCACATCCTTGGCCAATTTTGGCCAGCCTCAGAGACACAGTCCGAAGTTCATCACCTGTGCCCCACCTTACTGCATTCCGCCCTTGCAGGAGCCACAGAAAAGCAAGGAAAAGTATAGAAAAACTGCAGGAAAAAACGGTAAAAAATCGCAGTGGCCTGATAAATCCAATAAAACTGATAACCGGACAATATCGGCTACTTCGAGAATTTAGGGCACACCAATTAGGAGTTAGGCCTTAGAGGCCTTTCTGCATGACTTTATAAGCTGTCTAGTTTTAACATTGAAACGGCAGAAAGAGACCACGAACGAGCCTCCATGATCAGGGGCTGCTAACCCTGCGTGACCCCGCTTTGTCTTCATAGGCCTGGAAAGGCATAGTTGTGGGCAAAGGAAAGGGCAAAAGGGTGTCATAAGGGGGCATATGGCAAGAAGATAAAGGAAGCCCGCGTACTTGGCTCTACCTGGTGGAAAGTAGCAAGACCGACGAGGGCAGACAACTCAGGGAGATGAGATCGGGGAGAGTCAGACAGACCCCCCTCTCAGAAAAGAGCGACAGGCAGAATAAGAAAAAGAAAAAATAAGGCGCAAAAACAGAAGCAGAAAGCTGTGTCACTAAGCAAAAAAGCCCTCTATTATCACTGATTGCTACAATGTTTAGAAACACAAAGGAAGGCGCCAGACTGCTATTGCTGAAAGATCCTGGTGCAGCCATTTACTCAACCACAGCGGAGATCCCAGGCCTTATGACCCCTCTAGCTCCTCAGACACCTTCTTTGCCTTGGAATAGAAAAAATAAGCCACAAAAGGAAGCGGGACAAAATTCAGCCCGTACCATCAAACAGTGGCTTCTACGAAAACCAAGCTTGGAAGAGGAAAAGATTGTTCTGTCAGCGTCAGAAAGGGAGGAGTGGATGAATGGTGCCAGCATAGGAACGGCACTTAAAGAGGATTTAAGCCTGAGCTCTGACACAGCACAGGCATGCAGGACAAATAATGCGGGCACTATATACAATATCACTGAATACAACATAGAACTAACTAACCCCACGGACCGCCTGAATCAAACAGTAGGCTTAACAATCTCCGACCAAAGGGCGCTAAGTCTCAGTGAAAAATCCTACTCACCAACAACAATACTCAAAATAACCCAAGGGGACCTGTCATCGTCCACCCCGAAATCCGTAATAAACAACGCTAGACCAACAAGGCTTCACATAGCCGCTCAGGTTCACCAGCTGGACCAAGACGATCAAGAAGGTATTGACAATATCCGTCAAATTGTAAGAATGTCACCACCAAACAAAGACATCATGCAAATAACTGTGTCCGAAATGCCTGCCCAAGCGGGCGGAAAGCATCATGCTAATTCCCAAAACAATACAACGCCACAGGAATCCACGCTGGGAAAAAAAAGCTATCAAAGGTACACCAACAATAGCTTTAGTAGGGAGATTGATGACAAAACCCACCAGCTTAATCAAGAACAAGACCCAAAGAAGACCAAAAATTTAAAATCACAGTTGCAACAAGGAGAAACAGCCAGTAACCATAGTTTTTTTTCGGAGACATCTAAATCTTTATTGAATACACTACAGACAACAATAACAGCGTTTAACATGCAAAATGATAAGATGGATATCCAAATAGACCTGATGAACATTATAGCAACACAAATAGCAGGGATCAATACCAAACTGGAGAGTATGAACGATCTTATTTCCAGAGCCCAGGAAAAATACACCGTCCAGTGCGCATGCAGCCCAATAATAGACAAACTAAGTTTGTTGCCAACACTCCTAGATCAGATAATTCAAATCAATAAATCCTCCTTGGGCGTGAAGGGCATAACAAAAGAAAAGGAATTGACAAAAATTAAAACAGAAAACAATCAAGATCTTTCAAGCCCAGATTATCACAACGTCATAAAAACAGACAAACAGACAGACAATCAGGACAGATCAAGCAACAAAGATCGAAAACTATCACGCAAACAAAAAAAACGCGACAGGAAAGCACGGAAAAAACTGTCGCTGCCTTTAGAGCAGCATACAACAAAGATCTATCCAATGTTTCGCTTACCAGAGTTTAGTTATACAACAACAGCCTCGGTTAGTTCAACAGATGATCTCACCGATAGTGTTATTTGCTTAGATCCGGCAGCAATTGAAAAACAAGTAGAAGGAAAGGGAGATAATAAACAAGGCTCAAATAATGAGGTGACCCGTGCTCGCTTAGATCCGGCAGCCATTGAAAAACAAGCAGAAGGAAAGGGAGATAATAAACAAGGCCTAAATAAAGAGGTGACCCGAGTTGGAGACTTTACCGGAACCCAACAAACAACGAAGAACAAGTGCTCAATAAACAAAAAAAAAAGGGAAAGGAATGGAAACCATCATTGAAGACGCGAGAAGTCTTGGCGAACAACAAGCTACGACTAGTAACCTGACAGCTCAAAATTGCCCTGAAGAAAAATGCAGTGGAAACAAAGTTGCAAATAATCAAGGACAATATAAATCAGAATTGGATCATGACACCAATAGAGATCGTGCAGATGGACGAAGAGAAACATGGAAACTTCCTGATAATCAAGATACTCCAAACATGGGGAACCAAAAGTATGGTCACAGCACGAAAGTTGCCCAGAAAACGGACATCCCAAAGTTCCAAATGCTTAGTCTAGGGGGAACCAACGGATTGGTGGAAAACCAAAAGAGACCACAATCGAAACAAGAAGCCGACTCAATCTTAAGGAGTACGGCACAGGAAGTAGAAACTACCTCGAGCGCAGGACGCCGGGTGGACGACCCTCTGGTCGATCAGTCTGCGATGGATCTCAAATCCCACCGGGTCAACATAAAAGTCGAAATTACAGGTGACTTAAAGCAAATTACACTCGGAAATAAGGAAGAACACTCAACACCGCAGGCAGGCCATTGCAATGCATCAACAGAACGGCAATCATTGCTAATCCCAGAATACGATTCAAAAGGGCCCCATAATATATTGAATAGAGGGAACATATTGCAGCTAACATCAAACATTCCGGCATTAAAATACTTAACATCAGCGAATCTACTGGCAGTAGAATTCATAGGAATGGAAACCAAAAGAGTAAGGAGCAAACACTGACCACCTGGCTGACAGAAGAAGACGCGCAGCACATCATCGATTCTAAGGTGCAATTTGAAGCTTGGGGAATTAAATTGCTAAAACCAGCGACCCCCCGTTATCCTGGCCCCCTAAACAACATTCTCAACCGTAGTAAAGGAAAAGCTCAAAGGCGAAACGATAACACACCTAACATTCAAACATTACTCAAAGGGGCAATTGGCGGCAACCTCTCTACAACACAGAAAGAGGGGCCACAAAATGACCGGGTAAACGGAATGGACGGGACTAAGGACAACTGGGGATGGTTGCCAGGAGTACTAACTTCGAAAACAAGCCTCTGACCAACGGAAAATAATCTACCAACTCAAGACACAAGTAACATACAGGTGCTCTCGTGGAACATCGCGGGGGCAAAAAAATGGCTGGAGAATGAAGAACTCCCAAAAAAATGGGAAAATTATGATATAATAGCTTTGCAGGAAACCTGGGCTCTAGAAGCTCTCCCACTGGCAAACTACATCCACTATACAGTTCCAGCAACCAAAACCAAAACCTTCGGTCGACCTGTGGTAAATAAAAATTCCTTTACCGGGACTGAATTTGATACAGAAACATTATAAAATAGCTCAGTAAAATGAGAGGCAGAATCCGTGATATTAGAGTTTCGGAATGGGCTTTATTCCAATAAACGATTATAATCGGATGCCTCAAGTTCCATCACCACGGGGGTTCAGGAAGTGAAGTACATACTTTATTGACAAGAAGTAACTTTTATAGTACATACATTATAATGAAGTGAATACAGTAGGCGTAACAATTGATAAGGAAATTGACGTTTGGTCTGCGTAACCGAAAAATGGGTGTAATAATGAGTAAAAAAGGAACATGATTGGTTATGACGTAATACATAGGTGGATCTATAAGATAATACTTGGCATTGATGCGCGCGCAGCAGCATGACGTGTAATTGACGTGTAACTAGGGGGTGACGGGGACTTGACATTTAGCTCTACATGTGGAGACAAGAAGTCTGGGGGGTCAAGTCAACCTAATCCCAAATCATATCTAACATCCTATGTTTAAAGAACTATGTTATCCATAAAAGAAGGACTCTCGGACAGAATCTATTCTATACTGACTGTGCGTGCGTGTACAAGCGTCTAAGTGTCTACACTGAATGCGAGGGGGTAGGAATATTCCATGGTAACAGGGCTATGAATTACTTGCATGAGGACAGAGAAGTTGGGCCTTTTTGCTTGGTAACTGGAAGAATGTTTACTTAAACTACTAGGCAGGAATGCATCGGCTGAGGGGGAAGCAGATAATTCGAAGGTGAAATACAGTTCTTGGCAGAGAGTAGGCTGATGTCAGGCTTCGTGAGCCGCGCAGAGAATGAGACAAAGTTCATGGTCACAGATGCAGGCTCGGGCTGGAGCTTTCAGAGGCAGAAGGCAAGAGGAGTTTTGATGACAGAATCAGGGCCTACTTGCCTGGACTGAAAAATGGCATAAGTGAACCATATAAAGCCGATGGCTTTTCATACTTAGGAATGGAATATCCGGCCTATTCATGGCGGATCTGACAGAGGACATGTTGACGGTGGACGCACATGCGTTTGCGTCTTTATAACTGGAACTGGAGGGAACACACAGGTACTTGTGACATGCACATAGAACTGTTGGGGTCCAAGATAGGGGACATAACTGACCAGAAAAATCCATATTTCCACATTCCCTCCTTGTCCCCTACTTGCCCTTCAAGAGATATCAATCTTCATCAATCCATTGATCTGTTCATATAGCATCATTTGTTCTTCTTTCTTCTTCCGGGATCTTGAATGAAAATCTTGATGTGGAATGCACGATGTGGCACACAGACCACAAATCGCTGGTCCACATTGTAGACATAGACAGCAACTGAATAGTATGAGAAGGCCAATACCTAGGAAGGATAAAACTCTCCATCCCCAGGCTGATACCGCATTCCAAAACCAACTGGACCAAGTCCAAGTGCCTGGGTTCTGGTGTATCTGGCTTACAATCTTATGAAGGCGAGTGATGGCTTTATATACAGATGGCGAATTTTCTGGTATGAATACGCAGCAACTTGATCCGATGACCCTACAAGCTCCGCCCCTATCAGCCAGGATGACGTCAAGGACAAGACGATTTTGAAGCACAACAATCCGCATAGCAGACTGCTCTTCCGTTAAATTGCCTAAGGCGGAAATAGTCTCATTCACTACTGCTTCAAGGGTTCTAGTTAATCTACGTATCAGCTTACTATTAGTAACAGTACCTATATAGGGAAAGATGCCTTTATTAAAATCTACATACTTGTCCCATGCCGTCTCAGTGTAATCGACAATGGGGAGATCTCTCCGTTCTCTGTTGTGTACTAAATGAATATTTCTGTAATAATCAGGAGGAGCTAGGAAAACAGGTGGCAAAAGGAATGCAATGTAGCAGGTACCATCCCAATCTAGAGGTAGACGCATATATGCAGTCTGACCACATATAAAGTAGGAGTGGCGAGAAGCTCTAAATGAAGATTTTCCTTGATCACTGAATTCTACTATAGTAGTGCATTTACTATGGCCCATATGTATGGAACCAACCTTTCTTACACACAATTCACCTTTTGCTGGGAATACTGACATGGTGGGTAAGACTAGCTCAACTTCGGATACGACATTTAGAATCATGAGATTAGGTGTAAAATTACCTAATCCATACACTTCATTTTCTAGATCAGTTCCTGTTCTTTTGGGGCGACCCTCCTTGTCAGGGTAGCAGACTTTGAGTAAAACTAGGTTCAGGTTTCCCCATATCCAATGATCTTGGTAAACTGCTGTGTCTGAGTCTATGGAATTGATTAAACTGAACCATGCTCCACAGGAGCCATTATGTGTGAATGAATGTGGAAAGAAAGGCAGGACTCCTTCATAATTCTGATAGGGAGGGAGTCGGCCACACACCCAACAATTAGTAGCATTACTAGTCTGATGGGAATGATGTAACATACTAATGAAAGTGTTATTGCGCAGCGCAAGTCTATAAGACAATTCATGCGGAGGTAAGTCACTAAAAGAATGTTCAGCAGCAACATTATAAACATGTCTAGAAATAGGGTAATATATGTGCAACAACATACTTGTAATAATTATTAAAAGACTCAATAAAAACAAAATTAATAATGTCACTATGCAGTGGCTACGCAGTGATTTACAATACGCCTGTCGTTTCAACATCTTTCGGGTATTTTCTCTACTCAGGTCCAAGGGATACATGTCAGAGGCAATTCAACCGCTTCACCTTGGAGAGGACTTAAACAATCAAATTGCTCGACTGGTTGGGCCTAAGCTTTAGTTTGTAATTTTCAGATTTGTTAGGTTCAACAAAAGGGAGTTTTGTATCAGTCTGTGAGGGAGTGCAGGGCACAATGTCTATATCCGAAGATAGTCCATGAAATTTCTTGATGTGGCTTGAATGAATCCAGCCCTTGCGGCCCTCGATCTTCACGGCTGTTCTTGTGGTCAACAGGACCAACTTGGGTGCTTTCCACCTGGGCTCCAGCTGAGTCTTTCGGTCGAAATTCCTCACAAAGACAAGATTACCCGGAACAACGTCATGGGGTTTCACCTCAGTGTTGTCGGGAAAGGCTGCAGCTACCTGTGAACGAGAAGATTGTAGTGCAGACATCAAGGAAGCCAAGTAATCTGTCAGCATATTACAGTCAATATCAGTTATTTTGCGTGGTATAGGCGTCCCCCACATATTCGGTGGTCTACCGAAGATCACCTCATACGGGGATAGCCCTGTTCGTGAATGTGCTACCATTCTCATGTAAAAGAGTGCAACTGGTAACGCTACTACCCAGTCGACACCTTTCTCTCTGCATATTTTGGACATTCTAATTTTCAGTATCTGGTTATGTCTTTCTACGAGACCTGCTGCCTCGGGGTGTCGGACACAGTGGAATTTCCACTGATAACCTAACAGAAGTGAAACGTGTTTCATTAATTCGGATGAGAACGGCTGGCCGTTATCTGAGTAGACAGCACGTGGTAAACCGTACCGTGGGAAGAATTCTCGAACTAACTGTTTGGCAGTAGTCGGGGCAGTGTAATCTGAAACCGGGTATGCCTCCGTCCAACGGGACAGAGCGCAGACAACTACGAGAACATATTTGAATCCTCTGCATCGTTCCATCTGGATATAATCCATCTGGAGTACTTCAAAAGGATGATTAGGGGTATGAAATCCACCCTGTTCTACGGGAACGCTTTTTCCTGGGTTGAACTGACAACAGATCATACAGGTACGGACCTTTTGTTTTGCTGCTGCTCGTAAATGTTTATTGAACCAAATGTGTTGAATGCTGTCTAGCATAGCTTTTTCTCCTAAATGTGCTGGACTATGTATAGTGTTAATTATGACTTGGACCATTGAATCAGGAAGGAACCATACAGACCTTTCCTTCATCATCCATCCTTGGTCCGTTTGGATCCCTCCTAATTCAGTCCATTTCTTTATTTCGTCTGGTGTAGCATGTGTCTGTATGTCAATTACGTCAAGAGTAGGATCTTTAACTGTCATACAATGTGTCGGTGTCGGGACTATTGTCTTTGTCATATCGGGGGTTTGAGTTTGAGCAGTCAGTTTAGCTGTTCTGTCGGCTAGATCATTGCCTTGGGAAATGATATCAGTAACCTTTGTATGGGCCTTACATTTCATAATTGATATTTTAGTGGGTAGATGTATTGCATCTAATAATGCATGAATGAGGGGTCCGTGCTGAATGTGGGCACCGTGGGAAGTTAAATAACCTCTCTCTCGCCACAGCACGCCGAAGTCATGTACAACTCCGAATGCATAACGCGAGTCAGTGTATATGTTGACTTTTTTATTTATGGCTTGAATACAGGCTTGTGTCAGAGCGATAAGTTCTGCGGCTTGAGCTGACAAAGTATTTATACGATTAGTTTCAATGACTTCAGTATCTGTTGTGACTGCGTAGGCGGCTACTAACTCTCCTGTACTTGTTCTCATGCATGAACCATCTACATACAAGGTCAGGTCTGGATCTGACAATGGGACATCGGTTAAGTCTTGTCTGGGTTTTGTTGTTATTGTAATAACTTCAATACAGTCATGGGCTAGTGGGTCTGTTCCGACTACTGGTAAAAGTGTGGCAGGATTCAATGTGTTACAGCGTCTGATTTCTATATGTGGCTGAAACAATGTAAGTTCATACCCTGTAAGTCGTGCTATGGTCAAGTGTTGTGTTTGTGTTCTATTTACAAGAACCTCTACTGCGTGTGGTACTTGAACTGTCAATGGATGTCCTAACACTATGGCATCGCTTTGTCTGATTGCTAAAGCTGTCGCTGCCACTGATTTCAGACATGCAGGCAAAGCCTGAGCTACGGGATCTAATGTACTAGAAAAATAAGCACATGGTTTGTGTGCTCCTGCTTGTTCCTGTGTGAGTACTGACAAGGCAGTACCTTCGCGTTCTGTAACAAAGAGTGTAAACTGTTTTCTGTAACATGGTGTTGCTAAAACAGGTGCTTGACATAAAGTTTTCTTTAGGCTTTCAAAAGCTTGTGTATGTTCTTGAGTCCAAGGGAGAACAGTCGATGTGGCTGCCTCCTGGGTTGTCAACTGAATGAGTGGTTTTGCTAGAAATGCATATTGCGGGATCCACTGTCTACAGTATGAAGTGAGGCCTATGAAAGCCCGCACCTCCTTTTGTGTCTTGGGTATTGGCATGTTAGCTATCAACTGAATGCGGTCTGGTGTAAGCTGCCTTCCCTCCTTGGACAGCGAGTGTCCAAGATAAATAACTCGCTGGACACAGAATTGCAGCTTAGAAGGGGACACCTTGTGCCCTTTTTCGGCTAGAAATTGTAAAACTGTCAGTGATGCTTTTTCACATTCGGGTTCGCTTCTAGCGGTGATCAGCAGATCATCGACATATTGAAGCAGAGCAGTGTTAACTGGCATGTGGATACTGTCAAGTTCTCGTTTCAGTGCTTGGCTATAGATGCTGGGGCTTTCTGTAAATCCTTGAGGTGCGCGGGAGAATTTAAAGCTACGCCCATTTAAACTAAATCCGAACAAATATTGACTTTCCGGATCTATTGGGACGCTGAAAAAGGCATTCTTGAGATCGATTACAGTGAAGAATGTCGCTTCGGAATCAATAGCCGTCCGTAATGACGAGATATCTGGGACCACAGGGAATTGTGGCACAATGCATTTGTTTAACTCGCGCAGATCAATAACCAATCGATATACTGGCGGAGCTGTAGGATCTGTTCGTTTAAGAATCGGAATTATCGGTGAATTACATACATTGGAGTCTGTTTCTACAACTACTCCTTGGGCAATAAGCTCGTCAACGATTTGTAGTAAAGCCGTTACAGCATCTGGTGGTAACTTGTATTGTCGCATTCGTGGTAGCACCACTCCTGCCTTTAGTGTGACTCGATATGGTGTAATATTCATGCAACCAACATCAGTAGGGCCTTGTGCCCATAGATGTGTAGGTAAAGTCTGCAGTCGGGGATCCATGTCTCTAGATACATAGTGACCTTTAAAATCACGTAAAAACAACCTTACTCCTTCCGGAGAACAACATATTATGGCTCCTAGGGCTTTCAACGTTTTTATTCCTAACAAGTTTTCTGGACATGATTTAGTAAGCAATAAATCTGTAGTTCGGGTCAAAGGTCCTATCGTAAGTGGCAGAGGTTGTGACACTTCATTAACAATAGGTTTTCCTGAAAAACCAAGGGAAATATTCTGTGAGCCTGAGAGGGGTGCCCCTGGAACTTCACTACGTTTTATGGTCGTTCGACTTGCCCCTGTATCGAGTAGAAATTTTCTATCTTGGCCTAATAATTCACTATGTACATAAGGTCCTTCTTGGTCTACTGGGATTTCAATAAGGGGTAAGTCAACTTCCCTCTCTAGGCTTGTTCATGCGTAACGCTGATACTCGGGATATTCATACTGTGCGGTCTGATACATTTGTCGTGTTGTTGTCTGTGTGGCAGCAGCAGGCAACGGTGGTGCAGCTGGCACAAACTGTATTGGCTGTTGTGCGGCTGGCATGGCCTGGGCATGCTGCGTAGCTCCTTGTTCATTCTGATCTTGTCTAAGTGGCCGTGATCTTTCTTGTGTTTTACCTATGGCGATATTATGTTTTAAAACTGGACAATCGTGTACGTAATGGCCTGGCTTTTTACAATAATTGCATGTCCCTTTTACAGGTCCTGCTGAATCGGAATGTGTCATACCCTTTTTATGTCCTTCAGCTGGAACTGTCTGGGAAACTAGCATTTTCATTTTCGTGTCTTTCATGCGTCTGTGTTCATGTTCTTGTTCCTCTTTAATTCTATTGTGGTGGTACTGTAACATTTGTAACATTTGTGTTGGAGTGTTACCTTGCCAGGTACTCTCGAATTTTAATACTCTATTCTTTACTGGGGGCAGAGCATTTTCTACTAATTTTGTTACAAACAGATGTGGGTATGATTCGCTACTTGCTTTTATGCCACTATTTATACCAAAACATTTTTCAAATCGGGCATAGTAATCACTAGTGTCTTCATCTTGCTTCTGCTTACAGGCTGAAATTGTACCCCAATCTTCCTTTTTCGTAGTTAATAAACGTGGCAGTACCTGTACTAGTAGACCTGGTAGTGCTTTAGTTTTGTCCCCAAGCCCCGAACCTGGACCTCGGGCCCTTTCTTCTGCTTCTAATGCTGACCATTCTATCTTTTGATCACCTACCTCCCACTCTTTTTCCTTGAGTTTCTCATAAATGCCAGCAGGCATCAACACCTTTAATATTGTCATAATGTCGGGGTAGGTATACTCTCCCATGAGTAACATGTCTTTAATTTCTCGGTGAAAACCCGCTGGGTCTTTGTCATGACTGGGTACCACTTTCTTCATTTCTAACAATTCTATTTTCGATATGGGCGTATATACAAATACGCGTTTAAACTGATTGTCCTCACCCTTTATTGGGTGCACTTCTCGTAAGGGATTCTGTCTATCTATGTGATACGTAGTTCTTTCCTTGACGGACAATGGAACATGTTCTGAACATACAAAAAGAATATACTGCTTTCTTGATTCTAGAATTTCTTTAATTAATTCAGTACCTGGACCTCTCCATTTATTCATAAGTAATTCAGTCAGTATGTCAGGCAAGGGACCAGGGTCCGAATGCTGACTCCGATATAGTATAATGAGTTGTTGAATCATATAAATCCCAGCTAACCTTTGTTCATCTGGGGTAAGATTCAAAAATGTGCGTACTACTGTATCATCACTATATTTTCCGGGACTGTCCACCCAATGGACAGCTGCCCTGGCTAAATCTTGTTCATCCATAGAATCGAGGAAATGATAACCCCTTCGTTCTCGGAGTAGTTTGTCGGCGGTTTGGAACGAATGCTCGTTAGACCTTATATTAATTATAGGTATTTGAAAATTCCTGTTATTATCTGGACATATCGGATGTATTGAGTCAGTCTGATATCTAGTCTGATTCTTATTACAAGATCTTCCTTTACCTACATAGGCTATGGTGTCCGACTGTCCTGTGGGCAGTCCTGACCCTTCTTCCTCGTTTTGTTCGAACTCGTCTACCTCTAATCGCTCTTCGTGTAGGCGTTCTATTTCTTTACGGATCTTTCGGCACATGGCTATTATACAGTTTTGTTTATCATGTCTCCCTTCCGATATATTCTGGCTCCATCTTGTAAGAATTTTCATTGCTTCCGGGTCTACCCCCGGTCGGTCTTGATTTCTGATCACACAGTTTATGAGGAAACGTAACAGTTCCCCCTGTATCTCTACTTTCTGGTATTCCATAGCTCTGTAAATACATTCTGGATCTCGCCCCGTTTGGACAAAATGATATATATTATCTAGATGCGCAGTCATTCCTGGTAACTTCGCTAAATACACTGCGGCTCGTCTGATACGCAATGATGCTAGGGTCATTTCGTCCTCTTTTCCAGGCACCGGGTCATATCTACAATCTATAAGAAGTTCCTTAAGCGCACGGGCACTAAGGAGTTTGGGTGTACGTGAATGCGCTGACTCTTGAAAAGTAAGTTTATTTATTCTGGTGGCGTAGAAAAGATATTGGTAGCTCCTCCCGCGGCCCCATCTGGGGCGTCGGGTGTAAAAGGATTCGTCGAACGTGACACAGCAACTATAGGTGTGGACACAGCCATAGAAGTAGCTGTAGGAGCGGATACAGAAACAGATGTGCTTGCCGGAACTTGTGACTCGATTTGTTGCTGTAGGGATACGGGCACTGGATCTTGGCGTTGAACCTCCCTGGTATGCGGTCTACGTGGGGCGGAATTAGCATACTCGGGAGCTGCGTCATCTAAATATGAGGAAAGAAAAACATCTTCTGCGGTTCTAGGATGCCCCTTAGGATGTACCTTGATTGGGAATAATGGGGGTGGCAAGTCTTTCGGTATCTCTGGAGTAGCCTTAGGTAATCCTTCGGCCAGAAGGGGATACATACCATTCATAAGGGCATTTCTTTGTCTGTCTACTTGTTCTGATTTCACTCGGATACCTTCCTCAATTAATAGATTCTCTCGAACTTTATTGGAATTCTCTTTACTCTTCTCTTCCTGTCTACGTGCTTTTTCTGTTCGTCTATGTGATTCTTTACGCCATAATTCAACGGCGTCTTTCTGTGACTGTCTGACTTTCCTTTTCCATAACTCTTCCTCGACTTTCATGATGCACTCTGCATCCCAGGTCCCCGCTGTGGGCCACCTCTGACTTTCTGGTAATCCCTTGGTATAGTCTACCCATAAATCAAGAAATAATATAGCGTCTAAGCCATGTTTGTGATACATAAAGTGCCCTGGAGTGTCCCTAGGAGGAATAGGGACTGCTTCTTCGAGAACCCCTTTTCTGGTAGTGATCTGTCTTAATTTCGAAAAGAGCGGCATATTGAGAACTGACCTTATACTTGATTTTGACCTGATACTTGAATTTTGAACAGACTTAATACAATAAACACGATAATGAACAGTCATTCATACCACGATATTCAGAACATACTTAAACACTTTAAACATTTAACATTAAACCATTAACTGAAACAACAATGATGATCGTCTGCATAACTAATCACCAAGCTTAATTCTCGACAATAACTAGACAATAACTAGACACTTCGGAATACTTCGGAATACTTGATATACTGCTAAACAGTACAGATACACTGCTAAAACAGTGCAGACCGGATTTGTGTACCCAAACCCGTCTTGACCGGCACAACCTATGTGCACGTCAGAAATGCCTCCCCAGCAATGGTACTCACCGGGTAGCTTCGGAAACGGAAGGCCTCAGTAACTTGAACTTGAACCGGACCGGACTCGACTCGACTCGACTCGTCGGACACTGGGCTTGACTTCGGACTGGTGGGTCTCTGTATACCTCGGATCTTGCTCTCTCAGCTAGGCTCTGGTCGGGATACTTCGCACTTCTCACCGCCTCGTCTGGGTGTTGATCGCAGTCTCAGTCGCCCCCGCTTGACCGGAGGGAGATACAGGAAATCCTGCTGGTACGCGTTATTGTCCGTCCAGCTGTGGCAGGAGACCGGGCCTGCAACGCACCGCCGGCGCGTGAGATGAGAAAGTGTCCCTGTTCGGGCGCCATCATGTGGTAAATAAAAATTCCTTTACCGGGACTGAATTTGATACAGAAACATTATAAAATAGCTCAGTAAAATGAGAGGCAGAATCCGTGATATTAGAGTTTCGGAATGGGCTTTATTCCAATAAACGATTATAATCGGATGCCTCAAGTTCCATCACCACGGGGGTTCAGGAAGTGAAGTACATACTTTATTGACAAGAAGTAACTTTTATAGTACATACATTATAATGAAGTGAATACAGTAGGCGTAACAATTGATAAGGAAATTGACGTTTGGTCTGCGTAACCGAAAAATGGGTGTAATAATGAGTAAAAAAGGAACATGATTGGTTATGACGTAATACATAGGTGGATCTATAAGATAATACTTGGCATTGATGCGCGCGCAGCAGCATGACGTGTAATTGACGTGTAACTAGGGGGTGACGGGGACTTGACATTTAGCTCTACATGTGGAGACAAGAAGTCTGGGGGGTCAAGTCAACCTAATCCCAAATCATATCTAACATCCTATGTTTAAAGAACTATGTTATCCATAAAAGAAGGACTCTCGGACAGAATCTATTCTATACTGACTGTGCGTGCGTGTACAAGCGTCTAAGTGTCTACACTGAATGCGAGGGGGTAGGAATATTCCATGGTAACAGGGCTATGAATTACTTGCATGAGGACAGAGAAGTTGGGCCTTTTTGCTTGGTAACTGGAAGAATGTTTACTTAAACTACTAGGCAGGAATGCATCGGCTGAGGGGGAAGCAGATAATTCGAAGGTGAAATACAGTTCTTGGCAGAGAGTAGGCTGATGTCAGGCTTCGTGAGCCGCGCAGAGAATGAGACAAAGTTCATGGTCACAGATGCAGGCTCGGGCTGGAGCTTTCAGAGGCAGAAGGCAAGAGGAGTTTTGATGACAGAATCAGGGCCTACTTGCCTGGACTGAAAAATGGCATAAGTGAACCATATAAAGCCGATGGCTTTTCATACTTAGGAATGGAATATCCGGCCTATTCATGGCGGATCTGACAGAGGACATGTTGACGGTGGACGCACATGCGTTTGCGTCTTTATAACTGGAACTGGAGGGAACACACAGGTACTTGTGACATGCACATAGAACTGTTGGGGTCCAAGATAGGGGACATAACTGACCAGAAAAATCCATATTTCCACAGACCAAAAGGGGGCTTGGCAGTCTTTATCTCTTCAGAGTTAAAGATTGAAAGTTAACAAATGGATTCAGAAGGACCAAATATTCAATTGATCAAATTGACATTAGGGCCTACTAATAGATCAAAAATCGTCCTCTTGATGAACAAAAACACACATCCTTCGGCCAGGAAAAAATTGGCCCATAACAAACAACTAATCGGAATCATTACCAACATTCGGAGTACCTTTCCCTTGTGGGACTTGATACTCACAGGGGACTTTAATTCAAACCTAATGTATACTCCGGACGAGGACGAATCTACATCAGCAGACAACATATATTGGTCCGTCCCACATCAATACCAGCCAATGAGGCTAAAAGTGGACCACATAGGGCAACGGTTGGTTAATGCCTTAGAGTTTCTTGGGCTAAGAGTATTGAATGGTAGAACTCCAGACGACTTCCCCCCTAAGTTTACATTCCATGGGGGGAAGATAAGGTCAAGACTGGACTACACAGCAATCTCAGTATCGCTGATACCATCCCTATCGCACTTTTCGATAGAGTTCACAACCAGGAGTGACCATTCATATCAGCTGATATATTTTAGGTCAAAAATTACCAAACACCAGGTAAATACAACTATTGATGGTAACATACACACAGTGGACCTAAAACGTCTAAAATGGTCAAACGACACAATTGAAATATTGCAGTTAAAAATAAAAAACTTGTTAATTACTAGCAAAATTGGAGCCCAGGACAAAATACAAGCATGGGAAAGCAGCCCAAAGCCCGCGAAAAAACAATAACGTTAGGTCTGCGATCCATGAAACGTAAACTCAAAAAATGCATAAGGATGCTAAAAAGAACAACTCCTGACACAGCAGCATGGGACAGTGTAAGACAGCTCAGGAAATGTTATAAAAAAGACCTCTGGGAAGAAAAAAGAAAGAGCAACGACAAATTCTGGGCCGAACTCCTCTGTAGCTCAAAGAAATCCAACTCAAAGCAGTTTTGGATCATCATAAACAACCTGAACCGACCGGTTACAGTGTTATCCTCAAGCATACAAGAACCTGAGTGGGTGGAATTTCTATCCAGGAGGTTCTGGGAAGCTCCCTTGCTAGAACCAATCATGGGAAACATCTATGATCAAGGGGCAGTTCATGTAAAGCCCACTGGGTTCTTGGAAAGCACCAGCTCAGAAGACGCCGCAACTTCAAAACAGAAGGAACAATCGAACGTGGTCACAAATCCAATGGAGGAAAATGTCTCCCCGATTCCAGCCATAAGTAACTTGTCCCCTTCGATTGAAGGAGTTAGACGTATAATTAAGAAAGCCAAAAACGACGGTGCACCAGGCCCCAACGGAATCCCCCAAGCAATCTTCAAATATGATATTCCGTTTTGGGGCAAACACCTTTCCAACTTATATCAAGAAATAGAGAAACTAAACATCGCACCAGTAAACTGGCAAGGTTCGATCCTGACACCTTTATTCAAAGGAGGAGACAGAGCTAATCCGGCGCACTACAGATTGATAGCCCTGCTGGATGTAGAGGCCAAATATTATGCCTCCCTGGTACTAGAAGAGCTTAAGGCATGGTCTGACGACCTTAACCTAATTCCGGAAAACCAGACGGGCTTTAGACAAGGCCTTGGAACGACGACGAACATTTTAGGTCTTTCGCTAATTACAAACAAGTGTAAGCAGAGGAAACTGCAACTTTATCTCTGCTTTATAGACCTAAAAGCAGCCTTCGACAGTGTTGATCGCCATCTTCTGTGGCTTTTAAAAGGCATCCTGTTATTCTATTCAAACACCTGGCTAAGGATTAAGATAGGGGATGGGTCCAGACTCTCAAGGAAGCTGACAACCACCAGAGGCTTAAAACAAGGGTGTGTTCTGGCCCCCCATCTTTTTAATTAGTTCCTATCTGACCTCTCTCAAAGGCTGGACTGTACCAATTCCCATCCACCAAAGCTTGGCGAACTGAGACTTTCTCATCTCTCATACGCGGATGACGTGGTACTAATGAGCCAAACAAAGATTGGCCTGCAAAGATGCCTGAATGAAATGTCAGTTTACATTTCAGAAAACAAACTTGAAATAAACACATCCAAAAACAAAAACTATGGTGATTGGAAAAAAACTGTTAAGAAAACAGACAATCTGGCTTAACGGAATCCAACTCGAGGAGGTAAAAAAATACAAATACTTAGGCCTTTATATTGACAACTCAAGAAATCTTACGGAGCATAAAAAATATATGTCTCAGAGATCAAGTGCACTAACATTTGCTTTCAGTTTATTAGCTAAAAAGCTGAAGGGCACCACCTACAAACCTTTGCTCGCCGTAATGAAGGCAAAAATCCTGCCAACTTTAACATATGCCAGCGTGGCCTTCCATGGCGAGGATGGAGAGCTCCTAAACCAACTAATAGCTTCCATCTACAAAAAAGTATTTCTGATTCCAAGGTCAGCTTCCCCAGCCCAGGTTTGGCTGGAATTCGGCCTTACAAATGAAGAAGTTGGCAGAATGTACGCAACGGTGAAAACCTGGTACTGCTTTAAGCTAAACGCTGCTACATCTAAAATCAACGAGGCCATCTGGACTGAACTAAACCAAGAGAAATCTTCTCCTTTCAATCAATACCTTTGCAAATCCCTTTTGGCCACATGTACGACGGAAATATGGAACAAAAACTTGCTGTACCAATCGTTTAAACAAGTTGTAAATAAAGCATCAAAAACCCATTCACTGCTACTGGACAAAAATATCCTAAGATCAAGGTCCCACGCCTGGATGGTGATAAACCACTATAAGTCCCTTGCACCGGCGGCTTATTTATGCGAAACTTACTCAATTAACGTAAAAAAACAACTTATGGCACTGCGTTTTGGAACACTACCATCCCAGGCTGAGCAGCCAGCTTGGCTGCACACAGGCCCTAAATCGTGCCGGCTGTAATTATCACAAAGAAGACTTTATCCATATAATTTGCACATGTAAAAAACTGCGGGTTGAACGTGTAATCTTTCTAAAGACAAGTTTCAACGAAAGAGGTATTAGATCCTGCAGAGCCGCAATAATGGTGTGCCTAAGCCCCTCAGACCCCCACTGCATGGCAGATTGATCAAATTTCTTAAAGCCTTTAAAAAGCTTTGCTAAAAGGGTCGGAAGCTGGACAAATGAGGTCTAACTTTTTGCATTGAACTTTCAAGAAACAAAATGATTTTATACTTAAATTTCTGCTTTTAACTGCTTATCGTAATATTGTGCTTTTGCTACTTGTTTTAAATTGTTATGGTTTTAACTAACTAAATAATAAACATTACTTCACTTACTTCATACATGGCAACAGACCCGTATCAGCTACGAAACGTCCAATGTTTTTAAGCTCAAATGGGCTTTATTTGATCTGTCTCCTGTCTACAATCTCCTCTTTTTCAATGTAACTCAAAGGGGAAAATCAATATCCCAATTTTTTTCCAAAATCTCCCTCTTACCAAGTTCAAAATGTTCACAAGTATGGTACATTGGATCATGGTAGGCAGGAGGAATTGGGGTAGGGACATGGACTCGGATAACAGAGGACAGGAGTGACATGGAGAGGTGCACCAAACTGACCCTACAGGGCAGGCATCAGGGTTTGCAGCAGCACAATACACCACACAGGGCATGCGGGACGGGAGTACAGCACAACGATCCATAGAAAGAAAAAGGGAGGGGACAGGACCATGCACATGGACAACAGAGAACAGGGTGGAAAGAGGCAATGGTAGCTAGCTGACCATAATGGACAGACAGGAGAGAAAGCTGCAGCATAACAGACCATAAAGGGCAGGAGGGACGGATCAGGGGCATTACAATGGAATAGACAAGCCAGGAAGGAGGGAATAGGGGTCTGCACATGGAAACAGAGGGCTGGGGGCAAGGGGGCAGGGCCGGAGCAGCAAGATGACCATGGAGGTCAGGCAGGATGGGCACTAGAAACAAGACACACCATGGAGAGCAACAGTGAGACTATGATGGCATACACACAGACCATGGAGGGAAGATGGGAGGGGGTCAGGGCAGCTAGCTGACCACACAGGGAAGGTGGGAGGGGCCATGGCAGCACAGAAGACCATGCATGGTAAGCGGGAGGGTTAGTGGCAGCACAATGGCTATGATGGGCAAGAAGGAGGGTGCAGGGGCATGCACAAAGGACCATGGAGGATAGAAGGGAGGGTCAGGACCTGGGCACAGACAAGAGAGTTCAGGGGAAGGGGCCTCACAACAGACCGCACGTGGCAGGCAGGAGGAGCAGTTGCAGCACAACAGACCATGGAGGGCAGAAGGGTGTGGCAGTAAAATGGACCATGGAGGACAGGAGGAAGGGGATCGGGCATGGCATGTGGACAGGCAGGGTGGAGGTGGCAGGGACAGGTTACAGTCAATGCTGACAATGACAATGCTAGGCAGGTGGGAGGGGAGTGGAAGCTCAACAGAACACTCAGAGTAGATAGGAGTGGCAGGTCCATGGAACATGGTGGGCAAAAAGGATGGAGCAAGGGCATGCACAAAGACATCGGAGGGCAGGGGGAAGGAGAATAGGGGCAGCAAGCTAAGCACAGAGGCTAAGGAGGAGGTCAATGAGGGGCCATAAAATAGGGCAATGGAGGGCAGGAGGAGTGGACTTGTACATCATGCTAAATGGAGGGCAGTGGCAGCACATCAGACCATGCATGGCAGGAGGGAGGAGGCTTGTCCATGGATTCAGACAACAGAGGATAGGGAGGAGGTGGATGGGGCAGCAAGCTAACTGTTCAGAGAAGGTGGGTATTAGGAACGTTATTGTTTTTAAAATGTGTGTCTGTG
Source organism: Triturus cristatus (assembly GCF_964204655.1). NCBI lineage: Eukaryota > Metazoa > Chordata > Amphibia > Caudata > Salamandridae > Triturus > Triturus cristatus. Next base: position 677,414,690 of record NC_140593.1, on the reverse strand, counting down.
CGAACTACTTAAAATATGAACAAGTATGCAGCATAATCTCACTTTTATTCAGGAAGAAGAGGACGTTTGTGACTGTGACTCCGGGCTCACTTGGCAGAACCACCCCCTGACCCTCAACCCCCCATCGCAAAATGTAATGCCCTTGAAAAGGGTAGGTGGACGCAGTGTTATATAGAACATAGTCCTGAGAGCACGATTGAAAATGAAAACTAGATATAGTATATGGTATAAACTATGCACCAAAAAGTGTGATATAAGATGAACCGGGCGTGAAATATAATATCCAATACATTGTGCGCAATGACAGATTCATTGGAGAGCGCGAGATAGCACAGGCACTAGGGCGTGCTATGCGATATGCGCCTTGGAGTGTAATATGCACAGGGCAGTGTTGTGTAACCTAACTAGTCTCTAAAGTTGTAATATTAAATATGTGCTGGGGAGTGTAACGTTGCATATGCACTGTGACAAAGATATGCATCCCAGATTGTAATATGTATGGCATAGCACTGTGCGTTATAACATAGGCATTGAGGAAGGCACGTTAGATGGGGCAATATAACCCGTGCGAAGGCAAGTGTGGCATGACATATTCACGGGGTGGTGTTACAGTGCACATGGGCTAGAGAGTGTCATAGCACTAGTGGGTGGAATACAACACAGAGGTGTGTGGCACTCGGCGGGCACTGGTGGGTGTAAGACAGCATTGGGCTCAGCCAGGAGCACGCTGTGACTCTCAATTGAGGTTCGTCTCCTTTCCAGAGAGTAAAATAAAAAGTATTACACATCCGGCGGTGGATGTGTGTTTTATTAACCGTGAGGGGGGTTTCTTGCATAGTTTGGTCGAATTTTTGTCGAATCCCCTTTGAATGGCTTGGTGTGCGTGTGTATTAAATGTGCTCGTCAATAGCTACCCATGTTTGCATAAATAAACGACAAGGGTGTCTACTTGGAGAGTACCCACCGGCGGGGGCGCCGGGATTAGGCGCGGTAGGGCGTCAGACACGTCAGAGCTTCGCTAGCGGTGTAAATACATTCCACGTGGATTCATTGTATGCATAGTCGCCTTTTAATGAATATCCCGCAAATCGTCATGGTGATAGGTACATACGGTTTGTCCAGCATGTCCTAGGTGTTTCTATAGATATATATTTTTTTTAAATAATCAAAAACAAAGGACGGCCCAGGGGATGGGGTCCCCGGGGCCATAAGTGGCCTGAGGAGGGGGGCAACGCAGCCCCCTCCTAACGAATGTTTTTTAAAAAAGGCCAAGGTTGGGGTCCCTGGAGCCGATTAAGGCCTTGGGAGGGGGGCCACGTGGCCCCCTTGCAAATTAATTTTTTTCAACAACAAAAAATTAAGGTGCAGGCCCTGGGGGATGGGGTCCCCAGGACCAATAAATTAGAAAAAGAAGGGAGGCCACACAGCCCTCCTTCTTAAAAAAATAAAATAAATAAAAGACCGGCATCACACCGGAGGCCACGCCCCCTCCTTGCAGCACTCTGCAAACGCGCCCCCTGGCCAGTTGTAAATTGGGGAATTAATTCCCCTTCAATACTGAGGGTCCCTGAGGGCCAACTAGCCCAACAGGTATCTCCAGTATGCGCCAGGGAGCTGCGTTGCAGACAGGTGTTCTGAGGCTACGCCCCTTTTTACACCTCTATGCAACGCAGCTCTGTGGCGCTTACTGGAGGTACCTAGTGGGCTAGTTTGACCCTAGGGACCCTTAGGATTCAAGGGGACTTAATCTCTCAACTTAGAACGGCCACAGGGCGTGTTTACACAGTGGTGAAGGGAGGGGACGGGGCCTGAGTTAACGTGTGCAAACACGCCCTGTGGCGCATTTTAAGTTGGGGAAATAATTCCCCTTCAATCCTGAGGGACCCTGGGGGCCAACTAGCCCACCAGGTGCTTCCAGTAAGCGCCACTGAGCTGCGTTGCAGAGAGGTGGTCCAGGCCGTGCCACTTTTTACACCTCTCTGCAACGCAGCTCTGTGGCGCTTACTGGAGGTACCTAGTGGGCTAGTTGGACCCTAGGGACCCTCAGGATTCAAGGGGACTTAATCTCCCAACTTAAAACGGCCACAGGGCGTGTTTGCACAGTGGGGAAGGGAGGGGATGGGGCCTGAGGTGACGTGTGCAAACACGCCCTGTGGCGTGTTTTAAGAGGTAGTTTTAATCCCCTGCCCTATTATATACTAGGGGCTTACAGAGGAGGTCATGCTAATCACAGGGGGACCCCAACGCATAGTGATCCCTAGTGTATGTAGGTGTTTTCACTGTATTCTGAGTGTCTTTTACCATAGCACTGGCTCTAGGACTGGTTAGTCAGACTCAGTTACCACCAGTATCCATCTGAAAAAGTTGAGGGTACAGGATGATTTTGCAACAAGGCTTCTTTCTGCTCTTCTGTTTGTTCTTTCAGCACGTTATCCTTCGTTCTGCACTTTTCTTCGTCTTTGAGGACTTTTGTTGCTTCTTTCTGCATTTCTTTTTTTTCTTTCTGTGCGTTTTTTCTTCTTTCTTCACATGTCCTATCACTGTATGCATAGTTAGAAATCGGCATTTAAAAAACCTTTGGACCCCCATGGCCCGGGAAGGCCTGAAGGAACGGTGGGAGGTGTGGGTGGGTCCCCTGGACGAGGCTGACTGGCGGGATGCCCTTATGGCCCCCAGGCTGGTGACGGCCTCCGCTAAACTGAGGCTTATTCAACTTTACTATCTTCACACTGCCTACCTCACACCGGCTCGTCTGCACCGTGCAGGCCTCTCCGCCGACGCGGCCTGCCCCCGTTGTGGTTTTGACCCGGCCGACTTCATCCATATGGTGTGGTCGTGCCCAGAATTGGGGGATTATTGGAGGGGCATAGAAGCCGATCTCACGGAGGTCTTGGGCTGGGTGGTGCCACATGACCCTAGACACACCCTTCTGGGCATCACTGACGGTCTAGATGGCACACGCGCTGAGAAGCTATTCCTTATGACAGCATTAATGGTGGCGAAGAGAGATATTACAGCAGCCTGGAAGCACCCACGGCCGCCTAGCTTGGCTAAATGGAGTACTGGAGTGGACTGGTGTGCGGCACAGGAACGGACTCTTTATCAGGCGAGGGGATGCCTTAAGAAATACCGTAGGATATGGGGGAAATGGTTGGGCAATGTATTATGAAGATGTGGTTCGGGGGGGAGGTGGGAGCCTTGGGTGGGGGCGGGGGGGTGGTGTGATCTCGTGCTGTACGATTATAGATTGGTGGCTCGATAGGCTCAATGTTTCTTCTGTTGTTTCACAAAAAACAATAAAAATGTGTTTATCAAGAAAAAAAAACTTTGAAATTCACTGAAAAAAACATAGGTTTCAGGCACGTTATAGTTAGGAACTACCATTTAAAAAACCTTAGAAATTCACTGAAGAAACCATAGGTTTCAGAGGCGTTATAGTTAGCTGGACTTTTCACTCGTACAAAACTATTGTAATTCCCCCGTTATAGTTAGTTCAGCTAACTATAACTCGCGCTCCCGCAATGCACTGCTGATGACGTCACATATTACATCACTCATGACATGGTCAGTGACATCACTCATGACATCACTGATGACATCTCAAATGACATCACTGATGACATCACTGATGACATCATCCTTGTGATAGAGGGGCAGACCTCCTTTCCCCCTAATATAACCTTTGATACACACATTCAAAAATAGAAACTAAAATTTTCAAAACAATGGACATATCAATACCAGTTACAACAACCTATTCAGTAATTCTAAGATCCACATACACATACACTCATTCACCAACAGTCCTATACAGTCACTCAAACTCATCATATGTACTCATACACCTATACATCCTGTTACACAACGCCACTCATCCATAGAGTTACTCACACACATAGTCACTCATGCTAATAAAGAATCAAACATCCATTTACTTGCATATACAGTTATACACACACCACCACACTTACACATACTTAGTCTTTTAAACAATCACTTATAGAAACACATACTTATTCATACAGGAACTCTTCCAACCTCTCACTCTCACATATACTCACTTATATACACCAATAGTCACATATACTAGTTTAAAACATATGTAGTTACTCATAAAGACACTATTGAGACAGTCATTCACACTCATCCACCCATACAGTCCTGCACACATGCTGTCTTCAACACATACAAACAGTGAGTCACTCATTCATGCACCTATGCACTACGTAATACCCCCCACCGAACCATACAGACACTCAGACACTCATACTGATACTCAAAAAACCAACTAATAACGCGAGTTATAGTTAGCTGAACTAACTATAACGGGGGAATTTCAATGGTTTTGTACGAGTGAAAAGTCCAGCTAACTAGAACACCCCTGAAACCTATGGTTTCTTCAGTGAATTTCTAAGGTTTTTTAAATGCTAATTCCTAACTATAACGTGCCTGAAACCTATGGTTTTTTCAGTGAATATATATATATTTTTTTTTTTTTTTGCCTGATTACTGAAAACCATTGCAAAGTTGCAACCGTGCTAAAAAATAATTCACATATTCGTAAAACCATGTTATTAAATCTAAATTAGCTCAATAATTTTGGGCAACATATGCCACAGCATTGATCCCCAAATTCATAAAACCATGTTAATAAACTAAAAAAACACAGTTGTTTTATACAGTGAGTGCCACAATATCTCTGTTAAAACAAAGGATTTCAGACATTTGCCATTAAAACGTATCCAGCTTGTTCTAAAGTAAGCAATAATCGCAGGTTTATGACCAGTGAATCAGCTTACTGCTGGATTTAGCTTTGTTCCTACTGCGCTCATAAAGCGGACCAGGCTGCAGGCTAGCTGAATGTCTCCTCCTCCAAAACAAGCTTTCACTGCCTGTCTGCATGATCAAAACTGCCTTTCATTCAGGACCGGTTTTAATAATGATCGTCGTTCCTTATCTAAACCCTTACAGATGCACAGTAAGTGTAGTACATCCTCTTTGGCATCACCGCATAGTCTACACTGTGTTGTTGTATCTGTCCGTTTCCATGGTGGGAGGTGCCGCAATGCTGGTAGGATTCCCAGTCTCAGGTGCAGGAATCTTTCCTTCACTGCTCTCGAAAAACCTATATCAAGGTGTGTTTGTGGCAGGCACCTGGATTAGCTCTGGATAACAAACCAGCCATGGGCCCTCCCATTTAGTGCGGCTTTGTCTTCTCCAAGAGACAGTATCTTTACTGATTTGTTTACTAGTTCCTTGAAACTGTTCTGAGTCCTGATGGTTTCCCAAAGGTCCTGTAGGGCAAGAGTGCATATTTCTGATTGGAGGTAGGCCATGGCTGGACTGTCTTTTTTCTGTTCCAGCTCCTTCCTTAAATATGAGTTCAGTGTTCCAGTCTCAGCTCCCTTTATTTTGTACCAGCATTTGACGTAGCCACCCTTGAATGCTATTTGCTGCTTTTGGAGGCCAAACTGTAGCCTTATTTGTGTCGGCGAAGTATACTGTGGGAGATTAAATATTATTTTCATGGCCTTGGACACCGCTTTATCCAGAGTGCTCTCATCTCTCCCTCTCTTGCATTCAATGCCATAGGTGATAGTTGGTAGAAGCCTTGCTTGAAGCACCTCTATTAGAGGGGTGAGGTTGGGACCAGTTTTTTTGTGCTTGATATTTTTTAGTGCGACACCCAATGAAGTCCCTCTGCCTCTAATAACCGCTTTTTGTTGAAGGAACGTGCCTTTCCTGTCAAGAGTTATGCCCAGGTACTTGAATTCTTCAACCGGTTTCGAGCCGACGACCCCCCAGCACCCATCGATGTTGGTATTTGTTACTTCTCTGTAGTACCATCAGTTTAGATTTATCTAGATTTATACTTATTCCATTCTTGTCTGAAAAGTTGCTTGTGGTACTTATGGGATGCTGTAGGCCGAATGATCACTATGAGAAAGGCAGTTTTGCCTGTCAGGAATGGAAGAGAACAACTATGCGTCTGCTCATATGATGTGCACATGTGGAATATGAGAATCCAACTGAACTGAGGCCCCACTATGACATAAGGAAAGGTTTTGGAGGACACATTTAAGTCAAACTCTTCAAAAAAAGGGCATCTCAAGATGGGCCACGAAAAGAGAAGGATGACCTAGCAACATTAAAAAGTTGAATGGCTGGAGTGTAACCTTTAACTGTACCCACTGCATAACCCTATGGAGCCAACAAAAAACACAACAATACTTTACAAAAAAAGTCTGGCCTTCACATGATAAAGATGAAGGGTTGCACACAAAACCACAAATTTTCCCGGCACAAATGGATTTTGTTGAAGGATGTCTGGTAGCTAGGATGACATGGGGCACTAATTAAAGGAAATCAACTCTCACTAATCAATCTCTATGTATGGAAGTGTAGGTTGCAGAGATTCAAGGGTATGATCCAGAGGGCAAATGTAGGAACTGGCTCTCTATATAGTGTATCAAAGAACAAGTTACTTACCTTTGGTAACGATATATCTGCAAGAGACATAGATTAGTTATAGATTCTTTACCTTTAGCATAATACCCGGGCGCCCGACTGGAGCCAGAGTTTTTGTTTGTCAGCAATACCCCTGTGCATCGAAAGGTGGCGTCGGTCAGCTCTGCGTTCGTCATTGGCATTGTGGTCGCCGGGATGACGTCGTGGTAGCTACTTAGATGCCGCCCTCGCACGCTGATGTCAGTACTTTTACACGACATTCCACGCCAGAAGCGCAGAGCCATGCAAGACACTGACCACTGCTGCACAAAACTAGGGCCGTGAAAGGAATTCCCTGACCCTAGAAGTCAGTTCGCAGAACGGGGAGGATGGGTGGGGCGGTAAGGAATCTATAACTAATCTATGTCTCTTACAGATATATCATTACCGAAGGTAAGTAACTTGTTCATCTGAAAGAAACAATTAGTTATAGATTCCATACCTTCAGAATAGATAGATACCCCAGCAATACCAACCCCGGATGTGTGTCTGTAATCCAAGTTCACACCAGAAAGTCCTGGAGAACACAATGGCCAAAGAAGCCATCTCTCCGGACTTGGCTGTCCAGGCAGTAGTGTTTTGTGAACATGGGCAGGGATGCCCACCTAGCTGCTTGGCAGATGTCATTGAGGGGGACTCCCCATCCCAAAGCAGTGGTAGCTGCCGTTGCCCTGGTGGAATGGATGCGCAATCCTACTGGAGGCTCCTTCTTTGTCAAAGAGTAGCAAGCTTTAATGCACAAAACGACCCACCTAGAGATGGTCCGTTTGTGCATGGCCCGACCTTTTTTGGCGCCCACGTTGCCAACAAAGAGCTGGTCATCCCCCCGGAATTGCTTGGTGCGATCCAAATAAAAGGAAAGCGCACGTTTTGGATCCAGACGGTGGAGCCTCTCTTCCTCCTTTGAAGGATGCGGAGGCGGAAAGAAGGTGGGCAAAGTGATGGTTTTGCCTATGTGGAAAGAAGTAACCACTTTAGAAAGAAAAGAGTATCGAGTTCGAAGGACAACCTTGTCCGGATGAACCGCCAGAAACAGAGGTTTTGAAGCAAGAGCCTGGAGCTCACTCACTTTGCGAGCAGAAGTTATGGCAACCAGAAAGGCAGTCTTTAAAGTGAGAAGTCTGAGAGGACAGTTATGTAGTGGGTCAAAGGGAGTGCACATAAGAAAAGTAAGAACCAAGTTCAAGTTCCACTGAGGCATTACGAAGGGAACCGGAGGAAAAAGATGAGTAATGCCCTTAACCTCTTCAGTGCCCACGACGAGATAGTCTCGTCATGGAGCACAGTTGCGCTGTGCCCATGACGAGACTATCTCGTTATGAACCCCACCCACTAATACAACGCCCGGCACAGGAGGGGGAAAGGGCGTGGCACTGAAGGGGTTAAAAAAGCGATTTACAACAGGGGACTTAAAAAGAGAAGGCTGATCATGAAGCCTAAGAAAAGCTGAAATGACTGAGAGATAGCCCTTAAGAATACCCAGGGCAGAGCCCTGCTGGGCCAAAGAAAGGAGGAACAAGAGAACCTCAGAAAGAGGGGCAGAAAGGGGTTCCACAGCCTTTGATGCACACCATGCCACAAATATGTTCCATCTGCAGGCTTATACCGTCTTAGTGGAGGGATGCCTGGCTGCCAAGATAACATCACAGACTTCGGAAGGAAGGTTGAAGGCTGTCAACTGTCACCGTTCAATCTCCACGCAAGGAGGTGGAGGCTGGACAGATTAATATGGAAGACCGTCCCCTGCTGCTGCGACAGAAGACCCTCCCGGAAAGGCAGTCTGATCAGAGAATCGATGGCCAAGTGTAATATCTCGGGATTCCAGACTCTTTGTGCCCAATCCAGAGCCACAAGAATGACTTGGGCCCGGTTACGCTTGATCATCTTCAGCACTCTGGGCAGAAGTGGTATAGGCGGAAATGCGATTAGAAGACCACAACTCCACTAGCGACAAAAAGTGTCGCCTAGCGAGTGCAGCCTTGGAAATTCCAACGTGCAGAATTGCTGACATTGCGCTTTCTCTTCGGTGGCGAATAGATCTAACGATAGATCTAACCAAGGCTCTCCCCACTGCCGAAGGAGACCCTGCACCACCTACGAGTGATGACGCCATTCGTGATCCATCTTGCATCTGCGGCTGAGTTCGTCCGCCCTGGCGTTCAGTGAACCTGACAAGTGTTGAACTACCAGGGATATGCCCTGATGTTCCAGCCATGTCCAGAGACGGAGAGCCTCTTGACATAGGGCCCACGACCCCACCCCGCCCTGTTTGCTGTACCACATGGCGGTGGTGTTGTCCGTGAACACCCGCACTACTCTTCCCCGGACAGAAGGAAGCAATGCTTTTAGCACAAGACAGATCGCCCGGAGCTCGAGAAGGCTGATGTGGAGGCCAGACTCCGTCGGAGACCAGAGGCATCTGATCTCCGCCTCTCCCATGTGGCCACCCCACCCCAGAAGTGATGCACCCATCACCACTTTGAACTCCGGTTGGAGAAGGGAGAGGGATCTGCCGTTGACCCGATCCTGGATTGTTAGCCACCACTGCAATTGACGTGCAGTGCCCTCCGAGATCTGAACACAATCGGATAGATTCTCCTGATGTTGTGCACACTGGAACTTCAGGTCCCACTGCAGAGCCCGCATATGCCACCTGGCATGATCCACCAGCAGGATGTAGGAGGCCATGACGCCCAGCAGCCTCAGGGTTAATCTGACTGAAACCGGGATAGAGGCTGAAAGATCGGAATCATAGCCCGAATATCCCGGACTCGTTGCTCGGGAGGATAAACCCAAAACGGTGTCATTTCCAGATCCGCTCCGATGAAAAGGCGCTTTTGAGAGGGAGTCAGGTGTGACTTTGGCACATTGATAGTGAACCCCAGCGAATGCAGGAGGTTTCCGTAGTCTGGAGGTGGGAGATGCCTGGGACGAGCCCGCCTTTAACAGCCAGTCGTCGAGATAGGGAAAGACTGGAACCCCTGATCTGCGCAGATGAGCTGTGACCACCGCAATCAGTTTCGTGAACACCCGAGGGGCGCTGGTAAGGCCAAAGGGGAGCACTGTAAACTGAAAGTGCTCGTGGCCTACCCTGAACTGCAGGTAATGCCGGTGGGCCAGCAGGACGGGAATGTGAAAGTAAGCGTTGTGCAAATTCACTCTGACAAGACCACAAGGGGAGGGGGGGTTGGCAGCCCCAGATTTTGAATGGTACTATTTGGCGGCACAGCTGCAATGGCTTATACAGGCCGTGGCGCGTGAGTTTAGAGGTCCTGATGACCCCCAGGGTAGGGTCATCCCTCGTCACGTGTTGTCCTTTATTGTGCTCCAGCAGCGGCTCAGGTTGGACGAGCTTACCCTCGAGGAGCGCACCCTCCGACTGTGCTGGATTCGCAGTCAGAGACGGGCAGGATTCGTGGTTCCATTTGCCCCGGACATTCCTCTGGGCATGTGCACGGCCCTCCCGCATGGTGGGGATTGGTCGGCGTTGGCTGGTTGGGAAGAATGTGGGGTTCATATGATCGGGGATTTATACAGGGAGGGTGTCTTGCTGCCTTTCCAGGATTTACAGGAGGCTTATGATTTACCGAGGGGGGATTATCTTTTACACGCCGCCTTGGTGTCGGGGATTCAGAAGCACTGGAAGTTGGGCCTGTCGGAGCCCATGACCTCTTTGGGGTGCCAATATGTCACTATGGCGGCGGGTACGTTCAGGGCCATTGCTTGTCTCTATAGGTGTTTATCTACGGAGAAGCTTACGCACTTGGATGCCTTGCGGGGTAAATGGGAGGGAGATCTTGGTTGGCCCATCCCTGAGACAACTTGGCCCCAGCTGCTGTGACGGGTCTGGAAGGGCACACGCAACGCTAGATTTCAATTGGTTCAATTCTTCACTCTCCACAGGGCTTACTTAACTCCGGTAAAAATTTTGCAGTACTTTGGAGGCTCCCACTCATCATGCCCCCGGTGCAGGGCGGACGGGGCTGATTTCGGACATATGTTTTGGTCCTGTCGGGGATTGGGCTCTTACTGGACGGATGTGGTGGAGTGTCTGATTCCAGTGACTGAGCGCGAGCTGGATGTGGAGATGGGGACTTGCCTCCTGCTTTGGTTTCCGCACACTCCTCGTACTAAAATTACGACCAAATTCTATGATCTGGGGTTGATAATGGCGAAGAGGGAGCTCACCATGCACTGGAAGGCACAGGCCGGGCCGAGCTTTCGGAGGTGGAAGGCGAGTTTCTTGTCTTGGGCGGGGAGCGAAGGGACGCTTCGGCTGCAGCTGGCCCGGCGGGCGGCTAATGATAAGGCGCTGGATGTGGCTTGGGCATGGGGAGCGCTAGTGGAGGGGCTCCGCGCTTTGGAGGAGTTGGATGAGGAAGACGGGGATCCTGTGGATGTTGACCGGGGTATGGGACCCGGGGCGGGGTCCTCTGGGACTGCAGGGGAGATTGCACCGGATGAGGCCACTTAAGCGTATTTGGGAGGGGTCTGTGTCTGCACAAAGTATTGAGGTGCGCATGGGTGGTCAGGGCGGGAGCATGAAGTGTATATGGCGGGGGACGTGGAGCCTCAGGTCCTTTGAGATCATTCCTGATGTCTTTTCCATTGCTTAGAGCTAGGCTGTGTCGGACCTCGGGGTGCTTGATGTCTCAATTTACAGGGGTTGGAGGCGGGCACGCTGACAGAGGGGGGAGGGGGTAGAGAGGGTGGTAGGGGGGGAGTTAGGGTAGCAAATGTTGACGATCTGGTTTCTCCTGATATGTGCATTGATGACTGGGTCTTATATCGGATGCTATTGTATGCAACATTGGTTTATTGGTTCGACGGTTGGAATACCTCAATAAAATATTTTAACAAAAAAAAAAAGCGTTGTGCAAGTGCAATGCTACCATCCAGTCTCAAGGGTTGAGGGCAGACAGGAAAGATAGTATCAAGGAGCACACTAATATCTAAAGCAATTAAAATGTCAAGTACAATATAATCTTTTAAATCATGGGATTAATGAAGGATATGTAGAGGGGAGTCTTGATAGTCCTTGAATTCAGTTCTGTTGCTTTTATTTTCACAATTAGAAGAATGAATACATGCATCAGCCCAGCCAACGTGTTTAGTCCGTAAAAGGACTTCATCAGGGTTAAAATATGATGCGGTATCAATACCAATGGAGCAGGTCTTATGATGGAGTATAGCTATATTTTGTGTTGTGAATCCCCTGTAGCCTGCTATCAATCACCCAAATTAAAGCCTTGGTTCTTCGGCTGAGATGAGAATTTCCAAGAATGGAGTGCTTCTTTATTGATAAATAGATGAAGTTGAATGTTATCATAAAAAATCCTTCTTGATTAATATATAATTGCTGGGATTCCCTGTAGCGTAAAGACGGCAAGTTCTCCTGAGCAAATATCCCCAGTCTTCTTGCCAGTCGTCTACCTGTGAGTGGCAGACAGGACCTGAGCTAGCGTCAACATTTTGAACTTCTCCTTCCGGACGAAGCAGTTGACGTTCCTGAGATCCAAGATAGGACGCAGGCCTTTGTCCTTCTTGGGCACCAGAAAGTAGTGGGAATAGCAACCACGACTTACTTCTGGGGCAGGAACTCGTTCTATGGCCCCCTTGCCCAAGAGAGCCGTAATTTCCTGTTGGAGAAGGGCCAGATGACTTGTAACAAATCTGAAGTGCTACTTCTACTGTGCCCTACTTTTGTTATGTCTTTGAAGGAAGCTTGCAGTGGTCCTGTAGTGCCACATTTGTTCCATGTCTTTGAATGAAGCTTGTACTGACTGGCACTACAGTACCACACTTGCATGTATTTAAAGGAAAGGTGCACTGGTCCAGCAGTACCACCCTTGTTCCATGTCTTTTAGGGAAGGCTGTGATGCTCTTTAAGAGTGATTTATGTCTTTTGTGCGTAAACCAAGGACCCCCTACACTCCTGCTCCATGTGTGTGTTTAGCTTCTGACCAAAATACTGGTTTAGCTGTCTCTCCATGATTTCTCCAAAACAACACATAATCTTGCTTAAGGAAATGGACTTTAGGTAAGCCCACTTCAGTTATTCATCATACAGTGTCATTCACATATTAGTTCAGCTGTTCAGAACACCATACATTCATATGGGCAATGGATCAGCCAGCCCTCTTCAGCCACTGGCTTTGTTGCCAATGTTTGGCTCTTTCTAGTAGACAACATCTGGCCTTTAGGATGTCAGGTTCTCTGTGTAATAGTATTATGCCTGCTTAGTCAGTGTTACTCTGGACCTAAGGAGATATTTGCTTTAGTTCATCCCCTAGTGGCTCACCTGCAAATGCAGACTAGTGCTTATTAAGAAATGAGAGTACCAGCAGCTCCACTGACATTGGTCCACAGCCTTCTTATGCAGAACACAAGACACAACTGCTGCAAGCTTCAAAACCATGCCACCATTTTGAAAGGGTATTCTGCATACTCTGAAAAGTTTAACTGCTTCAATATAGTAGACGAGTCCAAAGCATGACTTTTTAATTTTTTAATGTAGCACTTGCCCCCCTCATTTAGTTTGCAATTGTTTTTTCTTTATTTCTCTCTTTTTTAACTTTGGATATGCTTGCACTACAAAGAAAATCAACTCCTGGATTCTTAAAAGGCATGTGGGACTTTTTTTATGCCGAGACTCTTCCTCCAAGAAGTCCACAAAGCTCAGACTCACACAGTCTGCAGTGCTGATCCAAGTGTGACTGATGGGAGATTAGATAACCTCAGTGGGCATTCAGGCTGCTTAAATTCCTTTGAATTACCACAAGTGGACTGATGCACCAGATAATCAACCTGTGTCTCCTATAACACCATCAGTCCAAACTCTGCTCCTTCCTATTGAGTGGTGTACCTGTGTGTGGGTGGTGTGATTGTGTAAGTGCAGGATAGCCACCATGTTTTGGGAGGGATGTACCTGTGAATAAAAAAATCATATTGTCTTTCGTGAGTGTGGGTAAGTGGTCTAAGTGGTCTATATGTTGAAAGTTGTGCCTGTGTGAGTACAGAGTGAGGCCAATGCCTAAGTGAATGCAGCATGAGGGATATGCCTATGTGAGGGCAGCAGTGTGAGTGTGGGGTGCCTGCATATGAATTTAGGTGCATGCACTTTACAAGGGCCAAACTTATTATATGAAAGTGCCCTTTTTGAGGGAAGCTGTGTGAGTGTGGGGTGCTTGCACTTTACAAGGGCCAAACTTATTGTACGAATGTGCCCTTTTTGACATGGTCACCCCCCCCCCCCCACCCCCTGGGAAGGTATTTGGTGTGATTTCAAATGGAAGTTCTCTGGTGTCTGCTAACCAGGTCCCCAGCGCAAGATCTCTTTCACAAAACTGTGCAATAGTTTTACCATTTGGCAATACCTTTAGTGCATTCTGTAAGTCCCTTGTAAAGGGTACCTAGGGCCTGAAGCATTAAAGAGGATCCCCAAGGGCTGCAGCACAAATTGTGCCACCCTAAAGGGGCCTTCTCCAAGCTCATGTCAACTGCCACTGCAGGCTGCTAGTCTTGGTGTAGACAAAAGTGAAAACACAACATGAAAAACATCCCTATGTGCCATGCCCCCTAACGATGCATTTCATATTCGTAAGTCACACCTACAGCAGGCCATACAGTCCTAAGGCAGGGCGCCTTATTTTACATACGAGGGCATATCTGCATGAGCAGATATTTCCCTGTGCTGATCAGTTCCATTACTGCCAGTACAAGTAAACAGAGAAGCCATTTTAAAACATGTGCTGGACACTGGTGAACATGAGTTCCCCAGCTACATAATGGCTTCACTGAAAAGAGGGATGTTTGGGATCAGACTGACTGACTTTTGTCAGCCCCTCACCAGAGATGAGTGTTTGCCCCCCCTCCCCCCAAAAAGGTGAGGACCTTTACTCTCAGGAGACCAGAAACCAGGCCTGCTTGAGCAGGGGGTGTTTTCCTCTCCTCCCACAGGATGACCAGCAAATTAACATTCCAAGGCAGGGAGGCTTCAAGCGCCTACCGCCTTTGGTACATGAATCTGCTTTCTCTCGCAGGAGAAGAAGCTGATCCTCTTTGTCCAGAGCCATTTGGCACCTGGACAGGAGGTAGAATGATCTAGTCAGATCCATCCGTGTCCACCCTCAGGCTAGTGCCACCACTAAGGTGGGCTATCTAAAGTGGAGGAGACTTTTCAAAGTTAATCATATTTGTGATGGCAAAATCAGGGATTCTGGGACATGGTTATGACCATCTCCCCCAGGAAGTGGTCATAGATGGGGTGTAGTGACTCCAATGGTGGGTGGCCCATTGGCGACTACCCTACACTCCCCTAATGCCCATAAGTCAGTATTTAGGGGAATCCTGGCACCAGAGAATCAGATCCTGATGACCAAAAGAAGAAGAAGGACTGAAGAACTGCGAACAGCAAAAACTGTGGAAGAAGCAACTGACTTGGTACCAACCCTGCCGGCCTGTCTCCTGTTACTGATAATAGCACCAAGGTTGACTCATCCTGCAAGCTGCTATGCCTCCAAAAGCTTGGGAGGACTGCCAGCACTTCTGCCAAGACTCAGGAACTCTCGTGGAGCAGCCGAGTTGCTTCCCTTTCATACTGTAGTAACCCAAAGAGACCTGAGAGGAATCTGGACCGCCAAAATCCAACACATGGGAAAGCACCACTGCTGCATAGCCTGAGCTGAAGTGGGCCAACGGTGGCAGTGTGGTCCCCCGGCCCTCCAGAGACAAAGCCCACCTAGGACTTGCCCACTGTGGACTACCCAACGCTATCTGCAGCCTCTGTTTGCAGCCTCCTCTACAGCGAATGCTCCCGGTGATGAAAATCTGACGACTGCACCCGTCGTCCGTGGAAGAGGACCAAAGGTGTACCCAAGCAATGTGAGACTTGAGCTCCCCTCTTGGTCCAGACCGACTGGCTTCCCAGTGTGTGAGGCAAGATGGCGGCCGGTCACCCGGCTCTGTAGGTTGGTGCCGTGAGCTTCCATAGGTAATTCCTCCCAAAATCAGACGCCCCCCAGCTCGGATGTTCAACTGTGTTAACTAAAGCTATGCCATGCTGAGACGACTCGCACAGCTTCACAAAAGACTCACCGATAAAATATTGTGGCTCTGGCTTGGATCAGCACCGATCTGTCTCAGTTTTCAGTGTCGGCGTCTGCCTCATTGCTCTGGTGTTACTATGGTCCCGAAAGCAGCAGCAAGAAATGCGACTGGGAACGCACGGGCCCCGAGCGCACGACCGATTAGTCCCGGCAGAGTGATTAATGGAACGAAGGAGTTGCGTGTTGGAAACTCTGCTCGCGATGGAAATGAACCAGCAGCTGGAGATGCAGGCGCCACGGAACCAGCCCTCCCGGCGGGCGGTAAGGGGAAACAAACCCTGCTTGCTTTGTTCAAGTTACAAACAAGGAAAGTCTAGACACCGGTAGGCGGGGGGGGCAATAAACGGGAGCTGTCAATGTCATCTAAAATGCCTAAGGATGCGAGTTTGAAGGTGAAAGAGGCAGCGCCTACTGCTAAGCCACTGGTTTCCAGTCTTGCTGAGGGTAGCAGTGTTGTGACTCCACCCTGTGTGAAGACTAGCTCTGGATTGCAGGAACATATCCTGCCTAACATATTGAATCTCAATGGTCCTGATAACAGTGCTTTGTTTGCTGGGGGGGGGGGGGGGGGGTGAAAAACTTCTTGAAGCTGTTAATGGAGGTAACAATCATCCCCAACCAGGCATTCTTCCCCCTGTGAGGAGCATTATGGGAACTGTAGTCTTACAAAAACCCGAGTCGTTTATTCAGTGCTCTAAGGGTCAAAGCCTAGATGTTCAAGGGGTGCGTTTAAACCCCCTTTTTGGTTCTAATGGTGACATAAAGGAGCCTGAGGGGGAGATAAATTCTTTTCAATGTCAGATCACACCGGATCCTCAGAAGATGATGGCCCAGATAAAGAATGGACCGATGATGATAGCGATCCTGCAGATTGGCGCTCAATGGAAGTATCTGAAGATGAGATCTCATTGCATGATCCCCACACGATTCGTAAAGCTATGAAAGGTGATCTGGTTTCAAGTAAGGATCCAGGGTCTCTTGGCTCCATGATCTGGGACTATTCCTTTTCTGCACAGCCTGGCTTAGTTGGCAATGATAGCTCTGTTTCTGGAGCTGGCGCAGCCCCCCATCCACAGGTGCCGCCTGGTGAAATAACTTTGTCAGTCATTTACCAAACTATCATGGCACACCGTGAGGAGACCCGCCTTGAGAGTGCCCGTACACAGGGGGCGTGCCGTAGGATGCAAAACTCAATACGAAGAGTAGCAAAAACATGTTCAGATATTGCTGTGAGGATTGTAGAGGCTGAGGAGCGGATTTCCAGTCTTGAGGATGCGATGGCTACTCAGAAGGAACTTGCGGAAACAGTTAAAGTACAACGGGAGGACATGCTTTGGAAACTAACTGACATGGAAAATAGGGCCAGGAGAAATAACTTAAAGATTTTGGGAATCCCGGAAGGTAGGGAAGGCTCTGACATTAGACAGTTTGTTGTGGATCTATTCTCCGAAGCCTTCCCGGAGGTTACACAGTGGAATTGGCAACTTGAAATCCAACGTGCGCATCGCTTCCCCTTTAAACAGAAGCAGAAGCAGAATTCTGGCCTGTCTGGCGATAGGCCGCGTGCAATCCTAATCTGTCTAAATAACTTTCTGGCCAGAGAGAAGGTTTATGATTTAGCTAGACTGGACAAGAAGAGGGTGGGGAAGGATTGCTCTTTTTTTGTAAGACCAGACTTTTGTCCAGCAACTGTTGAGCGGAGGTGGCAGCTCCGCCAGCTAATAGCTCCATTTCAGGCAAAGGGAGCTCAATCCCTCCTACTCTATCCATCTAAATTGAAAGTAATTTATCAGGGCCAGACTAGGTTTTTTGTATCGGAAATCCAGGCGAAGGAGTTTTTTAATTCAATTTAGTCAACAATATTTGTTGTTTTTTTATTATCATTCTGGGGCAGGGGACATGTTCTGAGGGGGACTGAGCTGAGTAAATCTTCTTGGTTGTCTATATGGCTTTGTCTTGGCTATGCCCGGCTCAGAGCCTCAATTTTTAGTCAAATGGGAGGTAGGATCTAGGGGAGAGTGGGAGGGACCAATCTATTCCATCACTAGGACTTCGGTCCTGATGTCTCATAAGGGGGGTGAAGGGTTGGGGGTGGCTGGGGGAGTGGGGGTGGGGTGGGATAGAGGTAGCACTGGGTTGGGGGGTGGGGGCTCTTGGGGGTGAGTAAGATCTTCTGTCTAATTTTTGGTCGTGGTATTAGTGATAACAGAGTTGGTTCTATGTCAGACTTTATCATTAAAAATAATTTATTTGAGTGGAGATTAGGAGGTATGTTATTTTTGAATGCCGCAGGATAGATTACGTTTAAGCTCATGGAACATCTGGGGTTTGAATAATGGGAAAAAACGAGCCTTGCTCTCTAAAATTGTTCAAACTATGCAAGTTGAGGTCTTGTGTCTTCAGGAGACACATATACCGTGGGGAAAACAAGTGTTTGAAAATTCCTGGTTATGATCTTATCGCCTGCTCTCGGCAGACATCAATGATTAGAGGGGTTGCTATAATGTTAAAGCGAGGGGTAGGATCTTGTAAGAGAGCTAGAGAGGATACCGCAGGCAGGTGGGCTATAGCAGAAATTGTAATTAATGAAAGGCCCCTATCTGTCTGTACCATATATGGGTCAAATTTAGATGACCCAGAAATTATAACTAGCAGCATGGCCACATCCTATGTTTTTATGTGGGGACTTGAACATTGATCTGACAAGTAATTTCAATTTGACAAGCGATCAAAACTATTCCGGTAGGAAACCTCGTGTGTTTAAGGCTCTCCAGGCGCTAGTTTTAGAACATGGGCTGGTTGATCTCTGGTATCGACATAACAAAGATAATAATGGCTATACATTTTACTCTGCCCCTCACAACAAAATGGTCCAGTTGGACTACTTTTTCATCTCTGATCAGGTGGCAGGGGCAGCCTCTATTGTAGTATCTGCAAGAACGCTATCTGACCATAATTCATTGATAGTGGAATCCCCCTGGCGGAGGCTGGGTAAAGCTCCTAGATCATGGACTTTCGAAAGAAAGTTACTTCTAGATCAATTATATCGAGGACACATGGAAAAGTGGATAACTGAATTTTTAAACATCAACAGGGGAACGGCATCCGATTGCAAAGTTTTGGATACATTCAAGGCATCACTTCGCGGCGAGACCCAAAGTTTCTCAGCCCATCGATGGAAGATTATTCAGGCACAGATTAAGGGTCGTTTTGACGAGCTCCGGGTGGCCGAGGTAGAATTAACACGTAATATTCAGTATGGCCACAATGTTGATCAGAGTCAGCAGGCGGTGCTATAACCAAATCTAAGCTGCTAGAATATTTCAGTCAAGATTTAGCCGCAAAGTATGTGCAGTAAAGTCCTTGCCAAAAGATTGCAACAGAAAAGCATGGCAAATCGGATCGATAGAGTTCAGGATCAGCTCGGATCCATTCAAGATACACCTGACGGGGTTATCGATGTCTTTAAGAATTTTTTTTCTTTGTTGTATGAGGAGGAGAGGGTTAGATTCCAGAGCAAAATCTTGGTTGATGGTTTTCTCCAGAAAATCAATACGTTGCAAATTACATCAGGGCAGAATGAGGTACTCTCTGCTCCAATTACTTTGGAAAAGGTGGAGCGGGCAATTAAATCTTTGGCCAATGGGAAGGCCACTGGCCCAGACGCCATCCCTTTGGAATTCTATAAGGAGTTTTTATCAGAAATTGGTCAGGATATGCTGTTTTCAGGGCAGCACAGTGTGGCGCCATACCGGATTCTTGGCGTCAAACTACGATTATATTATTTTTAAAAGAAAAGACAAATCTGAGTTAAATCCCGCATCTTATCGACCAATTTCACTCATAAACACTGATAGTAAAATATACTCAAAAATATTATCTTCTAGACTTGCGCAGGTAATTGTTCCGCTGGTCTCTCTGCGTCAGCATGGGTTTATTCCGGGTAGGGACACTGCTGACCACGTTCGTCGGGTCATCGCCCTACTGGACTGGGCTCAGACTACGGGGTCTCCCCTTGGTGTGATCCTGTTGGACGCCGAGAAGGCGTTCGACAGGGTCTCTTGGGAGTTTTTATGGGCAGTGCTCCGCTGGAAGGGCTTTAATCTAGATTTTATCCAGGCTATTCAGTCATTATATATCTCTCCAGTGGCAACAATCCGGATCTCAGGGCAGGAGTCAGGGCGCTTTAACATCAGCAGGGGGGCCAGACAAGGATGCCCCTGCTCCCCCTTGTTCTTTGCGCTCTATATTGAACCCTTCCTTAGTAAAATTGAAGAGAGCATAGATATATCGCCGGTTAGTATTAGGGGAGTAGAATACAAGACGTTGGCCTATGCTGACGATATCGAGGTCTTAACTAGCGATGTCGGACCCGCTTTTGCAGCATTAGAGACACTAGCTCTACAATATGGTTTATTATCCGGATATAAGCTAAATATCACTAAAACGCAGGTCATCCAGTCAGCGGCCATGCCCCCTTCTAAAGTTCCTGTAGTCACTAAAGCAGTGTATTTGGAGGTTAAAATTACGGCAGAAGTAGGTAATATTCCTGACTTAAATCTTCTCCCAGTGGTTGACTCTGTCAACACTAAATTGCAGAGATTGGATCATCTGCATCTGTCACTTTACGGCCGTTCCAATGTATTAAAAATGTTGGTCCTTCCGAAGTTTATGTACCTGTTTAGGACTATCCCTTTGGAGCTTTCGCAAGCAACCTTGGCCAAGCCCAAGAGGATCTGTTTAAGGTTTCTCTGGGGATATCGCCGATCACGCAGAGCCGCCAAGTGGATTTGTCTTCCTAGGGATCGTGGGGGCTGGGCGGTCCCCAATCTTTTACTCTATTATTGGTCAGCCATGTTGCAACACTTTGGGCCGCCGCTACTGGGTGACAGGGCAGATGTCCCGCTCTGTAACAGGCCATCTATTTATGAGATATCCTTGGGGGAGGCGGCTAAGGGCACATTAATGCGGGTACTGGAACCTAGCTACTTTTAAAAAGTTAGGTTCAAAGTCATTGGGTCTATATTCACGGTTTGGCAGAAAATCTGCCAGAAATATACTATCCCAAAAGTTAATATCTATACACCCTTCAATGCTGTAGGTGTTTTACCTCTTATCTTTCAGGATCAAGTTACTTTCAAATGGCAGAGTTTGGGTTTGAAAGTTATAGGTGACCTTTGCTCAGGTGGGCACATATCCTCTTTTTCTTTTATAAAAGAAAAATGTCATATACAGACGCAAGATTTTTTTAAATATCTCCAAATTAGGAGTTTTGTTGGTAAATATTATCACAATACCCCCGCAATATTTGATAAGTTAATCTTAATTGAATTGACTCAAAGGAGGGCTAAAATAGGTACTTTTTATCAACATCTTTTATTAGGCCTTCCGGATGATCTGGACTCACAAAATGTCAAGTGGGCGGGGAAATTGTGTAAGTTAGGTGTGGATCTAAGGCCTGCATTAGAATTAGCTAACTATGTTCTCGTTTCAGGTAGTTTACGAACTCAAAGTTACATGGCAATGTTTGATTTATATTATACACCGGCGAAAATTGCGAAATGGGGGGGGGCAGAAGGGAGATTGTTGCTCCAGGTGTGGTCTCCAAGCGGCCGATTCAATCCACATGTTCTATTCTATTCATGTCCAAATTTGAGGGATTTTCTCTGTGACATTGAGGTTTTTATAAATAAGGTGTTGGGTATGCCGGTTGCGATCTCCCCAGAGCTGATTATAATGGGATGTGAGTCTATCGATACTGTCGGAAGACCCAGACATATGGTTGCCTTCCTATTTATAGTGATGGCAATGATTCGGTTATGCATTACATCCCAGTGGTTAAGTGTGGAAGCTCCTACATTTTTGAACTGGAGAGCTAGGATGTTAGCTTTGTATAACTTGGAATCCTCAGTGTATCTACTAAGGGGCAGAAGAAGGAGGGAGTTGGTCTCTAAGATATGGGCCCCTTTTGAGGAATGGTTTAAGAACTGAGAAATCTCTATATGTTATTAATGAGTCCTGGGTTTTTTTCTTTTATTTTTTTTATTTATTTATTTATCTATTTATTTATTTTTGTCTTGGCAATGTCATGTCTCCACTCAAGCTGTATATGTATGTATTTAAGTATGTTTATTCCTGTTGGCAGACGCCGTGGTTGCGCTTTGGGTGCCTGCACCATTACTCACCTTGTGTTCCGTGCTCTCTGCCTTTTGCCTGCTGGGTTGCTGCCTCCTCTTCTCCCGCTGCTGCCTTCGCCGCCACCATCAGCTGTGGACGCTTTGCAGGGACGGACTGCATCTCCCGTCGTCCTGTGCGGCAGGGGAAGCTGCAGTCGTAGGTTACGCGCCAGGAGGTGCTTAAAAGAGCGGCGCCCCTTCGGCAGAGCGGGCTCCTGTTGGCAGACGCCGTGGTTGCGCTTTGGGTGCCTGCACCATTACTCACCTTGTGTTCCGTGCTCTCTGCCTTTTGCCTGCTGGGTTGCTGCCTCCTCTTCTCCCGCTGCTGCCTTCGCCGACACCATCAGCTGTGGACGCTTTGCAGGGACGGACTGCATCTCCCGTCGTCCTGTGCGGCAGGGGAAGCTGCAGTCGTAGGTTACGCGCCAGGAGGTGCTTAAAAGAGCGGCGCCCCTTCGGCAGAGCGGGCTCCTGTTGGCAGACGCCGTGGTTGCGCTTTGGGTGCCTGCACCATTACTCACCTTGTGTTCCGTGCTCTCTGCCTTTTGCCTGCTGGGTTGCTGCCTCCTCTTCTCCCGCTGCTGCCTTCGCCGCCACCATCAGCTGTGGACGCTTTGCAGGGACGGACTGCATCTCCCGTCGTCCTGTGCGGCAGGGGAAGCTGCAGTCGTAGGTTACGCGCCAGGAGGTGCTTAAAAGAGCGGTGCCCCTTCGGCAGAGCGGGCTCCTGTTGGCAGACGCCGTGGTTGCGCTTTGGGTGCCTGCACCATTACTCACCTTGTGTTCCGTGCGCTCTGCCTTTTGCCTGCTGGGTTGCTGCCTCCTCTTCTCCCGCTGCTGCCTTCGCCGCCACCATCAGCTGTGGACGCTTTGCAGGGACGGACTGCATCTCCCGTCGTCCTGTGCAGCAGGGGAAGCTGCAGTCGTAGGTTACGCGCCAGGAGGTGCTTAAAAGAGCGGCGCCCCTCCCGCGTCGCGGGACGCGCGCGGGCGGCGCCGGGCTAAGCCCGGGCAAAGGGCGGGCCGTCTGAGGCCGTCCGAGGACGACAGAGGACGGGACGGGCCACCTCTCTTCTGACTGTGGTTGAGTGAGTTTTTGGTTGATTTCTAGCTCGCTAGGCACCATTGTTGACTGAACTACCTATAGCTGACATTAGTTCACCACGAACTACTATTATACTCTGTTATAGCTCTGTGGTAGCATGCCGAAACCAAAAAAGTCCGTAAATGCAAACACTATGGACAATTACATGGTGCAGATTGTTAGCAAAATCAATAACGACAGGAGGGTTTCACTGGGGTTAAACTGCTCTCCAAATTCTTCTTTACCAACCCCCCTGTCTGATTCGCTGCTGGCTTCTCCTTCATTGGTTAATAGTAGCACTCCAATTGAAACAGAGGTCTTAGATAGCGATATTTTTGAGTTAAGCGGCCACCCAACTGTTAATTCACAACCTACCCCTGATGTAGACTTGCATACGGTCACTGAATTAGTTGATCCTGTTTCTCCCGTTCCTCCCCCTAGAACCAGGGAAATCAGAGCCTGTAGGAAAATCCAGGTTAGAAGCAATGGATCCCGTCCAGGGAAAAAAAAGGCAACCTCCGCACCAAAAAGTATGAGAAGAGCAGAGGCATCAGAGTCACAAGTTGCTAAAAATTCTGAGAATGAATTATCTAGGAAAATAGCAAATATGATTGACGCTAAAATTGAGAGTATTATTACTCCTCTGGTAGCCAGGATTGATAAATTAACGGCAGAGGTAGCCAGATTAAGCGCTTTACTAAATAGACCTGCAGAAGAGTGACCAGAGTTATGTCCCCGGTACCAAGTAGTTTCACTTTGATTGCACTGCCTGTTAGAGGGGAAGGAGGGGCTGCACAAAAAGAGATAGTGAATCCCCCTCCTCTGCAATCTAGAACTGATGAGAATCCCCAGAAGGCATTTAAACCAGGTCCCCCCAATGACCGTTTTGTCTCGCGCTTAGCGAATGATCAATTCCAATGTACTGTTGAGGCCCTTCCTACTACATTGGTTCTTGCCAATGTTCCTATCTTGTCATCTGACAAAATAGAAACCACATCTTCTCTCATTAGTAAATCTTTGCATTGGTTGATAAAAAATATGAGGATGTCCCCCTGGGGAGCGCGACAACTAGCTGGGGAAATCATCATGGCAAGAAGAGTCTCATGGCTAGGCCATGATCCTAAAAAGTACGCTGGGGACTGTGTGGTTCTCAACTTTTCTAACCCAGCTGTTCTCCCCAATGTCTTGCACAACATATTTCCCCCTCAACGGAGACATGGTGCTATCATTCCCCTAACACTAAAAAATTTTTATTGTGGGAGGAATTGGGAAGCTAACCGAGTGACAGAGAGGAAAAGGTGGACCCCAATGCCTAGTATAGGGGGTGGGAATGACCCTGCCAGGATGTGGAACATCAATATAGAAAATAGGTTTGGGGTCTTGTCAGATTTGAATGATTGCGATTGACTCGATGGGAAGGTCAGACTCGAGGATAATGTATTGACACCGTACGTTAGTTTATCTACTCCTATAGCCTCGGCCAGTTGCCAAGACAATATTGCAATAAGCAACCCCAGTACTACCCAGCCAAATGCAATGGAACTTTATAGATTAATATCACCCAACCATCTAGGATCTGGAGATATAGCATCAAAGGCACCAATAAATGAATCATTAAGCATCCCATGCAGTAATGTTGAACACGTGAATAGGATTGATAGTGAGTCTCAAAGTCCATCAACATTAAATGAGCTTTCCTGCCCTTTCGAACATGAGTCACGCCTTTCCTTTTTATCCTGGAACCTTGCAGGAATTGGCAACAAACTACATTGTACTGAATGGCACACTTTTGTCGACCAGTTCGACATAATTTTATTTCAAGAGTCGTGGTCCATGGACCCGGTTTATTGTCTGGGTTTCCTTAATTTCTACATACCTGCTACCAAAAAAACTAAAGGTCGTCCTTCAGGTGGCCTGATAATTTGGATCCGCCAATCCCTATGTTGCAAGATTAACCAACATAGTCTCCAATCTAATGACATTTTGTCATTAAATATCACTTGGCCTAACGACCAGGGAATGGTTATATCAAATATCTATGCTAGAGGGATGGTCGGAGGCACCTTATCCGATGTGACATCTGCCCTAGACCATCACCTTTCTGCATTACCATCGGAGAAGCTCATTGTAGTGGGTGGCGATTTTAATACGACGTTCGAGCCCCTTGGCCCCGAGGACCAGTTTCTTGCTGAAGAGGAGGACAGTAGGTGGGGTGTTCCCCAGCTGGATCTCCCCCCAGTCAAGAGATGGACTGCCGCGGCCATCCAACTTAAAGCACTCTGTTTAGAGAGAGGGCTCAGAGCTGCCAATGGACGTACCCGGTCAGACCGCCAGGGCGCCAGTACATTTGACAATGGCAGATCCACTAGTCGCATAGATTATTTTCTGGTGGATATAAGGATTTGGTCTAGACTGAATGATATGACTATAATCGCACGAGAAGATAGTGATCATAACGCCCTGTGCTTGGAATTACAAACCCCCAATGGACCCACAGAACCTAAAACTGATGGGGCAAAAGTTAGCTTGGACGTTGTCGTATCAAACAACATGAGGCATGTCAAATGGGGTAGATTCATAGAAAAGCCTGAGAAATTAGAAGATCTCAAAAAGGTGGTAATTGATGAAGTGGCTAAATTGAACGCCCAACCGACTGGTAATAACTTTCCTTTATCCATGGATGAGGTCCATACTACCTTTTTCCTAAATCTCCAAAAGTTTTTCATAAAACCCCCTGAGGGTGAGAAATCTAATAAGGGCAAACAACCGGTGGTGGGATGGTTCAATAAATCTTGTAGAGCAGCTCGCCAGAGTTTAAGCTTGGCCCTTAGATCAAGAAACATCGAAGATGTGAGATCTGCCAGGAAGCTATATAAACACGTACAGCTAGTGGCAAAGAAGGAATGGGACGAGGATCACTGGCAGGATTTGAAATCTGCTTGTCTGGCCAAAGATCAAAAGCAGTTTTGGGCAATAGTGAAGTGGGATAGAGGTGG
Organism: Triturus cristatus; assembly: GCF_964204655.1. Classification (NCBI taxonomy): domain Eukaryota; kingdom Metazoa; phylum Chordata; class Amphibia; order Caudata; family Salamandridae; genus Triturus; species Triturus cristatus. The sequence goes on along the minus strand of NC_140593.1, from coordinate 677,388,820 downwards.
GGTTGCGCCATCACCCCAAAATAACGTGGCAAAAAACCAGTGGGTTGACTTTTTCAAACCACAATATGCTTCAGTCTCGCCTGAAGGAGAGCACCCACTCCCTCCGGCTATTTATTTTCACACGCAGGTGTTCACGATTAAGGATGTTAATCTAGCACTAGACTGTATAACCAGGGGCCGCGCTCCCGGGATGGATGGGATACCTGCGGATGTATTTTTAACTGATAGATCATCCTGGTGTCAGTACTTTCAATGGCTAGCAAATTCTATAGCTATGGGTGCACCCGTTCCCCCCTCATGGAAAGGGGCTGAAATAATCCCAGTTTTTAAAAAAGGGGACAAATCACTTCCCAGCAACTATAGACCTATCAGTCTTATTGACTCTGCCCAGAAACTGATAGGTCGATTAGTACAAAACAAACTACAAACCTGGATTGAAGAAAACAATATCTTGTCCCCATTCCAGGCTGGATTTAGACCATGTACTAGCTCGGTTGACCAGGTATTTTATTTTCTAGCACGCTATTGGAGAAATGTGAAGCTAACTAATGGGACCCTTTATGCGGTTTTCATAGACTTAAAATCTGCATTTGATTTAGTGCCCCGCACCAAACTTTGGAGGGTTTTCGACGAAGCAGGGATAGCACCGGAACTACTAACGTTACTCGTCCGCCTGCATGAGAACAATTATGCACGAATTAGGTGGGGAACTCAGGGGGAGGTGACTGACACATTCCCTGTAGAGCGTGGTGTTCGGCAGGGATGTGTCTTGGCACCCACGTTGTTCTCTCTGTTTATAAATGGCATTGTAGAATATCTGAGCCGTTCCCCCACAGACGCTCCTGTATTGGCTGGGTCTCGCGTGCCTGTTCTCATGTTCGCGGACGACACGCTGATAGTTTCACGGACACCTAGTGGCCTGCAGAAGGCGCTAAATGCATTTGGTGACTTTTGTCGAGAACGTGGACTTGAAATAAATACCTCCAAAACTAAGTTCATGTGCTTAAATCAGCGTCAAAATTTTAGAGGTGTTATTAAATTCAACGGCACCCCGCTGGAGCAAGTGGAGGCATTTACATATCTAGGGATATCCCTCCAGAACAATATGAAATGGACAAACCATATTGATATGGCCGTCCTAAAATTTCATCAGTTAGCGGGAGCAATTGTTTCCAAATATAAATTATCCTTGACTAAACCCATTACTCCAGCCTTGGAAATTTATAACATGAAAGTTATTAGTGCTGTATTATATGGATCGGAATTATGGGGCTTTGGCAACCTGAATCAACTAAGATTAGCTGAAAACAAGTTTTTACGTTGTTTAACAGGAGTTCCCCGAAGTACCCCAATGATTCCATTAGCATATGATCTTGGCAGGAAAAGAGTTGAGGATTTGGCACGATTGCGCCCACTCCTTTATTGGCGACGGATCATGGTCACACCGGAACTTGCGCATTATGCCACCGCCCTAAAAGATATCATCAGGGCTGATCATTTCCACTCTATTACATGGCTCAAAGAAATCAGAGATTTGCTAATAAAGTTAGACTTGGGGCACCTATGGAATGATTTAAATGGTTTAAATTTTCCATCTAAGTCTGCATTTAAAAAAATGTACTGGGACATGACTTTAACATCTGCTTTTAGCTCTGGCCAGAATTTCAATCTAACAGGTCGTTATTTTGACATTAAATGTATTCCATTTTGTGAGGCATTTTGGGATTTCATAGAGAGGCCCATTGATAGAAAACTGTATTTCCAGTTTAGAATTGGGTCTCTCCCTGTAAAAGCATTCACCCATAAATGGTCACCTAATCAGGACAATAAATGTCCTCACTGTCGAGATTTGATTGAGGACGCTGGTCATCTATTGTTTGTCTGTCCATTGTATGTCATTCCACGTCATAGGTGGATAAAACCAGTATGTTTAAATCTGGGAATACGCAGATATAAGGAGGCCCTAAGGATACTTGAATCTGATTGTACCCCTTGTTTGTTTATTGCTGTAGCAACATTTTTGGGGTGGGCATGGATAATACGTTTGCGTACCCTAAAAATGCTAGAAGCTGGACAATGAGTATCTGACACTAAGGTTACTGATCTATTTTTAACATGAAGGTTTAATTTTTTAATAGATAAATTGATGTTATTAAATTCATCGGAACTATTCGCCAGCATTACGGTTTAATGTAATTTTAAAATTTGCACATTGTATTTTAAAATAGTATTTATATTTATGGTATTGTTAGGATGTTAAATTGCTTTTATGACATGCTGTCGAATAAAGCTTTGAAATTTGAATTTGGTATGTTTATTCTGATGCCACGACTTGTCTTGTATTTTTATGATAAATATAGAAGAAAAAAAAAAGATGGGGTGTAGTGACTCCAATGGTGGGTAGCCCATTGGCTACTACCCTACACTCTCCTTATGCCCATAAGTCAGTATTTAGGGGAATCCTGGCACCAGAGAATCAGATCCTGATGACCAAAAGAAGAAGAAGGACTGAAGAACTGCGAACAGCAAAAACTGTGGAAGAAGCAACTGACTTGGTGCCAACCCTGCTGGCCTGTCTCCTGTTAGTGATAATAGCACCAAGGTTGACTCATCCTGCAAGCTGCTATGCCTCCAAAAGCCTGGGAGGACTGCCAGCACTTCTGCCAAGACTCAGGAACTCTTGTGGAGCAGCCGTGTTGCTTCCCTTTCATACTGCAGTAACCCAAAGAGACCTGAGAGGAATCTGGACCGCCAAAATCCGACACATGGGAAAGCACCACTGCTGCATAGCCTGAGCTGAAGTGGGCCAACGGTGCCAGTGTGGTCCCCCGGCCCTCCAGAGACAAAGCCCACCTAGGACTTGCCCACTGTGGACTACCCAACGCTACCTGCAGCCTCTGTTTGCAGCCTCCTCTACAGCGAGTGCTCCCGGTGATGAAAATCCGACGACTGCACCCGTTGTCCGTGGAAGAGGACCAAAGGTGTACCCAAGCAATGTGAGACTTGAGCCCCACTCTTGGCTCAAACCGACTGACTTCCCAGTCCAAGCCTGTGGCCTCTAGTCGACAGGACCGATCCCCATGGGATAGCATTGGGCACACAACGCTGAAAAGCACCTATGCACCCGGTCACCCCTAGTGCTCCCTGAGGTGACCTGTTGGTGCTGCCTTGGACCTTGCCTCATACTGACCTTAATTCCAGGAGATTGGTCCCGTAAGTTGCTGTACTGTACCTGGGTGCCGTACTTGTTTTTCATCCCACAGGATAACATTGCAGCTTCTGAAAAATGCACTGTATCGACTTTTTAAATGCTAAAATATTCCTCTTGAAAAACGTACTTGATCATATCGATTCTGGTGCCTAAACATATATGAAGATATGTGTTATTTTTATAAATAGTGTGGATCTCCTTATTGAGTCATGTGCATCATTGATTTGACTACTGTGTGTATTACATAACCAAAGGAGACACATTGGACTCCTATTTAAAACAGAGGAAAAAGCACCAGCACTGACCCTTCTGCAAAAAATCCTCCAAAAGTAGGCTAACCCAGCCTCTGCATTCCTTCAAACAAATATCACAAAATGAATGTAGGAATATGGTCAAAGCAAGCAGGCCTGATGGCAGCCCTTCTGATCCATGTCCACCACAAACCTTCAAGAAAATTCTTCTAACTAGCTCTGCTGCCACAGCAGTAAGAAAAATCATCAATAATTCTTTAACTACAGGAATTTTTACAGAAGACCTAAACAAAAGTCATACATACACCCATTACTAAAGAAAGCAACCTGGACCCGCACAACCCTGACAACCACAGACCAATTACAAATGGACCTCTGCTGGGCAAACTGATAGAAAGAGCAGCATTTGCCCAGATGTCACAATTCATTGAAGATAATGTCATGCTTTCAGACTTCCAAACAGGATTCCGTCCAGGAAGAGGTAACAGAATCTGTCCTCATTGCCATCTGTGATGACCTTAAGAACAGAGTTGACCAGAACGGAGTTGCTGCACTACTTTTCTTGGTCCTCTCAGCTGCCTTTGAGACAGTTGACCATGACACTTGAATACAAAGACTCTATGAAGCCAACATAGAGGGGATTGCTCTCGACTGGATCACATCCTACCTTCAAAACAGAAAACATTTCATCCATACACCCCTTTCTTGCCCAAACCATACTTCATAAAAGCAGGGGTCCCTCAAGGCTCTATCATCTCACCTATGCTTTTCAACATCTACATAAAGTCATTACCGGCACTGATCATTCAATTTCACCTCACATGCTAAAACTGCAGATGACACACAATTAATCATTATACTGGAAGGCCCCAAAGACATTGGAAACTCACAAATTTTTACTTGCCTCAGAGCCGTTGATCAGTGGATGACATGGAGCCATCTCAACTTGAATGCTTCCAAAACTGAAATACTCACATGTGGCGACTGGAAAAATTATGACCCACCCCCTCCTGGCCTGATGATCTGGAAGGCCCGCATAAAGTATCTAAGGATGTAAGATACCTTGGAATTGCCATGAACTCCAAGTTATCAATGAATGCCCAAGTGGACAAACTTGCAAGATCAAGCTTCATTACTATAAAAACTCTGCAACGCATCTTCCACCACCTGGGAGTTGCACACAAGGTCCAGGCTACTATCTCTCTTGTACTGTGTAAACTCAATTACACCAATAGCCTCTACCAAGGCTCATCTTTAGCAACTATGACAAAACTACAAGAGATTTAGAACTCTGCTGTCAGACTACTCCTGCATGTAAAGCCACAATCCCACATCTCCCCTGCCTTGAAGGACCTACATTGGTTACTGGTTGCCAGAAGATCCACATTCAAGCTGCTTTGTATAACCCACAAAGTAATACATGGAACAGGGCCACTCTTCATCAGGAATAAAATCACCAAATACATTCAACAAAGGAACCTCCACTCTAGAGTGGCATCCCGCCTCAATATCCCACAATACAGGGAAAAAAACACGGGTGGCACATCTTTATCTGTTCCAGCAGCCAAACTATGGAACTCTTTACCCACTAACATAAATTCTACAGATAACTATCTTATCTTCGGAAGACTACTCAAGAGTTGACTCTTCCTCACATAACCACCATACTAAACCATGTACAGCATATCCCTGGGTATATAACATTTATTTGGATTATATGTAAGTATCTAGATATATGCATTCCTTTGTATAAATGTGTATAATGATTATGTTTATAATTATATAGATATTCGTTAGGTCTGCTTAACAAATGTACATATTACCTATGGCTATATTTGTCTATGTTTATGTTTAACTTGTATATAGGTCACTGCATAAATAAGTAAATTTTTATCATAACTATTTGCCTAAAATTTCTTCACTATTGAATGATCAAAATAAAAATTAAACAAATAGCTTAAAGTACAGCAACAGTTGAAATTCTGAGTTTATTCAATATAACTTCAATCTAGATATATTACCTTCGTTATACATATATGCCTTCCATGTACTTATGTATCTTTACATTTATTATGTTACTCCTAATTCAGCAACTCCAATGCACCATCCTATATCTCACCCTATACCTCTCTCAATATATCCTTTACCTAAACTCTGACTCATCCCAAACACTATACTACTACTATGTTCCACAAAATAACCCTTTCTAGACTCTTCCCTCCTCTACTGCTCCTTGCATCATCCTAAACATTTTTTACTATTCAGATCACTCAAACAAGCCTTTCTAATCCACTTCTAGAGATTCTTCCCCTCTCCATCTCTCTTTTACTCAACCCAAACCTCCTACTACTGCTCGGATCTCCAAATAAACACTTTCTAGACCCTTCCCTCTAATATCCCTCCAGTAATCTTTTCAATCCAACTAACAGACTCAAATTTATTTCATATTTCCCTATACAAATTCACCACTAATCCTTTTTGGGTTCCAGAGTATCATGTTACTCGCCGAAAAGTGCTTTGACACCTCCTATGGAGTAGTAAACACTATATAAATGCAGGTGTCTAATACTCCTCTCTGATAAGCTGAAGGCTGCTTGACACACTATCCCCTAGAAGAACTCCTTGGGATTGCTAGAGCAGGCCCCGGTCTACTGGTAAGGGAATACCTGGACTCTTTGCACTGTATACTTTTTTTTGGTATACCATATAGAGAGCCAGCTTCCTACACTTATTGACTTTGTTAATGCTTTTTTAAGATCATAGTGCTGATTTGCAGAAATGCAGAACAAGGAGTGAAAATACAATAGTGTGTGAATGACAGTGGTAGTGAGTTTTGATATGCAGATGCAGACAAGGTTGAAGGAGGTTGAGGAGTGTTGGTGGAAGCTGAAAGACTGAGATATCATCCTAGTGGGGGGGACCAGTTACTTCGCTTACACCAGGGCCTATAACAAACTAACTATGCCACTCTTGAGACATCTAGGGCTTACAGACATGGGAGCCAGCCTGAGCATATGCTGGCTCCGTTAGAGCTTTACACTTTGATCCAGCAGTTCTCTAGATCTCTGCGGTACACGGGATAGGGAGAATGCCTTGGCATGCCCTTAAGGTAGGCTTTGGCTGCAGAATGGGAGAAAATGAATCAAATGGGCTGCTCATTTTGAAAGAGGTGTTCTCAAGCCATGAGGTGTATGTGCCTTGCAGCGTGAAGGTAGGGGTAAACCTGGTGTCGCTCTCTTCTCAGAAAAGCCGCTACCGGAGCCATACATTTCGTGAAAACTCTGGGCGCTGAGCGACGGCTGAATGGCAAGACTTTGAACTGGTAGTGATCCCCAGCCACCTCAAATCTTAGGAATTGGTGATGCTTTGCATGAATGGGAATGTGAAAGTATGCATCCAAGAGATCGAGGGACGCTAGAAAATCTCCCTCGTTTAATACAGAGAATCTCTTAAAGGGATAACATTCTGAACAATTGTTTTTTATGTATTTGTTTAGCTGCCTGAGGTCCATGACCTACCTTCATTTCCCGCATTTTTTCTTTATTAAGAAGAACGTGGAGTAAAAGCCTTTCCCTCACTGCCCGAAAGGCACTTTTTCTATCGCCCCTTTCTTTAGTAGAGTCGAAATTTCTTGACTTAATGAGGACAAATGATGATGATGCGTTTTTCTTGTAGGCAGAGTCCGAGGAGGTTTGCGGACAACTTCCAAGGTGTGGCCGTGTTCGATAATGTCCAGCACCCATTTGTCCTTCGTGATGGTTTGCCATTGATTCAGAAATGGAGAGAGCCGATGAGACCAAAGGTGTTGAGATCGAAATGTGGTGGCTGGCGGAAGAGAAACGTCACTGACGTCTTGAGGAATCCTGTCATTTTCCTCGTCCTGCAGGCTTGCGTCTAGCTGATTGCTGATTGTACGACATGTTGGAGGTACGAAATTGCTGCTGTTGCTGTCATCCATATTGTGATCTGTAACTCTGACCATATGGCTGATATCTGTAAGATTGATAAGACGGTCATTGCTGGAACTTACCTCTTCCTCTATCTCCACAAAAGGACTGAAAACGCCTTTGTTGTAGTGTGCCCATGGAACGTGCAGTCTCATTATACTATTTGATGCCTTGTAGCTCTTCGTCTACGTGTTTTCCAAAAATGTTTTCCCCATCGAAGGGCATGTCCAGCACTTTCGATTGGACTTCGGGGCGGAAAGACGTCGCCCTAAGCCAGCCATGTCTACGAAGGACTGCGGCACCTGCCATTTGCCTGAAAGCAATACAAGATAGATCCAATGCAGAGTCAATCACCTCCGAAGACGCTCTAGCACCCTCCTGCAGGAAACGGTTATACCTCCCAGAGATTGCAAAGGCGTTAGAAGCCTTCATAACAGTAGCCGCCATAGTAGCGAAGTGCTTGCCACTGCTGTCCAAGCGTTTGCCTTCTCTGTCTTGAGGCACCGAACAGGGAGATTGAGGATTCCTGGAACGCCTCTGGGCAGCCTGCATTATTACTGAATCGGGCGAGGATGGCCAATTAAACAAGCTGGAGGGGAATCAGGTGCCTTGTATTTCTTCTACATCCTCTGTAACACAGCAGGAACAGAGGCTGGTGTGAGAAGTTGGCCTGGCGTATGCTGTCCACTAGTTATAGTGGGCACCTTGCACCAGTCGAAACAACCCTTATTCATGATTAGGTTTAAGACAACCTTTATTGAAAGCTATCCTAGTGGTAGCTATGGAGAGCAGCCTTCAGGCTAAATCTTGAAGGAGTGTAAAGCAGCTTGGTTTACCAGATTATAATCTCTTGAATAACTAAATGAAAGGAGAACCACACAAGGTATATATATAAAATATATGTATTTATTTCTAAACACTCTCTACTAACCTCTTTATGAAGTTAGAGAGCAAGGCACACAATAATACAGTTATTAAACGACAGTAAATAGCACAATATACAACGGGCCCCAGGGGGGGAAAAAAACCATATATTAAGAAAGTGGTATAAGAACCACTACTTGACTAGACACCGTGCCAAGAGCACGTAGAATCGCTGGGACCCCAAGGAACCATCCAAGGCAGTGACACAGGAGCCCCAGAGGGGACATGTGCAGTGTGAAAAGACAGCCGCGAGCCCCGTACAATTCAATAGGAAAGTCGCGGTTGGAATTTTAAAGAATAAGGACACTTAGGAGAGGACTTTAAGCAAACCCTTTAGACTTAGAGGGTTCTAGGGCCAGCACCCACAGGAGCAACGGAGTACTTGTGTTACCTCCTCCAGGGAAGCCAGGTGCATAGGTTTCAAATGGTGTCAGGAATCGTCGTTGATTTCAATGGCGATGTGCTGCAAAGTGCTGCTGCTGTGGAGAGGAGAAGTGTCCGGAGTGATCCAAGCCTGGATCGAAGATTGAAGAACCTGAAAGCAGAGGGGACAGAGTCTGGGTCACTTGCCAGTGACCAGGGGCATGATAGACTAATGCCCACCAATGTCGGGTGTTTCAGGTGCGAAGAGGTGAAGCTTGACTCCACTGCCAAGGGGACCAGAAGGCGTCGACGATGACCACAGTCCACAGGCGAGCTATCCCACGAACGATGTCGAGTGCTGGGGGGTCAGTGTCCGGATTGGAGACCAACAAGCCTTGGCAACTGCAACCCACGCGGTGAGAGAGAGAAAAATTGCTTCGGTGTGGACCAGCAAGGTCCTGGGGACTCCCCAAGCAATGGAGAGTCAGGGCACGTCTGGAGCAACCAGGTAAACCAGTTGAAAGTCAAAGTGCCCTTCTCAGGGACCCACAAGTTAACGGACAAGGGATCGTGAAGGGACCTCGAGAGGAATCACTAGATATTAGCCCACGGGTCACTCGAGGAGTGTAGGCTAGCAATCTTCGGTGGAATCACTGCTCGGGGTCTGGACTACAAGTAGCCCAAAGCACAGCCACAGGGATCGCCAAGAAGCATATGCTGCTGCAAATGGTCACGGTGTCCAGGGGTTCGGGTTGCACGGTCCCCACGAGGGCTTTGGATCTCAGAGTTGCAGAGAGCACGGATTGGCCTAAATGAAGCTTGGAAACCCACCTCCTGTGTTGCTAAATCGTCGGTGTCCTTCGGGAGCAGCGTCAATGCAAACCGGACAGATGCGTCTTTGGTGCCTGCCTTTCAGGAGAGTACCTCCAAGGGAGATTCTTCGGTCATTCATCGTTGTGTAGATAGCAGGGGTTCTGGGATTCTGTAGCAGAGTTTTGTCCAGGTAAATCTAAAGTCCTGTAGTGAGGAGTTCCTACTTTATACCCAAGGAACGGGTGGGATAAACTCTGGGGACCCACCTATGGGAGGGTCAGGACAGAGGGGTGGCTACACCCATCCTTTGCCCAGTTTCACGCAAGAGCAGGGGCTGAGTGCCCCTGCAACCGGTTTGAGCTGGACTATGCACAGGGACACCAAATAAGCCCCCAGTGCAGACATCAAAGCGCTCCTGGAGTTCACCCACCCAGCCCCGATACACCAAAGCCTGTCTGGGAGTTGGTTACACCTCCCTGTGACAGGAAACCTATTGTCCAGGCCTCCCCTGCCAGAGTTTCGTCCAGCAGCAGGAGGGCAGACTTGTGACTGTGGCTGGCAGCATCCATTTTGTGATGCCAGGGTCTGTTAAGCTGGTACCTGGTGTACCGGTGGTGCCATGTTTCTCCCTCTAGTAGGGTGATATCATACCTCCCACACCAGTCACTGGTGTGGAGGTATGATTCCAAGGTGTTTGACACCAAACACGACATGTTTCCATGCAGCCATTCCAAAGTTATCATTTACCGCGAGGTTATAATGCACTTAAGAGTATATGGTTTTTCTACATCACAAATAAGGCTCCCTATTTTCCGTTTTTACTGATTTTTACAGATAAATACAGACAGAACACATTTATTTTCTTGTCTGTATTTATTTTTAAATGTGGATAAAAATGGAAAATGTGTTGCCTTTTGACTAATTCTAAATACTGTCTGGCATGACTGCCAGGCCTATAGCTGTGTGGATTGATAGGTTAGGGGGCTAAAAATGAAAGGAATTTTAGTAAAGAGGCTGTAACAGAAGTAGATATGCACAAGGTTGATTCTGAAATTTACATATTTCCTTTTAAGTGCAATGATTTATCTTTTGCAGGTGTTTACAGCATTGAAACATGGTAGGCATTAAAGTACGAGTGCATATTTACCAGTTGAATAAATTTGAAAATATACTAATTTCAGCTTCATTTTTCCACAAAACCATAAATAAACATGGATAAATACAGATAAAATTAGCAAACAATAAATATGGAAAAGCCCAAAAAATAAATACTATAAAACCGGGAGCCCTAATCACAAACAACCCCGGAATAAAGGTTCCGAAAGCTGCAGAGGGGCTCTGCTCATGCATGGGCACCCTCTCACATGAAATCCAGCACCCTGCCTTCAGGATTGTTAAGGCCTGCCATAGGGGTGACTGCAATGATATGGAGAGATATAGGTAACCTGTATCTCAGTAAGGGGTGCATACACCACCTTACACAGGCTGCTGTAGCAGACCTGTTGTGTCATTTTAAATGGCTTATCAGGGGAGGCACAATACATGCTGAAGCCCCTGGTAGGCCTCTGGGACCTATGCCCTGGGTACATAGTACACCATATACTAGGGACTTATAAGGGTACCCCAAAATCCAATCAGAAGTGTACATAAAGTACATGCAATCAATTTAGAGAGGAAGCAGCTAGGCAGGGGCCCTGAATAGCCGGGTCCCAGCCAGACTAAAGTTGAAAAACAGTGAAACATCAGCAAAAAGTGGGGGTAACCATAAGGAGCAGATCCTACTCTCCTACACACCCCCCCCCCCAAGTAAGGACATTAAACTAACCTTGACAAGTTGAGACTTCATGTTCTAAGTGGAAATATCTGGAGAATCCATCTGCAATGGTATGGTTACTCCCAGGTCTATGTTCCACTGTATAGTCTATCCCCTGTAGGGAAATGGACCACCTTAAAAGTTTGGGGTTTTCACCCTTTATCTGTTTTAGCCATAAGAGTGGCTTATGGTCTGTCTGAACAATGAAGTGAGTGCCAAACAAGTATGGCTTCAACTTCTTCAGAGCCCAAACCACAGCAAAGGCCTCCCTCTCAATGGCGGACCAAGGTTTCTCTCTGGGAGTCAGCCTTCTGCTAATAAAAGCTACTGGCTGATCCTGACCTTCATCATGCAATTGTGACAACACAGCCCCTACCCCCAACTCAGATTCATCTGTTTGGACAATGAATTCTTTGGAGAAGTTAGGACTTTGCAGAATGGGAGCAGTGCACATGGCCTGCTTCAGGTCATCAAATGCCTTTTGACAGATGACTGTCCACTGAACTTTCTTGGGCATTTTCTTAGACGTTAAGCCATTCAAAGGGGTCACTCTCGATCCATAACCTTTGACAAATCTTCTATAGTACCCAGTCAGGCCCAAGAAAGCTCTGACCTGAGTTTGGGTGGTTGGAGCAACCCAGTCCATTATGGTCTGGATTTTGCTTTGCAATGGTTTAATCTGGCCTCCACTCACAAGGTTGCCCAGGTACACAACCTGACTCTGCCCTATCTGGCACTTAGTGGCCTTGATAATTAGGCCTGCTATTTGCAGGGCCTCCAAAACATTTCTCAGGTGGACCAGGTGATCCTCTCAGGTGGAGCTAAAGACAGCAATATCATCTAGATATGCTGCACTATAGGCTTCCAGGCCGGTAAGAACTTTGTTCACCAACCTTTTTAAAGTGGCAGGTGCATTTCTCAAACCAAAGGGCATCACCACAAATTGGTAATGCCCACTAGGGGTAGAACATACTGTCTTTGGCTGTGCATCATCAGCTAGTCTGATCTGCCAGCAGCCAGCTGTCAGGTCAAATGTGCTAAGAAACTTGGCTGAGGTCAAAGTGTCTTATCAGCTCATCTGCCCTAGGGATTGGATAGGCATCGGTCCTAGTGACTGCATCGAGACCCTTGTAGTCTACACAAAACCATATCTCTCTCTTGCCATCTTTGGTGTGAGGTTTAGGCACTAAGACTACTGGACTAGCCCAGGGGCTATCTGAGGGTTCAATAAATCCAAATTCCAACATCTTCTGGACTTCAGCCCTGATACAGTTCCTGATATGGTCAGGTTGCCTGTAAATCACATTTTTAACAAGCAGACTGTTCCCAGTGTCCACTTCATGAGTGCACCAGGTAGTCTGACTTGGAGTCAGTGACAACATATGTCTGAAATGGCTGAGAACTTTTCGGCAGTCAGTTTGTTGCTGGACAGTGAGGATGCCTACCAAGGCTACACCATCTACTGGTCCATTATCAGGGTTCTGAGAGAGTAGGTCAGGGAGTGGGTTACTTTCTTTCTCCTGTCCCTCATCAGTAGCCATGAGCAAGCCCATGTCAGCCCTGTCAACATATGCATTGAGCCTATTGACATGGAGGGGGCTCCTGGGAGTTCCAAGTTCCACCAAGTAGGTAACCTCATCCTTCTGCTCAATTGTGGTATGGGGGCCACTCCACTTATCTCGGAGGGTTGCTGGAGCCACAGGCTCCAACACCCATACTTTCTGCCCTGGCTGGTAAACAGTCAGCACAGCCTTTTGGTCATGCCAGGCTTTTTGTAATTCCTGGCTAGCCTCAAGGTTTTTAGTTGCCTTCTTCATGTACTCAGCCATCCTGGAGCGGAGACCAAGTACATAGTCTACAATATCCTGTTTAGGGGGTTTGAGAGGTAACTCCCATCCTTCCTTCACCAGACATAATAGACCCCTCCCTGGATGTCCAAACAGAAGCTCAAATGGGCTGTAACCAATCACCTTCTGTGGAACCTCCCTGTAGGCAAAGAGAAGGCAGGGCAAAAGTATGTCCCATCTGCGCCTAAGCTTTTCTGGGAGACCTTTGATCATGCCCTTGGGGGTTTTGTTGAACCTTTTAACTAACCCATTGCATTGTGGGTGATAAGGGGTGGTGAATTTATAATTCACACCACACTCCTTCCACATAGCAGTCAAGTAACTAGAAATGAATTTTGAACCTCTGTCTGATACTACCTTCTTAGGGAAACCCACACTGGAAAAGATTCCAAGTAGGGCCCTTGCCACCACAGGTGCTGTAGTGTTCCTGAGGGGAATAGCTTCTGGATATGTAGTGGCATGGTCCACCACCACCAGTATAAATCTGTGTCCAGATGCTGTTTGAGGATCCATGGGACCAACCATGTCAATCCCAACCCTCTCAAATGGAACCCCCACCACAGGTAGTGATATTAGGGGGGCCTTTGTTGTATCACCTGCCTTACCACTGGCTTGACAGGTGACACAGGAGCGACAAAACTCCTTGGTGTCTTCAGATATGTGGGGCCAATGAAAGTGAGGGACAATTCTGTCCCAGGTTTTCGCCCAGGTGACCTGCTAAGGGAATATCATGGGCTAGTGTTAATAGGAAGCCTCTGAACTTCAGAGGTATGACCATCCTCCTGGTGGCACCAGGTTTGGGGTCTCTACACTCTGAGTACAGGAGTCCATCATCCCAATATATCGTATGGGTTCCAATAGCATTCCCAGCAGCCTCGTCAGCAGCTTGCTTTCTGAGGGGTTCAAGAGAAGGGCAGCTCACCTGCTCCTGGCTCAAATCTGCCCTGGAAGGGCCCCGTCCCCAAGAACTCAACCTGGTCAGGTTCAAGCTCCTCTGGGACAGTTCCTTTTTCAGGACTAAGATCATCTCCCCAAGAGACTCATCTGCTTTCTGAGTCAGGGTGGAAGACACTGCCTTACCCCTTCTGCTCCTTTTCTTGGGAGGCATCTGGTCCATTCTTCCAGGATCCAGGGCCTGTTCAGCTTTTGACATTTTTGCCTGTGACCTGGTCATAGCAAACACATGTGCAGGGATTCCCAACATTTCTGCATGGGTCCTAAGTTCCACTTCAGCCCAAGCTGAAGTTTCTAAATCATTGCCAAGCAAGCATTCAACAGGGAGATATGTACTTACCACCACCTTCTTATGGCCAGTTACCCCTCCCCAAGAGAAATTAACAACTGCCAAGGAATGGTCTGTCCTGACATTGCTAGCATTGGTCAGTTGGTACATTTCCCCCAAGTATGATTTGCTCAGGAGCCACAAACTCTTTTGTCACCATTCTGACACTTGCTCCTCTGTCCCTGAATGCCAAAGCCTCTTTTCCATTTATAAAAGGCTGCTGTCTGTATTTGCCCAGATTACTGCGACTGACAAATAAGGAGGCCATATCCATGCCTCCATCACAGATCAGTACAGCCTGAGTAGGAACTCTGACTAGGCCAGAGTCCATCTCAGATCCCAGGGTTAAACCTACTACACCCTTATTCTGAGTGCCACCACTTGGAGCTGAACTAGGGGGAACAGTTGCCTTAGGGGCAATGGTGGCTGGAGTTGAGTCTTTGGACTTGGTATAATCACTAGTCCAATGGGTTTTCTTTTAACTGATTTTTCACCATGGCTTCTTTTGGCCTTTTCCTTTGTTAGATTGGGACTCCCCACCAGATGCAGATTTTTGGGGCCCTTGAGAAGGTTTCTGGTCCTTACCCTTTCTCCCACCCTTATCAGAGTTCTTAGAATCCTGCTTCTTGGAGTCACCACTTTGGTTCTGAACCTTCTGCCTCACCCTGGTTCTGACCCATTTGACTGCCTTCTGGCCCACTTATTGCAGAGAGATCAGATCAGAGTCCACCAGGTACTGATGCAACAGCTGTTTTTGACAATTATTAAGGATCTGCACCCTCATAATCAAATTGTACAATCCTTTAAAATCACACACTTTACTGCCAGGTAACCAGCATTCCAGAGCCTTAATAGCACAATCTACAAAGTCAACCCAGTCTTGACTCTGTGTCTTTTGGGTGTCTCTGAACTTTAACCTGTATTGTTCAGTGGCCAGGCCAAACCCATCAATCAATACACTCTTCAAGACTTTGTAATTGTCAGCATCCTCTTCCCTAACAGTGAAGAGCTTGTCTCTGCCTTTGTCTGCAAAGGAGAGCCACAAGATTGCTGCCCACTGCTCCTGGGGGACCCTCTGTACTTTACATGCCCTCTCAAATGCAGTTATCCATTTGTGGATGTCATCCCTACTCTGGTAGGGAGGGACAATCTTGTTCAGGTTCCTATGGTCATGTGTATGATCTCTACCTCTAGGGACACTGTTGCTGCCACCATGGGGCTCTAGCCCCAACCTTTTTGAAGCTCTCTGAAGCTCCGGGGATTCCCTGTCTAGGGCCAGCTGCTCTTTCTTGATTCTGAGCTTTGCTCTTTCAAAGTCAAGCAGCCTGCACTTCCTGTCATAAGAGGACTCCCTCCTATGAGAGGCAGTGGTCCTATTTGAAACAGGGGTCCCTACAGATGTACCAGAATTATTAGATTCCTGAGAAGTAGATCTAGACCTTCTTGGTAAACTGTTAACCCTTCCAGGTGGGGTGAAGAGAGGGCCATTAATGTCTTCTTCCTCTCCTTCCCCTTCAGGAAGGATTGGATTGTCCAGGTTAGAATCATCTTGATCCTCCTGGTCAGTTTCAGATTCTTGGTCCTGGATGTTTTTACTTCCAGTCCTGTCATCTTTTGCTGCCTCACCCAACTTGCCTGCCTCATCAGACCCTAGGGTCTTTCTGAGGTCATCTAAAAGCAAGGCCTCTATGAGGCGTTGAGTCCTAGGGTTCTTCCCTGTCTTCAATTTCCTAGATGCAGACATATTTCTCAATTCCTGAAATGAGAGGTGGTCATACTTAGTCAGCAAGGAGCCACTGGCTTCTGCTCTTGAAGACATACTAGTGTAGTGAGGTGTTGCACCTACCTAACCTAGTGGGAACTACTAAACTCTCTTGACTTGTAGAAAGGGTTTGCTAAGCCCTTGACACACAACTCTGAGTTCAGTAGAACTTACTGTTTTCTAAACTTGATTTATATGTACCTATGTACCTATAGTGGTTTTCAGTTAGTCACTCAAAGAGATTATCTGGTAAAGAAATAGCAAGCCGCTGCACACCAATGTGAGAAGTTGGCCTGGCATTTGCTGTCCACTAGTTATAGTGGGCACCTTGCACCAGTCCAAACAATCCTTATTGATGATTAGGTTTAAGACAACCTTTATTGAAAGCTATCCTAGTGGTAGCTATGGAGAGCAGCCTTTAGGCTAAATCTTGAAGGAGTGTAAAGCAGCTTGGTTTACCAGATTATAACCTCTTGAATAACTAAATGAAAGCAGAACCACACAAGGTATATATATATATATATATATAAAATATATGTATTTATTTCTAAACACTCTCTACTAACCTCTTTATGAAGTTAGAGAGCAAGGCACACAATAATACAGTTATTCAACAACAGTAAATAGCACAATATACAATGGGCCTTAGGGGGAGACTATATTAAGAAAGTGGTATAACAACCACGACTTGACTAGACACCGTGCCTAGAGCACGTAGAATCGTTGGGACCCCAAGGAACCACCCAAGACAGTGACACAGTAGACCCATGGGGGACGTGTGCCGTGTGAGAACACAGCTGCAAGCCCCGTACAATTCAATATGAAAGTCGCGGTTGGAATTTGAAAGAATAAGGACACTTAGGAGAGGACTTTGAGCAAACCCCTTTAGACTTAGAGGATTCTAAGGCCAGCACCCATGGGAGCATCGGACTACTCGTGTTACCTCACCCAGGGAAGCCGGGTACATAGGTGTCAAATGGTGTCGGGAATCTTCGTTGATTTCAATGATGATGTGCTGCAAAGTGCTGCTGCTGTGGAGAGGAGAAGTGTCCGGGGTGATCCAAGCCTGGATCAAAGATGTGAAGAACCTGAAAGCAGAGGGGACAGAGTCTGGGTCACTTGCCAGTGACCAGGGGCACAATAGACGAATGCCCACCGATGTCGGGTGTTTCAGGTGCGAAGAGGTGAAGCTTGACTCCACTGCCACGGGGACGAGGAGGCGTCGACGACGACCACAGTCCGCAGGTGAGCTGTTCCATGAAGGATGTCGAGTGCTGGGGGGTCAGTTTCCGGATTGGAGACAAACAAGCCTTTGCAACTGCAACCCACGCGGTGAGAGAAACATGGCTTTGTGTGGACCAGCAAGGTCCTGGGGACTACCCAAGCGATGGAGAGTCAGGGTACGTCTGGAGCAACCAGGAAAGCCCATTGAAAGTCAAAGTACCCTTCTCAGGGAACCACAAGTCGACGGACAAGGGATCGCGAAGGGACCTCGAGAGGAATCACTAGATACCAGCCCACGGGTCACTCGAGGAGTGTAGGCCAGCAATCTTCGGTGGAATCACTGCTCAGGGTCTGGACTACAAGTAGCCCAAAGCACAGCCTCAGGGATCGCCAAGAAGCATATGCTGCTGCAAATGTTCGCGGTGTCCAGGGGTTCGGGTTGCACGGTCCCCATGAGGGCTTTGGATCTCAGAGTTGCTGAGAGCACGGATCGGCCTCGGGGAAGCTTGGAAACCCACCTCCTGTGTTGCAAAATCGTCGGTGTCCTTCGGGAGCAGCGTCGATGCAAACCGGACAGATGCGTCTTTGGTGCCTGCCTTGCAGGGGAGTAACTCCTTTACTCCAAGGGAGATTCTTCAGTCATCCAACGTCGTGTAGATAGTTGAAGGTCTGGGATTCTGTAGCAGAGCTTCGTCCAGGTAAATCTAAAGTCCTGTAGTCAGGGGTTCCTACTTTATACCCAAGGAAGGGGTGGGACAAACTCTGTGGACCCACCTAGGCAAGGGTCAGGACAGTGGGGTGGCTACACCCATGTCCTTTGTCTATTTTCACGCCAGAGCAGGGGCTGAGTGCCCCTGCAACCGGTTTGAGCTGGACTATGCACAGGGACACCAAATGTGCACCCAGTGCAGACATCAATGCACTCTTGGAGTGCACCCACCCAGCCCCAATACGCTAAAGTCTGTCTGGGAGGGGGTTACACCTCCCTATGACAGGAAACCTATTGTCCAGGTCTCCCCTGTCGGAGTTTCGTCCAGCACCAGGAGGGCAGACTTGTGTCTGTGGCTGGCAGCATCCATTTTGTGATGCCAGGATCTGTTAAGCTGGTACCGGGTGTCTGCCATGTTTCTCCCTCTAGTAGGGTGGATTCATACCTCCCACACCAGTTACTGGTGTGGAGGTATGATTCCAAGGTGTTTGACACCAAACGCAACATGTTTTCATGCAGCCATTCCAAAGTTAGCATTTACCGCGAGGTTATAATGCACTTAAGAGTATATGGTTTGGCTGCATCACAAACAACCTCTGAATGAAGGTTCTGAAAGCTGCAGAGGGGCTCTGCTCATGCATGGACACACTCTCACATGAAACCCAGCACCCTGCCTTCAAGATTGTTAAGGCCTGCCATAGGGGTGACTGATAGGTTTACATGTGCAGTGATATATGGAGAGATATAGGTAACATATATCTCAGTAAGGGGTGCATACACCACCTTACACAGGCTGCTGTAGCAGACGTGTTGTGTCATTTTAAATGGCTTCCCAGGGGTGGCACAATACATGCTGCAGCCCCTGGTAGGCCTCTGGGGTACCTATGCCCTGGGTACACAGTATACCATATAGCAGGGACTTATAAGTGTACCCCAGAATCCAATCTTGAGTGTACCTAAAGTACATGCAATCAATTTAGAGAGGAAGCAGCTAGGCTGAGGCCCTGAATAGCTGGGTCCCAGCCAGACTAAAGTCGAAAAACAGTAAAACATCAGCAAAAAGTGGGGGTAACCATAAGAAGCACATCCTACTCTCCTACAGCTGGGTTCATCATTATCTTCAAACCCTCACTCCAAATGTAGTCCACAATCGGTATGGATCTATCCGATTTCTTTGACGCATCTTTAAAATCGTAAAGAAAACATTCAGTTTGCACCATAGGCAGAGGCAAATCAAACCCTTTTAGAAGCTCTCTCAATCACTTCATGAGGAGGGGGGGGGGGGGGGGGGGGGGGGAGAGAGTCGCCGGGGAGGGGAAGGCGACGGTGAAAATGGAGCCACATAACCATCTCATTCTTGGCCAAGAAGGTCCGGATCCTGAGTGAGCTCACCTTCCTCAGGTTGATCGTCTGCTTCACTCTCAATGTAATCATCCTGTATTGTTATACACCGTGGAGCCTGTTTCTCAACCTGTGCCACAGCCGGTGGAGTAACTACTGGTGGAGGCGGAGCAACTTGCATACCTGGACAATAGAACTGGAGCATGAGTGTCCGGAAATCTTTTATAATAGTTATATGTCTAAGGTACGTGACCAAGGAGAGTGGGACCAGCATGGAATCTCTCTGAACCTCCTGACGTTCTTCATAAGCCTCATAAGGATAGTGCTCCTGAAAAGAGTCATAACGTTGGGTCTGAGAATGTCCTGAAAATGAATAATCTCCCTCCATATATTCTGAGTGTCCTTGCACTTCCTCTTCCTCCTCAGTGTTCTGGCATTTGACTCTGAGTTGCGAGTGACTGTAAGCGGGTCCAAAAAGACTTTTATCTCCTGATTCCTCCGTATCAAGAAGGGAGAAGGAAGCAATAGTGAGATCTTGGGTAAAGGTGACAGTCCCGGTGATTTTGTGACTAAATGAAGACTTTTTGTATCCGTTGACGAAGCCGACGACGATGGAAGACGCCTGATAGTAATCGTCGTCGATACTGGCCGTGAAGGTGATTTGAACACTGCCGCCGACGGAGAGCCCGTTGACAGGGGCCGGTGAAGGTGTTCCCGTTGACAAAGTCGCAGATGCGATTGTCGACACAGGGTACGTTGTCGCTGACGAAGCCGTCGACGATGAAATCGTCGTCAGTGTGCTCGTCGACGATACTGTCCCCACAGCCGTCTACCAAGCAGTCGTTGCCACAGAAGTTGGAGATTTAGAAGAAGTTCTCGACGACGGGTCCGTCAACGGTGTTTTCTTTGTCGATGAGGTCTGTTTGAGAGGTGTGACAGGCAGAGAGGCAGCAGATGATTTCTTCAGGCCTGAATCTTTAGGCTTAATGGCTGTCTTTTCGGCAGAGGAGGATTTTTATGGGATTTTTATGCCTTTAATTTCCTTAAATCAGCCTTTAATGAGGTAGAACCCTCATTTTTTCGCTTTCTCTCAACTGAGGATGGCCCAGGGCTCTCTTTGACATCAGATCCAGATTCTGATTTAGATTTCTTTTTCTGGAGCCATAATAATAACCTGGCCTCTCTGTCTTTTAGTGTCTTTGCTGAAAAGGTTCTACAGTATTTACAGTCTTTGGCTGTATGTTTAGAATAGAGGCAATAAAGGCAGTCTTTATGTAGATCTTCAGAAAAAAGTCTTGCCTTTCCACAGGATCTACAGAGCCTGAAAAGCCTCTTCTTAGAACCCTCAGACATCCGTAAAGTAAAGAGGGTAGAACACAATACCTTGAGGTGAATTCAAGCAGGGTCAAAAGTTCACTCACTGACAAACTGAGCAGAGCTCAGGGAGACTCCCTTACACACAACATGCGGTTAGAAATCTGAGGTCTGATGGCTCTGACTGGGGAGTTGAGGTCAAGGGCTGGTCTCTGATTGGTCGAAGCTTGGACCTACATAAAGATGATGACGAATGTCAAAGTTTTTCTTTCCCTTTTGGAGGTTTTTATGTACTTCTATGGTATTTCTTTTCTAACTACTGAGAGACTCCCACCAAGACGACGGGGAAGATACAAGCATGTGAATCTATGAAAGATTCAATGCTAAAGAAGCCCCTTTGTATGTTTAGGGAGGACATAAGATTTGACAAGAGCAAAGTGTCAAGCCAGGCGTAAAAAGAACAATATGCTCACAATGTGCAAGTCGCAGCCCCCACTGGTAAGACTCCCAGGGAGAGAGACTACTCAGATTATGCTGGTTTAACTAAGATGTAGCCTTTTATTCACACAGTATCAGCTGGAATGTAACAATAGTTATGTGGACATCAGCTTATGTGGATAAAGGATGCAAGATCAGATTAGCAACAGCTCACCGATTGTACCAGCAATATAGCAATTGTCACCATTTTCCATTAGAGTGCAAATCAACAGAATGCATTGTGCCCGAAGGCCCCAACCTTATACATCACCGAGACCCTCCATCAGTGGCATCAGAAAATTGGAGAAATTATTGACAAGCATACATAAGTGAAGATTTCCCATCCATCACAGAGGAACTCATACGAACACACACACCAGGGCGCTGCATGGCAGCCTGCCCCTGCCGGGTACCCGTCACCAAGCAAAGCCTCCCAAATGGTACAAATCCAGGCATCATGGGTTAGGGCAGAAAGGTCCAGGATCACCAGCAGGTCAGTCCCCCTGCCTGCCAGCCCAGTGCCCACACCAATCAAAACCCTGTCAAGGGGTTCGTCCAGAATCTTGGGGGCCTGCCGCAGCCTTAACTGCCCCTTCCTTGGGCACCTCCTGATGACGTCATGGCCTTCATGGGGAACACAAAAAATTGACTCACTACTCGTCCCAGCTCCTGTCCGCGGAGCAACTAATGGTGCCCGTAAGTCTATTTGCGGGTGCGCCTGTCCATAAGTGAATTAAATGCAAACTGAGGCACAAATCAGAAAGAAAGAGCAACGAGTATTGGCCGCATTTTTCGAGGACGCAAAACCTATTCTTGGAAGTGGAAACAAAATATTTTTCTGGAACGAATTTGGACAGCTGAAGAGGCAGGGAACATTTAAGGACGCAGTTACCATTGAACGTGGAAAGTGTGATGTGGCTCTTAAGCAGTGGTCGAAGTGTATTAAAAAAATATGGGAAGTACGATGCTGCACGCAATAGGGCAGGATGAGTGAGCATGGGGGCATGGTCAAAGGCATAGCTAAAATAAACAAAATATTCTGTAACTTTTTTCGGTCTTTCACCTTCAAGTAACTACATGTAAGATAACGCACAGCTAAAATGAAAGTTAAATGCAAGAAATCTTAATCAGTGGGAAATGCCCTATTGTACATCATGAAACCTTTATTAGTCAATGCACTGCATCAGAGATCCACGGAATTAAAACTTAGTTGGTGAAGTAATGAACAGTCACTTGTGTATGTTTAGCGCTACAAGGTACCAGTCTGAGACAGAAAGTGCAGTGAACATGTTGGTCATTATTTAAACTTGCATTACTCACAGGATAAGATAGGTTGCTATAAAATGTGCATAAAAGTTTAAGATAAAAAAAGAGCTTCCAAAATATAGATTTTAGTAATACCCAGGCTGTAGTAGTGCAATTGTTATTTTTTTACTCTCTTTTAAAAGTACACTCTTCACAGCCTAGCTGGTAGCTCCCTTCTCTACTTCACAAAAATAATAATTGTGTCTCTTCGGGAAGGTGCAAGTGATTCCACCAATTAAAGCCAACATCAGCTTCCAAGCATCCTTTACATTTGCAGCTAAACCAGTTGCACACATTTACATTTCTTTCAGGGAAGCAGGAACCCTGGCGAGAAGGCTTGTTTAGCTGCCTGCACTTCCCTCGGTTTCACGGCACAGGGCACTCCGTGCCTGGTACTTCAGCTAAGGTTTTCAACTTTCGGAATTAACCGTCGCGGGACGGTATTATCAAGAAAGGATGGGCACTTCGTTCTCCTCCGATACCGCCCACTTCGACCACTGCTCTTAAGAATTTAAGACAGATCACTCTGAACGGGTTCATGGGTACACAGATATGTGTTATGTCCCTCGGTTAAAGGGGCTGTTTTCTATTTCCCAGTACAGGGAGTGAAGCTTTTAAACTAAATCAGATGGTGGGAGAAGCTGTGCCAGACTCCTCCCCCACATTCCAAGCACTCTTCCTCCAGATACAGACCACCGCCACTCAGAGGGGTGAGAAAACCCTGCGTCCGGAGGAGGGAACCACCTGATCGAACTCCCATTGGGGTGCAACTGCGGGAACGAACCCTGCGCAGGATTCATCATGCCCAGGCAAACCAAGCAGTGAACGTGCGGGGGCGCGAGATAGGGGGGCAGTAGGCTCCCGCACCGCTACACGCTTTTGCAGTCTTGGAATGTGCAACTGTACTTCAGTTTCTCCGTCAGGGATCTTACTTTTCAGAATCCAAGACAGTTCCTCTCGGCGGTGTACGTACGGTACGTAACAATTAAATTATTTATCAGCACAAACTATTCTTCCAAGGTCAACGATAGTCTCCAACGGAACCATGGAGGCAAGTATGAGAAACCGGCGGCGTAACGCGAAATTATGTCGCAGAATATTTCGCAGAATATTTCGCGGGTCCCCTGAGCCTCCCATATCTCGGTGATACTCATTGGCCTTGGGCTGGATTGGGGAAGAGGGGACCGAATGGCGGCAGCAGCACCCCCTGCCCCTCTTATGAGAAAGCAGTTTTTCGGATAAAGTCGTGGCGTAAGGTCGAACTGCGCGGACACCTCCAAACATGATGCGTCCATGGTCCTTGATATGCTTACACCTGAAACCACAGACATGCAGATTCAAGTCATCAGTGGAAAACACACTGTTTCTGGTAGAAAAGCTGACCGTTAATTCGATCATTAGAGGGTCACTGATGCTGTCTGGGTCATTCAGGAAGAGTAATGCGCATCTATAGTGCTACGAGGTGCCAGAGACTGACATGAAGCACTGTGAATATGGAAGTAGTTAAAAAAATGTATTACAAGCTGCAGCAACATGTGTAAAAGGATTCAGTATTTAAGTGCTTGCAGTTACTTCAACAGTCACACTTGCTTCTCACTCATTGGCTTTCCTTCCTCTTGTGTTTGCCCACCCCCTACCCCCCTGCAGCACTGCCTGTGTACCATCCTTTTGATTAGCTAGCTTGTATCCTCTTACAGCTCGCAATAAGGGAACTACATTGTTTACTTCTGTTTAGGCACCCCATGAGGTTGCATGTTTTCAGGATCTCTCACACGGGAGCAGCTTCCTCCTTACCGAACCCCCGCACTCTCTCTCCAAGCGCTGCATGTTCCTCCCTCCGCCCCCACTCGAGTGCTGCTTTTTACACCCCCACTCTATGTGCTACATGTTGCTCTCCTTGTCCCACCCACCCTGTTCATTGCTTCCTCCTCCTAGGTTTTATTTTACTAAATTCTTTCACTCTCCCTACCCGTTCGTTGTCGCTTCCCCTCAGCCCGTTGCTTCCTCGCCCGCTCTCTGTTGCTTCCCTCCCACATGCTCCGTCATTGATCTCCACTGCTCGTAGTAATAACACTTTTTAAGTGTCCAGCAGCTACCATTTGCTGTTAACTCTGCTGTTAAAAAACGCCTTTTCACTGGCAAAATTATTATTACTTTTTATTTACCAATTCAATTGGCGTCCGTCATTTTGGACCAGTGAAAAAAAAAAGAAAAAAAGAAAATGGGGTACCAACATATGCATACACCGTCTCGATGCAGCACCAACACCCTCATGACCCTTACAAACTATGTTGTATGTGTCATGACACATTTTGTCTTCCTTTTTATTGCCAAAGCTATGTAGCATCCCCAAAGAGCATGGTCAAAGGCAATAGGTTCCAAAGCCAAGATCCGTTGGCTTTGCCAAAACTTATTTTATAGTTTTCAACTAAAAGGACACATCCTAGAACTGGTAACACCTCTACAGTACCTGTCACAAAAGAATACTTCTGTCACCATCAAGCTTCAAATAATGTCATCAGTTGAAGCCAATACTGCCTCTCAAGCGCCTTTAGCTTTGCAGAGTATCCAGTTGCACACATTTGCATTTCTTTCAGGTAGGAAGCACCCTGGAGTGAAGTCTTGCTTCTGCTTTACCTGCCTGCCCCTTCTTTCACTTCGCAGTAAAGGAGAGCCCCTCATTCCTTTTTAGCATGAGAGGGAGACAACTCAATGTCGGTGTAGAAAACTGGGCTGTTAGTTGAGGGGGGTGGAGAGAGCAGGTACAGTCCTCCAGGCCTTTCCTCAGGTTGCACACAGCAGGTCCAGTCCTCCAGGCCTTTCCTCAGGTTACACACAGCAGGTCCAGTCCTCCAGGCCTTTCCTCAGGTTGCACACAGCAGGTCCAGTCCTCCAGGCCTTTCCTCAGGTTGCACACAGCAGGTCCAGTCCTCCAGGCCTTTCCTCAGGTTGCACACAGCAGGTCCAGTCCTCCAGGCCTTTCCTCAGGTTGCACACAGCAGGTCCAGTCCTCCAGGCCTTTCCACAGGTTGCACACAGCAGGTCCAGTCCTACAGGCCTTTCCTCAGGTTGCAGACAGCAGGTCCAGTCCTCCAGGCCTTTCCTCAGGTTGCAGACAGCAGGTCCAGTCCTCCAGGCCTTTCCACAGGTTGCACACAGCAGGTCCAGTCCTCCAGGCCTTTCCTCAGGTTGCACACAGCAGGTCCAGTCCTCCAGGCCTTTCCTCAGGTTGCACACAGCAGGTCCAGTCCTCCAGGCCTTTCCTCAGGTTGCACACAGCAGGTCCAGTCCTCCAGGCCTTTCCTCAGGTTGCAGACAGCAAGTTCAGTCCTCTACAGATTTTCTTAAATAATGACTGCGCTTCCTCGTCCTGGCCCTCCCTGCCCAGATTCTACATCCCACTTCCGTCTCCACCTTCTCAGAGCCTTTCCGGTTCCCCAGTCGCCCTTTTGCTACAGTCACTCCCTGAACTCCATCAGTAGTTCCTGCTGGGCCATTCCTTCACCTTTTTCTTCAGCATATTCCGTAGATCACTGCCTTTTCCCACCGCTTTTCATGGGTGCATGGTGGTACAGGGTCACTTCACTACTGCTGCCTTCTGGCATATGGGATTGTATCAGCATACCCAGGGTGACAGTCTTTTCTAGGCTACAGTACTACCTCGGGTGATGTCCCTATTCTCGATATAGTGCCGCCCCAGGGCGACGGCCCTTTACCGCGGCCTCCACCTTGCTAACGGGGCATATTTTTCACACACTGGTAGGCAGGCTAATAGGTGGGATGGTCCAAATGTAGCGGAATCTCACACTGCTCCAGTACCCACTCTGCAGTATCCCCACTGGACCTCACTTCCTCTAGGCGATCTCCTTCTCCTCTTGGGTCAGGCAGAAGCTGGGGTTCCGGGTAAATGTTCTCGATTCTACTGGGTGATGTCCCCTCACTCAGCATGCGGGACTGGCAGATCTTTCATCCCCAGCTCTGGTCACAAAAGGCAGAACTTGTGCTGAGCTTCTCCTCGCTGATTTACAGCTTCAGTTTGACCATTTTAGAGGCTCAAGCTCCCCTTTTTATAATCCTTTTCCAGACTCTAAATTTAATTTAGTGTCTCTTTCGTTAAAAGTTCATGTTCTGGGGGTTGCCCACTTTGAAGTGTCCATTTCTTAGACTACTTTCTGGAGGAAAAGCAATTCAATCACAGTAGGAGTGTCACCAAATCTGATATCCCCAAACACAGGCATGAGAGTGACTTGAGAGGATCACGCCTGGATATCAGCCTCAGTGATGTATGAATCAAATGGTTTCAAAGCCCCCCCCAGCCATACTCTTTATGATTCTCTTATGAGGCCCACACCCTTCCTGAGATGTGCCTAGGCCCCTTCGGCCAGTGGTCTTTCTTTAGAATCAAAGATCACCTTTTGAAGTGCACTGAAAAGCCAGGCTCTTCCTTCCTCCAGTATGTGTCCCACCCAGATCTCAGGAATGCATCAAACCACAAATCAATCTTTGGGCTCCTCTACCTCCACATGTTCCTCCACCACTCCACATGTTCCTCCACCAAGCCCTGCGGTTCCCAATAAGGGACCCTTGTGCACTGCACCTTTCAGAAGCATATATGCATGCTGCACGCAAACAGGCCTCCACGTACTTTACCTCTCCCAGGCACACATACATTCCAGCGTGCTGCGTTCTACCAGGCACATGCCCCATGTACTGTAGTACACGGGCTCACGTACATACAAGACAGTGCAGTCAAAGATTTACACGCTGTCTCCCTGTACTGTAGCAAACTCTGGATCACATACATACCAGGGCAATGCACTCAAACAAGCACACACTGCGTCCATATACTGGAGCACACTCTGTATCACTACCTACCAGCTCTGTGCACTCAAAAAGACCTGCGCTGTCTCCATGTACAGCAGCACACTCAGGCTCACGCACATACTGATGCAGTGAACTCAAACAGGCATTCGCTGTTCCCATGGACAATAGAACACTCTGGCTCATGTGCATGCTGTTGTGGTGCACATTGTCTGCCCACATTAATCCTGATGTAGGCCAAGGTTGAGATGAGCACACAGACAGCGACCTTCCTATGAGTGGCTCGGTAAGGTCAACTCCCATGGTACAGGTCAGGTCAGTAGGCCCGGCTATATTACTAGATCTCATACTATGAAAACTGTATGCTGCCACCACTGCGTTCGTGCTACACGGCTCCCGCTGAGGGTGGTAGCCCTCCACCATAATGAGATTAGCGCATTGTGCGCCCTTTTCAGTCTAACCAGACCACAATCCATAAGACAGGCTTAGGTCATGGCGCACAAGCATGGTTCATGTTTGCCCATGAACAGAAATTTGTTACCAAGGAACCAGATATCACCACAGCTAGGGCACTCAAGGGAGGGGGTACATACGTAAGTCACCATGCAAGGGACTTTTCTTGCCCCAACACCGATTACAGTTCCTCCATTTTCTGATTGTAGCTCAGATTTAGTTCTTCTGCCTCTGATTGTACAGCACCTAGATATCCTACTCACTCCCTCTGACTGCAGTATGTCCATAGTTCCTGTGTCCTCTGATTGTAGTCTGTCTACAGTTCCTGCGCTCTCTGGCAGTATCTTATCTATAATATAGCCTGTCCAAAGTTCTTGTGGTCTGATTGTAGCCCATCAATAGTTCTTTCACCTTGATTTTAGCCAATATATCGTTACTGCACCTTCATATTGTAGCCCATATCCAGTTCCTATGCTTTTTGTTTGTAGCCAGTCCACAGTTTCTGCATCCTCTGATTGTAGCCCGTGTATAGTTCCTGTGCCCTCTCATAGTAATCGCTCTGTAGTTCCTATGCCCTCTAATTTCAGCCTGTCCATATTTCCCCTGTCTTCCAATTATAGACCGTCTAAACTTCCTACACTCTCTGACTGTAGCCAGTCTATAATTCCTGCGCTCTGACTGCAGCCTGTCACTAGTTCATGTGCCCTCTGATTGTAGCCCACATTCAGTTCCTGAAACCTCTGACTGTACCCAGTCTACAGTTCCTGTGCCTCTAGTAGTACCACATCAATAGTTCCTGCGTTCTTTGATTGTAGCCCGCCCATAGTTCTTGTGCTCTTTGGTGTTACCTCGTCTATAGTTCCTACTCACTCTGATTGGAGTCTGTCTATAGTTCCTGCACACTCTGACTGAAGCCCATACATAGCTCCGATACCATCTGATTGGAGCACATCTGAAGTTCCTATGTTTCCTTACTGTAGTCGCCTATATTTCCTGCGCACTGATTGTAGCCTGTCTACAGTTCTGGCGCGCTTGGACTGTAGCCTGTTTATAGTTCCCATACTCTGACTGAAGCCTGTGTAGAGTTCCTGCACCCCTCTGATCATAGCCTGCCAATTGTTTCTGTACTCTTTGCTTATAACTCATGCATAGTTTCCACGCACTCTGATTGTAGCCCACTCAGCACTGGAAAGTAGGGGGATCACGCCGGATCCGGGTTCCATCAGCTATTTCTGTCTGGATCAGGTCAACCCAGAGAAACATGCTGAATTTGTCCTGTTGTCATTTTCCGACACCAGGACACATTACAACGATGCCCCCACATTGGTTGTATTCTGTTTGGAGCAGCTAAACGCAGGCAGAGAGAGGACTTTCCTATTTTCAATTCTAGCCGGGCACAAACAAAGGCTTAATTTAAAGGGCTATCAGCCTCCTTTTGTTTGAGTATAAGTATAATGCTGGGTGGTACCTATCTGGAGCCTAAAAACCAAGACACCAAAGCAATGGAAGAATACGAAAGGCGCACAGCATGTTAACACTTCACAAGTACTTAAGAGAAACTATGATGTGGAGGCAGGCTTTTAACTTTGTAAGTGCCTATGTAAAAGATTTGCTTGCACAGAAGGAAAGTAAGATTTATCTGTACGAGTAATTACACAAAAATGGCACCTACTATTTTTTGTAATTCTTTCTTTAGCGCTACTTATCCCAGTATAGGGTGTCTGAGCGTTTTATCTCACAGAAGTACAATAAATCATATATGTGTGTAAATCAATGCACAGGAAATGTTCCATATGACAATGAGGGTCATAACTTATAAGGCGTAGGAAACACATACTAACCATACTTCTAGACATGATATGTTAGCGGGAGACGCACAAAGTCAGGATAAAAAGCCTGATACAGGGATTGTGTTTGTATGTACTGATAGGACTTTATTACTTCCCAAATGAACCTTTCTTTGCAAACTTAGAGTAACAGGTTGAGACAAATTAAGGATCTAAACTCATGACTTACATTTTTTATGCTGCTCCTTGATGCTGGTAAATAGAGCACTGTGCTATATTCAGTGCATCATTTGTAAAAAGAAAAAAACGTGCCAGGGCTCTAGTCAGGAGGCCCCTGCAGCCTGCACCACCCATTGCCACTAGCAGCGTTTCCAATGACCGTACCTACACACCTACTAACCAGCTCACTGCTGCAAGTGTGACAATGCAGCCTATTCCAGGCCCTCATAGCTACAAAACTAGCTTGGGTGACAGGTATTAGTTGTTTTTAATGCATACTGAATTAATAAACAATTGCTGTTCGGCTCATCTCTAAATCATACAAACAGCGACACAGCTGTCATAAGTGCCGGTGTCTACAATTAAGTGCTTGTGCTGAGCACCGGAAACCACTGGCTCAAATTAAGCACTGGCTACATTAGAAGGCTTGCAACTTATGAACTGGAAGTAATAAAATGATCTCAGTGTCAATCAGTGACCCACATACCTAATTAAATAACAACAAAAAAACTAAATCTGTGATATGCATGTTACACAATGTGCTTTGCAATAGGCACATTAACCTTCTATGCTACTTTATGAGTCAAAACTGTGACTGGACAAAACACTGAACTCTCTCAGAACTGTGTTAACCACTAGAGTTATTTTACGGCTATTATAATCCCTCAAATTTGCTAGCCACACAATGATATCTGCAGCAGATGTCTTATCCCTGTGAGATATTTTGAAATGCAGTCTCTCTGTGGCTAATTTAGTAATCTAGAACAGATCAATTGTCACATATGTCCTTGTTGCCAATTTCCTTGCAGCAGATTTTTTTTTAAATAAATCTGTAAATTGACAGTTAGGCTCAGCTTTTCAAGCTCCACCCCTCGTGACTCCAGCCCCTTTCCTCAGCCACACCTTCTGAGTGCCCAGAGTACATTTTTTTCTAATTCCAGCACTGAACCCGCATATTGTTCCTGCACTCTTTAATTGCAGCTCATCCATAGTGCCTGCGCTCTGACTGTAGTCCGCAGGAGAGATTAAGAGGCCCTATGCATTTAAAAGATTTTGGTGCCCTCATATATATCTAATTCAAAATATAAACAATAAACCATAAAATAAAATGTTATTTTTTTTAAAATGAAACAAGACTTACAGTAAGATAGAAAACAAAGTTTATTTTTGTATACTTCTATTTTATTTATAGGTTCAGCTGCACCATTTGCAGTTCTGCACCATATGGTCTATGGTAAATCCAGCAATGGAAACTTTCTGTGGTCCCCCCCCCCCCCCCCCCCCCCCCGATGCCCTAAGCATGTGCTTATTTCGCTTCACGGTTAATCCAGTCCTGGTAGCCCAGCCATAGTTCCTGCACCCTCTGATTGTAGCTCATGTATTGTTCTCATTCCCTCATCCGTCCATAGTTCCTTGTAGCTCATTTACTACAGACCTGGGCAAAAATGTAATTATGCAGGCGTACTCTGGGTAATTTGAGGGTTTTATGTTACGGTTGTTACGCAAAAGTACCAACATTATGCCATTACCCCATGTTGCATAATTACATGGCTAAAACATAGCACAGGAGAGAACGACCAGAACTAGAATAGCTGTTGTTTGAGGTACTTGTGCTTTTGGTGCTATGTCTTAGTGCAAAATGAGTTGTCGTGTTTTCCACTGAAATATAGCAGTAAATGCCAAATTTGCATTTCACATACTTTCTGCGTCATTTCAATAATGTTCCCGAGATTTGGCTAAAGAAAACTACACAAACGTCACACACCCCTAGCTACAGGTCTGGTGCCCTGAATGCCTCCTGTCCGTGATTTCCGCGGATTCTAATTGTACCCTGTTGCATCTTTTCCATCCTCAGCCGCTATGGCCTGGCCCGAAGTTAACCTCTCTCGTCCTCTTCATCAGGCACTGTCGTCCTATCTATGTATTTCTCATCTACCGTGCGATTTTTTCTCCCTGCTCTTTTTTCCCTCGACAACAAGAAGTCCTGGTTCTGCAGCTCTTCCTTCTCCATGCCTGTAGCCGTAGGTGCCATCCACAGTGTACTTCTCCCTACCTTTAGTAGTAACCCCCTTCTTCCCACGTAGGCACTTCCTGGTCTCCATGTGCCCTCCCCCACTCTTCTTTCAGCTCAGCTGCTCCAGTCCCCCTCACCCTCTGTTAGCTTTCAAAGGAGAGCAGGCCCCATCCAAGTCAGGGTCAAAGCCGTGGAATGCGGGGAGGAATTGGGGGGGGGGGCGTAGGAGATGCGTACAGCTTAAAGCTGCCAGTATTTGTTAATGGGGTGACGGTTCACTTCGCGACTACTTCCCGAAACCACCCATATATCACTCGGCATTTCTTGGTTTACATCGCTTGTGAAGAGATCTAGGGTTCCAGCATAATGGCCCTCCCCCAAACATGAGGATATCTCGGAGTGCTCAAAAGCGGTCGCACACATTTCCCCACCCACTGCCTGCCTAAGAGGCGGAGGGGTTGCTTTTCTCAGCTCACATATGTATTCCATTACAGCAGTTGGACAGGCGGAGGACCGAACTTGAGAGGGATGTGGGCCAACCGGGGAGTGTTTCGTTCATCCTGACAGAACGCTATAACATTCTACTATGAACGACAGTCAAATGAGGCGCTCAGGACACTAATAATGGCTTACATTTATATGGCGCTTCATACCACACTTCTGCCGTTTCTAAGTGCTGTAAATCCCAGGTGTTACCGCGACACACCTCACAGATACTAAATTTACCGACATCGGGAGGATGGAAGCCCTTGCAGGCATTCGAACTCGTGACCTGGACGTCACCGCATGTGTAGCGGCAAGCGACACCTTAATGAGCCTTCCAAGCCAGCTGTGTTGAAGGCTATTGAGCAGAGCTGATTAATCAGCCATTTTTATTAAACAGTAGCTGATATCTCCTCTCATAGTATACAAACTTCAAACGTTTTCATAAAAGTTTAGAAACGAGTCCAAAACAAACTATATTTTACAGACAAAATTGATGGTATTCTGGACCTAAATTCAACTCTGTGCCTCGAGTTGACATATTTGTCAAATCAAGCGAGTGGTCAGAAAGAGGTTAACTTCGGTGTTTAACCACTACAAGATAAACACGCATGGGCAAAGCAATAGGTCTCGCCTGTGCAAGAGCTAGTGACTTTGCCAATATGCTTTAGCCATGTTGTACACCTGCATGGCTAAAAGTTGGGGGGGTAAAGTAGAGTGGCGTGGCATGAAGTGTCGTAAAGTGGAGTATAGTGGAGTGTTACGTAGTGGCGTAGAGAGGAGTGGCATGGAGTGCTGTAGAGTTGAGTGTAATGGAGTGGTGTAGAGTGTTGCAGACCGTCATGGAGGGAGTAGAATGTCTTTGAATGGAAGGGCGTAGAGTGGGGTAGAGTTGAGTGGCGTAGCTTGGAGTTGTTTAGAGTGTCGTAGATGGAGTGGCATCGAGTATCTTTGAATGGTGTAGAGAGAAGTGGTGTCAAGGGTATTGCGTAGAGTGGAGTAAGAGTGTTGTAGAGTAGAGTGGCGAAGAGGGGAATAGTTTGACGTAGAGTGGAGTAGTGTAGGAGAGTGGAATGGCGTAGAGTGCTGTAGACCTGAGTGGCATAGAGAGGAGTGGCGTAGAGTGGAGTGTCACAGAGTAGTGTGGCAGAGTGGAGTAGTCGAATGGAGTAGAGTGGAGTAAAGTGGCTTGGAGTGGCATAGAGTGAGCTGCGTAGAGCGTCATGGAGTGGAGTAGAGTGTTGTAGAGTGGAGTGACAGAGTGGAGTAGAGTTTAATGGAGTAGAGCACCATAGAGTGGAGTGTCGTAGAGTAGAGTGGTGTGCTTGAATATCCTTTTCAGTTGTCGCCTAACCCCATAGGTTGCCTTGAGGCATACCCCTTGCAAAACTGCCTTCATTGCCTCCCTGTCCATTGCCCTACTGCCAACAGTACCCCAGTTCTCATCAAAATAGTGAGTTAATGTCCCGCTGACCGTTGCCTCAAACAGAGGGTCTGTCAGCGCCTCCGCCCGCATGCGCCATAGTGGTATCGCTGGGCATCTGCGCTCTCTCCCAAAACTCATCAGGATAGGGGAATGGTCCGATAGATAGCGGGCCAAGTAAGAGGTCTCCGGCACCATCTGTGCCATACCACTGGAAACCAGGCAATAGTTTAAGCAGCGATGAGTCCCCACTACTGGAGTATAACAGGAGAATACATTGTCCATCGGTTGTCTGTCCCTCCACATGTCAAAGAGGCGCAATCCTCACATCATGTCACGTAATGCTTTGGTCAGGTGGAGCTTAGTATGGTGTCTAGGTGGTTCCCGGTCTATTGCACCATGTAGGATTCAGTTACATTCCCCGGCCATAATGATGTCTGCATCAAGATAGGACGAAGCAGCCACTGTATCAACGTAGCATACAGCTGTCCACACCACCGCTTCCCGTTAGGAATGCAATCCCCCCAAACGTGTTTTTTGTAAAAATACAACAGACATTATAACGTTTCAGCACTCTCCTACGCTTCACAAATTGAGCAATACCTCTGTCAATTCAGGACATAAGTTAGTGACATGGCACACCATTTGCAGTCATCGGCAACCCATACACCATTCCAGCAGACAATACTCCCCATCAGCACACCCCACAGCAAGGCAATCCTGGATCAATAGCCAGGAATACAGTGTACAAGACCAGTATTTAATTATCTAACCTTTCAAACCTTTAAAAATAGAACACCTACCCAACTCCCCCCTCCCCATGGGCAACTTGACCAAAACCTCCCGTAGTACAAAGGGCCAGTCGAAAGCTAGCTTTCAGCGCCCCATTCCCAGAACTTGAGGCGAGGTCTCCGAAGAATCTGGAAAGCTTACGCGCTCAAACACACTTTCCGTGTCTACTTACCTCTCTCCAATTTCTCTCCCGCCGACATGTTTCCAATACAGTAGAATGACTCATGATATGTCTTAACAAGCCAACCCCTCCTCACATCCATCAACAATTCAGGCCAGAGCTCCCATCACTGACCAGTCTACAGTTTGGGCAGCACTGGTACCATCTCCAGCTTAGCCAGGAAGTCGTATGAGTCTCTCCAGTGGGCATCCTCCCCATAGGGTATATAAATACTCACAGTCAGACAGATTGTAGGGATCACCACAGTCCACTGCTATCACTAGCTGTGCCAGGGTCACGTCAGCGTTTCTGGAACGAGTCTCTCGAGTCCGGCACTACATCCACAGCCTGGAGTGTACCATCTGGGTAGACCACAATTTCCTCCAGTCGTGGATGATCATCTAGGCTCCTCAGTTGTCCTTTCTGTCCCTGAAGGTGGGCAGATTGTCTCTGTGTGCTCGGCAGTCGTTACCTGCCAACCTGTGTCCTGCCTAGTGTTCTTCATCACTCGCCTCTCCTGAACTAAAAAGGAACAACTCTTTTCCTTCATTTAGAGCATGCAGTTTCGCTGCTGGGAAAATAAGGCTGTATTTCATGTTTAAGTCTCTCATGCATTTCATGATGGATATCAAAGTCTTTTGCTGTTCTTGCACTTTTTGTGTGTAGTCTGGGAATATTGAGGTGGGGTTCCCCTCAAACAGTGGAGGACCCTGTATCTGTACACATTGTAGGATGGCGTCCTCATCACGAAAGTTGAACAAACGGGTGATTATAGCTCTCGTAGGGCCCAGATTTCGGCTGGGGAGTTGGCGGTCTGTGGGCTCTTTCAATCATGATAAACATAGATAGTCTTTTAGGGAGAAGGGCTGCAGTAATCCATTCCTCCAAGAACAGTTTAGTGGACTACCCCTCCGCCCTCTCTGGGAAGCCCACAAATCTTAGGTTGCTTCTCCGGGAGTGATCTTCATAGTCCTCTATGCGTTCCTCAAGTTGAGCAGTCAGCTTCTGCAGGTTAGAGAACTGTGTTGCGCAGGGCATGGACTTCCTGTTGTAGGGTGTACATGTGTTGTTCCATGGCAGTCACACGTTCCGCCACCTTCTGTAGGTCTGTCTAAGTTGACATCATTTGCAACTGAGTAGATTTTACAGACCATCTCATTGCATGTGCTCTGTATCGCCAACAGGAGATCTGCACGAGGGGGCCGAGCTCGCCGTCTCTCCAGTGCCTTCATCTGGGCCCCTCGTCGCCTTATTTCTGATTGGGTCCTCTGGCTGCATGGTGTGAGTATAGTTTACGATTTTGTTTGTTTGTGCAGGCTGGGACACCCTATTTTTCACCATTTTGGCAAAAGCCCCAATGCAGGCCAAGGTCCCTGAAACCAGCTTACCTAACTATCACTCCTGGGGATCCCCCCACCCGATAAGGAGGCCAGACACTCACCAGGATTCAGTGGCAGCCCTCCACGACCTGAAATGGAATTGGGGGACAGTCTGTTGGGGCTAGTTGCACAGCCACCTCGTTAATCAATGCCAGTGGCTTGCGCTTGGTATGCGTTGTTCAGAGACAATGTCCCACAGTGGAAAGACACCATAGGCCCTCCCGTGCCCTACACTGACATGAACCCTAATCTGCAGACTGGCCAGGTGTGTTTGCCTCCTCTACTTTGACTCAATCTCCGGGAGTCTGGATGGGACACGCCTCACCGATCAGCACCACTAGGGAGGCCCGCACTCCCAAGGGGAAGCTGTGTGAGGAGATACCGTATGTCAGGCTGATTACCCTCTGTAAGGTACATCAGCCACTGAACATCTGGGGGCGCCCACACTCACTCCCACGATGACAGGCAGGGGCTCTCAGGAGCCATTCGAGCCAAAAATAGCACAGCGCAGATCCCAGGGGCTGTCTACTGGGGCCAGCTATACCACCCCTGCCTGAATCAACACCAACTGGCACTCAACATACGTCTTCTCAAGCCTATGTCCCCTGGCTAGAAGGCGTCTTAGTCTTTCCTGCAAGGCTCACACTGTCTCTCTCCTCGATCTGCTGATGAGCCAGGCACTTCTGTCCCCTGTCCTCCACCACTCGGTTACTGGGGGGTCAATAGGAACTTGCACAGCCTGGTGCCTTCCAAGAAATTCTCAGCTCCCAGAGGGAGTTCCACAAGCAGTATTCATCCCTGCAGGCATGCACCTCTTGCAATCTCGCTATGGCCTCATCAGCAGCCAGGCATCCTGATCCCCAAGGCAGCAGGTCAAGGTGTCCCACAGTCGCCCTGGTTTTGTGCGCTACCTCATGAGACCGTTCACCACGTGGCAACCAGCTCTCTCCAATGCGCCCGACCTATGGGCAGAATAAGGCGATCCCTCCCAGACTGCACACTTACTACATGGGAGCTTCAGACCCTGGCCCAGCCCTTTTCCGAAGGATTCCCTCGAGGGGGGCCCTGCGGGAGGTACGTAGGTCCTCGGCACTGGTCTGATGCAGAACCACGTCAGGTATGTATGCATCGGTTCGTTTTTGGGCTGTGTTCTCTCTCTGTGTACTCCCTGTGCACTCACCGGCACATGGAGTATCTCTGGCGCAAGCGGTGCTGCCTCTACTCATGTCGTGCAGCACTGTCTAAACACCCAGGGGTCGCGCCAGCTCCTGGGCCCAGGATCAGGGGCACGGCCCAGTCTGCAGCCCTCGATTCCTCGTGGCTCAATGCCTCCTAGGATCCCCGGAGATCGTCTCACGGACCCCCAGCATCGTGGTTCGCAGAATGGGTGTACAGGGGAGGTAGACTGCTCCAGATGCTTGGAGATTAGAACTGGATTTTTATTTCGACGGCAGGAGCTCCACAAGGATAGTTTAATCGGCCATCTTGCCTGGCCACGCCCTTGACACTGCTGAAAATAAAATTCTACCCAAAAATCTGTGGGGTGGAGGATACATACTGTCCCCTGCATCATTCCACGATTTCTGTGCCCATGGTGGTAGGTAACATGTATTCAGCTCCCAGGCTCTCGGGAACCCCCCACGGATTACCCATCTAGCCTGTTGCATCAGTTTTTTTAAAAATTGTAAATGGCTTTTGTATCAGAAGGCAACGAGTTATCTTAACAGTAATTGCTGTATACTTGCTTTTAGGGCAGAGGTATTCAACCTTTATCGATTTGAACACCCTAACAAAATGTTTTGAAGGCAGCCCCACTCTTAAACTTTATGGGAAGAATTGTGGGAAATGCAGGTCTGAGCGCAGACGGAAGGTCTTATGAGACCATTTTAGGTGTAATTGTTCTGTAGTTCATTATTCACACTAAATGTGTGATGTACATTAGAGCAAATATATGAATTGCAACGTACATGTCTGCAAGCTCTGCGTCCTTAGGCGACAGCCGGCGCTAACTCCTCTCCCGCGAGCTCGTAGGGGGGGAGCCCTTAAAAGCTTGGCCTACCCTCACCCCGCTGACCCGACCGGAAAGATTTAAAACAATTATTAGAATTAACTTACCAGGGCCTGCCTAAATGCCCAGAAAAGTACCCCTTGACCCGTACGGGGATCGCACCCACCACCTTGGTGTAACCAGCACCACGCTCCAACCAATGGAGCTGGTCAGCAGGATCACTCGAGCAATTCCAAAAGCTCGGGACTCCAGGCACGGTCTCCCGACCAAGACTAGACCCCGACACTCCTCTGCTCCTCCTACTGTGGCCACGAAATCACCCCTATTCTGGTCCGGGAGGATGAGGGCAGAGGCATACCTATGCACGCTGGCAGCCACTGCGACTGCCCCTCGTTGCTGACAGGTGCCAGCTCAGTCAGGACACGGGTTCGCCCAGGCCGCGGGCCTGCCGTGCCTTACACTCAACTTCCTCACTCGCAGCTGCGCACCGAACGCGGCCCAGAGTTGGAGTAGAGCACAATTCATTGTGCACCTCCTAAAGTGTCTAGGGCTAAGCGCTGAAACCTTGCCCTCTGTGGTATCCGTACTATTCCACGTGCCGCCAGGGACATGATGAGACACAAGGTGGCTCCTAGGTTGCCCTGGGACTGTGCAGTCCGTTTCCGCCAGACATGTGATGCGACACGCTTCTAGGGGGGAGGGGGTGCCCCCCCAGCCTCCCTTACTGCACCCCTTACGTTGCTCTTTATGACCCCCCCACAGCTCGCAACCTGAAAATCAGCAGCCGGGCAAACCCCAAGGGGGGGGGCAGTGGGGGGGGGGGGCACCTTGTCGGTTTGCCCCCTATTGCTACACGGAGGCTGTGGGGTGGATTCCACCGTGGGGCATCCGGCAACCGACCAGGCCAACACGCTGTTCCCTACCGCCTGTGGGGGGAGTTGGGGTGTCAATGGGAGTCTCGGGGAGGCCGCGCTGGGTAGATTTAACACTAGGGCTAAAAGGCGCCAGGCCCAACTCGCCGTGCCATATGAGGCTAACGGGACAACCACTGCTCTCCAGCGGCTCCATGGTGAGAGAACCAACTGCGCCTGGTATCCCCAGGCAGTCTCCCCTTTCAATCCAGGGCTGGTACAAGCATGCCCGGGAGCAGCCCTACACTGCCCAGCACGGGTCCACACATACGGCCCCCAAGGGTCTCTCCAGTGAGTCTGGACACACGACGTTGGAGTGGGTGGGCGCACACGCGGTCTCTCCCAGAGGGCCCAGCAATGTAAAATAACCAGGAGAGACACTTCGAACTTAGCAGCCGCACGGTGTGCCAGCGGTGCCACCGGGAGCACGGAAAGCTGCCTCCCCCACTTTGGAGAGCCTGGATTGAGGGTGAGAGGAAGTCCTAGAGCCCGGAATGATGATGACCAAACCCCCGATGCCCCTACCCCACCCTGAACCACGGCGCTGCCCATTCACGCCCGTTCTCCGCTGACCTAGAGTGGCAGCTGAAATGTGGTGGGTCGGGGTAATGTCTGTGAAAGAGACACGAGGACAACGGCCTCTCAGAGGTGAGACCCTGAGGGGTGGGGGCCACAGGCCAACTCACCGCCAATTGCTGGAGCGACTCCGGACCAAGACTCCAGCCCTGTACCCAGGAGATGCAACCCGCAATCTTCCACCGACGACCAGGCGGCGTGTCTGGCGCAAAGAGGACGCCAGGATGGCCGGGGGAGGCCTAAATACCCTCCCCACTTCCTCAGCGCGCCGGAGATGACGCGCCTAGTGCGCCTAAGGTAAGGGGGACTCCTCCCTGAGTCCCGGCATAGTGGGGGTGGGGTAGTGCCCAAATGGCACTAAAGAGGCCGCCCTTTTAGGGTGGCCCCCTGCGTGGGCCTTGGGCAGCCGCTTATCAAAGAATCCTCCTCTAATCTTCCACCCAAAGTCACCCCTAATGTACCAGCAAAGCTGAAAGTGAGTGAATCACCATAAATCACAACAAGGGTCCGTAATCTGACGTGAATATGCGGACTCTGCCACGCACCTGGTTCAGGATACCATCCACTCCTTATCCGCCCTGTACCTCTCTATTCTATTGTAGCAACTACTACCAATCTGACAATTATTTCCCAGAATTTCGCTTTCATCCGCTGCAGGATCCACTGGACCACGATAATCTGTTTCGGTGTCCAGCCCTCGTCCGTGGCCGAGCCCACTCCGGATCTGCCACAAGGGTATTCTAGCTCCCGTGAGCAGTGCCAGTGAACACCCCTCCGCTACGTGCAGCGAGCGATGCTTTCTGGGAAGGAAGCGGAAGGTGCAGATGTGCCGCTTCCGCGCCAGCCCTCTTCTCCCACGAGCGTGACGTGCGTGCGCTTTGAAAGAAACCCTAAACAAAAACAGGCGCGTAAATAGACTGGCCAAACTTGGTTCTCTTCCAGTGCACTTATAAGTGACAAACGGTGGGAAAGCCATACGTTCCGCTACAGGGAGAGGGGTGGTCAAGTTCAGGTTCCACCATGTCGGAAATCCCAGCTTGGCATTACACTCCAGCCAAGCGCCTCTGGAGCGCTCCTGGCTTCGCTGTACTCCTACCCGCCTGACCCATTCTTCACGGGTGACAGAGTTAATGTCGTGCTGACTGCAGGGGGGCGTGGCAAGATGCAAGGGATACCGTGCACGTAAGACGCCGAACGAAACAGGAGTATAGATGAGGAAAGATGGATCTGGTTACCAGCATTCGGTCTCCATTCCTCATAAATGTATGAACTGTCCTTTTTAGAACCAGGGCCAGGGGGCACCCCTGCCACACAGTGGTGCGACCGGAAAGTACTTTTTAAAGCTGTGCACAACCGGCCTCGCGTAAATATACACGAGAGCCACATGCTCTTCTACCGTGCACATGCCCCGCCCTACTATTATATGGTCTGTTTAATCTTCTGACCAGTGGCAGAGGGCGTGGTAGGAGTGTCATGGGAACAGCAGAGAGCCTTGGGTTAGGAATAGAGACCCCACAAAGGTCACATTCTCACACTCCAGTGTCCTTGCTCTCCCTTATTGCCCATCAGTGGGTACATCGCCCAACGAGCACAGAAAGGCAGGAGAAAAACAGAAGCACCGGGCAGTCGTTATCTTTATGTGAACACATCTCTTGAGAGAGAATGCACATTCCTTCGAGAGGATGTGGCTAGAAGTAGCGCCTCTCCAGAAATGCACATGGGTTAGTTCGCTCACCACCTGTCCCTTCGGGTCTCTCCGACATGTATGCCTGGGGAAAGCAAGGGAAGCTGCTTGAGGTCTGTTAAAGAGTGAGAGAGAGAGAGTCTTTGCAGGAGGAGCATAGAATGAGTACGGTTGGATGCAGGGTGCTATCCATCATGTGATGCAGAAGGCTGCCCTGCATTGCTCTACACAACTGTGAGAGACAGAAAGTACAAAAAAAAAAATCCTTGCTACTGTCCGAATCCAAATCTAAAAACAAGCTCAACATCCATCTCATGAATAAGTTCCCAGGCTAGGGAGCATTCAAGGCGCAGGTAGAAAACCAGGAGATGTCCTCATTAGGGTGACGAAAGCTTGGACCTTGGGGACAAAGGAGGTTTTTAGCCAAACATCGTCCTTGTGAAAGATAATGATAAGTTCAAAAGTATAGAAGCTCTGTAGCTCAATGAGACTACCTCTTGTAGAAGTGCCAGCTTCCAAGAAAGCAGTTTTACATCAAAAGAGGTCATAGGTTCCAACTGATTCTACATTAGACGGAGAGGA
Source organism: Triturus cristatus (assembly GCF_964204655.1). Lineage (NCBI taxonomy): Eukaryota > Metazoa > Chordata > Amphibia > Caudata > Salamandridae > Triturus > Triturus cristatus. The sequence continues at coordinate 677,346,945 of NC_140593.1, read as the reverse complement.
TAAGAGGTTCAAATTCAATCTGTCAGAACATCACCTGACCTATGGGGTGGGAGATAGAGAAGTCCAATCAGTTGACCTCGTTGGTGGAAAAGGACTCCCAGTTTGCTTCTGTGTGCACCTATTGTAGCTAAATAGTCCCAGTATGTGTCAGTTTGAGCACATTATTCCACCTGCTGCTCGAAAAACTAAATGGTATTGTCCACAGTACACGTGAAAGAATCAATCTCCTTGAAGAGTGCATACATGCATTACCTTATCCACTCGATTCTTTAATGGGCCCTAGTGTGGAACTTCTGGCAGTTACCAGGACATTCTGAATATTACAGGTAGGTTCTAGATGAGTGATGGTCAGCTCTACATTAACCATGCACCCAAGATGTGCGGCTGGAATGTGAGATGGAGAATGCTCCCTATGGTTCTCAAAAGGGCCAGCGTCTCAAAGTACGCAGCAGAGCTTTCCCCCTGCTTCAGATATGATAGCGCCAATAACCAGAGTTTGGAGTTACAGGTCGAACCACCTGGGTGACAGAATTATACATAGATTGTCCTTAATTTTCTAGAGTGCTATAGGAGAGACTTATTTCATCCAGAGTTATCGCTCGGGGTGAAAACCCCAACTCAAAATGAGGTAATGCATATAAGGCCTAAACCACAGCTTCAACAAGGGGAATTGTAAGAAACAGTTGGGCAGCTCTTAACTCAGAGAATATTGGGGCTTCAAATTCCAGTTCAACTCATCAAGAAGCACAGAAAAGACCAGCCGAAGTACACGGTGTGGGAGAATGGTGCATTAAACTTCAGCGCGTCCTAGCAGGAGGTAGCACACTGAGTTGCCTATAAGCAAAGCGTGTGACAGTGATTAGCCCTTTAAGTAGCCTCTTCTAGAAGGGGACACTACAGAAAAAAGTACAAGTTTAAGTGAGAACTCTTACCAGCCTGCAGCACCATGAAGACTAGTGAAAGATGTCTAGGTGTGGGGGGAAGAACAGTGTAAAAGCACTACATCTGTGAAAGTACCGACCTTTACATAAGCGTCTCTCACAGCAGGATGTGCTGCAGAGAGCAGAGGAAAAGCAGCCACTATTTGAAACCGAAATCCACAAGAATTAGGGCCCTTTTTGTACACAATTCTACGAGACCTTAAAGCATAGGTGATTAACCCTACTTACTACGTTTGGTGGATTTCAGAGGTTGTAAAGGGCTTTTAATATACTTTTAGCATCAAATAGTGTATACAAAGGAACCTCAGTGGGTAACATATGTTTAGCTTCTGTACTAGTAAGGCCCGAGATTGCCTCATGAAAGTTTTGAGCACATGTTTATATTTTAACGTTTTATGTTTTTGCAACAGTATTTCCTACCTTACGTGACAGTGAAGGTGAATGCCCCTCAGCTGGAGGCAATGTAGAAAACTGAAGAAAAAAAAACACAGAAAAGCGTCTGGCAATTCAAAGCCCTAAATGCCAGTTCTTCACAGCAGGAGGCGCTGTAGAGAACAGACATTAGCAGCAACCACCGGAAATCTACCGCCATGACCCCTAGTCTTGTAGATCGTAACGGAAAAGCATAAATGACTGGAGAGGATGAATTGACTCCCCATCAGCAAGAGGCTCTCGAGGGAAATGGCGGACTTGCTTACACATTTCATAGATGTACGTCGTCCTTGAGCCCAACCTCTACATATGTACTAAATGGGACTCTAGGTTGGTGGCCGTATTTAAAGGTAAATGCTCACAACATAATACATATGATCCCAGCTACCCATCCTTAATTAGTGCATATGCTCTCTGTTGACAGGCCCACCTGGCAAGACTAAAAAGAGATTCCTCTCAATCATCTCTACGAAAAAAAAAAATCACCCCAAGGCAGACTTTTCAGAGGGAGGTGGGCACTGGGGGGGATAACATCAAGGTCCTCATATATCATTACTCTTCCTATTGTGAAGCGCTCTGACACCTTCGGGTAAAGTCCGCGATACATAAAAACTCATAAAATAAATAAAATAAGGTCGGTTCCATCCAGATCTGAAACAATCCTGTGAGCTCCGCCGGAGTTTCTGCCTGTACTGGGGGGTGGCTGGGAAAGTAATCCTGGAATAGGACGGGGGGGATGGGAACGGAGAGGAAGAGATTAGAACAAGTCTTCAGTAGTCTTTCCCAGCCTCCTTCCTCTCAGGAAACATATCCTGCACATGTCTGGCTGAGCGGTGGCAGGAGCCTGTGTTTGCTGCAGTCCTCGGATACGCCCGAAGCTCGACCAAAAAAATAAAACTGTCATTTCCCCTTGACTATGCTGAGAGGAAAAAACAAAACAAAAAAAAACACAGCAGCAAGAACCTGAGCTTTAGTCCTTTAACACCAGCCCAGGCGGCAGGTCTCCACAGAGCAGCCGAGGTCTCGCACGGCCTGACAGCAGCACTGAAGTCCAGCCAGCACCCACTGCACCAGCCACACCTGTCAATCGGTCCCTTGGGATTGGAAGGCCAGTTATGTTTCTAGAATTGGCCAGCAGTGTCCCACTGTAGTTAGCATTCAGCTCGAGAAACTATTTATGGACACAGGGGTCTCCACTGGGTGGTAGACGCGTTGAGGCTTGCCTACTCCCTTGGAAATGGTCTTCACGTCTTGTCTTTCCTAATTTTTTGCAGCTGGAACGTCGTGGAGAGGATTCTCGGCTTCGCCAGTGGATGGGCTACATGAACAGCTGCCCAGCATCTGCAGATTTACGTCATCCTTGAAGAAAGCAGCAGTAGGCCTTTGAGGAAAATCACCTCGCCCCACTACCCAGTCTGGAGTAGTCTGTGCCTCGGTACCGTCCTCTCACATCCTGACACGAATGGATGCCATCATTCTTTGGATCTCTGGCGCGGAGATAGCATTACAGGAGTGTGGATAAGAGCAAAGTCACTTGGACACCGGACATCTCAGGACATTTCTCACAACCTCTGGGCTCTGAGCTTACTCTGTGGACCTCTGAGAATGAATGGTGATGTCCTTTAGCGGCCCCTCACACTGATCTTGTGGCTTCTTTCCAATCAAAACACCTGCCAAGCGACCCCTGCCTAGGAGCTGAGGGTCCCCGGCACCAGAGGCTCAGGTTCAAAGAGCGGGCTATGACTGTGCAGAAGCTGGTGGCCACAGCAGTGGCAGTGGCCCTGGTTTCATTGATTCTCAACAATGCAGCTGCCTTCACTCCCAACTGGGTGTACCAAACGCTGGAGGATGGACGCAAGCGCAGCGTGGGTCTGTGGAAGATGTGCTTGCAGGCCAGGGGGACTGCCAGCGGCAAGCCTGGTCAAACGGATGAGAGATCCTGCGAGACAGTGAGCTGGGGCTCCGAGTCGGCTGGGCTGCAAGAATCTCGCAGCACCGTCAAATGTAAGTTTACTTTGGCTTTTACCAATGTTTCATTGATGGCTTTTACCAATGTTTCATTGAACAATAAAACTGTAAGACTTCCCCTGAAATATTCTGCCCACTCCCACTAGCGTACAGGAATCTCAGTAATACTGGTATACTAGGATTCCTGGATCATACTGTCTGGCAACAGAAATCCTGCACAAATCTTCTGTGCTGAAGTACTATACCCCCTGGATCCCAGTATCGACTCTGTATTGTCATACAATACTTTGAGCCCCAGAGTCATTACATACGACCGCCTGATGTTAGCAGTACTTGTCTTTTACTAAGGTACAAAGATCCTTGGGCCATCACGTCTTGGTAGTAGATATATGGTCCCAAAATCAATCTAGGGGTTGTCAAGTGACAACCCCTAGAGAAAGGAAAGGAGTTGGCCTAACGGCTAGGGCGGTCGATCTCGAATCTGGGGAACTGGGTTCGAGTCTCGTCAATGATTCTGAACATCCTGTGATTCTAGGCAAATCACTTAATCTCCCCATGCCTTAACAAAAATGAATGTGTCCTCATGTACTGGAACTGGTGCTATGTAAAGCGCTCTGATACCCGGTTTGGGTCAAGTTTGCGCTATATAAAAGTCTATTAAAAAAAAAGTGCATTAACATAACAGTAGTTCCTAGATTACAGTGGGATTTTACCCCAAGATGCAGGTCAGCCAAATGAACTAATATAGCTATGGTTCCTCTTTCATAGCTATACTAGTGCATTTGGCTGACATGCATCATGGGGTGAAATCCCACACTAATCCAGGAACTACTGTTATATTAAAGCACTTGACAACCCCTAGATCGATATTGGGACCATATAGCTACTACAAAAATCACATTTGTAAGTAAAGTTGAGCTCTAATAGTTACATGTATATATATATATCCATAACAGTAGTTCCTTTTGCAAAGGGAGGGAGGGGATTTGGGGCGGGGGAATGGGTTGGAGCAAGGTTGTCCCCTTAAAAATTCTGTCAGGTTCTTCTAGTTGAACACAACGTGTTCAGGCGATTCAGATAAGTGAAGGCATTTCAGGGCAAAAGGGACAATTGGGCAAAAACACAGATGGCATGGTAAAGATTGAACGAAAAAAAGGGGTAGATTACAAATACTTTTTTGAAGAGTGGAAACTAGTAATTGAATACTGGGAGCAAAATACACACAGAAAGACCCCGAGGTTGATACTAGCTTTATGCAGAGCAGCACACACACAACAATTTGGGTACAAATTTGCCTTTTCTAAAAATGGGAAGGTGTTTGGAAACCACATAGGGGTTAAGAATATGCACAGTGATGTGTTTTGCTAAAATACATTTATTATTTAGTTGACTGTACAGGATTAGTAAATCGTAAGCGGTTCTTTATTTTTGTAGTAGTTTTTTTTAATTCTCAATCTAAAAGTGCAAATTAGAAGTTTTCACGAACTATGCTTTAGACTCAATATACATGGAACTCAACATTTTTGTAGTCGATATTTTAAAACAGACCTTCATGAGAATCCCTGATGCAGAAACCACAATTCTGATAATGTACTAGGACTCCGATATGTTGTTGGGTCTTACTTAAGTTGTGGTGCAGGGACCATCAGTGTGATAATGTGGTAACGCCCCTCAATCTGTGTGTCAATTTCACTGCCATGGTGCAGGAACCATTGGTGTAATCACGTCCTAGGACTCCCTGGATCGTAGTGGCCACCCTCCTGTTATGAGACGGTAACAATGATGATACCAGTGTACCAAGACACCAGGGTTCACTGAGTCCAAGTCTCACTGGGATACAGGAGCCACTGTTTAACAGAATGTTTTTTTAAATTTTTTTTTTTTTTATTGTTTCTTCAAAACATAACAATACAATCATCAGCAGAATATATAGGCAAGCAGGTGTTCATGTAAGGTAACTTTGGCATGGCCGCGCCTAGTAACAAGTGACATAGTCCTAACAGACATATACAGTGGTCCACTCTACATTACAATGATTTCAGATGTCAACAAAATCATTGATAAACAAGTAAAGTAGTGGCATCCAATTATTCGTAAAGGATAACGTAGTAAATATCCCTGTCTCACAATTACAAATATCCACTGTTTGACTGCAGGACCCATCACTATATCAACATCCAAGGAAGGACATTCATTGTATCCAACACCCTGCAGCATCTGGGTTTATTAAGTCTATCCTCATGCACGTATACTGGTGCCATACTAATGTACTACATGTAGCCCTGGGAAAATTCTGTCCAGTGAAAGTGTGTAGTGCCTGCACTCCTGTATTCAATGCGAATCTATTTTTTAAGGGGTATATAAATCAATCTTAACAATTATCTGCGTGCTGTCATGTGAAAGGGTTTCAGCCCGAACCCTATCTGTGTAACAATACGTAAAGAGGTGTGGTGTGATCCATACCTACATGACGCACAGCAATCATACTCAACAGAGTTTCAAAAAAGTAATGATTCTTTTACTCAACAATTCTTCATAGAGTAATATCAATCTTTAGTTTCCATAGTAAAACACATCATTTATACACGTATTTCTTAGACATACGTAATGGGTGCAGCGGGATTCATAAGTTTAAATGTCTCCTCAACAAATGCTGTACATAAACCAATATAATTTCTTCTATTTGAAAATCCACAAAATTTTTTTAACATCTATCCCAATGAATTTCGGGTTGTCAGCCCTTCTTCAGGGGATTCAGTTCATGTGCTTCATTCAACAGTTCCGCATATGTAACACTACAAAAAATTGAAACAATATTGCTTAATTCACATGTATTTTTAGGATTTGCACTCTTAGCTGACAATGTGTTCAAGCGCTTAAGGTCCAGTGTATTAATAAAGAAAGCGAAAAAAGGAAAATGTGTGCGATAGTCAAGTCCACGTGACCCTTATTAATGGACACCCGAGGGTGAAGCGCAAACCCATATCGGATTTACCTTTAAGTGAACAACAAAAACTGTCTGTTTAACGTGCCCACTGTCACGAGTCCAATAGCGTTTCTATGCAACATTATCAAGAGGTGACCCTCGACTGAAAAAATAGAGGATTCCTATTAGTGCTTAAACGACTGCGTGTCAACACTAGTTGTCAAGGGAAAACTAATAAAGGCTTACCCTTCGATGGGCTGTGAGTAATCCTATCCAGGAGTCTGTGAGAGTAAGGAAAGCTACATTAGTTACGGTGCAGGTCCGACATACGGTCGGTTAGTTCACCATGATACAACGGAAGTGGCTTACCGGTCAAAGGTCAGAGGACGCGTAACGTTGGAATCTTGATGCGTGCATGACAGCAACGCGTAGTAATTGGGAGGCGTAAAAGGGCTGTTTTTATACGTATCGTGCTTTTGAAAAAACTTTATTGAATTTCGGGAAAAACATTAGGTGAAGGACAGTATCCTTTGTCTAGTGCGCATTTGAAAATTACGTATTCTGCTAGTACTACGACTTTCTACAAAGGACGATGTCCGTGTCTATCAACTGCTTGATGTGTTTCAGAAAAAAGTAAAACGAAATAATATTTCTAAATGAACCCATTTGGTGTTTCGAAACGAGTGCAAATCCTTTACAAAACCTCAACAACATTCTATGATTGACGGGAGAGCATGCCTCTACTCAAGAAACATAAGAATGTTAATTTACATACATTATAAGAAACAAGAAAATTCAATCTGATCATTGAGCCCCCCGGGGATCAGAGTGCCCAATTTTTTAATCCAAAATGTTTCTTTTCTTGCTAATGTATTAAGAATGTCAGTGCAATTTGTGGTGTTAAGTTTCTCTAAGATGGTGAAGCGTAATTGTGGTATGGTGTGTCCTATGTTTATCCAATGTGTAGCCAGACAGGATTTCAAATTTTTATTTCGAATTGTACTCTTGTGTTCTATGATCCTCGTTTTTATCTTTCTTGATGTTCTGCCTACGTATACGAGTCCACATGGACATCTTATCGCGTATATCACTGTTTCAGTATTACAATCAGACGAGTGTTGCAAGGAAATCTTTTCTCCTGTCTGGGGGTGGTTAAAAATCTGTCCCACTATTACATTTCCACATTGGCCACAGTTATAACATTTTTGCATTCCTTTGTGTTTGACTCGTGGATTGGTAGGTTTAAATTTCAAGATTTCTCTTAGGTTGTTCGACCTTGTGTGTGCGAATATCGGCGGGCCTTGAAACAAGTTGGCAAAGTCAGGTTCTGTTGTGACAAGTTCCCAATGTTTATTGATGATTTTCTTGATGTGAGGTGCCTGGGAGGAGTATCTTAAAACATATACTTCACGTTGTGATTTTGTTTTCTCTGCTGGAAGTAGTAAATCTTCTCTTCTTTTGTTGCGAATTTTTTTCTCTGCTTCATCCAGAATGTCGTCTGGGTATCCTCTTTTTTTGTACCTTTCCTTTTGTTCCTTAATTAATTCTGTACTCTCTGCTTCATTGGATGTAATCCTTTTTATCCTGATGAATTGTGAAATAGGTAAGTGCTTTTTCAACGAGAATGGGTGTCCACTTGAGAAATGCAATGCATTATTAACATCCGTTGGTTTTCTGTAAACCGAGGTTTGTATGCCCTCCTGAGTTTTGCGAATTTCTATATCCAAGAAATGTATTTTTTCGGATTGTATGTCATATGTGAATTGTATTCTGGGATTGCAAAGATTTAACTGTTGTATGTTGGTTTCAAGAGCTTGTTGTGATCCTTTCCAAAGACATAAAATGTCATCAATATATCTCAAGAATAATATTGTGTGTTGTTGCCATGATGGGTTTTGAAGAATATGAAGGGATTCAAAGTGCGCCATGAAGGTATTCGCATAAGCTGGTGCTCCGGGAAATCCCATCGATGTTCCTGTCCTTTGTAAGTAGTATTCATCTTGCCAAACAAAGTAGCTGTGATACAGCGAAAAATGTAGAAGTTCAAGTAGAAACACGCTCAAATCCCGTTCTATGGGAGAATCTAGAAGTCGCCATTCGACGGCTTCTAATCCCTCATTTGAACAAAGGGAAATCATTCGTTCCCACATATTCATCTAACTCTTTGGAAACAGAAATTTCGTTTTTTAAGTTCATGCGAAAATTAAGGTTGAAATGGTTTTTCTCTCAAAATAGACTTGATGCAACTGAACCTACAATTGAACGTTTCCAACCTAAAAGCAAATTCATGGCTCCTACATCACACAAAACGTTGGATAATTTTGAATTACTAGTAAAAAAAGAATTCACTCGGATCAAATACCAAAGATCACAATATTCCAATCTCACATTGAAAGATTCACGCATACTGAATGCTTTGCGACAAGACGAACAAATCATCTGTCAACCAGCAGATAAAGGCGGAGCCCTAGTCATCTTAGATTCTGTATTCTACAAACAAAAAGTGGATGAACATGTAAAGGATGAATATACTTACATTCACCTACAAGGAAACCCGATCAAAACTTTTCAGGAAATATTAAGTACTTTGTTACAGAAAGCCTGTGATAATGCTGTGATTTCTGAAAACACCAGAAGATTCTTATCAGTTCCTACTCCGAAGACACCGCATATTTATATGCTCCCTAAAATACACAAGAATCTGGAGAACCCACCCTTTCGACCTATTGTGGCAGGGTGTGGATCCATCCATGAACCAATCGGACAGTTCTTAGATTACCACCTTCAACCACTGGTACAATCATGGACTACTTATGTAAAAGACACCACGGACTGTCTTTTAAAACTGAGAACAGCAAATCATCTTCTGAACGAAGATTTCTTATTGTGCACAATAGATGTGGTAGCACTTTATACTTCAATACCTCACAATGAGGGATTAGAAGCCATCGAATGGCGACTTCTAGATTCTCCCATAGAACGGGATTTGAGCGTGTTTCTACTTGAACTTCTACATTTTTCGCTGTATCACAGCTACTTTGTTTGGCAAGATGAATACTACTTACAAAGGACAGGAACATCGATGGGATTTCCCGGAGCACCAGCTTATGCGAATACCTTCATGGCGCACTTTGAATCCCTTCATATTCTTCAAAACCCATCATGGCAACAACACACAATATTATTCTTGAGATATATTGATGACATTTTATGTCTTTGGAAAGGATCACAACAAGCTCTTGAAACCAACATACAACAGTTAAATCTTTGCAATCCCAGAATACAATTCACATATGACATACAATCCAAAAAAATACATTTCTTGGATATAGAAATTCGCAAAACTCAGGAGGGCATACAAACCTCGGTTTACAGAAAACCAACGGATGTTAATAATGCATTGCATTTCTCAAGTGGACACCCATTCTCGTTGAAAAAGCACTTACCTATTTCACAATTCATCAGGATAAAAAGGATTACATCCAATGAAGCAGAGAGTACAGAATTAATTAAGGAACAAAAGGAAAGGTACAAAAAAAGAGGATACCCAGACGACATTCTGGATGAAGCAGAGAAAAAAATTCGCAACAAAAGAAGAGAAGATTTACTACTTCCAGCAGAGAAAACAAAATCACAACGTGAAGTATATGTTTTAAGATACTCCTCCCAGGCACCTCACATCAAGAAAATCATCAATAAACATTGGGAACTTGTCACAACAGAACCTGACTTTGCCAACTTGTTTCAAGGCCCGCCGATATTCGCACACACAAGGTCGAACAACCTAAGAGAAATCTTGAAATTTAAACCTACCAATCCACGAGTCAAACACAAAGGAATGCAAAAATGTTATAACTGTGGCCAATGTGGAAATGTAATAGTGGGACAGATTTTTAACCACCCCCAGACAGGAGAAAAGATTTCCTTGCAACACTCGTCTGATTGTAATACTGAAACAGTGATATACGCGATAAGATGTCCATGTGGACTCGTATACGTAGGCAGAACATCAAGAAAGATAAAAACGAGGATCATAGAACACAAGAGTACAATTCGAAATAAAAATTTGAAATCCTGTCTGGCTACACATTGGATAAACATAGGACACACCATACCACAATTACGCTTCACCATCTTAGAGAAACTTAACACCACAAATTGCACTGACATTCTTAATACATTAGCAAGAAAAGAAACATTTTGGATTAAAAAATTGGGCACTCTGATCCCCGGGGGGCTCAATGATCAGATTGAATTTTCTTGTTTCTTATAATGTATGTAAATTAACATTCTTATGTTTCTTGAGTAGAGGCATGCTCTCCCGTCAATCATAGAATGTTGTTGATGTTTTGTAAAGGATTTGCACTCGTTTCGAAACACCAAATGGGTTCATTTAGAAATATTATTTCGTTTTACTTTTTTCTGAAACACATCAAGCAGTTGATAGACACGGACATCGTCCTTTGTAGAAAGTCGTAGTACTAGCAGAATACGTAATTTTCAAATGCGCACTAGACAAAGGATACTGTCCTTCACCTAATGTTTTTCCCGAGATTCAATAAAGTTTTTTCAAAAGCACGATACGTATAAAAACAGCCCTTTTACGCCTCCCAATTACGACGCGTTGCTGTCATGCACGCATCAAGATTCCAACATTACGCGTCCTCTGACCTTTGACCGGTAAGCCACTTCCGTTGTATCATGGTGAACTAACCGACCGTATGTCGGACCTGCACCGTAACTAATGTAGCTTTCCTTACTCTCACAGACTCCTGGATAGGATGACTCACAGCCCTTCGAAGGGTAAGCCTTTATTAGTTTTCCCTTGACAACTAGTGTTGACACGCAGTCATTTAAGCACTAATAGGAATCCTCTATTTTTTCAGTCGAGGATCACCTCTTGATAATGTTGCATAGAAACGCTATTGGACTCGTGACAGTGGGCACGTTAAACAGACAGTTTTTGTTGTTCACTTAAAGGTAAATCCGATATGGGTTTGCGCTTCACCCTCGGGTGTCCATTAATAAGGGTCACGTGGACTTGACTATCGCACACATTTTCCTTTTTTCGCTTTCTTTATTAATACACTGGACCTTAAGCGCTTGAACACATTGTCAGCTAAGAGTGCAAATCCTAAAAATACATGTGAATTAAGCAATATTGTTTCAATTTTTTGTAGTGTTACATATGCGGAACTGTTGAATGAAGCACATGAACTGAATCCCCTGAAGAAGGGCTGACAACCCGAAATGCATTGGGATAGATGTTAAAAATTTTTTGTGGATTTTCAAATAGAAGAAATTATATTGGTTTATGTACAGCATTTGTTGAGGAGACATTTAAACTTATGAATCCCGCTGCACCCATTACGTATGTCTAAGAAATACGTGTATAAATGATGTGTTTTACTATGGAAACTAAAGATTGATATTACTCTATGAAGAATTGTTGAGTAAAAGAATCATTACTTTTTTGAAACTCTGTTGAGTATGATTGCTGTGCGTCATGTAGGTATGGATCACACCAAAATTCTGTCCAGTCCATACGATGTGCACAAATTATTACAATATTACCAATTTAAGAACTATCTGATCATCGTGTCCAACAGCTCCTGCGATATAGGGTCAAACACCAAACTAATATCCTGGGACCCACGCATCATTGTGCCCAGCCTCCACTGTGTCATAGGAAATACTGCTATATGAATTTATCAGGCACCCCAGATCCTCTTTTCACATCCCTTTGATGTTGTACAAGAACTACCAATAAAATGTCCTAGGATCCAGTAGTCATCATGTACACCTCCAGTGTCTGGCAGGAATCCCACAAAGAATATAGCAGACCTGAAAATCATGATGACTTTAACCCGCATTATACGTAATTTCTAAGTCTGCCTCTAGGCTATTGGGTCCACCTCCTGTACTTGAGAAGGCAGCATCTGTGCACCACGACTTCCTGGTTTAACTTGTTCCGCTTGGGCAGGGAAAATTCCAATGCCACCCTAGGGCATGCCTACTGCTACTGAGGTAAAGGACTCACTGCTAAATTAATTAATGTAGCAGGAGTACCTGAGTCTTTGTGTCCGCCTCTCTGAAGTGAGACAGAAATCACCACTACAGTAAAGCACCAGGGACCCCAGGAGGAAATATGCACCCTTGATGTAAGGCAAAAACCATCTCTAACATACTAAGACCCTACGGATGATTACGTTCCTTCCTGTAAAGTAGCAACCACTGCTATAATATTGGACTAGTCACCTCGGTTCACTGTATCCAACTCTAGCAGTGGTGCATGAACCATCAGTATAGTAATACAGTGCCCAATACCCCACTCTCGGGCACGGAATCAGTGTTTTACTAATGTAACAAAACCCCATGAGTCCCTGTGCGCTGCCCCATACTGTGGTAACAGGAACAATTGCTAGGCATCTATGTTTTGTTAGCCTCTTGGAGACCAGCACTTTCTGCATCCCATGGGGAGCCAGTCAAACAAGTACTGTGTATGGAAGGTCATAACATCTCTAACCCATCTGTCTACTTTCTCTAGTCTTAAAACAATTACTCTTGTGAAACTATGTTAAACAATTACAATCATTAGATATAAATCATATTTTTACAGTTTATCAAGTACATTCAGAGCTTTTTCCACTAAACATATCAAGTTTTTAGTTTTTCGACATATGTTAATACATACATAGCTTGTCATTAGTTTTGTCACATTTTTCTCAGCTTTCTCAATGAACGTATTATTCAAACTTAAGTGACCAGGATTGAATTTTATGTCAGTTCCCTTACTAATCCACAAAAAATTGAAAGTATTGTCAATTTCTACTCACTGTACATATTTTAATATAGCCTACCAAAGTACTTAACTCTTTTGCAACGGAATTACACTGGCATCACTTAGTTATATTTTGACAAGTGTTAAATGAGCATCCGCTACTTGGTCTGCATTTACATTTTGCCCTAGGTGCACAGTTTTCAATATATCTGAGTTAAATTGCACGCCGTTTCACCAATGTGTTCTCAGTGCAATACAGTAAAGCTGTTGGGGTAAGGTAACGTGGAAAGGGGTCACAGTGGGCCGATCTGTGTAAAAAATATCACACCATGGCTGAATATATTATGAAGCAAGGAGCACACTGTCTTACAGACATTCAACACAGATAAAACACAATTTCACACACTGCGAAACAATTTGTATTAATGTCAGTTGCTCAAATCTATCCACTTACATCACTGGCTTGAGTAAATGCCCCTTAAGGACATTTGTTTAATTCTAGCACATCCTTTGTGAGTTTGATCAACATCAACAAATGCTACTATTGGTGCCACATATGAACAACATCAAATGATGATCAGCAAGATTTGTAAATGATTATCATGAACATGAATTTATCAACGCCAACACCCATGAAAGATAGTCCTTAACTTCTATAACTTGCATTAAAGGCTTATGGAAGGGACTCTAGTAAATCCAAGAGTTGCACCAGTGATATTCAACGACAGTGTGGATCAACACCCATACTAATTATCAGTCACATTCAGAAATCCCGTCAGCTGTCCTAAAGGACAGCCAGACATAGCTGTTCATTAAAAGTTAGCCTGAGTGGTTTCTTAGGAGAGGATACCACTCTGGCAGATTCCTTGTGGACTAGTGTTCCTGAACCCGAAATTACCAGCGGTAGGAACATTGGGACCAATGTTAGCAGGCGAGCTTCTGCATCCAGTAGAACCTCCTTCTACTTTGGAGAAAGTGTTGTGGGCACAGCCCAACCACTATTTGCCCCCTTCCTCGTGACGTGGGGAACATGTTACGCTCCCACAGTCACAGGGGATCCTTGACCTGCCCTCAAAAACCTACCATACAAGGCCTGCCTTGGCATGGCACGAAGACTTGTCCTTGAACACAAACAATTTATCTGGGCGAGTCCACATCCCTCCACACAAACAGAAGCAAACACCTTTCAAGACAATCAAGCATTGCATCAACCCCCTGCCAGACCCACCTATTTGTCACACTACGAAAAGTGCAATTCCATCTACTTCTTCAGTGAAAAAATAGAGAGGATTCAACAGCACATAGACAAAAACAAGTCTGCTTCTTCTCTTATGACCACCCCTTGTAGAGAAACACACAACAGTCAGACTTCACAGATGTATTAATTGCAGACCTTGCTGACATGCGAAATTTGCTGAAAGCTAACATGTATTACACTCAGTGTTCATCAAAGCTCTCTCTGGGGGCCATCTCCCACTCCTACTCGCCACTTTCAATGCCTATCTCATTCAATGCATTTTTTAAGAAGTTCTCAAGGTAGGCCAGATCCTCAAACTCCTAAATAAACCTACACTAGACCCTGATGACTTTGCTAACTACAGGAATATTACTCACCTACCATTTAGTGGCAAGATCATTGAAAAAGCAGTCTATGTTCAACTTCAAGATCATATTAATGCTATACATCTCGCGTACAACTACTAATCTGGCTTCACACCACGCTGCAGTACAGAGACTGATATCTTACACATCATATACAATGCCTTCCTAACACATGCTTCCTGGTATTGCTGGACCTCTCAGCAGCCTTTTACAGTCAACTATCAAACCCTTATATGCACTTAAAAGACTCAAATTGGATTCACAGGCAATGTCATTCACTGGTTCTCCTCCTACCTTTCCAACCAACACCACTTTGTTGACATGGGCACCCCCAGATCCTAAAAGATCTTTATCACCTGCGGAGTTCCCCTTGGTTTTATACTGTCCTGTGTCATCTTCATCCTCTACATGGAAAAGCTTGGCACAGTACTCACAGATATCAGCATCAAGTTTCACCAATATGCGGATGATCTACAACTCTACTTGAAAGACTCCTCTGGTTCAGACATCCAGTGTCTCAAACACTGCCTGCACATCATCCAGGCCTGGAAGTCCAGTGTCTACCTAAAGCTTAACCAAACCATGACAGAATTCCTATTATTTGGTAAGAACAACAAACAAGATGCAATACAAAGCAGGCTCAATTACATGAAACAAATGATGGACAGAATGATGACAATGCAGACATTCTCCCCCAGTCAAGAGATCTGGGTTAAATCCATCGTTCTTTTGCCCACTACACCACCCCAGTTTAGACATGGCCATATGCAAATCAGTCTTGACCCTGTGCCTCATGGGAACAGTCCAGCCCGAATTGCCAAGCCATGTCTTCCCTGGACCGGAATCAAGCATCCTAGGACCGGTTTCTGGCTATCAGCCGTCATCAGCCAGGATAGCTTGACTCCAGTGGCGTAGTGAGCACGGGTCCCACGTCTGGGAATACCCATCCCACTTAGGGCGAAAAGCGTTACAACAAACAAATGATGGACAGAATGATGACAATGCAGACATTCTCCCCCAGTCAAGAGATCTGGGTTAAATCCATCGTTCTTTTGCCCACTACACCACCCCAGTTTAGACATGGCCATATGCAAATCAGTCTTGACCCTGTGCCTCATGGGAACAGTCCAGCCCGAATTGCCAAGCCATGTCTTCCCTGGACCGGAATCAAGCATCCTAGGACCGGTTTCTGGCTATCAGCCGTCATCAGCCAGGATAGCTTGACTCCAGTGGCGTAGTGAGCACGGGTCCCACGTCTGGGAATACCCATCCCACTTAGGGCGAAAAGCGTTACAACAAACAAATGATGGACAGAATGATGACAATGCAGACATTCTCCCCCAGTCAAGAGATCTGGGTTAAATCCATCGTTCTTTTGCCCACTACACCACCCCAGTTTAGACATGGCCATATGCAAATCAGTCTTGACCCTGTGCCTCATGGGAACAGTCCAGCCCGAATTGCCAAGCCATGTCTTCCCTGGACCGGAATCAAGCATCCTAGGACCGGTTTCTGGCTATCAGCCGTCATCAGCCAGGATAGCTTGACTCCAGTGGCGTAGTGAGCACGGGTCCCCTTACCGTCCCGAGTGGTAAGGGTATGCCCAGACGTGGGTCCCTTGCTCTCCATGCCACTGGAATCAAGCTATCCTGGCTGAAGAGGGGTGAAACCCCGAAACCGGTCCTAGGATGCTTGTTTCCAGTCCAGGGAGGACCTGGCTTGGCAGTTCGGGCTGGACTGTTCCCATGAGGCACAGGGTCAAGACTGATTTGCATATGGCTGGGTTCAAACTGGAACGGCATGGTGAGCAAAAAAACGATGGATTTAGGCCCAGATCTCTGTACTGGGGTGAATGTATGACATTGTTCTGCATTCTGTCCATCAACTGTTGTTTTTGCATTTGTCACCCCGAGTGGTAAGGGTATGCCCAGACGTGGGTCCCTTGCTCTCCATGCCACTGGAATCAAGCTATCCTGGCTGAAGAGGGGTGAAACCCCGAAACCGGTCCTAGGATGCTTGTTTCCAGTCCAGGGAGGACCTGGCTTGGCAGTTCGGGCTGGACTGTTCCCATGAGGCACAGGGTCAAGACTGATTTGCATATGGCTGGGTTCAAACTGGAACGGCATGGTGAGCAAAAAAACGATGGATTTAGGCCCAGATCTCTGTACTGGGGTGAATGTATGACATTGTTCTGCATTCTGTCCATCAACTGTTGTTTTTGCATTTGTCACCCCGAGTGGTAAGGGTATGCCCAGACGTGGGTCCCTTGCTCTCCATGCCACTGGAATCAAGCTATCCTGGCTGAAGAGGGGTGAAACCCCGAAACCGGTCCTAGGATGCTTGTTTCCAGTCCAGGGAGGACCTGGCTTGGCAGTTCGGGCTGGACTGTTCCCATGAGGCACAGGGTCAAGACTGATTTGCATATGGCTGGGTTCAAACTGGAACGGCATGGTGAGCAAAAAAACGATGGATTTAGGCCCAGATCTCTGTACTGGGGTGAATGTATGACATTGTTCTGCATTCTGTCCATCAACTGTTGTTTTTGCATCAATTACATGAACCTTGATCTCTTTGAACCCTAACCTTCACCAAATGCCAATTCACTTGGATTCATCCTGTATACCAACCTCATCTTCAAGGAAAACATTGCCAAAAAAACAAGGATGGCCTGCGACCAGCTCCGTCTTCAAAAGAAAGTGAAACTAGTTCTGCCAAAGACCAACTCCAAAATTGCTGTTCAAACCCTTGTAGTCTTGCATTTGGAGAATGATAACACACTTCTCCATGACGACCCATACTCCACAATGGCCCCCTTTATGGGCATCATACACGCCACACCACAACTATTGAGGGCCTGAGGAAATATGATTGCATCACCCTCATCCTGATAGAACTCCAATGGCTCCTCTTGCCAGCCTGCACCATCTTCAAAACCTGCTGCATCATTTGCACAGCCATCACAATCCGCATTTCTGCTTATATTGCAAAAAAAGCACACAATCTCTGGTGGTAACGGCACACCAGCAGTCAGGATACCATGAGATAGCAAACTACGAAGTGTAAAAAAAGAAAGAACACAACATGCATTTATGCACCCAGGAACTGGAACAATATTTCTGTATCCACCATGACCGCCTCACTGCTGCTCCAATTTAGGAAGGATTTGAATACACAAGTTTTTAAAGAACACTACATCACAATGCATTAAGTATAGCATTAACTAAGCAAAACAGCTACCATGCCTATCACTTGTTGACTTATGCTACTCTTTGACCCTGTATAGTGCTCCGTTACCTTTTGGATAGGTTTACGCTCTACAAATATCACATAAATACCCTTGGAGTCTCCCATCTATGCTTAGCAGAAGCAAGGCAGACTGTGTGAGGAGGGTTACAATTGCGAGAGGAGGTGTGTAGACTGGTGGAATTGCAGGGAGGAAGGGGTTTCCAGGTACAATTATGTAGTAGAAAAGAAGTTCTGTGAGCAGCAAAGTTAGAATATGATGGGTGGGGCGCAGCCATTGAGGACAGAAAAATGGTGAGAGCAGTGCCAACTGAGGGAGGTGGGGAAAAGGAGATAGTGTTTGGAGAATTATGTAACAAGGAGGCACAATATATTTGAAGAGAATCCATTCCATTTGGATGCAAGTCAAAAGAAGGGGTTGGGGGGGGGTTAATAAAAGGCTAATAGTATATTGGTAGGAAGCTGAATCCAGATAGCTAGAAGAGGTAGATAGAGGTACAGTAGTGGCAACAGAATCAGTTAAGAGTTCAGGCACTAAAAGGGGTGAGGGGACATAAGAAAGGGGGGCAGCAGTACAAAATGAAGGAACTGGGGTAGAGAGGTACTGTTAGGAGAGACCAGTTACAAAGGGTTATATAATAGTGCGATAAAACGTTGCTTGAAGAGAACCTATACAATCCTGATTTCTACCTCCCTGCCTCCAATTCCATCACGTGCTGCCTTCACCTCCATTCCATCTTGTACTATACAAGACTATAAACAAAAAGAAGTATCTACATTGTTAGATTTCACTAGTGCGCCACACACACCAGATGATTCATAATACCACTGTGGTTCCTTCCCTTGAAAGGAATTATCAATGAAACTTAACTTTCACCATTGGTCTTCGATTGTAAAGGGTCACAAACCCCTTTGGGCTTGGATAAAAACTGCATATAGAGGGCAGGCTGATGGCAGTCCACTCACCTGGGAAAACGAATACAACACACTCAGCAGGAAAGAGGAATATGTGAACAAGAAACCAGCAAGATTGACACTTAATCTGAGGTGTGAAATGAAACCCACTGCTCCGGAAGAACAAGAATGAATGAGTTTAATAATTAATTATTGGACAGAAACTCCTACAAGGAAATAGCGGCTTTTTAGGGTACCTGAGTGTTTCATGATGTACTTCAAATACAAATAAATATATTTAAAAAAATCAAGCAATGCCTCAACAACCACAGATTCACCAAACTTGTTAATATACCATGTATTTACTCTAGGTATATGTGCATAATTATTTTGCTCAACCGACATATACCGTCATTCACATAATCTATAACCCAGCTCCAAAAAAGTATTGAAAACATAATAAAACAGTTATCTACTTGATGTAGTGATCTGTTACTTCATTTAAATCTATTTTCATTGATAAGCTCACATATCAAAGCACCAAGCAAAATATGTACAGTATACATGAATTGACAACACTTACAAGACAAAAAATAAAATTACTTTAAACCGAAAAGAACAATTACCTAAATTATAAACATCAATCATGAACCAATTTGCTCATCACAATATCACAGAGACATTCACATAGAAAAGTGTCCTTTTGGCGCTTCATGAATTAAAACTATTTGCATGGAAAAAGTAACATATAAAAGTGTCCAACACATATTATGCTTTTTAACAAATTGAAGACTTCCTTCTTTTAAGTTAAAGAAATCAGTAGTTCATATTGGTTGGGGAATTCATTTGCAGTTTTTCTCCCTTTATTTCTTCAAGGTCGTCAAAAATGTTACTTGTGTATACCAGCTCACAGTCAGTGTGGGACTAGTCACCCTCAACCCACTTATTTATGCCAACGTGTTTCGATCCTTCAAAAGGGCCTTTTTTATTAAGGTCTTCTTCAGGTCTATAGGCCTGAATGAGATGTCTGAAATTTGTAACATTTAGTCTAGCTACAAATCCCATGATACTCGTCGTCACAAGACGCAGAATAATGGAGAGTCAGGAAATGCCCAAAAGAGACTGCTTTTTAGCCCAGCTAAATAACGCTACTGAGCAACGCGAGAGGAGAGTGCACTGGAAGTCTGTACCCCAGGACTAAAAAGGCAGATCGAATCCCCTGAAAGGCAATAAAGAAGAGTACCAGGAGCCTGAATTCCAGTAACCAACAGGAAGATTGAATGCCCCCCTACTGCATGTGCCTTCCAACTAACGCGATACAGGAGCACGCTAGGAGTCTGCCACCCAGGCTACAAGAGAAAGCCTTGCTGGCAATTTGGCATAAGGACAGACGGCGAGCCACACTAAATGGTAAGGACAATATTTAATTAGTTGCCTCAAGAATTAATTCAGTAAAGCCCTCATGCGGTAAGACTAAAGATAATATTTGTGCTCATTACTTAGGCCAAGCAACTTTTGAAAGTCCTCATGACAACTTTAAAATGCACAGATTTAAGGTAGAATAGGAGGTTTATCAGCAACCATTCTTTTACAATAATGTTTTGAAATCAAAGTATTTAAACAACTGTTTTCTGATTTATGAAATATTCTTCTCACAGAGCCCCACACTTTTACACCAAATTATATGTAATGTGAAAGGACAAAATTGGATGTTTATATTTTTTTAATTATTAGTTTGTCTTTTTACCCCACTTTTTCCCACCCCCTCCTTGAGATATTCTCATTGAATATTCCTATCAGTATTGACTTGTGTCACACATCCTAATTCTATTCCCGAAAAAGCCCTTCATAAAAAACTGCCCTTTTTGAAGGCCGAAACGCATCATTGTATATTAATCTGTTGAGGGTCACAATTCCCTCACTGCCCATGAGCTGCGCTGCTTTAGACAAGTAACATTTCTGTGACCTTAAAAAACAGAAGGGGACAAAAATTGCAAAGGAATTCCCCAACCAATAATAGCCTACTGATTTATTCAACTTAAAAGAAAGAAGTCTTTAATTTGTTAAAAGGCATCATCAGTGTTGGACACTTTTATGTATTGCATTTCCATGTAATAGTTGTCAATTCATGAAGCACCATACAGACACTTTTTATGTAAATGCTTCTGTGATATTGTGATGAGGAATTTGGTTTATGATTGATGTTCATGATTTATGTAATTGTTCTTTTTGATTTAAGTAATTGTACTTTTTTGTCCTGTAAGTGTTCTCAATTCATACATACTGTAAAGACATCAATCCATGCTTTGATATGTTAGCTACTTGATGAAAATAGATTTAAAAAGAGTAACAGGTACCTGCATGAGGTGGATAACTGATATATACCTTTTTTTCAATAACTTAATGGAGCTGGCGTATAGATAATGTGAATGATGATATGAGCCAGTCGAGCAAAGTAATCATGCACATATACCTGGAGTAACTATGTGGTATATTAACACGTTTGGTGAATCTATGTTTGTAGAGTGCATTGCTTGATTTTTATACTAATGGATCCCAGCCGCCCATCCCTCAATTGGATTGAACCCCGTTTTGTAACTGGTAAGAAGTACATCAAGCATCACTTTAGTAGTAGCCTTGATGTTCTGTATAAATACTTGCATGTATCTTCCAACAAACATATGATCCTACTGTAGGACAGAATGGATATCCTCTACAGTTTATTGCTTAAGAAGTACTACCTGGCTTCAACTGTTTACGTTATTTAAGTTTTGTGCCGGTTTCTTCTGTACCAAGAATTACTGTCCGTGCATACTCAGGACTACAACCAAAAGCCAAATGCATGTAGAAACAGCTACCAACAGCTGACTTTGCCAAACTGTAGAATACATTTTGGTGTACAAAAGCATCCTGGCTGTGACCTCAAATGCAGCAAGAACTTAGTAATGCACGTTTTCATAGTAAATACACATGAGTGCATTCCTAGGACACAAAACAGTAAATAATGACTGAAAAAACAGTGAAGTAGATGGTGGTTGTGGCTTGTTACTGGGCTTGTTTTATTAAGTTGTGTTTTTTTCTTTTTTGCTGTGGTTTTATGTCCTCTGCAGTACAGTTTGATATGATGCGGGCCTGTAATCTCATCGCCACCGTGGCCCTGACAGCCGGGCAACTCATCTTTTTGTTGGGACTGCTGGAGCTTCCCATCATCTCTCAGGACTCTCAGTGGTGGGAGGAGGCCATTGCTGCTGTCTTCCAACTCGCCAGTAAGTAAAGCCACACCAATTAATTTTATGCTCATGAGGATCACTGAGGCTGGAGTATATCTTTCTTCAGGTTTACTGTGTAGCAGAGAATCACGGTGGATAGCTCACTTTTCACTCCGTGCCAACAGGAATGAAAAAGCCTCTAGAAGAGTGTTTCCCAAACTGTGGGTCAAAACCCAATGTTGGGTCGCAAGGTTATTTTGGGAGGGTCGCAAAAGTTCTGGTCTGTATGCAAGAAATTATTTTAATGGATTAGTCTTGTTTGTGCCCCTGTACAAAGGCGCTGAACAATGTCCCTAGGTACAGTTTTAAAACAAACCCTAGCAAGTATTCCCAAGCAAGATTCTGGGTGAACCTTCCAGTATTGCTGTTTTTCTATTTTGCAAAGCCATTTCAACAGAGAATGGACTCACGATGTGTGAAAATACACAACCATACCACTTGTGTATGACTGTCACACATAAATTGGGAAATATTGATGTAGCATTACGGCTAGAGGTGTTGACTTAAGATGTGGAGAACCAGGTTTGAGTATGTGCTTATAATAAAATGTATCTGATTTTGCGTAATTTAATCTGGTCTTCATAGAAATACACTCAGGCTGGGATAGCTGCAAAATACATATATATCTATAGAAGTATATATTTTAATCTCTCTCTCTCTCTCTCTCTCTCTCTCTCTCTCTCTCTCTCTCTCTCTCTCTCTCTCTCTCTCTCTCTCTCTCTCTCTCTCTCTCTCTCTCTCTCTCTCTCTCTCTCTCTCTCTCTCTCTCTCTCTCTCTCTCTCTCTCTCTCTCTCTCTCTCTCTCTCTCTCTCTCTCTCTCTCTCTCTCTCTCTCTCTCTCTCTCTCTCTATATATATATATATATATATATATATATATATTCCAAAATACACCACTGAGCCTTGTTTTATCACAAAAATGTGTATTAGGCTTTACCCCATACACTGCTGCAGAAGGTGTTTCACAAATTTACTAAAATCACTTGTATCAACACAAAGGCTTTTTAGAAGCCTTGTGATTATAGTTAACAAATGCCACGGGTCAGCACCTTCCTTTCAAAAGTGTTCCAGCTCCAGACTCCAGTGCAGTTCACCATCTGCCACTTTTATCGTAGCCACAGTTAGATAACAAAGGGTGTGGTCAAGGTTGTGACATTAGCAATTGCTAATATTAAATTAAAAAATTGCCCTACGGAGGAGCCTAGCGCGCAACCAAGATGGCCGCGTAGGCACAGGGCTCCCGAGGGCCTCCACAACCTCCCACGTCTATCCTGAATTTATCCTGATTTTATCGACGGGCTTGTACGGGCGAACCTACGTGGAGGTGATACCTGCTGTCCAAATTCAAATCGGACATCGGGAGCCGGAATAGTATCGACTCCAAGTTGGCGGCCTACTCCAGACCTTGCCCCGGACTCGAGTTGGCATGGTGCCCGGGCAGAAAGTGAACAACAACGGCATGCAGGACTTGGGCCGGTGCGCACCCCCTACTTTCACTTTCGGTTTTGGGTCTCCTCGCTGAACCTGAGGGGCCTTGGATTGTCATCACACATTTATAGTGGGACGATTGGGTAACCTGCCTGCTCTTGGCCACTAGCTGGGACTACCCTTTGGGGTCTCCGAGGCTTCCTAGATTGGTTCTCCGGTGCTCGCTCATCGTGTTGGTGGCCGACACCCTTGACGCTCATCAGACCATGGCGGCTAGATTGGACGGAGATAAGCAAAAATCCAAGACGACTAGGCGGGGAGCTCATACCCAAGCTAACAACATGGACCGCTATACCCAGTTGAGAGGTTCCCCTGGTGGCCCGCATAAGTCGCCGGAAAGATCCAAGGATGGCCCGGGATCGTCAACGGAGTTAACATTGCAGGACGTCATGGGTGCCATCGAAGAGATGAAAGCGGCGGTCGGCCAGCGATTCGATACATTGGCCCATAAATTGGACACAGTTTTGATCGACGTTAAACTAGTCAGAGCGGACCTTTCACAAACGAATGAAAAGGTCAAATCCTTGGGTCTGACGACGTCGAGTCTGGTAACGGACGTGTCTGACCTGCAAGCCGAGGTCCGTAATCTGCGGACGTCCACTGCTTTGTCTGTCCGTCGATTGGAGGATTTTGAAAGTAGGGCTCGGCGGAATAATGTGCGCATAATCGGGGTGCCGGAGAAATCGGAGGTCCCTGCTGCTGACCTCTTTGTGGAAGACCTTGTGATCAACCATCTCGCACCCAAAGGCTTGAGTAAATTCTTTGCGGTTGAGCGGGCCCATAGAGTTCCGGGTGGTAAGCCCAAACCGGGCGCTCCCCCACGGCCCATCATCGCCAGAATTTTTCATTTCAGGGACAGGGACGCTATACTGCAGGCCTCGAGGGTGAGTGGGCCGACGAAGTTCGAGAACACTCATATAAGTTTCTACCCGGACTTCACACAATTGGTCCAAAAGCAGCGACAGGAGTTCATGGGTGTCAAACGGCGACTGAGAGACATGGACCTGAAATATGCGATGCTCTTTCCGGCCAGGTTGCGGGTTGAGTTTGAGGATCGGACGCACTTCTTTGATCGGCCGGAGGAGGTTGGAGATTGACTTGATACCCTGCCTCAGCAACGACGTCGAGAGGGACAGACCGAGGGGAACGGAGCGGGCGCGGCTGGACAGGAGTGGACTTTTGGTTCCCGGTGACTGACTATTGTGATGGCACTTCCATATTTTGGTTTGGTGTTTCTATTCAGCGCCTTATCCTTCAATGCCCGGGGGTTGTGGGGTGCTCAGTGAGGCTCTTTCCTCCTCTGGGGTTTTCTTTTTGTAGCATAGTTAATGTTAGGACGACAGGCACACTGCAAGTTGGGGGGGCTACATGGGCTCATGCAGGGGTGCAGGGTGGGGGGAGTTGTAACGGGAAGGTTGGTGGGGAGGGGGGGAGTTGGGGAATGTTTGTTTGTTTCACAAGGCAATGTGAGGTTAGCTGCTGATTTGTTCTGGTTGTGTTCTCCGGGATTTGGGCATCCTGCACGGGAGCGGGGTGGGGGGTAAGGGATTGAGAATACTTTCGTGGAATGTGAACGGACTGGGGGATAGGATCAAGCGCGGGGTGGTGTTGCAGTTTTTGAAACGGATCTCGCCCGACATTGTTTTCCTGCAGGAGACACATCTGATTGGGAACTCCTTCCATGCCCTGAATAGGCGGGGCTATCGCCTTGCTGTTCACTCTGGTTTCACTTCTGGCTCTAGGGGAGTGGGTATCTTGGTCAGGGCCTCTCTCCCGTTGGAGGTGGACGAGGTGCTCCACGATGATAGAGGGCGATATGCAGCATTGGTGGGGAGATGGGAGGGTAGAACTGTTTCGCTCGTTGCTGTTTATGTGCCACCGGGATTGCAGGCGGCTACATTTGCGGATTTGGGGCGTTTGGTCCTGGGACTCCCTGGGGGGGTTCTGGTGTTAGGGGGTGATTTTAACGCTGTTGTATCCGGTATGGAGGACCGTCACCCCCCAGGGATCTCCCTAGAGCCCAGGCCTGGCTGGGTGGCTTTCTAGATACTTTAGGACTTATAGATTGCTGGAGACTGATGCACCCGGGACAGGCACAATACACCTTCCACTCGGGGGCCCACGGGAGTCTCTCGAGACTTGATAATATACTTATGCCAGCGTTCCAGGCTGGAATGATCGGGGAGGTGCGTCATTTGGCCCGAGGTATTTCTGACCATTCCCCTCTATTGTTGTAGATGGAGGTTGTTCCCGGGGCAGAGGGAAGAGTAGCGCCAATTAACCCCTGGTATTTACGTAACCCTAATGTTGGCGCTGAACTGGTTAAGTCCATTGATCACTACTTCAAAGATAATGTAGGGTCAGTGTCGTCTGCTGTCTCCCTATGGGAAGGTTATAAAACGGTGATCCGGGGGCATGCCTTGTCTCTTATTTCCCATGCTAGGAGGTGCGGGAGGGAAGAAGTGGTCCGCCTGGAAACTGACATAGCTGAGATGGAGGGGGATTTGGAGCGGGGTGTCACGGATGAGAAATTGCACGTTCTCAGCCTTAAACAGTCAGATTATAGAGCGCTGGTCACGGATGCTGCTAAAAGGATGAGTAGAGAGCAACAAGGACGACTGTATGATGTGGGAGATAAGGCCGGAAAGTTGATTGCTTGGTTGGACAGGAAGGAGAGAGCAAGTAGAGTGGTGCCGGTTGTGGCGAGAGTGGATGGCGTGTGTGTGACTGACCCGGTGAAAATTGTGGACTGCTTCGCGGATTACTTCCGTGGGGTATACTCTCCGGTCTCTGGGTGCTCGGAGGAGGACTCTCATCTGTTACTTAGAGATATTGCATTGCCGTCCCTCTCGGAGGCCGATAGCATATTGATGGAGGCGAAGTTGTCGCCGGATGAGATTGCTCTGGCCATTCGCTCGATCGCTTCTGGTAAGGCCATGGGTCCCAATGGTCTCCCCATTGAACTATATAAGTTCCGTCCAGATAAGATAGCACCATATCTCCGTGACATGTTCCTCGCTGCACGGGCGGCGGGCTCCCTCCTCCTTGACCAACGTCTCGCCACCATAGTTGTGATACATAAAGAGGGGAAGCCACGAGACTGCTGTGCCTCCTACAGGCCTATCTCGTTGAACGCGGAACCCAAAATTCTGGCTAAGGTATTGGCCAATCGTCTGGTTCGGGTCGTGGGCGACTTGATTCATCAGGACCAGTCCGGTTTTATACCTCATCGTAATACCGCCCTGAACCTGAGGCGGTTGCATGGCGTGCTTGCTAGAGCGGAGTTTATGCGTGAGCCGGCCATCTTGGCGTCTTTGGACGCTACCATGGCGTTCGATACTTTAGAGTGGCCGTATATTTGGGCTGCGTTAGCGAAATTCGGGTTTGGCCCTGAATTCATTGGGTGGGTAAAATTGCTATACGCTGACCCATTGGCGCAGGTTGTGGTGAATGGTAGAGCGTCGGCTCCCTTCGCGCTGGGGAGAGGTACGCGGCAGGGCTGTCCATTGTCGCCCCTCCTCTTCGCACTTTCTTTAGAGCCTCTCGCTGCCTGGTTGCGTTGGGAGCCGTCGCTGTGGGGCATTAGATGGACGCCGGAATTTGAGGACCGTGTCTCCCTTTATGCTGATGACATCCTTCTGTATCTCACCTCTCCTCGACAGTCGCTAATTGTATTGGTGGACGTATTGAATTCCTTCGGTCGTAATTCGGGCCTGGTTATCAACTGGGCCAAGTCATGTGTTTACGTCCTCTCGGGCGAGGCCCCCCTCTTGCCGCGGGGGTGCCCTATTCAGATTGCTACATTGGGGTTCAAATATTTGGGGATCTTCATATCACTGGACCCTGCGGTCCGCTATGAGCGGAACCTTCTCCCTCCACTCCAGCGATTGAAGGCCGACGTCGCGAGGTGGCGACGGCTTCCGCTCTCGCCGCTCGGACGGGCGGCATTGTTTAAAATGATGTCGCTGCCTCGTTTTTTGTACGCTTTACAAAATACGCTGGATGTCGTGCCGGCCCGTTACTTCCGTGAGGTGGAGGGTCTTCAGCGCCAACTGTTTTGGGACGGGCGACCGAGGATCCCTCTCGCCAAGTTGACACTCCCTTGGTATGATGGGGGTGTTGCCCTCCCCGATATTAAAAGATACTATTGGGCGTCTCAATTGGCGGCGGTGAACCACGGGATATACGGTCCTGCTTTGAATCCGGCCTTCGAGATGGATAAGTTATTACTTCCGGGCGGGGATTACAACAGGGCACTGTATTCGGCGACTCCGGATGCACGGTTGACAGGACCAACGCAAGTTGCGGTACGCGTGTGGCATGCGGCGAATGCTGCGATGGGGTGGAGGGATCGCTTGACTCGAGCGACGCCGTTGTATGCCTCCCAGCGTTTGGGTTGTCTGTGGAAAACGAAAGGCTTTGAGAAATGGGACATGATTGGTATAAGTAAGGTGGGTGACCTCTGGGCGAAAGGGTCCTTTAAAACGTTTGAAATGCTCAAAACTGAATACAAATTAAATGATAGGGAGTACTTTCGATATGCACAGGTCCACCATGCGCTGTGTTCGGTTTTTCCGGATGTCGCTGCTATCCCAGAATATTCCCCGTTGGAAGATAGGGTGTTAGACGGCTATGTGCCCGACCGCACTATTTCCCTGATCTATAAAAAACGTATTAATGATCGTACGGACTTGCTGACCCATCTGCGGGAGGCGTGGACGGCCGACGGATTGGAACTGGACGATGAGGATTGGGTATCGGCGGTGGCCTCCCCGAAAGAGGTGGCGATCCCGGCCCGCCTTAGATTTGTGCAGCTGAAGATACTCCATAGAGTGTATGTCACAGGGCCTGGTTTGATACGTATGGGTTATTCGAGGGATGGACTGTGTAAGCGTGGCTGTGGCTTGTTGGGTACCTTTCTTCATATCCTATGGGAATGTTCGGAGGTTGTACGATTCTGGAACGGGGTACATACTGTAATGGAGGAAGTCACGCATGTCGCTTTGTTACCAGAGGCTAGGAGGTGTTTGCTGAACGTCTGGGAACCAAATGACTATAATGCGGCGCAGACACAGTGGGTGACTTTGGGGTACATGGTGGCTAAGCGCAATATCGCACAGTTGTGGGGTTCCCCGAGGCCGCCTACGATTTCGGTATGGAAGGAGAATATGGATTGGTGTATGTTCAGGGAGAAGACGGTGTATGTGGCGAGAGGCAAGCCTGGGAGGTGGACTAAGGTGTGGGGTCCATGGAATTCCTATCGTGGGAATATCTGCGCTCCGCCTCTGCCGCGAGAGGTCGACTTCGCTTTGTCCCCCTAGCCGCACATTCTACGTAATTGTGCATGCTTTGTCATCTTCTCCGCCGCCCCCCACTACCACCTCCTGTCAAGAGTTATTCTAGATAATGTGGATCATCCCCCGTCCTGGGGAGCGCACGATGCTATTTCGGACTCTCATTGCCTTGTTTGTGTGTTATCGTTGGGTTTTTTTTCCTTTTTTTTTATTTTTTTTTTTAGAAAATATGAAACCGTCCTTTTCGATTGCCCTTGGACTATGGCCGCAGCCTGTTATATGTGCTTTCGAACTTTCGGGAGCTCTTGCTTCGGACTCATTTGAATGTATGGAGTTGCCTTGCTGGCTCCCGAGCTTTCTAGCGGCCGGCCCTTGTGGTTGTAGGCCCTTGTTTGTATCTCTTTAATGTGTAATAAAGGTTTCTTCTTAGAAAAAAAAACAAAAAAAATAAATTAATAATTGCCCTACCTTATGTCCATTCGAGTTAGGTGGGTCACAAATGTTTGTTGTTCTAAAAATTGGTTGCAATTCTAAAAAGGTTGTAAAGCACTGCTGTGGAATAACTTAGTTCATGTAAAGTAGAATACTGAAAATCATATATTAACTAGTGTAGAAGAAGAGGCAACCCAACAGGTGTACGTTTAAAGGAAGCAAACAATATGTTGCCTACAGGGTACGGAGGAAACCAAAATGACATTGCACCGTTTAAATGATGCGGGGAGGACGTTAAGGTAAAAATGAATTAGCTTCATGCAGCCACAGGAGATATGGCATTAGTGGACCGAACCAGATAGATGGACACCAACTCAAAACCTCTGAAAACAGTCAGGTTGTGCCCATACTTATTCTAAACCTTGCATGTTTCACTTTCTTGGGTCCATTATTATTGTTAATCGTGTCAAATTGAAGGTAGAAAGTAGAGGAGAAAAAGAAGGAAACATAGCAAATATGAATAATGAGGAAAGATGATAACAAAAACTGGAAACAAAAAGAGTTTCAATATTAGTCTGAAGAACTAAAAATAAACTCAAAGATACATCCTTCACCAAGGAAATGTAAATATTTACATTCTCTAAAGGATAAACCGGGCAAACTTCTACACAAGGGGTTCCATCATGGAAGAACATAACTATAGCATACAGTCAATGGAACAATATGTCAACACACCCATTATCATTTATGTTTAGGCATGATACTTAACTGCAGCTGAAATAAATCAGGTAAAGGACTGGCTAATGCTCACTGTTTTACTGGACGTCTTTCACTATTGTAAGGTGTCCAAGTCTGTCTTAATACCACAGAGTTTATTTTAAAGTTTAAAATACAATGTCAGGAAGTATCATGTCCATGGGTGTTAAAACAAGACAATTCAACTACAATATCCCCCCACCAAAAAAACTGAGAAGTGACACAACTTTCCTTGAAGTCACAAAGAGTCACTGTCCTGTTTTTTTAACTCACTTTGAAAGGTGAAACGCAAATCAGCACATGAGATTACAGGGAAATTGTCCCCATAACCTCAAAAACAGAATATCAGATTGACTTCTGTGCATGGAAATCAGAGACTTATATGAACACATAACCACTAATAGACACTCTACTGTCCACCGAGACACTGGTCCTGAATGATCATATCCAACTAAATATCATTATTTTAAACAGAAACCAGTTGAGAGCCATGTGTGGGAAAAGTCCCATTTACTTTAGAAATAAAATTATAGTAACCTAATTTAAATCTCTGAGGTCATTGCTCTCTAACCACTCTTGATCACACGCCCCACAGTAAAGTCAGTTCGGCAAACACTTTCTTGCGCTGGCCTCATGGTTGCCACCTTCCCAAGAGGAAAATACCAGCCATTTGTTGATGTTTTAAGAGTCTGCAAAGTCCCGGACTAAATACTAAATTGGACAGTAAAAGAATTATATGTATTAATTTGTAAAAATTACTTTTTTGCCTTTGTTTACTTTAGTTATTAGTCAGATATCGTTACTGTAGCTCTTGAACACATATAAAGTTCTTTGTGTTTATATTTGCTGTACGAAGTATGTACAGATGACGGCTAAAAATACCGGCTTTTGGTAGTTTTGATTATTTTTGTCTGGGCCGGGACATCAAAATACCCATGCTGCTGGTGGAAAACTGGCCAGGTAGCAACCCTAGCTGAGCTAGAATTCACCTTTGAAAAATATCAGAGTCCAAGCTAAGTTGCTGTCTTTCTGTAATTGCTTGAAAAGATACCTTCTCTGTCTTAAGATATCTTCAAATATAAGTAGATTGTTTCATACACATGACCAGGCAATGGAACTAATTTTTTGTCAGGGTTTTTTATAAACAATTTGCAATTCAAACACAAAAGACTAACGTCTTTGACCATGAAGTTGTTAAACTCAGTTTCTAACTATACAGACTTTTTGTTTTTCCTCCTTGTTGGGACACTGCATCTTAATTTGTGGTGGGGTCACTACCAGATACTACAGCTAGCAGCTTTCCACTTTTTTTTAGTATTTGGAAAAACTGCAACTACTTCATGTCAAGCATCCAGCCGACACTGGTTGCCGTCATCATCTCATTTATTTGTAGTTTTATAGTGCAAACATGGCCCAAGGGCATTGAGGGCCTGGAGGACACTGTTAAGGAAGTGTCAGAAGGATCCTACTTGGCCAAGATGAAACACAGTTTGCTGCAGAAGACAACCCATTGTGATAATGTCAGTTTCTGGACCACCCTTACTTTCTTTGCACCCACGAATCCAATATAGAGCAGTTCGCCAACCAATCTACTTAGACACTAGGATACCACTTAGGATCCAACCGGTGTGCCTTTCTTGTGCCTTAGAGGGATGCGGAAGAGAGAAAAACACAGGAGGGTAATGGACTGCCCCACATGGAAGGCTGACAGCAATTTTTTTTAAAAGGGTACTCAAGTCATAGGCACCAGCTTTTCAGGGAAGAAGGAAGTGTACAAGTGCAGGGCTGACAATGTCTGCAGCTCACTGATGCGTAGTGCAGAAGTGATTGAAATTAAAAACAGGGTCTTCGGAGTTACTAATATTCAGAGGCTCAAAATGAGCACACTTCAGGAAAATTAGGATTAAGTCCCTCTGTGCATAATGAAGTCGCTGGAAACACGTGAAAATCTGTTTTTAAAAAAACCCATCCCAATGGACAATTTGAATAAAGAGGCGTGATGAGTCAAACAGAGAAAGGTCGTAAAGGATGAAACGTTTTAACCGTGCCCACAGCAAATCCTTGCTGGCTCAAAGATAACATACCAAATAACATCAGGAAATTTAGCCAATAGAAGGTCAACTAGCTTCACCTCTTACCAGGCGACACACTCAGACCAACGGCTAGAGTAGGTCAATTTGCTGGCAGGGCAGCAAGCACCTAAAATGACATCCACCATCTCCGATGGAAAATCAAAGCCTCCCAGCTGGTTCCGCTCAATCTCCACCCTGCATGGAAGTGTAGACTGTGGATACTTAAATACAGTACTCTGACCTGTTGCTAGGACAGTAGATCCTCCCCAAGAAAAAAGCCATTAGAGAAGGGAGATGCTAGGGTCAGCAGTTTGAAAACCCTGACTCTCTGAGCCCAATCCTAGATTGTCGAAATCAGCTGCGCTTAGTCCAATTTGACTTTCTTTAGGACCTGCAGGATCACCAGCGTACGCGAACACGTGGATAGGAGGCTTTGATTGACTGTGATTGATTGAATCGCCATTGATGATGAAATGCATCTTCTAGAGATCCTCAAGGAGAAAACTCAATAGCAGAGACGGTCAGACAACGAGTGATTTCGGAGACAGCGGAAAGATTCACCAAGGTTATACCCCACTAAGCGAAGATACCGTGAGCCACTTCAGATTGTACATGCCACTTGTGATCAGTAAGATGACTTTGACTGAATTCACATGCAGTGATGTTGAGGGATCTCACTAGATGATTGATGTCAGGGGGATTTCAAGGCATTCCAGCCACAGCTTCAGAGCAACCATACAGAAGGAATGGTAACCCACTTTGCCCTGATTGTTGCAGTACCACATGTCAGTCAAGTTGTCAGTACTTGCACCGACTTGCCCTTGATGCAAGACAGAAAGGCCCTGAAGGACAGAAGCATTGTGTGCAGCTTCTAAGACTGATACAAGGGTGCTGCTCTATGGCGCTGCTCTATATTACATAGACCAGAGGCCCTGATCTCTGTATCATCCGGGTGACCTCTTCAACACAGACTGGATGTATCTGTCACCACTGAGACCTATGGAGGAGGAGAGAACATGTCAGGTTAGTATTCAATATTAACCGAGCCTCGTCTGTGAATCATCCCCAGTTCTAAGCCCACTCCAGGCAAAGATTCTGTTGAACGGCCTGCATGTGCCAATGATTGTAAGGCACATGGAGGATGCAAGATGCTGGAGGATAAAGCAGTCTAAGAACCATCAAGGTTGGGAGAGCAGCCCTCGCTCAAAACATCAGGATCATAGCACAAATGTCAAGGACTCTGCGGTGTGGAAAAGCATTCAGGGAACCGTGTCCAAAATGGTCACAACAAAGGGAAGCCTCTGAGAGGTGGGGCTTGGTCTTGGTGACGGGAAAACCTCAGAATAAACAATAATGAGATGGTTGTTAGCAGGTGGTCCAAGAGTAGCTGAGGTGAACTGGCCTTCAATAGTCAGTTGTCGAGGTAGAGGAATATGTAGATACATGACCTGCTAAGTTGAGCAGCTACTATTAAAATGGCCTTCTTGAAAACTAGATGGGCTCATATCAGGCTGAAGTGTAGGGTAGTGAACTATAAGTGGGCCAACCCTAATCAAGTGGAGTTATTTTGAGGGTTTCACTCTATACTACCCCCTACATTAAGCCTCTAGTCTCAAGAAGACATATAGATTTGACAACAGCATGTTATGCTTTATCTGAGTTGCAATGCCTCTAATGCACCATGAAGAAAATGCCTTCTCTGCTTGCTGTTGCTCCCTTTGGCCAGTCAAGTAACTTGACTAGTGAACTGGACTGAAATGGAATCGTAGCCCTCACAATCACCTTATCCCTTGAACTTTATGAAAAACGAGAGAGGGAAAGAGATACTCATCTAGTGGCCGAACTGCACAACGCGAAACCCGAAAACTTGGGATAAATCCCTGCTTCCCACCAGACCAAACTGTGTCATACTAGGCAATTGTTCTTTTTTACTTTGCCTCCTTTTTCTGCATTATCTGATATGCGCTGTACAAAACACTCTTTTGTGTTTGATTTAATGCACCCCTACGATAGTCCTTTTATAACAATAACCTAGGCCACGTGAGAGTGCACATGACAATTTAGTGGCCTCTTGATTCATGAATGGCATGGTCATCAGGGCAGGTGTCACGAATGTGTCTAAGTCCATGTTTAGAACGAGTCACTTTTAATAAATGCCTCTCAAAGCAGTGATATAATTTGATATGCTAAGATCCACATGTTAAAGAAATACACTTTGGGGAATTTTGAAGAAATTATCATGTTTCTACGTTTTTTGCACAATGTCTTAAAACATGAAGATGTTCCTAAAGATAAGTGGCGCAGAACAGCTTCTGTGCTTCTTTTACTTCAGTTAACGTGTAAATAAATGCTTACCCATTGGTTTAACATCTTTCTGGATGTTAGTACTGAGTCAAGCAAAAAGTAAAGGTTGTCACTCGTGGGCCACATGTAAAGGTCAGCAGGGTCACAAGCAGACCTAACGCCTTACAGTGGGTTTCCCTGCCCTAACAGTATGGCACTGTAATGCTGATGTCATATTTGAAGATGATGATTGCGAATGGTGGAGTCTTAGTGGCATGTTGACGCCCATAGGCAGGTCAGGTATTCCGTCTTACACATGATGATGAAGGGGGATTCAGCACGCGGAGCTTTCCCAACAGTGAGAGCTCCCAAATGTCACTAAGTTTTCTGTAACGGAACTTACACCAAACAGTGCGCAAACCCACCACTGGGCTGTAGCTAGATATTTATGCCATACGAGTTACAATAAATGTGGCCCAATAATGGTATTTGAAGCAAATGTACTAATGAATAAAGAGTCACTTATTTATAACTACAGTGCAAAGGTAAAGTTCCATATAATCAATACTGCTTGACTAACTTGAAAAACACGGCTCAATGTCTCAAAGATTTCATCCTAGCACCACTTTACAAAAAAAACTGTGATCGTGTTCTCAAGGTATAGATATTGTAATTGTATCTAAATACACAGCTTAACCCCTCGTGCTTCTGTTCTTTAAATACCTTGTGTTTATAGCAAGTGCATATGAAAAGCTAGAATGGCACAACCAAACATGCAAATCCGCTGAGCCTACTATGTTATTTAAAACCATTCTTAAAGGAGTGGAGGGCCATATTATACCACTCGCTTCGCTTCCTGTGAGTCATGCGCCAGTCCCACACTCAAAATACAAAAATAAAGAGCATCTTACACACTATATATCCATTTCTGTGTGTGTAATCCTCCAGAGATTAGCTATGCTAGCATGTATAGCATTATTACACGTACTTAGCCCACCTACATAAGGTGTAGGCCTAGCCTGTAGATTAGAGCATGAGTTCTTGTCCTTGCAAGGTGCAAAATGTTTGGTCGCTGGTAAAACCTAGGGCCACACTGATGCGGCAGGGAGGTGGTCAGGGGGTTGGGAGGGGGTTAAGATGGGTGTTGGGGAATCTAAGCATGTACATCTAGTGGCTGAAATGAAATGCACAATGTGGAATCAGAAAACATGGGATCGATCATGGCTTACCCACTTGATCAAAGTGTGTGATCCTGAGCAATTGTTTTATTTCACCTCCCCTCCTTTTTCTTCATCACCACATATAATGGGACCCGGAAATACATGCCTTCACGGTGTGTTCGTACAAAAACTAATCCTGTGTTTGATTTAATATTTTGTTTGTGTATTGTAGCAAGCCTGGCCACCCTAAGGGTGCACATATAAACTAACTTGCCTCTTAGTTCACTAATTGGCATTGTTGTCAGGGTGCGGAGAGCAGCATTAATGTTTATAAATTCACGTTTGAAAACCATCGCTTTTAAAATAATACTCCTCAATGCACTGATATAATCTGCTTTAGCAAGAAGAAATGGTTCTGTCTGAAAAATAAAATACACTTTTTGAATTTTGAACATATTTATCATATTTTTGGCACGTTTGTTGCAAGATATCTTCATAAATCAAAGTGTTTCTAAAGTTAAGCAGTATACCATCCTAGTTACTTCCTTTCTTTAACTGTAGTTAACAATTAAATAGATGCTTCCTCGTTTATATAACTTATTTTAATGTCGAATAAACAGCAGCCTGTGCTGCTGTTGAGGAGGGGGGGGGGGGCGCGCACATAAAGGTCAGGAGGAACGCTTGCGCCCAGGGCCGTACTTTAGTATCACTGCTTTAGAGAAATCCTTACTGAAGTACTGCAGGCATGCATTGTGCTCGAGTCTCGAGAGCCTTTACTCAGACTAGGACCGACATTTCTTTCGGTTCTGTCAGGCCAGGGCCTCCTCCCAGCTCCAGCTCCGCGTGCGCGCTTTAGCACACACTGGAACGGAAGTGCGCGCCGGCTCGTGCAGATCCGTTCTGTCAGTGACACACCGCTCAGCGGACAGCCGAGGGCCATTCTTCTCCCGCCTTCTAATTATAGAACGGCTTTTTCCCTGCGCGAGAGAGTCCGTTTTAACCACCGGCAGAAAGAGCGACTCGAGGGCGCCAGGATATCCCGATACAGGAGGAGGAAATGCCTGTTATTACCTGTTGTGTTAACTGCGCCTTGAAAGCCGTGGGTTCAGGAGGAGGCTGAAGGAATCGTGGAAGGGAGGAGACGAAAGGAACCAGGGAGAAGAGAAGAGAGGAGATTGGAGGTGGAGGTGGAGGAAGGAAGGAAGGAAATTAGTGTCCCGAAAATCTGGCACTGTGTAGAGTGGGCAGGAGGAAGAGAAGTGGTGGTGAAGTTGGAGACTAGTGGTGACGGAACGGGCTGGAGAAATCATGGAAGAGCGGATAGAATAGGAGGAACATGAATGGTGGAAGGAGGAATGGCAGAGACGAGGGCTGGGACTAGGATTCATCAGTAATAGGCAGGGATCTGCAGGTGACGAGTTCAAACCCTGGCAGGGCCGACTCAGCCTGCTCTCATTGCGAGCTCGGCAACTTGACTGTTATCAAATCAGATACGGTTAATTAATACCGGTTACAAATCTTAGAACTGCCAAGTATGGTTTGAAGTCCTATATAAAAACAAGTTACTTTTAATGGAACAATGGCCGAGGAGGAGAAATGAATGAATGGTAGAGAGAAGGGAACTACAGTCATGGTGGAGGGGTGTGAACTGTATAAATGGTAAAGTGAGGTGGTTAGAGGGAGAAGACTGCAGCAGTGGTGTTACACAAGCCCCTGTGTCGCAGGGCCCTCCTACCCTTCAGAGGGACCCCCATTCAGTCCAAGGTCAATGAATATCTTTGAGATATGGGAGACTCAGGGGCAATGGCATAACTAAATTTGAGGGGCCCCCTTGCAAAGCACATGGAGCCCCGCCAGGCTCCAGACCCAGCCAGGAGCTCTCAGGCCAGGGGCCCACCCCTTGTGCACAGTGCCCGAGGAGAACCCCCGGAGATCGGGCTCCCCGTACAGCAGGGCCTATGCTTACGCCCCTGCTCAGGGGGACCTCATCATATTCTGCAGGGGGGGGGGCATCATTTTGAATTACACCACTTGACTGAAGGAATGATTAAGAGGAGGGACTGAAGGAA
Source organism: Triturus cristatus (assembly GCF_964204655.1). NCBI lineage: Eukaryota > Metazoa > Chordata > Amphibia > Caudata > Salamandridae > Triturus > Triturus cristatus. The sequence continues at coordinate 677,309,335 of NC_140593.1, read as the reverse complement.
TGATAACTGGTAGACAGTAGAGATTCGGGACGGTGTGGGGCCGGGGGTGTGGGAACAGTAGGGTGGAGGGGACTTGAGAAATGGTAGACAGGAGGGGAAGGGAACAATTGTGAAGCAGAGGAGACTAGGGAATGATAGGAAGCAAGATTCTGGAGGAATGGAATAGCAAAGGAATGGACGCTGGAGGAATGGAAGAGAGGACTGGAGAAGTGGTTCAGGGAATGAGACGAGAAATGGTGGCAAGGGTGAGGCCTGATAAGAAAAATAGGGGAGCAATCAAGAAACTTAGGGAGGGGATGGAGAAATAATGGAAGGCAGGCAACTTGCTAAAGGCCAGAAAGGAGGAAACTGAAGTAATGGTAGATAGGATAGGATTTGAAGAACAGCAGAAGGGGCTGGGGAAGGGGATGCTTTAGCTAGAAATTATACAATTCCAATTAAAAAATACCAGCCATAAAGGCCTCTATGGAAGGCTTAAAACAAATCATTTCTTCTATTGATGTCCTGGAGCATTGGTCTTTAACAGTTGATATGTTCAATCTGTCTGGGCAGTTGAAGTATGCTCTAAAAATGAAAATAAAAAGCGGAGAATGTAAGAATTGAAAGGGGACAGATAAAGTGAGACAATGGAAAACGAAAGGACTTGCCCATCGCAATACAATATGCAGACTTAGCTAAGCCTATAAACTTACAGGAGAGATTCTAGCAAGAAATGATATAGTGCCAATGTTCTCAGCCACAATTTGTCAAAGGGGGTAATCAGTACCAGAATCCTAGACTACAAAGTTAATTGTGGGATTTCATAAAACGAAATACATGTCTGCAGGCTTTAATACGGTGCAGTAACAGCACCCCCTTAAAGACCTGTTGTCTTTAACATGTGTTCCATAATAAAAACATTAACCCTACTGCCTTTGTTGTAACTTTTCATACGGAACCAATCAGAGCTGTGGCATCTGAAATAACTTTTCCCAATGCACCAATCAGGCCTATAGCCTTTATCATTGGCTTGTGACCATAACAAACTCAGAACTACTATATTGAGCAAAAGCATTCATAAGAGACAACCACCAAGCATACCATTCTAAAGTTACAAATGTGCTCAAAATTACAGTTGTCAAAACAATATAAGATAGGTCCTTTGAGGGCCAAATAAGGATTATCGTAGTGCAAACATTGAAGTTCCACAGCTTGTGTGGTGGGCCAGCAACACCAAAACCCTTACATGCTGTGGTAATTGATGAGATTTCATGTAACACAATATCCGCCAACAGGCTTTTAGCACCGTGTATTAACAATCCACCTTTAAAAGCTATTGCTTTAGCTTACACTTTTCGCAATATGAATGTCAGGTCTACTGGCTTTGTCATAACGTATCATAAAAAACGGATCAAACCTATGGAAGTTGACATACCTTTTCCCAATAAACCATTAAGGATCACAGTTATGACCACTGGCTTGACGCCATATTCAATACATGCCTAGAAAGGTATGCATAAGCTTGCAACTATCATGCATACACTTATAAAATAACGTGTTAAAAGGTAGCGGCAGTTGCAGTCGATAACCTTTCGAGTATTGCCCGGCGGTAATCGCCTCTTATACCATTCGATAATTAACCAACAAAGAGGCAGGTACCGGAGACTGGAAGGCAGGAAACCAAGGTTAATTCTCTCCGGAGGAGAACACATCAGATCAGACAGCAAGGTATCGTCACGAGGTGCTCTAACCACATCTCTGAGGCCTGGCCTCTTATACACAGGTTTATGACTTTATTGCAGGTTTATCATACATGGCACATTCTTGAGATCGCTTTGATACATGAAAGAACATCCTCAGAATCCCCATTTCAAGCTCGTTCCCACACATATCTACAGTGGAAGTCCCCACCCCACACACAGTAGGAGATGGCTATCACACAGCTGGACATTCCGCCAATTCCCGGGGGTGTGTGCGACTGGTCGGGTCTCAGGGGGTGGGGGGCCTTGATCTACTGTAATCCCTTTGATGTGGGGTGTTTCCCTTACAGTAGGGGCAATAAACTGCATCCGCAGGGCTAGGTGATGGCCTGGGATCGGTTCGGACAATTGGGCGCAGAGGAAGGGGGTTATCAAAGAGATGCATGACCATGTATGGGATGTCGGTCAGGCGTGGGATGTGGTTCCATGGCAGGGTCGCGCAGAAGGAGAGGGTTTATGGCCCATGTATGAGAGAGCGGGGGTGGCCGGCGCGCGGGGGAATGTTCGCAGCGCCAGGGGAACGTGCTGGCGATCGGCAATGAGCAGGGAGAGAGACCAGGGTGCCTAAAATGGCTGCCGTGCGCTTTCCTGTGTGTCGCGCTGGGGAGAGACAAGATGGCGCAGATAATGTTCAGTTACGAGCTACTTTTCCACAGTCCTCCCTTTTAACATATCTCGCCAGCTTGTTTAGTTCGGATCTATCCCCATAATGCCACGAACTTCTATCTCGTATAGAGCTTTCATATATTCTGCTTCAAAGTTCAGAGTTTTAGGGCGGACAGGAATAATCCGACACATTTGTACATAATTACATGTAGTTGATGGGATAGGTGAGGAGGAAGTGCATACAAAATTACGTCAGCTGCGTCACATGTCAGACCCGGAGATAGGAGGAGGGAAGCTCGCTTGAACACAAACATGATACCGTAAAGTAATAAAAAATGTTTCTGGCAAAACAAGGAATATTACGTACATTACTTAAGGCCTAGACTTTGTGTGGATCAAAAATAGACAGTATAGTCATGTGCACGGCTGGTGTTATACAAGTGTCATTATACAAAGTCAGAGTTTCTTAACTATCAGTGTACAGTTGGAAGTGACCGATGCAATATCATGAAAACTCGATTGGAAGACAGTCAATACAAAAGCGGTTGGGAGAGGAATTCAACTTAACAAGGGTTACAGTCAGGGGAGGGAGTTCTTCTTTCCAGTGTCCTATTATAACGAGCCATCACTGGTAAGCTCTCATTGTTCTTCTTCTTTTGTTGGCACTGTTGAGCACCGGCGGTGGAGCTAAGGTCCAGCTCAAATCCAAGTTTTCACGTAGCAGGGTGTGACCATTCATTGTTCTCGGATCACAGTCCTGTTCCCTAACTCATCTTATCATAGGTACCTTGAGACGGGGTACCCGCATTTTGTTCTTCTGTTGTCAAGTCAAATTCAAGATCCCATATAAAAGAGAGGGGGGGATAGGGGCGTGCTTTGGGATGCTGAGGGAAGAGGGGGTGGAGTGGGATCGGATCAAAAAGCGGACCAAGGAGAGCAGAATCTTTCAGCACTGGGCCCATCAATCGGGCCCGACGGGTTGGGACTTCAGGCACGTTGATCAGTGAGCGGGGGGGGCCTCGGGATAGCCCTTCGTTCTATCGCTTTTCATGCTGATAATGGTGCCTCGTCCCGTGCCCTTTTTGCTTCGTGGCTCCCCCTTGGTCGATGCCATAGGTGTTCCATGATCCGCAGCCAGGCTGTGCGTCACGTCTGACCCCTTCTCTTCCGATGACTGCATGTTATCATACAGTTTTTCACGTTCCCAGTGGTGGTCTGCACTTCGCGCACCATCCCACAACGTTTGTCTATGTTTTTCCCTATATTGAGCACGGTGCGGTCCATGTTCACTCCATTCTTCAGTCGGAACTCCGATGTGACCTACAGAGGAGAAAAGAGGGGGGGGGGTATGCAGCATTCAAAGTACGTTAGCGCGCGTAGACACGAAAAAGTTCTACTTACCACGTACCAGGCTAGTTGCAGGGGCGGGTAAAACCACAGACCTACTATATCCTTCCCTTCGACTATACAAGACGCTCCATTTTATTCGTCTCCTAAATTCGGGTTCCCTTGTCGTGCATTTGTTTCTCAATCGGTCGCATATTATAGGGTAAGGTACCGTACCTTGCATTCGGCAGATACCTTAAGCTATAGTAAACCGTTTTCTAACAATTCTGAGAAAAAAAGGCGTGATGGGTACAACTTTCATCGATCCAAAGATTCAGGTAAAAAGAAAAAGGGTCTGCATTATCTGCCTTCTATTGCTTGTGAGTAACAGTCATTAAAAAAAAAAAAAACCTCCACCAACCTAGATGATTTTTCATGACGCTGATTCCGTAATTCCTTTAAGAAGTCCTTTATTTAAAACAATGTCAGTATACAAATACGGGCCTACAACCGTTACAGGTCGGCCACGGTGTGAGAGGCGTCGAGTATCACGAGCAACACTACCTTAACACGAAAAAATAAAAATGATAATAAAAAATGGGGAGGACAGCATCAATAAGGTCGTCCGTATGCCCGATCAGTACCCTCCCCGTCCCTCCGCCCATCGTGTGTGAAAACATCGCATTCATATCCTTTTAACATAAATGTCAAATAACTGAAACGCCATAAGGAGTTGTAGGCCCTTCCTACATCGGCGCCATTTTGGGGCGAGGTCGGGCGGGTCCAGTGTACAGTCTAAGTCCTTCCACTAACTAGCTGCCAGACCAGAATCCCTTTCGGCAGTTCGAGAACTTTCGTTAGAGCCAACGGAAAGAACAGACAGCATGAATCGTGATTCGGGGGTGGGGAAGCACAGTTTTTGTTGCTACCGGGTCATGTTGAGGTTCCACCGGAAATGATCCGGGCGGCTAGGCTACAGTGTCTCCTGATAATTCAAACAGAAGCTTGCGTCAGCATGGCGTCACCACGGTCTCGCAGCAATGCCATGATCCATTCTCAGGGCGGGACAGCAGGCGGGTCTCGCTGCCGACGCCTTGAATCAGTCTCTCTCAGGGCACCAAAAGGAGGCAAGATGGCTGCCGCCCGGGGCAAAGACAAGTTAATGTGGAATGATCAAGCAATAGCGGCGGTTGCCCCCACCGGAAGTCCACGGGAGTCGAAGGCCAATGACTCCCGCAGAATCTGCAAAGCTGAGAGGGCGTTTTCAAGGGTGTGGCCCATGCCCGAGCAGGCAAGCTTCCGAGTTCCAAGGTAGCCCAGAGCCATCTTTTAGTGGACCAGGCCTGAATCTGAAGAGCCGACCGCCATTTCGAGAGTCCAGTGGCAGCAGCAGCAGCAGCTCTTCGTTACAGCCACCGGGGTGGGTCCCTCCGACCACTTGGCTGCGGGGGCCCACTTCTTGCGTCGAACGCTGATGGCAATCTTGGTGCAGAAAGGAACCCGCGCCTGGGTGGTTGTCCGATAGGCGAGACGTAAATGGTTCCCCTGCTGCAGCTGGCTGGTGAGTGCAGGGGCGGCTACTCAGCTGGACGGCGAGTGAAACGGCAGGGGTGCCTTCTCAGCTGGTGAGCCTCCACCTGGGGAGGCGGGGGAGGCCCGTTCGCGTCGCTTCCCCCCCGCCAGGGTACCCTTTGTTGTCGATCTGTGCAGCAGAAGAGAATGGCAAGACCAGTACAAAAACCCGCTAGACTCCTCCTCGGTGCCGCCAGGGTCCCAGCGCTGCGTGTAGCCTCCGGCCTATTCGCACAACCGTCCGCCACTGATGCCGCCCTACAGGCCGATGGATTTTGCATGTCTTTTATAGCCCAAAGCCGACTAAAAGGACCGCCCAAAACAAGCCAATGTTGCTACTTCGAAGAAGGAGGGTGAGGACTGTGTCACGCGGACGTGAATGCTTTGGGATGGAGGTTGCGGCAGGCTGTCATGTAAATAGTTGTTAAAAAACGTGTTTTAACGTGTTCACCCTGTCGGAATGTTGTTATACCTATAAGTTATTAAAATGTTTTAATCATACTACTTTGTTGGAGTGTTGTACATATTTGCAATCTGGCAACGAGCACAAGGATGTTACTGCGTAATCGGAAAATGACATAGCCCAATTGTGCGTGATCTAGCCCAGTTCGGTGACGTCGATGGTGGGTATCAGCAGGCTTCCGGTTGTGCAGGATTTTGTCGTGTTTACTGGGCGGGGTGGGTGGTAGGGCAGACATGTTTAGGCAGCGAGAGCGATGGAGCTGAGCTACCTCGTGGCCATCTTGACCGTGAGCTTGGCTCCTTCCCCTAGTTTCATATTTTTCGCAAAGGGCTATTTCCTAGTGTTTCTTAAAAGAAAAAGGATCCCATCAGTGGTCTACTGGTTTTTGGAGTCCTTCTTTGTATATTTATGCCATAGTTTGCTATAAGCTACAGCGACTAGTCCATATTTAGTAAACATGTCCTTATTAGGGGTGCCTTCCAGAGGAGCCGGATGGTTCATCTCTAATAAGCGGTCCGGGCAGAACCAACTACCAATCAGTGGGGAGAAGACAGGCATGACGGGTTACAACGGGGACAAAAGTCTGCACTACCTATCTTTTCACTGCTTGCAAAGACTAGACAGAATATCTCTGTTCCACGTTATTTGTAAGCAGAGAATACCTCCAAAGAACCAATATCGAACAACCAGTGTTCAGACAATCAATCAATCAATGGTGAGAAAGAGATAGGCACGACGGGTTACAATGGGGACAAAAGTCTGCGTTACCTACCCTTCACTATTTGCAAAGACTAGACAGAATATTTCTATTCTACGTTATTTGCAAACAGAGAATATCTCAAAGAGCACTATTCTTCAAAACAATCAATGTTCGGACAATCAATCAGTGGGGAGATAAAAATAGGCACGACGGGTTACAATGGGAACAAAAGTCTGCGTTACCTACCCTTCACTATCTGCAAAGGAAGAGAGAGTATTTCTACTCCTCCCCGTTTGTAGACAGCGAATATCTCAAAGAGAACAATCAATAAGCAATACTAGTATTTTCAATCAATCAATCAATCGTTTCGCAATTTGTCGTGTTTCACGACCTTACCCGGACCGCACGGACAGTTTCTCGTCTTCCGCCTCCAGCGCCCGATCGTCCTCTACTCTCCGTATTTGCCGCGGCACTCCTGATGGTTCCCAGTCAGGACCGTAGATCACTCGAGAGAGGTCGGTTCGGAACCAGTGAAGTTCGGATGATCGGCTGCCAGACGAGGGTCTATCGGGCAGGAGCTCTTTCCGATCGTTGCAGTCGTTCACTCTGTCGTCGGGACCTCTCCCACTGGATCCACGTGTCGCTGATGGGCCCCACGCTTGGGACGCCAGTTGTTAAAAGGTAGCGGCAGTTGCAGTCGATAACCTTTCGAGTATTGCCCGGCGGTAATCGCCTCTTATACCATTCGATAATTAACCAACAAAGAGGCAGGCGCCGGAGACTGGAAGGCAGGAAACCAAGGTTTATTCTCTCCGGAGGAGAACACATCAGATCAGACAGCAAGGTATCGTCACGAGGTGCTCTAACCACATCTCTGAGGCCTGGCCTCTTATACACAGGTTTATGACTTTATTGCAGGTTTATCATACATGGCACATTCTTGAGATCAGTTTGATACATGAAAGAACATCCTCAGAATCCCCACTTCAAGCTCGTTCCCACACATATCTACAGTGAAAGTCCCCACCCCACACACAGTAGGAGATGGCTATCACACAGCTGGACATTCCGCCAATTCCCGGGGGTGTGTGCGACTGGTCGGGTCTCAGGGGGTGGGGGGCCTTGATCTACTGTAATCCCTTTGATGTGGGGTGTTTCCCTTACATTAGGGGCAATAAACTGCATCCGCAGGGCTAGGTGATGGCCTGGGATTGGTTCGGACAATTGGGCGCAGAGGAAGGGGGTTATCAAAGAGATGCATGACCATGTATGGGATGTCGGTCAGGCGTGGGATGTGGTTCCATGGCAGGGTCGCGCAGAAGGAGAGGGTTTATGGCCCATGTATGAGAGAGCGGGGGTGGCCGGCGCGCGGGGGAATGTTCGCAGCGCCAGGGCAACGTGCTGGCGATCGGCAATGAGCAGGGAGAGAGACCAGGGTGCCTAAAATGGCTGCCGTGCGCTTTCCTGTGTGTCGCGCTGGGGAGAGACAAGATGGCGCAGATAATGTTCAGTTACGAGCTACTTTTCCACAAACGAATATGTACACCATTACTTTTGGCAAAACAATATACACCCCCTCTCAACAGGGACTGACAAGGATTATCAGAGTGAAAATCTTCTACACTCAGGGTTCATCAGACGGCGGTATCCAGCCCCAAAACCTTTGCCTACTACGGGGATATGTGAGATTCATGTAACTAATTAACTGTCCATAGCCCATGACAGTGTGATAACAACCCACTGTTAACCACTTGCATGTGGGTGTCAGCCAATAACCACCATCTGCGCTACCTCCCAAGTGCATCTGTCAGCCATTGGTCGACACTGGGTAGGCATATAAAAGCCTCTCTGGCGCAGAGCACCAGAGGGATTCCTTTATTATATTTTAAAGTTAGGCTGCTTGGGAAGAGCTTCCAAGCAGCCTGAGTTTGTTTGCCTTTAGTGTAGTAACAATCGACACTAAACTGAAAATAAAACGAGCCGATGGGCTTGTTTTACTTTCACTTCATCAGTGATCAGGGGCATATCTCAGCCCCCCCAAGTGCCGATTGGGGTGGGAGAGGTATTGCTGGACAGGGGAGAATCCCTGCCCAGTGAATCCCTGCTTGTGGTTCGCCATAGGAGAGTCATACACATGCAGAGATCCACCCACTAGGCAACCAGGGATGAGGAGAGTGGCCCCTTAGGCAAGGGCTTTGGCTCTCCCCAGCACATTTGATAACTACAGTCTCTCTGCCCCCCTGTGTGGCAGATGGGAATAATTGCCCCCGATCTGCCTCCCCCCGCCCAGAGGGCAGAAAGCCCACTAGACACCAGGGCTTAATAAAAAAAATATAGGGGAGGGGCTGCCGATTATGGGCATGGCTATGCCCCAATCACCTACAAAATATTCTGACAGTCTTCAGATGTGGTTGATTACCCCCACTTTACACCCCCCAGGGTGACAAAAAGCCCACTAGACACTAGGGTATATACAAAAAATATATAGGCGTGGGGACTGCCCATCATGAACATGGCCATGCCCCGACCCCACCAAAAAATAATATGCTGGTAGAATTTATGCCCCCCGACCCCAGGTGCATATGCGGGTAATTACCTCCAATCTGTTCCACCCGGGGGATGAAGGGATGAAAGCCCACTAGACACCAAGGATATATAAAAACATATAGGGGTGAGGGCTGTCCGTCCGAGAGGGGGCCAAAAAGCCCACTAAATACCAGAGACATTTAAAAATCTACAGGGGTGGGGGCTGCCAAGCGTGGGCATGCCTCCACCCCCCCCCCGCACAAAATATGCTCCACCCCCCCCGCACAAAATATGCTGAGTCTTTCTGCACCACCATGGGTCAAATGGGGGGTTACCCCAATCTTCCCCCTCAGGGAGGGGGCAGAAAGCCTACTAGACTCCAGGGACATTTCAAACCAATACAGGGGTGGAGGCTGCCCACCCTGGAGATAGCCATGCCCTCATCCTACAAGAAATGTGCTGACAGCAGTCTTTCTGCCCCCTGGTGGGTATGATGCTGGAATATAAATTTAATTTGGAAAAACAAAGGGCAAGAGGCGTTTGTCAAAAACACACTCTGCCACAGCAGGCTGTATGTTTTGGTGCAGAGAAAAGTGAAGAGTCGACATGGCACACACTCCTGCATGCCATGCCTGCAATCCACAGCCTAAGGCCTAGGTAAATCACCCCTCTAGCAGGGTGCACTAGTCCTAAGGTGAGGTACAGAGGCATGAGCCCCTTACCCCTACAGTGTCTAAGTCCATTCATAGACATTGCAAGTGTAGTAAAGCCATAAAGAGTATATGGTCTGGGAGTTGGCAACTACAAACTCCACAGCTCCATAATAGCTTTACTAAAACCGGGAAGTTTGGTAGAAAACTTCTCAGCACATTAAACCTACCCTGGTGCCAGTGTGGGATTTAATGTAAAATACACTCAGAGGGCATCTTAGAGTTGCCCCATGAAAGCCGACCAGCGCTGGTGTGGTTCCTGAATGGCTGCCCTCCAGTGCCACCACCAGATAGGTTTCTGGACCCCTGGGTATAGGGCCTCCACTCTCTGGGTCCAGAAACAAAGCATATTCAGGGTAGAGGTATCATGCCTCCACTCCCAGGATTGGCTGTGCCCAAGAAAGGGGAGGCTTTAAAGGCCTGGCGCCTTTGGACGCTGTCCCTGCCTTTTGCTGCCCCCAGCAACTGGCTCCCACCGGTTCTGACTCCACTTGGGCAGGAGAATTGGTGAAAAATCCAAGTTAGGAAGAGAGGTGTGCCCACCGTTACCAACTCCCACCCCTCAGGTGAGGGAAGCAAGATGAAGTTCACATCTCAGTCCCCTCCATCTTGAAGATGAGGGGACTCAGCCAATTAGGAAGGGGCTCATGCCCCCTCCCACTGGAGGGTGGCATAATAGGGGGTGTACCCACCCCAAGGAAGGGACCCATTGGTCCCAACCTACACACCCCTTTAACACCCCTAAAGTTAGTATTTAAGGGGAGACCCCAAACCTTGCCTCCTCAGATTCAAGGAAGAAAGAAGAAGGATCGAAGAGCCGTGCTGACCCGGGAAGAAACCGAGGACACCAACTGACTTGACCCAGCCCTACTAGCCTGTCCCAACCACGACCTGCCTACAGCGATGATACCAGCGTGTCCTGCAGCAGCAGACCCCTAGAGCCCAGAGGACCTGCCCTGCACTCAACTAACAGACTCTGTCTCCCGTGAGCACGGATTTACTCAAACCAAAGACTAAACTGTCAGTGTCCGGACTTGGCGATTCTGCACCACTCTGCACCCAGCCGTCATGGGCTGAGTGGCCCCATACTCCAAAGAGATCCTCCCGGCGATCCTAAGTTGTAATCTGGTGACCCCCGACCTGCCACAAGCTTCAAAACTAAACCTGCAGCCTTTACTTGAAGGATCCCTCCGACCGCGACCAAAGGCGGTAAGACAACTGCTCCCTTGACCGAAGCAGTCCAGGAAGTCCGACAGTGTCTATCCGACTTATGCCGACCGCGACTGATCGCAGCCTAAGTAAACCGATGCCGAAGACACCCCAGCCCTCAAAGTCTTCTCGGCCTTGTGTGGCCCAACCGACGGTGTCCAAGCATCCTTCCAGATTGCCAGTCGCCTTCCCATTCGTTGGTCACCTCCAAGAAGTCCCCCCAACCGAGCCTGCAGCTTTTCGAAACAGACAGTCTCCACCAAGAAGCCCAGGGACCGCAACATCCGCTTTACCTCCTGCACCTGTCCGCCTCGGTGCTGCTGGCGGTGCAGTTCTTGTGTCGGTCGTTGGCCCCTGCAGTGCCAACCCCAACCTTAGGAACTTTGCTCCTACACTCAAGTGGCCTGCTTACCAGCAGTTCCCCACCCAAAGGTCTCCTTAGCCCGTAGGCTAACGTTGGGGCCCGGCACCCTGCACCCGACCGCCCCAATGCCGCTAGTGGTGTAACTAGAGTGTCCACTTGAACCTTTGGGAACCTTGGCCCTACCCCCGAAACCTCAACCTCGCAAGTCCAATACTTACCTCCAAGTTGGATAACCATTTTTCCTCCCACTGGGACTGATAAGATGAGATTTTGGGTCTAGAAAGTGTTCTATGTAGAACTGCTAATGAATGGGGAAAAATGAGCACCACTGTAACGTAATCCGAAAGTAATCAAAGAGTATTTACTGTGTAATGCCAAGTATTTCGTAGACATGGGACTTATATTAGCAAAACGAGAAATCACGAAACGTTGGAAAGCAACAGTGGGTCCCACTAGTAAACGATGGAAGGGGGAATTCCTCAAATGGGCCACCAGCGAGGGCGCGCTACGGTATCAATGGGCGTGCAGACGCAACGAGGAAAAGGCGCTAGAAGCGGCAGCTGCGTGGGAGGCGTTAGTACAGGCACTACGAGATTATGAGCCAGGTGCAGATGGCGGAGACCGAGCCGGGGATGAGGGGATAGCCCCGGAACAAGCTGGGTACATCACATAACAACACGTAGACATTCCTTGGACTGTAAGATACAAGAGGACAGAGACGGCCACCTGAGTTGTTGGTGAGGACTGAGGGAGGGGGAGGGAATTTATCATTTCTATAGTGTTTAAGAGTAGGGGTTTTGTTACGAAGGTTTTTGGTTTGTGTGATGCATAGCTCTGGAAGGATTGCCATGGCCTTGCATTAGGTATTGTATGATTGGCGGGGGGCTTGTGATCAATCCTCAGGGTATATACTGGAAAAAATCATAAGGATTTATATGTGGTTGTACAAAAAACCAATAAACTACGTATTAAAAAAAAAAAAAAAAAAATGCCAAGTATTCTAAAAAGTGATAATAACCTGTAACTGTTGCAATTACAAGAACAACTGCCTTTCCTTGAACAGTCGTGCATTTCAAAGTATTTGTTACGTACCTGTACCAAGTCCGGCTTGGTTCTATAAATAAACTACAAGTATACATTTTTTATACTTACCTAATTGGGCTGGATTCTGACTCTGAGTGTGTGACATCAGCCTTGATTGGGTGAATACAATGAATGCTTAACACACCCTCATGATAAGCCTAACTGCTCGACCACACTACCACAAATAGAGGTGTTAGAGATTAACTAATTTAGCCTCTGCTATACCTCTGGGGATCCACTGGACTCTGCACACTGTACCTTACTTTGGTATAGTAAATGCAGAGCCAGCTTCTTATACGTATCATTGAGTATATCAACGTCAATATTAACATCATCAGGGACAGATGGGGGTGATTACACTAGATACCAGGGCTTAATTTAAATATAGGGGGGTCAGAGCTGCCCATCATGGGCATGGCCATGCCCTCACCCCCCAACAAAATATGTTGACAATCTTTCTGGGGGCCGATGGGGGTGATTACGCCCAATCTGTTATACGGGGGGAAACGCCCACTAGACACCAGGGAAATTTTTAAAAAAACTTTAGGGGTGGGTGTTGCCTATTATGGGCATGGCCATGCCCCCACCCCCAATGAAATATGCTCCTAGTTTTTCTGCACCCCCGGGGTCGGATGGGGTGATTACCACCAATCTGCCCCCTCGGGTAGGCAGAAAGCCCACTATACACCAGGGACATAAAAAAATGATAGGGGTTGATTACCCCCACAGTCGGCCCCAGCGGCGGGGGGAGGGGTCAGAAAGCCCACTAGACACCAGGTACTGCATTTATGCAGTATTTGCTTGGGGTGGAGATGGCCTGTCTGGGTATGGGCCCCTGCTCTCCTCCACCCTGCCCCACCCTTTAAACTTTTTGGACCTCCCCCCCGCCCCCCGGGTAGATTGGGGTATTAACCACAAATCTGCCCCCCCCCCCACCCGGGGGGCAGAAAGCCCACTGAACACTAAGAATTTCAAAAAAGCGTTAAAACAAACAAAAGGAAGGGGTGGCCTATCCTGCATTGAGCCATAACCCCGCCCTAGAAGGGGCAATAGTGTCTTTCTGTCCGATTGGGGCAAATAGGTTTGTCCCAATTGGGAGGTTGCCTGAAATCTGCCCCCTTGGGTGTCAGGTTTTCAGAACCATCTGGATCTGGTAGGTTTTCCCAGGTGGCAGCCTACCCAAGCACAAAACGTGAAGCCATTCATCACTGCAAATGGAACGATATTGGGAGTTTGCCACACACTCCTTTCGCATATGTAGAAACAACACCCAAAAGAATCAAAGTCCTCATGCTTGCCATTGGTATGGTGTTCTATAGTATGCAGAGGAGCGGAAAGACTGATACTTTTGGTATGAGGGTGGGGCCTGATGTTAGGATAGGCCAGACCCACCCTAATATTTTTTTTAATGTATTCCTGCCATACAGTGGCTTTTTGCCCCCCTCCACCTGGGGACATATTGAGGGCAAACCTCCTGGTTGCCCCGAGGGGGTGTGGGGTGGGTGGGTCAAAAAGACTGGTTTGTCCTTTTATGGGGTGAGGTGTGGCCAAAGCCAGATTGCAACTCCTGCACCACTTTCTTTTCCCCAAAGGTAAAATCACTGGTGTCAGGTGGACTTTCTACTCCCCCTGGGGGGCACATTTGAGGCAACCTCCCAATTGAGCCAAACCTATTTGCCCCCAATCCGACAGAAAGACACTATTGCCCCAATTTGACTTTTTCGGTCCCTGCAGTGTTTGGCTAAAACATTCCTGCTGCTACCAACGCCCTGAACTTTTATTTCAACTCTAACATGAGCGTGGATTCTCAGATTGTGCCTTTTATCAGCTGCTGCTTCCACAAACTGGCTTCATTATGGCATACCCTGCCTCTGTTATGTACTGCTCACAATATTTCTTACTTTGGGCACAAATGCCAACTATACAGGGTTCCCTTAACAGCCTTTGAGCATGTGTTTCTATGTCTCAAATTAAGCACCTACAGAGAGCTCAGCATGAAGCAGTATGTTTAGCTTCTGGCCTGGGGCGGGGAGGTTGTTTAACTCATGCAAGGATATCCTTTCTGTGGCTTCCGATTAGGAATTACATCTACTTCAAGGTGCAACGCTTAAGGTTCAAATGCATCAACAATACAACCCCCAGGGGGGGCGTGGCCAAGCACGGGCTGAAGATGGCCACGTAGTAAGTGAGCTCCGCCGTCCGTCCTAGCCCGTGTCTATCCTGAACTACAATCCGCCACACCTCTTGACAGCCCTCGACGTCGGAACACCAACAGAGCCCATCCCGCCTGTTCCGGTAATCAGATCATGTCGGACGGATGAGAATACATCCCCGGAAAGTTGCGGCCTGCAGTGGGGCCTAAAGTCGGGACACACAGTAGCTGAACTCACCGGAAGAAGAGCTCCAGCCGGCCCTTTATTTCCCAGTGGTGGCGCCGCGGCTCAAGGCGCCGCTGAGACTCTTGCACAATTGGAGCGCCCGGGAAAGGTTTTAAAGGCCTGTGGCAGTGGCGGGGATCAAGGATCCGCGACTGTGAATCAGTGACGAAGTAAGGCACACTAATTGGGGCGAGGCAGGGCGCGCCGGCCGCGAGGCAGTTATTGGCGGCGGCGCATCCCTAATTGTGAGAAGTTGGCCTGGCATATGCTGTCTCCTAGTTATAGGGGACACCTTGCACCAGTCCAATTCGACTCTTATTGATGATAGGTTTAAGACAACCTTTAAAGAAAGCTATCCTAGTGGTAGCTGTGGAGAGCAGCCTTCAGGCTAAGTCTTGAAGGAGTGTTAAGCTTATTGTTTTCCATAGATAACCTCTTGAATGACCAAATGAAAGAGTAGCCCACACAGGTATATATATAAAATATATGTATTTATTCTAAACAGAATCCCACAGTCTCTTTATGAGGCTAGTGGCAAAGTTACAATTCAAACAAGCATTTATAAACACAGTAAATAGCACTGGAATCACAGGGCCCCAGGGGGGGACCAAACCATATATTAAAAAAGTGGTATAAGAAAACCACGACAATTCTACAGACAATGCCTAGGGCATTTAGGATCGCTGGCCCCTTAAGAATCCACCCCAGGTTATGAGGAAGGGGACCCACGGGAGGCGCGTGCAGTGGAAATAGCTGCTATCGGGATCTCTATTAAAGCCTATGGAGAATGTCGCGGTTTGATTTACACAGATTAAAGACACTTCTAGCAGGAGTTCAAAGGTAAAAACTTAGAGTTAAGCTTTTGAGGAGCCCCAGGGAAGCCGGGTGCATAGGTAGTTTTCGATGTCGGGTCGCGGGCTGATTTTCAATGGGAAAATGTACAAAACTGCTGCTAGCCAAAAGCGTCGATGATGCCGTGAAGACTGAAGTTGTAGCAGTTGTAGAGAAAAACCTGAAAGCAGAGGGGACAGAGACTGGGTCACGGCACAGTGACCAGGGAGCTCAGAGGAAAGAGCCCTTCAATGTCGGGTGCTTCAAGTGGAAAGAGGTGTAGCTTGGATCTGCAGCCGCGGGCTCCGGGAGGCTTCAAGGAAGGCCAGCTTCTGGAGGGCGACTGTCCCACGTCGGATGAGGGTCGCTGCGGTGTTAGTGTCCGGATTGGATCCACTAAGCCTTGGCAACCGCAACCCACGCAAGATGAACAAATCAGCTACTGGTGCAGACCCACGAGGTCTGTGAGAGGTCTCCTTTGGAGAGACTGTAGAGCAGGCCTGGAGCATCCAGGGGAACTCTTAAATGTCGAGATTGTCCTCCGCTCGGGCCCACAAGTCGAGAGACAAGGGACCGCGGAAGGCAGCAAAATGGAGTGCGTAAAAGGGAGCCCACGGGCCACCGGAGGGGGCTAGGGCGCTGATCTTTGGCACAAATGCTGCTTGCTGGTTGGCTCAATAATGGGTCAAAGCACAACTTCCCCACTGGTCAGGGTCGTGTGCTATGCAAGAGGTGGCCGGTGTCCTGGGGTATTGGGAATCTCGGCACCCACGCGGTCCACGGTGCTCAGGTTTGCTGGGCACACTCACTGGCCTCTGGGATGCTTAGGAAACCCACCTCGAGGGTGCTGGAAGTCGACAAAGTCTGTGGGAGCAGCGAAGTTCCAACCGGGTCACTTGCAGTGTTTCAGGTGCCTGCCAAGCAGGGGGTAACTCCTTTACCCCAAGGGAGATTTCTTCAGTCAGCTGGGCAGCAGCTCGTCGAAGGTCAAGTCTGTGAAGTCCAACATTAATCTGAGGCTCCGGGGCCACGTTATTCACCTTTATCCCCAAGATTAGGGGAGTGTCCAGAGTAGTGTCCACCAATGAGTGGTGAGGCGGGAAAGGGTGGCTACACCCTCTCCCCTTTGTGTGTTTCCCACCTGGGCGAGGGGCAGGATGCTCCTGAACAGGTTCCAAGCGGTGTATGCAGAATGTAGGCGCTGTAGCTGCCTACGTGCAACTCTGAAAGGACATTTGGTGCACCCACCCTGTTCCAATCCACATATCCTGTCTGGAGAGATGCTAGCACCTCCCTGCCACAGGAGCCCTATTGTCCAGCTGGCGAGGCTGGGGTTTTCCCCAGCAACAGCCAGCCAGAGTCGTGTGGGTGGCGGGTAGTAGCCATTTTGTACTACGTGTGCACTTTTAAATTGGTGTCTAAATTCTGCCGCTTTTCCCATATCGCCCCTCTAGCAGGGGGGAATCGTGCCCTCATGCCCATGGCTGGACTGGGGGTATGATTCCTACATGTTTGACACCAAACACAAAATGGTTCTGTGTAGCCATTCACAAGTTATCGCGTTATCGCGATAGACTTATAATGCGGTTAAGAGTATATGGTATGGCTACTCTACAAACAACCCAGCAATGATTTTACGAAGGTTGCAGAGAGGCCCTACTCATGTAGGGGTCCCCCCTCACACATACCTCAGCACCCTGCTTTGTAGGATTACCAAGGCCTGCTATAGGGGTGACCTATGAGAGTATATGTGTTGTAATGGGGTGGGATATAGGGTACCTATATCCCTGTAAGGGGTGCTAGCACCACCTTACCCAGACTACAGTAGTGGTCTGGTGGTGTCAGTTTGTATGGCTGTCCCAGGGTGGCACAATAAGTGCTGCAGCCCTGGTAGGCCTACTGAGGGACCCATGCCCTGGGTACCTAGGGTACCATCTACAAGAGACTGCCAGGGTATCCTCAGTATCCAATTGGTTTGTACCTAGGGTACTCACATTAGTTTTAAGGAGAAAGCAGATAGGCTGGGGTCCTGGATAGCAGGATCCCAGCCAGACTAGTCAAAAACCACTCAAATACCAGGCAAAAAGTTGGGGGCAACCATTAGTCAGATTCCACCTTCCTACACTAATGGTGAAGACTCTCCTGCTGCCTCTTTTATTGTTGCTGACCCCATTTACCCCCCCGGAGGGTTGCGGCCCGCAGCGGAGCCCGAAGTCGAAGCCCGCAGCATTTGCACTCCCCAGCAAAGTGCCCCAGCCGGCCTCTCCTCACCTAGCGGTGGCGCAACAGCTCAAGGCGCCGCCGCGATCTTCACTCAACCGAAGCGCCCAGGAGAGGTTTACGGGGCCTGAGGCAGCGGCAGAGATCATAGACCCACTAAGGAGCACCAGTGAGGACGTAAGGCACATAAATTGACACGAGGCAGGGCGCGCCGGCCGCGAGGCAGTCAGTGGCGGTGGCGCGTCCTTAATGGGGAAGACTGCTTCGTCTTTGCTGACCCCGTTCACCCCTGGAGAGTTGCGGCCTGCAGTGGGGTCTGAGGCCGAGACCCGTAATAGTTGTGACCCCCGGAAGAGAGCTCAACCATCGCCCAGCGGTGACGCTGCAATTCACGGCACCGCCGTGATACTCACACAATTGGAGCACCTGAGAAGGGGTTTTTAAAGGCCTGCAGTAGCGGCAGTGATTGTGGACTGGCTGAGGTGAGCTGGTGAAAAGAAAAGGCCACGAACTGAGGCAAGGCAAGGCGCGACGACCGCGGGGCGGTCAAGGGCGGCAGCGCGTCTCCAATAGTGAAGACTCTTCCTCTGCTTGCCGAATTCGCATTTACCCCGGCCGTGCTTACCGTCTGGAAGAGACCCTGTAGTGGATACCTTGCCGGTCCCCCGGGGCTCTGAAGCGAATCCCCCCCACCTGGAGACCCAGCAGCCCCCTGTGCCTTTGCTTCTCTCTGATGGGACCCGGAGCCGAGGAGACTGCACCCAAGGATTCCAGCGATCAGTAAGCCATAACCTGCACAGCAAATAGACACCTTTTGGCTAGTGAGCACCTGTCTTCGCTAACTAACGTGGACCTGTGGTGGTAGGACCGCCAAAAACCGCTTTGGAAAGGCCCTTAACCGTGTGGTAAGCAGGAACTGGCGCAAGGCCTTCAGTGGTATACGCATTCATTCGGAGCCGGTGTTGAGAGCAGTTCCCCATTTGACTAACCCTAACTCCCTGGTTCTGCCTGGGACTCACCTTATTTACCACAATGGAGCGCGTTAAGGGATCCGGATCCCGAGGGCCGAAACCGGTCAAAACCAACAAACTGGACCGCTACACGGTCTCGAAGGAGGTGCAGCGAGGCTGTCTGTCTGAGGAGGCCGCTCGAGGGAGCCTGGGAGAGGAGGAGCAGGAGCTTTCCCTTAAAGATGTCATGGAGGCCATCACCGGTGTTAAAACCTCCTTGGAACACAAAATGGACACCATGGCCATAGACATTAATCTCATCAGGGCCGACCTGGGAAAGCTCAATGAAAAGGTCAAACAGGTGGAAATTACGACATCCAGCCTCGTGGGAGACGTCCCGCAGCTGCAAAGGGAAGTCCGTGAACTCCAGGACTCTCGTACCCTCACGGACCTCAAGCTAGATGACTATGAAGGCCGACTTCATCAAAACAATCTCCGCATCCTAGGAGTTACAGGGCAATCGGAGGGGCAAACTCCAGATCTATTCATTGAAGACCTTATTCTCAAGCGCTTGCAACCCAAAGGCCTCAGTAAGTTCTTTGTGATAGAGCAAGCCCACAGGGTCCCGGGCGGCCGACCCAAACCGGGCGCTCCCCCGCGGCCCATGCTGGCTCGGGTCCTAAACTATTGTGATAGAGACATGATTCTTCAAAATTCCAGAGCCGGTGCCCCCCTTCGTTACGAAAATGCTGACATTTCCTTTTTTCCGGACTTTACACAGAGGGTGCAAAAGCAGAGGAAGTCATTCCTTTCAGTGAAACGCGACCTGAGAGAAAGGGGCCTGAAATACTCAATGCTGTTCCTGGCTCGCCTCAGGGTAGAGGCGGAGGGAGAGTGTGGTTTTTTGACCGTCCGGAAGCAGTGGCGGAATGGATCGAATACCGAGGATCTAAGAGCCCAACAGATCGAGGAGCTGGGGAGCATGCGGACAGTCGGCCTCCTTGAATTGGAGCCTTGGACGATGACCGCCTTGCATTGAGTAATGGGGGGACGGGTGCGGGTTGGGCTGGGGTGGGGGGATATCTTAGCCTTAATTACTGGGGACTGGTGATTCTCTTATGACTTTACATTATTAGTTTAAGAGGGGTGTGACATAGATATTGCCCATGGCAGGGACACGGAGCACACTGCTTCCCCTCAGTTTTTTCTTCCTTTGAATTTTTCTTGGGCGACAGGCACTTTGCAAGTTTTTGATGAGCAGTTATAAGCCCAGAGTGCAGGGCAGCGAGGTGGGGGGTAGTTGGGTGGGGGTATTTTGTTTATTTGTTGTATGTTTTTCTTGCTACATCGGCGCAGTATATGGAACTGGGACAGTGAATGCAGAGGATTGTCGGCACTGTCATGCGCATATCAATGATAATGGGGGATAAAAATATCAAGGTGTTGAGCTGGAATGTTAACGGGTTAGGGGATAAAATTAAACAGAGTGTAGTTCTCCAGTACATCAAGAGACACGCTCCAGATGTGGTCCTACTTCAGGAGACACATCTGTTTGGGAACCTATACAAAGCAATGCACAGGGGGGGTTACAAGATGATTGCACATTCTGGATTTACCTCGGGTTCCAGGGGTGTGGGTATCATGACGAGAAACACATTCCCACTGACAGTGAGTTCCACATGGATCGATGATCGAGGCAGATATGTTGGTGTCACTGGTATGTGGGAGGGTCGTCTCATTACTTTTGTGTCCATCTATGTCCCCCCCGGCCTGCAGGGTACAACGTTTGCTGACTTGGGTACGGTCCTGCTCTCTGTTCCCGAGGAGCTCCTACTTCTAGGGGGTGACTTTAATGCAGTCGTCTCCGGCACGTTGGAAAGATATCCTCCCTGGGAGGTGGGACGGGCAGCCCATTGGTTACCGGATTTCTTAGAGGCTATGGGTCTGGTCGATGGTTGGAGGCTCTACCATCCAGATCAAATACAACATACCTTTCACTCTGGGGCTCACCACAGTCTCTCCAGATTAGACTATGGCCTCATACCAGCCGCACAGGCCACCTACATAAACAACATTAAACATCTAGCCAGAGGTATTTCTGAACACTCGCTAATTTGGATCCACCTTTTTTTTTTTTTTAAACACTTTATTTTTCCAATAGCGCATGGAAGTGACAGAACATTGCAATGAAGTACAAAAGAGAAAAAAAAAAAAAAATAAATAAATAAATAAATAAATAAACAATTCTAGCAGTTCCTGACAGTGTTAATACCAAAAGAGAGTCCGTGATGCAAACGGACAAATCATGATGCAAACCCAATAGCACAGCCATCCCCCAAAAGTTGCCGTGCCCTAGCAGAGAATACGAATAAGCATGCACATTTTCCCTGCCAGCGAGCACATTATGTAAGGAATAGTGCTCTAACCAATGAGAGCAGTTGTCACTTTCAGCACCCAAACCAACCCCATAGTCCATCCACTCCCGCCCATCCTCCCCTCGTCCCACCACTGGAGTACTCTACCGTCAGCGCCCCCCCCAAACCGACCCCACCCCACCTCCCAACACCTCCATTTGCAGTTATCCATGATTGAAGGTGTACCACTAAACATTCTAAAAGTAACCTCTCAACCCACACCCTCAAGCACTATACCATTATCTGTCTGAGAGTTGGGGGCCTGCTTAAGCTTTTCCAAATAGGCTCTCAGAGGACCCCATATATCCTTGGGTCGGGACGTCAGAGGCATTAAACTGGAATATATCTCCGAATTAGTATTGCAGTATACTAAACTCCTTAGCCAACTCTGTAGGCTGGGAACTGCCTTCCTGCCCCCATGGATGGCGACTTCCCTTTTCGCTAGGAGGAGTCCCAATGCAGCAAATTTCCTAACCTTCAGGGGGATCTGTACTGTGTATCCCAACAGCGCGATTTCGGGGAGTGGAGCCAGTGGCAGTTCTATCATCCTCCCCAAGGTGTCGTGGATCGCCTTCCAATAGGGCTGCAGATGGGGGCAGGACCATGCCAAGTGGAAAAAATCTGCATGCGGGGTCGCGCATCTCGCACAGCTATGCGGCCTGCTGGTGTCTATCCTGTGTGCCATGGCCGGTGTAAAGTATGCCCGCCGCAGAAACCTGAAATGCAGCAACTTATGGCGGCTATTAAGTGAAACGTCCTTAGTGACCTCGCAACATTTTTGCCATTGCTCATCTGTTATAGTGTGACCAGTGTCCACTTCCCACGCCTCCCTCACCCTGGAGTCGTCAACCGGCAATGCTCTAGCGGCGGCCTTATACATTTTGGAGATGAGGCGCTCACCATCCTGGGACCCCAACACCAAGTCAAGCGGGGGGAAGGATTCGGGCTCAATCGGGTATGTAGGTAGCGCCGCCCGCAGCGCCGACTTCAATCGGCTCAATAGAAACAGAGTCATGAAATCGCACTCCGTGAACCTGGGGTCTTCATCTAGCGAAAATATGTGACCCCCGGGGAAGAAATCGCCCACCTTCACGATATCCAGTGCGGCCAGTGTGCGTTGCACCAGTTTTTCCCCGGTAATCGGGAGCCATCTAGCATTGGGTAAGGGCAACGCAGACGAGTATAGGTGCGCTGCACCCGTACGCTTCCGCAATTTATGCCACGCCCAAGAGGTTGTGGACACAGTCTGTATGTCTTGCCTGTCCCTCGGGAAGCCACTCGGGAGGACCTCGCACAACCGGCCAGGGAGCACCAGATCCGCCTCAGGGCGTAAATATGGGATACGGGCGTCCGGGTGGAACCATGCCGACGCATAGCGACACTGTGCCACCAAATAGTATAGCTGAAAGTCCGGGACATTGAACCCACCTCTCTCGTACGGCAAAGTAAGCGTTGACCAGCGTATGCGCGGCCTCCTGTCACCCCATATCAAACGCGTAACCTATGAAAAAAATGGTCCGCGAGGGGGATCGGAATGTTGTTGAACAAATATAAAAATTTCGGTAGGACCACCATTTTCAAAATGGCCACCCGGCCCGCAAGTGAAAGGGGCAGACGCAGCCACCTCGTAACCTGTTCCTCCAGGCCTGTAACGGCCCGCCCCTAAATTCAGTCGAATGATATGAGCGGGGTCTAAATGGATGTGTATACCCAGGTATTTCGCCGAATCGACACACCACTCCAGAGGAAATTCGCAGTCCCACCTGGCCGTGCCCGCCGTAAGCGGGAATATGGTCGATTTATGCCAATTGATCCCCAGACCGGAAAAGCCGCCAAAACAAATAATTTCGTGAATGAGGGGCGGCAGGTTGATGCGTGGCTCCCGTACGTATAGAATAGTGTCGTCCGCATAGAGGGAGGCAAGGAGCGGGCCAGAGGCAAACTGAATACCTCTATGTAGATGGCTTTCCTGGAGGTGCCTGACCAACGGGTCCATGGCCAGAATGAACAGAAGTGGGGACAAGAGGCATCCCTGTCTGGTCCCCCTGTATAGACGAAACGGGCGGGATAGAGAGCCATTTATGCGAAGTCTGGCCGATGGTTGGCTGTAGAGCAAGGAGACCGTGGCGATGAAACCAAGAGGCATCCCCATACGTCTCATCACCTCCACGAGAAATGGCCATTCCAAAGAATCAAACGCCTTTTCCGCGTCCAACAAGACAACAGCCGCTGGGTTGTCAGGTTGTATTCTATGTAGGACCGCAAAAAGCGTGCGGAGATTCAAGGATGTCGAACGATGGGGCACAAAGCCAGACTGCATCGGTGAAATAATGTACTCCATCAGCTGCGACAGCCTATTGGCAAGCGCCTTAGCCAGGATTTTGTAGTCTAGATTTAATAAAGACAGCGGCCGGTAGGAGCCACATAGTGTGTGGAATTTGGATCCACCTTCTTGTGGGCTGGGGCACAGCGGGGAGGTTGGCCCCAATCAATCCCTGGTACCTCCGTAATCCTAAGATCCGTAAAGACCTTATTAAGACCATGGACGAATATTTCACTAACAACGTGGGGTCGGTATCCTCCTCCCAGTCCTTGTGAAAGGCGTTTAAGACTGTTATCAGGGGTCAGGCTTTATCGTTGATATCTGGCTCTAAGAGAGATAAGCAAAGAGAAGTCATTGACCTCGAGGCTGACATTTACGGTGGGAAGGTGACTTGGAATTAGGGGTAACGCCTGATAAGCTTCATTTATTAAAGCTGAAGCTGCACAACTATAAAACACTTGTCTCAGATAGGGCCAAAGCCCTTAGCAGGGAGCAACAGGGAAGGCTTTATGATCTGGGGGATAAGGCCGGAAACTTATTGCATGGCTGGACAGGAGGGAATGGGCGAGCCGTTTGGTTCCGGAGCTTAGACTAGGGGGATGTCCCAATTACAGAACCGCAGGAAATAGTGGACAGGTTCGCTGATCATTTCCAAGTAGTCTATACAACAGTATCTCCCCACTCGCAGGCGGACTCGCAGGAGCTACTTCGCGACATTAGACTCCCGTCTCTCCACTGACGACGAGACTACATGGATAGCCCCCTTACAACGGAAGAGATTGCCCAAGCAATCCGCTCGCTAAACTCAGGGAAAGCTTTGGGCCCAAACGGGCTTCCCATCGAGCCATACAAACGTAGGCCAGACAAACTTGACCCCTACTTAAAAACAATGTTTTAAGAATCTAGAGAAGCAGGGACACTGCCATTTGAGGCAAGGAATAGCCACTATCGTCACCATTCACAAGGAGGGAAAGATCAAAACGGATTATGCCTCATACAGGCTCATCTCTCTTCTGAATGCTGAGTCCCAAATTTTTTTTTTTTTTTTTTAAACCTTTATTACAGAATGCAATAGAGATACAAATATGGGCCTACAACTTTCCGGCCGGCCGCTAGCAAGCAGTGGGAGCATAAAACACAGTTATAAAACACAAGCGACAAGTGATAAAGGTCCCAGAAGTCGAAGGAAGCGTTTGCGGCCACACCGTCCAGACCCCCCGAATGGCGGTTCCATTTTTTAATGAAAAACTACAAACAAACCCACAAGGCAGCAAAAGTCCAAGCAGCATTACGTGCTCCCCTAGGGAGGACCCCACCGATCCACAGGAATAGGGGGGGGGGGGGGACAGGCCGGGACAGAAACAAAGTGAGCACGATACACAGAATCAAGGTAACAAGCAGACTAGGGAGACTGGGCCGCTGCCAAGTCAGGCGTCAGTGGCGGGGTACAAATCCCGCCACGATAGGAGTTCCAGGGGCCCCACACTTTCACCCATTTCCCAGGCTTACCTCTCGCCACATACACTACCTTCTCCCGAAACATACAGCAATCCATGTTGTCCTTCCATACCGAAACCGTTGGTGACCTCTGGGAGCCCCACAATTGTGCTATGTCACGCTTGGCCACCATATATCCCAGTGTCACCCACCACGTTTGCGGCACCGTGTAATCAGTCGGCTCCCACACATTCAGAAGACATCTCCTAGCCTCGGGAAACAGCGTCACATGCGTGACCGTTTGCAACACCGCATGTACACCACGCCAGAATCGCGCCACCTCCGGGCATTCCCACAAAGTATGGAAGAAGGTCCCCAACAAACCACACCCACGCTTACACATCCCATCCACAGCATATCCCATACGCATCAAACCCGGCCCCATAACGTAGACCCTGTGGAGTATTTTGAGCTGGACGAAGCGAAGGCGGGCCGGTATGGCCACCTCTTTCGGGGAGGCCACTGCAGATACCCAGTCCTCGTCATCCAGCTCCAATCCATCGGCAACCCATGCCTCACGAAGGCCAGTCAGCAGTCCCGAGCGATCGTTGATGAGCTTTTTATAAATCAATGAGATAGTGCCATCCGGTACATGCCCGTCTAGCACTCTATCTTCCAGAGGGGAGCACTCCGGGATGGACGCCACATCTGGGAATACAGAACACAGCGCGTGACGAACCTGTATATACCGGAAGTACTCCCTGTCCTGCAACTGGAATTCCGTCTGCAGCACATCAAACGTTTTAAATCCCCCCCTCGTCCAGAGATCGCCCACCCTGCTGATTCCAATCGTGTCCCACTTCTCAAAGCCTTTCGTGGTCCACAAGCAGCCCAATCGCTCAGATGCATACAATGGCGTCGCCCGGGTCAACCGATCCTTCCACCCCATCGCCAAGTTTGCCGCGTGCCACACCCGTACCGCGACCCGCGTAGGACCCGTCAGACGTGTGGCGAGCGATCTAGAGTAGAGCGCACGATTATAGTCGCCGCCCGGCAGCAACAATTTGTCCATTTCAAAAGCCGGATTAAGGGCGGGCCCATAAAGCCCGTGGTTTATCGCAGCCAGCTGGGAGGCCCAGTAATACCGTTTGATGTCTGGGAGGGCGACCCCCACGTCATACCACGGGAGCGTCAGATTCGCGAGGGAGACGCGATCCTCATACTCAGGAGTCCATCGGAGACCACGAATCGAAGGGTGCCACCGCAGCCACTCCGCCAGGGGCTCCAAAGCAAGCGCAAAGAGGAGCGGCGACAGTGGGCAGCCCTGCCGCGTGCCCCTGCCCAATTCAAAAGGAGCTGATACTCTACCATTCACCACCACCTGTGCCAGCGGTCCGGAATACAACAATTTCACCCAGCCAATGAATCCCGGGCCAAACCCAAACTTCGCCAGCGTCGCCCAGATATATGGCCACTCAAGCGTGTCGAACGCCATAGTGGCGTCCAAGGACGCCAAAATGGCTGGCTCACGTATGAACGGGACCCTCGCGAGCACCCCATGCAGACGCCGCAGGTTAAGCGCGGTGTTGCGATGAGGGATAAAGCCGGACTGGTCCTGATGGATCAGATCGCACACCACGCCAACCAGCCGATTAGCCAGCACCTTGGCCAGAATTTTCGGCTCCGCATTCAACAGCGAAATGGCCTGTAAGACGTGACCCGATCCCGCGGCCTCCCCTCCTTGTGAATAACCACAATAGTGGCAAGACGCTGGTCCAGCGGGAGGGAACCCGCCGAACGGGCCGCGAGGAACATATCACGGAGATGCGGGGCTAGTGTATCCGGCCGTAATTTGTACAATTCGATGGGAAGGCCATTAGGACCCATGGCCTTGCCAGAGGCGACCGAACGTATGGCGAGGGCAATCTACTCAGATGTCGGAGCCGCGTCCAACAACAATTTATCCTCCTCCGTAAGGGAAGGCAGCGCAATATCTTTAAGCAGGTCATGGGAATCCTCTTCCGAGCGGGAAGATACCGGGGAGTACACCCCGCGGAAATACTCAGCGAAGCAATCAACAATTTCCTCCGGCTCAGTGACACACACACCATCCAGTCTCTCAACCGACGGGACAACTCGACTCGCTCTCTCCTTTTTATCCAGCCACGCAATCAGTTTACCAGCCTTATCACCCACATCATACAGTCGCCCCTGTTGCTCTCTACTCAGGCCCCTGGCCGCCTCTGTGACTAGGGCCTTGTAGTCCGCTTGTTTGAGTCTGAGAGCATGCAGTTTGTCGTCCGTGACCCCACAATCCAGATCACCCTCCAACTCAGTTATCTCAGATTCGAGACGGGTCACCTCCTCCCGCTCGCGCCTCCTGGAATGGGAAATGAGGGATAGGGCCTCCCCCCGGAGTACCGTCTTGAACGCCTCCCACAAAGAAACAGCAGACGACACAGATCCCACATTATCTTCAAAATATTGTTCAAGAGATTTAACCAAATCTGCGCGAATTGTGGGGTTACGCAGGTACCAGGGGTTGATCGGGACCACCCTCCCCTCCCCCCTCGGGACAATGTCGAAGTGCAACAAGAGCGGGGAGTGGTCTGAAATACCCCGAGCCAGATGTCGCACCTCCCCAACCCTCCCCGCCTGTGCTGCTGGCATCAGAACATAGTCAAGCCTCGAAAGACTGCCATGAGCCCCAGAATGAAAGGTGTATTGTACCTGCGTAGGGTGTTTCAGCCGCCAACAATCCACCAGTCCCAGGGTATCCAAGAGGCCAGACAACCAAGCTTGGGCACGGGGGAGATCCCTGGGTGGGTGACGATCCTCAGTTCCGGAAACTACAGCGTTAAAATCCCCCCCAACCACTAGAGTCCCCTCCGGCAGTCCAAGAAGAAGGCGCCCCAAATCAGCGAAAGTAGTCGTCTGCAACCCCGGCGGGACATAAACAGAAACCAAAACAATCACTTTACCCTCCAATCTACCCACTAGAGCCGTATACCGTCCCCTATCATCATGGAGCACCTCATCAACCTCCAACGGGAGTGAGGTCTTAACCATAATGCCCACACCCCTCGACCCAGAGGTGAAGCCCGAGTGGGCCACAAGGCGATAGCCCCGTCTGTTCATGGCACGAAAGGAATTGCCAATAAGGTGTGTTTCCTGCAGAAATACAATATCAGGTGAAATCCGTTTTAAGAACTGCAGGACCACCCCCCGTTTTATCCTGTCCCCCAGTCCATTAACATTCCAGGACAGAAGTCTCAGTCCCCTACCCCCCATCACAGCCAAAACCGATCAGTCTCCCCCCAGGGAGCACTTTAGAAATAGCACAACAATACTTCTGCCTTGTGGTACAAATAAACAATACCCAACCCCAACCCAACATCCCAAACAAAACTCCCCCCTCCCTGCACCCCTGCATGAGCCCAGACAGCCCCCCCAACTTGCAGTGTGCCTGTCGCCCCTGTGTGAACTAAACTACAAAGACCCCCTAGAGGAGGAAAGAGAACCCCCTCGAGACACAGCACAACCTCCAATGGAGGGGGAATGAGACACAACAGTCAAGAAACCCTAAGCTTGGCCGAAAAGTGACATCATCAGGAATGAGCCCCAGTGTCAATACCTCATACCCGGTCCGGTGGGCACTCTCCTCCCGCTGCCCCCAACCCATTCCGATCATGTCCCCCAGACAAAGTGTCCAACCAGTCCCCGGCCGTCTCAGGACAGTCAAAAAAGTGAGTGCGACCATCAGACTCCACACGCAGCCTGGCCGGGAAAAGCATTGCGTATTTTAAGTTCATATCTCGAAGCCGCCGCTTGACGCCCATGAAACTCAGTCTCTGCTTCTGGACCGCCTGCGTGAAATCAGGATAAAAGTTCACCTCCATGTTCTCCAGCTTAAGCGGCCCTCGCAGTCTGGAAGCTTGTAGAATCGCATCCCTGTCCCGAAAGTTGAAGATACGGGCAATAAGAGGCCGCGGGGGAGCTCCGACCTTCGGTTTGCCGCCAGGAACTCTATGGGCCCTCTCAACCGCAAAGAATTTACTCAGTCCTCGAGGCTGGAGATGAGTAGAAATCAGATCCTCTACAAAGAGATCCGCCGCCGAATCCTCCAGTCCCTCAGGCACTCCGATAATGCGAACGTTATTCCTCCGGGCCCTGCTCTCGGAGTCCTCCAGGCGCCGATCCGTGAGCGCACTTGCCTGCCGGAGCCGGCGCACCTCCGTCTGGAGGGCCGCCACCTCAGTCGTGAGGCCCGACGCGGTATGGGCCAAAGAGTCAACCCGGTCATTTGTCTTGGATAGATCTGCTCTAACAAGGTTGACATCGATGAGGACCGTGTCGAGTTTGTGCGCCAAGGTATCGAATTGTTGGCCCACCGAGGTCTTCATCTCAGCTATGGCGCCCATGACGTCCTGCAAAGTCAGATCCGTAGGCAAATCCGGGGCATCCGGGGGGCACTCGGAAGACTTATGCGACACGCCGGGAGATCCCTTCGGGAGGGTGTAGCGATCCATAATATTGACTTGAAGTGCGGTGCCACGCCGGGTCGATTTGGCCTTCAGCCGATCTCCATCCTGCTTCGTGGCCATCGTCTTGTATCTCGCACCCCCACTAGTCCTGCAGTGGAGAGGACCCCGGAGGTCACCTCAGGAAGGCGAAGCAGGTCCCCGCAGGCAGGCAGGGTCCCCCAGCGAGGCCACCACCACACAAAGAAGCGCCGTAATCCCACTCGCGATGACGGCGAGGGGACTCAAAAGCGAAAGTGAAAGTGTGGGGTACGCGACTCGCCAGGCTCGTCCCGCCGTTGTTATTCACTTCTCCACTGGATCACCCCCAAACTCGAGTCCGGGGTCAGGAGAGAAGCAGGCCGCAAACTTCAGTCGATGCTCATCACGACACGCGGGGTCCGATTCAAAAACGGAAAACGGGTACCACCTCGGCTCAGGTTCACCGACACAGTCCCCTCAACCGATTCAGGATGAGGACAGGATAAACGTAGGAGGTTGCGGAGGTCCTCGGGAGCCTCGCACCTACGCGGCCATCTTGGTTGCGCGCTAGGCTCCTCCCCCTGAGTCCAAAATTTTGGCCAAGCTCCTGGCGAACCGTTTGGTAAAAGTGATCAGTGACTTAGTACATCCCGATCAGTCCGGCTTCATGCCCCACAGAAACACAGCTCTAAATCTACGCAGAGTGCACGGGTTGATAGATAGATTCCACACCCTTCGAGAGCCAGCTGTGATTGTGTCATTAGACGCGACCATGGCCTTTGATACCATTGAGTGGCCCTATTTATGGGCAGTCCTGGCTAAGTTTGGATTTGGTTCAGAGTTTATCCAATGGGTGCGCCTTCTGTACTCGGAGCCATTGGTGCAAGTGGTAGTAAATAATAAAGTCTCGGCTGCATTCTCTCTTAGTCGGGGAACTCATCAGGGGGGCCCATTATCCCCTCTCCTCTTTTCCCTAGCCTTGGAACCTCTAGCAGCATGGATCCGTTGGGATCCAATGATAAGAGGGCTGCGGTGGTCCCCCGGATGGGAGGACCGCATATCTCTGTACGCAGACGATATACTGCTCTATATGGTCTCCCCTCGAAAATCCCTTATTGTTGTTCTAGATATTTTAACAGTTTTTGGAAGATTTTCGGGACTCTCCATCAATTGGGGGAAATCCTTACTATTTGTCCTGAGGGGAGACCCCCCTGTTCCTCCCCGAAACTGCCAAATACAAATTAACACTGCTGGATTTAAATATTTGGGAATCTTTATTTCTCTTAACCCCTCGGTCAGGTATGCCCAGAATCTTCTCCACCCCTCTTCAGAAACTCAAAGGTGATGTTGCTAACTGGAAGAAGCTCCCCATCTCGCTCCTGGGCAGAGCCGCCCTCTTTAAAATGATGGCCCTGCCAAGATTTCTCTATGCCCTACAAAACACTTTAGATGTAGTTCCAGCATGTTACTTTAAGGAAATTGAGGGCCTGCAAAGGGACCTATTATGGGACGGTAGACCTCGAATCGCACTAAATAAGCTAACTCTAAACTGGTACGATGGAGGAATCAGTCTTCCAAACATCAAGAAATACTACTGGGCCTCCCAGCTGGCGGCAATCAACCATGGTTCCTTTCGGTCGCACATACGACCCAGGCTACGCCATGGACAAGTGGCTCCTTCCGGGAGGGAGCTATGGTAGAGCTCTGTACTCCCGACCCAAGCGATTCCTCTTAACAGGCCCCACAAAACATTCCATTCAAATTTGGCATGACGCCACTGGCTCTTTGGGATGGAGACACAAGTTAACATTAGCCACCCCTCTCTGGGACTCAGAGAAATTGGTGAGTCTCTGGAAAACGAAGGGATTCGACAGGTGGGATCTTATTGGAATTTCTGCGATCAAGGATTTATGGGGGAAGGGAGGGATCAAGACCTTTACTGAGCTTCAGAGTGAATATGAACTGGCAGACTCGGAGTATTTTCGCTATGTACAGGTTAGGTCCTGAAGAAACGCCACTGATCTTTTAAGGCTACGCAGGCGTGAAACATGTCGACCTTATTTTTAGTTACACGGGCACATCGCGCCCAACAGTAACTCACTGACCTCCGGGTTTTTTATCCTATCAGGGGTCCCACACCATTAAATAACCTTATCTGGACACCCCTAGGTAGTTTTACTCACACACTTCTGCATGCACGCAACAACCTGTTTTTTGGATCCCCTTTTTTACCCTACACACCCGCACTCACCTATCGGCTTTTCTCTTTAAAAGATCTCCGCGAAAGTGACCCTTCGGGGGACCGTCGGGCATTGCAGCGCCGGCCCGACGAGGAGCAAAAAAGCCCGATGATGAAGCATGACATCCTTCGGGGTGTGTGAGGGCAACTAAGAGGCAAGATTGAGCCCTCCCCTTCGGGACTGGATCCTTAACACTGGGGATATACCTCTGCCTCTCTCCTTTTCACTCTCCTCTCGCTCCCTAATCTACTCTCTAACCTTTCTATCTCTCCGTTGAGCAGGTGTATATATCTTTTTCCACCTCCAACTCGGAACAATGTCCTCATTGATTTAATAGTATACTATGGAGCACGGACATTGGACCGGAATTAGCTCCAGGTCCCCCCCTCTCTTTTTTTGTTACATAGTGCAAATAGTCTAACCATAGGCAAACACTCCAGGCAGTGTTCCAACACTTTTTTGTTACTCAACGTGCCACCAAAGATTAGACCCAGCGATATGCAAAACTATTTTGGTTCTGCTCTAATAGGGACAGTCCAGCCTGAGCTGCCAGGCCAGGTCCTCTCTGAACTGAAATACAAGCAACCCAAAATCAGTTGCGGTCTATATGGACCTCTTCAGTTGAGTGAAGATTGGTTCCAGTGGCCCAGTGAGCATGGGTCCCATTACAATAAGCCTTGGCTGCTGGTTCTTTGGCGATTTTGTGGATGGCCCCTAGTACATGATGCTTGGTGTTCCAGAGGCAACAGGCAATGCTTGTTTCAAGGCTTGAGCAGGCACCCCTGCATTCCCCAGATCCTGGAAAATTGGCCTGACAAGCAGTCTGATGGGTCTCATCCACAGAGGACTAAAGTCAGACTCAGTCAGGCACTACCCCTAAACTGGGGTGAGAGCATAAAGCGGGCATACAGTTGTCATGAAACGGGATCATCCATTTGTTTTTGCCCACAGTGGGTAACTCGACCTGGAATTAGTTTTTGCTAAGTAATCAGGTGGGTCTGTGATATTCAACAGCAAGTAACCACCTCTTAACAACCATACAATCTTTGAAGACGGTCAAATGTTCTTATTAAATAGAGGAATGGAAATTAAATTGGTGCACAGGCACCCAACATCTTCAAGTGTAAAGTAAAATTCTGCACGGAGAAGACCTATTCACAAGCATTGAAATCAGACATTGAGGCAAGCTCTTCCTCTCATGGTGGTGGATACAATGGAAGTGGCGATAAGGTAGCATAGGGATATAAATAAGAATCACACCAGTGCATCGCCGGAAGGATGCACATGAAGCATTTCCTGGCCACAAAAACAGTAAAACAGTTCCATTCATGCCTTTGAGTCACGGTTCTCAAGAGCTGGTAAAGCGAAAAAGGAACCTGTGTAAAGAGCTGGTTTCCTGTCTGTACAAAATAAGAACCACTTTAAATTGTTGGGATTCTGTCCACAATGACTACAGACAGCCATAACGGGCTGATATTGTCCTTTAATTGACAACTTTAGAAAATGTATGGAATTCAGTCATTTTTTGCAATGTAATCTAAATGTATTATTCTTTTTTGATTTTCCCCCTTTTAAAAAAACGTTCCTTTATTTGGCAGTTAACAATAAAGAGCAGTCTAAAACACGTATCAGGTGACATTATTTTAAACTGCTTCAATTCAACATATTTTTGTTCGGACTTGCTTAAAGAAAAGGTGTCAATAAACGTTTTTTAAGAAGATAGTGTCCTTTCCAGGCTATATGGAAATAAAACTTCCACAGCCGATTTCCCTTGCATAGTGACTCAACAACTGTGGACTAGCGTAAACCTCTACTAACTTGTACAAACTGTTTCTAATTTGTCCTGACTGAAAATAACTAGTGCCCTGGTACACTTGTACTATAAAGTAATTATGTTAAACAAGTTACCTTCCGTAACGCCTCATCTGATGGAGAGTCTATCCGCAGATTCCTTATCTTAGAATTATCCCCAGGCATCAGACTGGATATGGAAATCTTTCGTGAGCAGTACCCCTGTGCTGGTAGGTGGCGTTGTGTGGCTCTGCGTTGGATCGCCGGAGTCGTCTGCGCCGGAAGTGACATGCACGGTACTTATATAGGCGCCACCCGAGCACGCTGACATCAGTTTCTTTTTGCGACTTTCTACGCCAAGACCGCTGAGGCCTGAAGAACACTGGCCACTGTTGTGGAAAACTAGGGCCCTGAAGGGGGAAAGTCCAGTCCTTAGAAATCCATTTGCAGAGTGTGGAGGATGGGTGGGTCAGTAAGGAATCTGCAGCTAGACAGAGTCTCTACCAGATAAGGCGTTACCAAAGGTAAGTAACTTGTTTATCTGATCGAGATTTCTAGCCGCAGATTCTTTACCTTAGAATAACTACCCGAGCAATACCTCCTCGGAAGTGGATCTGCGAAACAATTTCACACCACAAAGTCCTGCAGGACCGAACAGGCAAAGTGCCCATCCTAATGGAGCTGACTGTCCAGAAAGTAGTGTTTGATGAACGTGCCCATGTTGCTGCCTGACAGAAGTCCCGGACCGGGACTTTGTGTGCTAACGCAGTGGTCACTGCCTTGGCTCTGGTGGGATGAGCACGCAAGCTCTCAAGGGGCTGCTTCTTTGTCAGTGCGTGACAGATTTTGATGCAAAGCACGATCTATCGGAAGATGGTATGCTTCTTCACAGCTTCTCCCTTCTTCGCTCCGACATACCCCACGAAGAGTTGGTCGTCCACCAGGAACTCTCTCATACGGTCAAGGTAGAACAACAACATTCTTTTTCGGTCCAGTCGGCGAAGTCGCTCCTCTTGTTTAGAGGGATGAGGCAGAGCGTAAAAAGTAGGCAGGGTGACAGACTGGCCTACATGAAAGGGGGGGATGACTTTTGGCAGAAAGGAAGCCTTAGTACGTAGAACCAGCTTGTCTGAGTAGATGTTTAAATATGGAGGCTTGGATGACAAAGCCTGAAACTCACTGGCCCTCTGGGCAGAAGTTATTGCCACCAAGAAGGCTGTCCTGATGGTGAGGAGCCTGTGAGGACAGTTGAGCAAGGGCTCAAAGGGAGTACACATCAGGAACGGCAGGACTAGATTAAGGTCCCACTGAGGCATGATGAAGGGTGAAGGAGAATACATATGTTGCAAACCTTTCAAGAACCTATGACAATAGGGGATTTGAAGAGGGGTGGCTGGTCAGGCAACTGCAGAAAAGCTGATATAGCAGAAAGGTATCCCTTTAAGGTGCCTAGAGCAGAGCCCTGCTGGGCAAGGGAAAGAACAAATAGAAGAACATGAGACAAGGCAGCAGAAAGGGGGTCAACCTGTTTTTCTGCACACCATGCCACAAATTTGCCCCAACAGCAGGCGTATACCGTTTTGGTGGAGGGACGCCTGGCTGCCAAGATAACATTGCAGACTTTGGGCAGAAGGTAGAAAGCTGTCAACTGTCGCCGCTAAATAACCATGCAAGTAGGCGGAGTTTTGATAAGTTTGGATGGAGAACCCCTGCCCTCACCCTCCCCGCGGCTATGACAGAAGAGCCTTCCAAAGGGGAAGCCTGATCGGAGGACTGACGGCGATGCTCAACAGCTTGGGATACCAAACTCTCTGAGTCAAGTCCGGAGCCACAAGGATGACTTGGGCCCAGTCGTATCTGATCTTCTTGAGAATTCTGGGCAGGAGTGGTATGGGCGAAAAGGTGTATAGGAGGCCTGAGCTCCACTCAAGACGAAAAGTGTCTCCAAGCGAGAGCCATCTCGGAAACTCCAGTGTGCAGAACTGCTGACATTGCACTTTCTCTGTGGTAGCGAATAGATCCAACCAAGGTTCTCCCCACTGAGACCTTGCACAGCATTTGAATGGAGACACCACTCATGATCTGCTAGGCCTCATGGACTGAGTTTGTCCAGCCATTCAGAGAGCCCGCCAGGTGTTGAACCACCAGGGAAATGACCTGACAACCTCACCCATCCCATTTGTTGCAGTACCACATGGCAGTGGTGTTGTCCGTGAACACCTGTACTAGCCTTCCCTTGATGGAGGGTAGAAAAGCTTGAATGCAAGTCCGATTGCCTGGAGGTCCAGAAGGTTGACGTGGAGTCCAGAGATTCCGCCAGAGACCAGAGGCCTCTGATCACCACCTCTCCCAGATAGCCACCCCATCCCTGGAGTGACGCATCTGTCACTACTGTCAGATATGCTTGGGGAAGGGAGAGGGGTCTGCTGCTGACCCAGTCATGGTTCGTTCACCACCACTGCAGATCTTTTGAAGTTCCCTCTGAGATCTGGACTATGTCAGAGAGATTCCCCTGATGCTGTGCCCACTGGAACTTCAGGTCCCACTGCAGAGCCCGCATATGCCAGCAGGCATGTGTCGCAAGCAAAATACAGGAGGCCATTAGGCAAAGCACCATAACAGTCAGTATCCCGAAATCCAGAATAGAGGCTGAAACATCGGTATCATAGCCTGAATAGGACAGGCTCGAAACTGCACCGTGTCCAGAAAAGCCTCACTGAATGAGAGCCTCTGAGAGGGAGCCAGGTGTGATTTAGACATGGTGATAGTGAACCCCACTGAATGCAGGAGGTCCACCATAGTCTGGAGGTGGGAGACGACAGCCTGGGGTGAGCCCACCTTCAACAGCCAGTCATTGCGATAGAGGAAGACTGGCACCCCTGATCTCCGCAGATGAGCTTCAACCACATTGGTGAACACCTGAGTGGTGCTGGTAAGGCCAAAAGGGAGCACGGTGAATATAAAGTGCTCAAGGCCTACGGTGAACTACATGTAACGCCTGTGGGCAGGCACGACGGGAATGTGGAAACATGCATCCTGCAAGTCCAACGCTACCATCCATTCTCCAGGGTCCAGGGCAGGAAGGACTTAAGCGAGCATGAGCATTTTGAAATTGAGAGGTTGCAGGTCTAGGAGAAGACGATGGTCTCCGTCCTTGTTGGGCACTAAGAAGTAGAAAGAATAGCAACCACATCCTATTTCTGGCATTGGCATCCTCTTTATGGCTCCCTTGGCCAGGAGAGCGTCACTTCCTGGCAGAGCAAGAAGAGATGGTCATCCGTTTGTTTGTAACAAGCAGGGGCATTGAGTGGAGGGGAAGTCATGAAGGGGAGGGAGTATCTCCTCCAGACAATTTGGAGAACTCATCAGTCTGATATTACAGACTCCCAATGGGGCAGGTGATGGTGTATCCTGCCTCCCACTGGGTCCCCATGATGGTAGAAGGGCAGACTATAAGGGTTCAGAGGCTGGGGCCGCCGGGGGGGGGAAGGGGGACTGACCAACCTCTGGCTTATGGATCCACGGGCCTGTGTCCTCGGCCAAGCAAAGACTGGCAAGCTTGCATGGTGAGGTGGCTGGGAGGGCATAGACACAGCCAGAAACCCCTTCCTTGGCCACCAAAAGAGCAAACGTTTTGTTGGGGGTGGCAAGGGGCTATGGAAATGCCCGAGGACCTGGCCGTAGCACTGCTGTCCTTGAAACGTTTCAGCAATGAATCTGCCTTGTCTCCGAAGAGACGGGAGCCATCAAAGGGCTTGTCCATAAGCGATGCTCAGACATCCCCTGAAAAGCCAGTGGATCTCAGCCAGGGGTGGCACCGTAAGGCCGCTATCGAGCAAACCGCTCTCTCTAGCGAGTAGGTGGTATCCAATCCACATTTGATTGTGAACTTAGCTGCATCTCTCCAGTCGGCAATAGCCTATGAGAGTATGACCCGGGCCTCCTCAGAAACCATGGGCAGCATCTGCGTAGCCAAATCCAATAGAGCACAGGAGTAACAGCCCAAAAGGCAAGCAGTGTTCACAGACTGCAGTGCCAGGCTTGTCGAAGAAAACATCTTCTTCCCTGAGTTGTTCAGCCTCTTGGATTCCCTATTCGGTGGGGAGGTACGAAAGCGCCAGGATTTACACAGGAGGTAGAGGCTTGGGCCACGAATCTCTCTGGGGTAGGGCGTTGTGTGAGGAAATTGGGGTCCCCTAGGGTGGGGCAGTGGTGGCAGGCAATCGTCCTATTCACACGAGCACCTATGCAGGGCTTGGACCAGGTCTCAAGCATGACGTCTGTAAGGACCTCATTAAATGGAAGAAGTGGTTCTGAGGGGGAACCTTCCGGCTTAAGCACCTGTCAAGATGTTTGTCTTGACTGGTACTGAGGGTAGGCTAACCTCTGCCACCCTTCTCACCACCATTGCAAAGAACGCTCCCTCCTCTGTAGCCACTGTAGCAGGGGAAAGCATGCCAGTATCTAGAGAAGTGTCCAGCATACTGGCCTTCGCCAAGTCCTCAAACCAGTCCATTTGTGGATCTAAAGGGTGGTATTTCTCAGGGTGCATCGACCCCTCCCAATCCTCTCCTAGTTCTAGCCCATAGGAATAGGGCTCGGGCTCTGGCCTGAAAGGCGTGGCTCCAGTTGGTGCTGGGGCCGGTGTCAAACGACCCCCCTCCGGCTCCATGTCGGAGTTGGGGGTCAAAATGGAGACAGCGGCGCCGGGAGCGCCGACATCGGCACCTGCGCCAGGCAAGGTCGAGGTGATATGACCGGCGCCAGTCCGAATCCATCTGCAAATCCAAAGGGCCCGACTGGCGCCAGGGCCGGAGCCGCCATTGTGGAACCAGTAGGGTCCCCTCTCGAAGGCGCACCAGTGGGAGCACGCCGTTAAATATCTTGGAGTTCAAAAGGGGTCGCTCCGGCTCCCAGAAACTCGGGGAGGCACAGAGCCAACCCAGGAACTGTCTCAAATGCGGAGCCAGGCCTCGAATGGTGACACTCCCTCATCTTGTAGGCCGACAGAGGAGGTGAAGTCGAGGATCTCTTCCACTTCCTAATCTTCTTCTTGGGGCGGGACTTACCCGAGTGTCCCAACGACTTCGAACGCAATGAAGATTTCGGGATCCGTGACCAATTCCAGGACCTTCCTCTTGGCCTGGATCGAGATCATCGGAGCCACCAGGAGCTTGAGGATTCCCTCCTTCAACGCCTTTGGATTAATCGCACAACAGTTAACATAGGTCTTCACGTCGCGGTCATGTTGAAGGTGCCAGAAGCAAACAATGTGCGGGTTCGCCACCAACATCGATCGGTGACAGGTGCCGGAGGGCTTGAAGCTGGCCTTCCTAGATGACATTCCAGCCACACCAGTTGAAAAACTCTCAAGAGACTTCGACAAAATAAAAAAAAAAGGCTAGTTAAAATGTGACTAGGGATAGCTCTCCCTGGATCTGCGATAACTGGTGCAGAAAGAAAAGAATTAACGTCAGCGCACTGGTTGGTGCCTATATAGGCACCACGCACATCACTTCTGGCGCCAATGACGCCATGCGGAGCCGAATTACGCCATCGACCAGCATGCAGGGGTAGTGCTCACAAAAAAATTCTAAGGTAAGGAATCTGCAGCTAGAAGTATCAGATAGGCTATTTATAAAGTGCACGATTCCCCTAATTGGGTGTCCTGGCCCTGCCACAGTGCATGACAAACAGGGCAAGATCGGATACCGCAACGCCTCCACGCTAAGATTGCCGAAACTGCGGATTACCCAGATAAGACAGATCAAAATCTACTGAGACTTGAAATTAGACGTGGGTAGAATAAAACTCCCACCATTCAACAAATTATCATCGTATTCAAGTTGCTAGATGTGGCCGAAAATGTACCATTGATCTAGAGAATCGGCCGAATACAGTTAAAGAAAGAAGAAGTGTATATGGCCTTATATATGGAACAAAATAATGAAAGACTAATGAAATAACTAATAAGTTTGGAGATCCAAAAATCAGGGGAATCTGTGATCAGATAACCAGATTTCCAGTCGAAATATATGACCCTACATACTTTATGACACTATAACTTTTAAACTGTGGAGAAAAGTGACCCGTTATCAGTTTTCTGTCCTGAAGAAGGTGGTTTCTGCGTATAAAGCCATTTATACCACCGAAACGCGTCGACGCCTGTGTTAAGCAAGAATCCAAACAAACAGGGAATACTTTAGATAAGAATGAAATC
This sequence comes from Triturus cristatus, assembly GCF_964204655.1. Taxonomy (NCBI): domain Eukaryota; kingdom Metazoa; phylum Chordata; class Amphibia; order Caudata; family Salamandridae; genus Triturus; species Triturus cristatus. The sequence continues at coordinate 677,269,731 of NC_140593.1, read as the reverse complement.
CTTTCACTAAAGACCCCTTATATACTGTGTATTGTTTTGGATCATTTGTAAACAGATATTTCTGATTGTTTCTGTCTTTTCTTTTTGGGTCTATGCTTTTTAATGTTTTTAATGACTTAGTATGTTGATATATGACACTGTTTTGTATGAATTGTGAAATTGTACTTGTATAAAGTTTTTTAATTGCATTGGTGTCTATAATCTGGACCCTGGTGGTATTTTAAGATAAAGGAGAGAGTAAAACTCTTTTAATAAAACAATAATGGTATTATATTTCTGTTTGGGGTCTAATTTGTGTGCCAAAATTTTGTAAAAGCCTTTCATATGGAACCTATTGAGCGATTGTTTCTAGAGTGATAAATGAATGAGAATTTTCCAGGGATTCTTCCTCTTTTTACTGACTTAAAGTGCCCTGTTCCCTGGAACAAGTCGGGCCATCTCTCTTTTTCTACTCAGAGTGCATCAATGAACAGGAGGAAGAGACCGTTATCAAGACAAATAGGGCAAGAGTGGTCGGCCGTGTTTTCAGAAAAGCCAGGTCTTTACCGCTTTCCTAAAATTGTAATAGACCATACATGGCTTGTCCAAGTGGACTTTTACTACTTTAAAGAGTTGAGTTGGTGCTCTCTCCATTCAAAATATAGTTTTAACAAGTAAAATAGTCACCTCTGGTTCGTACTGTCTGCAAACGTTTGTGAATAATTAGTTACCATATCTATGATGCCAACGGGTCCGTACTGTTACAAACTATTCTGGAGAATTAGTTCCCTACCAACAATGCCAATGGCTCCATACTGTATATAAACCATTCTGATTATCTAATTCCCCAGCCAATGATGACAACAAGCCAGTTTGGCTAAAGTTGCTATCTAATAGAGATTCACCAAAATAATTGTTGACCTGGTTTCCGTTTTCAGAAGTAGATCTATTTCGATAGATAATGAGGGGTGCTCTAGAGTAAAACACCTACACTACTACAGCAACATACTTAGATGTTCTGCTAGATGTAACAGACGTGCATGGGCACTGCTGCACTATTAGGCCAGTCTCATGAGAATTACATTTTGACTGCGGACCCTCCCTGCTAGCTCAGTAGAGCAGGGAGGGTCATGGATAGCCACAACAGGACAATGTGACAACCTTCTGCTCTGATCAGTATCTTGGAAAAGGCAGACATATTTGGTCCCCTTTCAGCATTGCCACTAGTTCTTCCCGTGGTCGAAGTGGGTGGAGGGGGTGGGGTTGGGGCCGAGAAGATCTGAGGGGCACAAGGTGCCCATACCTTTTTGATTTTATAAAAACAGTTCCCCTCCTTTTGTGAAAAGACGACCGTCCCCGGACTGTTAATTCCGAAAATTGAAATGCTTCAGCTGAAGTGTAAGGCAGGGAGTCTCCTGTGCTGTGAAACCGAGGGAGGCACAGACAGCTAAACAAGCCTTCATTTCAGGGTTCCTGCTTCCCTGAAAAAAATGTAAATGCACACAACTGGTCAATGTGCAAATGTAAAAGATGCTTGGAAGCCAGTATTTGCTTTAAATGAAGGAATCACTTGAAGCTTACTGAAGACACACATTTATTCTCTGTGAGAGGTAGTGCAAGGGAGCTACCAGCTAAGTTGTGAATTGTGTGTTTTAAAAAGACAGTTAATAAAATCCAATTGCACTACGTACAGTCTGGGTATTCCTAAAAACAAAAATTTGGAAGCACTTTTTTTTATCTTAAACCTTTTTGAGCATTTTGTAGCAGCCTACTGTGTGCACTGCAAGTTTAAAAGAATGACCTACATGTTCTCTTACAGACTGATCGCCACTGCACCAACCAGGATTCAGTTCTGTGGCTCACTAGTGGACAGTGGCGGTCCGTCCATTGGGGGCGTTGGGGCGTTGCCCCCCCGCCCGCTCCCCGTGCCCGCAGCTTCCTCGGCGTCTGCCGCGTCTCTGAATTTAAGTAAACTCTCAGTTTACTTACGTTCAGAGACGCTGAGGGAGGGAGAACTGTCAGTCAGAATGACGTTGGACCGCCCACCCCTTCAGAGTCTGAAGGGGTGGGCGGTCTGGCGTCATGTTGACTGACAGGCAGCCAGCAGCACACAAGTGCGCATGAGTGGGGACGGAGGGCGACTTTTGCACCGTGCCCAGTCATGCGCACTCGTGTTTACAAAGGCTGGCGCATGCCCATTAGGAGAGCGAGGGTTGAGCCAAGGCTCAAACCTCGGTCTCCAATGGGTAGGCGGGCGGAGCGTAAGCCTGCTCTAAGCCAATCCTGGTGCTGCTCCAGCACCAGGATTGGCTGAGAGGGGTCTTGCAATGCATGCCAGCACTGATGGGCTGTTCCAGTGAGTAGGCACCAGAAGTAACGGAAACGGACCCGAGGCGGCGCGGACGGTGGACCCGGACCTGCTCAGGACAGGTAGGATTTAATTTAAAAAATATGTCCCCCCCCCCCACACACACACACGACACGAGCCGCGGCTGCAAAGGAATTGAATAGTTCTCGTTTTTGTTATAGTATTTCTTAAGGTCATAATCTATTTAGCAGGTTATTTCGTACAGCACAAGTTCTTAGTCCCAAAGTTCTCATTTGCAAATAGATGATGACATTCAATTATTTATTCGGAGGGGGCAAGATTAAAACCTTTTACGCTACATGCCCACTCTACATCTGGGGGGCTTTCAACTTCCTTCTATGTGTAATTTCGACCTGGCCCTTCATCTTTCACAATTAGTGTACCTCCTAGCACGACCTGGTCTATCTCCGCTGTGGGTATCTCTGTAAAACGAAGCACATGAGCGCTCCAGGTTATTGGGCAGTGCGATATGCACACAAAGGGTTAATGAAGACGTCCACTGATGAAGTATCTAAAGCAATATTTGTCCATTGGAATTCTGAAAAAGATTTGCTACTCTCGGTGCAAACTTTGCAATTTCATTTTATGTTTAATCACATGAAATTAAAGCCAGACGATGTACTTCTCCAAAGTTTCAGGGATTGAAAGGAGTTCACAAACTGAAGAACAGCTAAAGAAAAATGCTTAGGGGTCAATCTGCATTTACTCACTGGCGACCCAATCTGACACTGGACTACATTACACCAGCCACGATATAGAGATTCCTCAGAGACGCGATGCTGAAATGTTGATAGTTTAAAATTTGACACAATTGGTATTGGTCCCCTTTGTATCTACAAAGATCAAGGATGTTTCCCTACTCTCAATGCTGCTGGTGTAAAAGTAAACATCTTTGTATTTTCAGTTTTTCACTTTGTCCTTTCCCCACGTTTTAGTTGTTTTGACACAGGGTAAAATAGCCTACTGGTTCCATGTAATCTTTTGTTTCACACAAATGTGTCCCTCTGTAAATAAGAGTATTAGGAAACTTTGCATTACATTTTCTTAGTAATGACGTAGACTCCAGGAGAAAAGTTACTTTTCTATACCAACGTCTGTTTTCCTTTAGCACTGCTGCTTTAAAATAGTGTGAGGCCGGAGAAATAAGTAACTGCTCGCTCCACTTAAACGTTATATGAATGTTGGAAATACAGCAAGAATTGACAGAAAGGAAAGAGGTGACCCATATTGGAACAATGACTCTGTGTCTTTTCCTGGAAAACTGTTTTCTGCTATTGAATGTGTTTTTGTTTGCCTTCATTGTGTGAACCAGCACATTGATCCTCCACAAGGTTGATATCTGGAAGCAAGAAGGGTTCATGTGTGTTGCTTTTTTCTGAGGTTGCTGAGTACTAAGAAGAATTTTGCATTTTGAATGATGAACCTCGTTCTGAAACTCTATGGTATAGCATGTAATTCGATTTGCGTCTGTCCTGGTTTATTGCACAGCTTGACCTGATTGGTGGTAATTTTCTGGTCACACTGTGAAAGTGGCCGTTCTGGCATTTCATAACTATGTGCCCTCGAAAAAAAAAAGTGCTTTGTGAGTTTGTCACCAATGTGATGATATATGTCAGACTTGCGTGTCGCGGCATCTTTTTCATTCCTTTTACCGTTCCGGTTAGCAGGGAAAGTGCGTAGTTTGATGCCAATGTATCCGGCACATTTCTTACTTACATAGTGTTAACATGTGCAGAAAGTGACATAATAATGAAATACTACCCTGCATTACACTGTAAAATGTAGTCAACCCTGCTGCATTATTTGGTACTTCCTGTTGAATAATTCCAGAGGACCTGATTAAAGTGCTGCTGCTCTTCCGGTCCTTGAGAGAGGTGGAGAGAAGCAAAGGAGAGAGATGGGAGGGTAATAGGGGTCATAAGGAGGAGGCTGGGGCATTGCTGGGTGTATTGCATTAATAACCTTCCTGCTTCCTCATATTTGCTTGAAAATGCTCCATTTATCCTCTATTTTTTCAAAATTGTCTCGGGGGAGAACCCCCGATCCCCCCGAAGGTTGTTTAGGCTTGCTCGCTAGGCTCGCTCGCCTCAGTGCAGAACTGTCATAATTTAACGGCGCACCACTTTCAAATGTCACCAGCCGCCACTGGTGCAGGACATTAACTAACAGAGATTTTGCAATGCATGGTAGTACTGAGTAACATAACTTGCATTTAATCTGGGCGTTATTGTATATGTCCTTACCTGAAGGTGAAAGACCGACAAAAGTTACAGAATAATTAGCCATGTCTTTGACCAAGCCCCATGCTCACACCTCCCGCCCCAATTGCACGCAGCATCACAGTTCCCATACTTTTTTTTAATGCACTCCGATCACTGGTCCTTTCAACCCGCCACATGTTGGCAGCCTCCAAATGAATAATTTCAACCACCTGTGTGGGTCTTCCTCACCAATTAAAATAAACAAAAAAATGAATAGGGATGGATTTGTACTGCACATATAAGAGTAACCCCAAGAGACCCTCGGAAGGAAGGAAGGAAGAGTGAGGAAAGCACTCTGCTCGCCTGTGGCTTGCTCTTTTTCAAGCTTTGTTCTGCTTTATTCACAGGAAAGAGGCCTATTTGGTTTTAGTAACACACACTGTGCAGAGAAAGCAACTAACGGCAAGCATTGACAAAAGGCAGTCATTCTGGATAGAGAAAACGTTTTTAAGGGTGTTCTCTAATACACACCAAAGGTACAGCATGAACAGCACAGTGCAAGGTTACCTCATACAGAGAAAGGTACAAACACAGGATGCACGCTTCTACACATACGCAGAGCAGCGATGATAAACGCAGAAGTGCAACCCCACCCCCCCCCCCACCCCGCAAACACAAGCAGCGGCAGTGCAATCTTCCCTTACATAGAACAGATGTGACTCAGGCATCTATAGCGAATGCTTCCTTAAACATAGAGAACATGTATAGAATGTGCAGGATGGTCAGAGCTTTGTGAAGTCAAATGAGGCCTTGTGGCATCTCGGTGGTGGCAGTGAGTTTTCAGTTTTGTCTTACTCGAATCTGAGTAGATCTTTGTTTCTATGGTGTTTGCTTCTTCCCAAAAGTTTTAGGGTGGATCAAAGATAATAGGCTGTAAATGAGGAGACTGAAGCATGATGTGATGCATTGCATGCCACCTTAAATTCAGTTCTGGCCTCGAGGAGGAGCCACTGGAGTTCTATGAGTACCGGGGTGATGTGATGAAATGTTCTGATCTCTGACACCAGTCTGGTTGCAGGAGGGTAGAGAGAGTGGCAAACATTAACTGGACTCCCAAGACAGTGGCGCTACTATAATCAATGCCAGATATACCTATTGCTTGGACCATACATTCAAAGTTAGTGCGGGTGGTGGAAATTGTGTTTTAGTGAGTCTAATCTAGCTAAGGTAGTCATTATGGTGTAACTGATCTGAGATTACATTGACAGGTAGTAATCAAAACAGAATCCAAGAAACCGGACTTCATTTGATAGACAGGGGTGAAACCATCCAATTGGTGCTCATTCACCCATTTGGGGTTGAATTTGCTATGGTGGGATATCCAGGAAAATCATTTGTTTCTCGGGGTTGAGCCAGAGAAAGTTCGAAATATTCCAGTGAAGGTTATATTAACATCTTTCGCATGACACCCAAATGAAGGTCACCATCATAATCATATTTATACATCAATTTATACCCTGGAGGCATCTAACTGCGAGTCTTATAGGTTAGTCTCTATAATAAATATGTTATTAGTGCCTTTCGGAACGGGACCAAAGTACTGAGAAGCGTAGTCAGAAGGTAGTGGATTCCACAGGGCTGTTGTTTTGATGCAGAAACTCCATCAATGCTCATGTTCTTTGAATTTTGTTTCAGTTTATAAATATTTTCCATTTGGAACTTAGATATGTCTCCGGGATGTATGTTATGAGTCTTTATTTCAAATAACAAGATATTGACCAAAGATTTAGATGTGAACTGTATTTTTCCATTCACTGACAGCCAGTGCAGCTAATTCAAAGTCATTAAGATGTGGTCCTTCTGATGTACGCCTACGACTGTGAGTGCTATGGTGTTCTGAAGTAGTCAGTCAGGCTTGATGTTGGAATTTTATGTGCTAATATATGAAGTGTTGAGATAGTCCAGTTTGATACTATTACCATAGCAGTTATGACCCTACATATATCCTTTAGCAGGGATTTTGGACGTTTCATTATTTAATTAATATAAGGTGATAACTAATCGTTGAAATTACTTTGTTTACTTGAATGTCGAAAGATTGTCAAAATCACTGTCAGAGTTTTAACCTTGTCCTTTGGGGAGATTTCACTATCGCCCACTTTTCAATAGTTTGCCTTACTATCGTTTCTCATGAAAGTCAGTGTCCAGTAGCAAAAGCATCACTGTTGCTCTATTTGGCCTGAACCCACTTGCAACTCCTTTTATCTCAGCAAACATTTAAAGCTGTTAAGTCTAGAATCTGAAATAAGAAAGGGATGTTAGTGATTGGAAATAAAAAAGCTACTAATTGGTTGGATTGTAAGGGGTGCCACAATCTTTCTGCATTCCTCTGTAAATATAAAAGTCAGAAATACCTTGGCAGTTTCCCCACGATACTCATTACATCTTCCTACATCAGTTCTGTGAAAACAAAGGTGTCTTTTACTTTGAGCCTGAAATTGTGTGTCCACACCGAGTTAAATTAAATGGTACTATCTTGATTGCCCTTTCTTTTGGTCTACATCTGAATTTTTTAATACTGTTAGTGAAAGGCTGTTGAAAGGTATCAAACCCCTTCAAGAGGGAGTTAATAGCAATTTTACCACCAAGTGCGTCGGCTAGGTTCCTAAGAGTTCATTATAATTCCTTAGAATTCTTGGAATAGTCAATAATCGAAGATATCAGTATCTTTATCTCATCTCACCTTTCTTATGCACTCTCCTAAGGCTCTTGACAAGATTCGCTTCTGTTATCGTATTCTGTCATTTTCTTTCTACCTTTCCTAGAATCTCTCTACGCTCACTGGTGAACCAACTACTCTGCTTGTATCTTGGTATAATTTTACCCATTCAAATCAGGATATCTATGAACAAATTCGATTGAGATCCCATTGTAATTTACCATTTTATTTAAAATGCCTCAATTCAGAGGGATGTGTCTTTCGAAATTGAGGAAGGGTGTCTTGCTTAAGATTTTTATTACCTTCTGTTGATTTCCATATCATCTTATTTCTCCGCAGTTTTGTCTTGTGAATATAATAATTGAATGAACATGGTATTATTACTTGACAAATCCAATCTTAGACTCATCGAGGATGCTACTACTCTTGGTATTACGTGTCAGAATGAAATCTAAGATGTGACCCTACTCATGTGTGGTTTGATTGGAAATTTTGGAGAACACGAGTTCCACAAAGATGTTCCTAGTTCTGGTGTTGCTTTAACTCCTTGAACACCAAACTAGAGGTTAAAAATACTCCACATTATTACACTGGATTTTGCAGTCACCAGTGGCAGAATATTCCTAAAGAACTCTGTCTAAAAACTGTTCACTTCCCTTTGGAAACCAATAAACTAACATTAATGTCCACAAAACAGCGGAGCTAGTGCATAGTTTAATCATAATTTTTTCAGGTGAGTTGGCATAATTTGATTTACAGGACAAAGAGGTTTACACTGTGGTTCTTTACGCCGGCAGGCTATCTGTGAAGTAACACGTCCCTGCAAGCTCAATCAAACGTTCTTGAAAGTATTGTGGGACTCTGCGATGGGGGCACTTTATCACAATCCAACATTCAGACTCTTCAATTTGCATCAAAGTAAACACCACTGTTTGTTTTTCATAAAGGGTGGCAGCTACAAGATCAATTATTTAAAAGAAATAGGGCAAATGTAGAACTCTGATGCAGGAGGGACAAAAGTAACAGGTGTTTGATTCAGATTGTCACTAACATGCCTTCTATGGTCCCTTCTATAGTAGATGCCAAAATGTAAAAAGCTGTTTCAGGAAAGTAGAATAAAGAATTTGCAATGGATCAGTCAGTGTATAATGTTTCCCCAAACCTATCTGCCTGCTGTTTTCTTCCCACACAAAAACTACTCATACACCAAATACATTTCTGGATGACAGAATTGTTACATGGCACCATTCAAAGATGCTGTTGTGTCATATACAGATCAGCAGATGTTAACAGGAAGCAGAATTGTTCACAATTAGGTTTCCCACAGATCTAGGACTATTTTTTCATAGGACTATTTATTTATTTAGACTGTTTATGTTATATGCTAAGCATGGTGCCACCTGGATGCTTCAAAACATGTCTGACTCCATAGATTCTACAAGTTCACATATGCACATAGCAGCAAGGGTAGATCCATGGTCTACAATTGTTTGATTTTAAATCAACATGAATGTACCATTGGGTGGGATGCAAATACTTCTGGTCCACTGCAAAAAGAGAAGAGGGCCTTTGCTTTGTCAGCCTCATTGTCACACCCTAATCTAGTGAGCTCAGGGCTCAGAGGAGATCCAGAGGGTGTACTGGAATGGTCTGTAATACAAAGTCATGACAGAAACTTTTTCCCAAAAAGTTAGGACTTTCATGAAAGCAATTCATTTTATTTGACTGCTGAGGCCCTAATTTAAAAAAGCTGCAGTAATCCGCTATTTGCAACCAAATTGGAATTAAAAATTGTCTGCAAATTTTGCAAGGACCCCTGGTTTTTCCTCATAAATAAAATAATAAGGTACAAAAATAATACTTTCTGTGAGGCATTACCCCTTTTGATATTATTTACTTCATAATGGCCATTGTTGATAAAGACTTTCCCAGTGGTGTCATGTATCAGATCACCACCAACACATACACCGTGAACAGAATTCCTTGAATACGATATTTAACCAAGTAAAAAACCAACACCATCTGTTTCTTTGACAAACATTGCTCTTAAAGTTGTAAGGACAAATGAAGTTAAGTTAGATGTCAGGGTATTTATCTACTGGACTGTCTATGAAACTCCTTTCCCTTCTATCAACACTTTTGAAATTATTACTCCCTCCGAATGCATATCAAAATGTAGTGGTTTAGGCAGGCACATCCTCCCTCGGTATAAACTTTCCTTTCATTGAAACAGGCGGAGGCAAACCTTCTCTAAGAAAGAGTTCTTCCGGAAGGAGTAAAAAAGAAATACCGCCTTACAAATTACATCATCTAACAAAGTGATATCCTTTATACGTAGCATTAGCAGTGGTGAACTAAAATTTATTGGACATTCTTTGTCTACTGATACATATGATACAGTAAAGGGAGAGGCTATGTAAAAGAACTGGACATTATAAGCTTCCCTTTAGCTGCAAGAAGCAGAGGCAAACTTTCTCTAAGATAGAGTTCTTCGGGAAGGAGTGAAAAAGAAATACCGCCTTACAAATTACATCATCTATATCAAAAAGGTTCTTCGGAGTATCAACCCATCTAATCACTTCTAGTTGGCACGGCACTGAATGGGCTCTCACTCACGTGATGGATGACATTTTAATAATGCTTGATCGAAATGAATGCTGCCTCCTTATCCTACTTGACCTTTCCTCCGCATTTGACACTGTCAATCATGACAACCTCCTAGTCATTCTAGAGCATAGGATGGGCCTCTCTGGTCAGGTGCTGCATTGGTTCTCGTCCTTCCCCCAGCACAGGTCCCAAAGAGTTAAGGCGAACCACTCACTCTCCCAGCCATCCCCAGTCACCATGGGGGTTCCCCAAGGGTCCTCTTTATCTCCCATTCTCTTCAATTTGTTCCTGGAACCATTAGCTAATGTACTAAAATCCATGGACATACGCTTCCATATGTATGCAGACGGCACCCAACTCTATCTGAAAATCTCCTCCCCGGATAACATCACTTCTCTCAACTCCACCCTACTGACTACTAAAAACTGGTTAACTGAGAACCACCTCCTGCTAAACACCTCCAAAACAGAATTCCTCCACATTTTTCTCCGAAACACACTTCTAAAATCGACCTCTGGATGAACCAACTCACCGCCTTCAACTGCTCCCCCCGCATTATTGACTTAGCTAAATCTCTAGGAATCACTGTGGACAAGCATCTGAATATTAAGACTCATATTAGCAATGTGTGCGAGGGAGCTAACCACCTGCTGAGGAAACTCAGGAATCTCAAACCTTTCTTACCTCAAGCAGATTTCAAGCAAGTGGTCCAAGCGCTTGTTTTGCCGAGGCTTGACTATGGCAGTGCTACGCTTTGTGGTCTCCCCAAATACACTTTGGACCCTCTAAAGGCTTCATTGAAAGCGGCGGCCAGATTGGTTACGGGCACCAAGCGAAATGCCCACATCTCCCCGGTCTTAAAATCTCTAAACTGGCTGCCCTACAAAACTAGAATTCAACTAAAGATTGACTGCCTATCGCACAAAGCCCTTCATTTCAAAACCTCCAACTACCTAGCGCAAAAGCTAGAACTATCCGGAGGGGGTAGACCGTCTAGGAGTGCTAATTCCCTCCCCTTGAAACCTCAGATCTTCCGCAAAAAGAGAGCATGCCAATGAGCCTTCTCTGGCTCTGCACCAAAAATTTGGAACTCTTCCACCGGAAATTTGTAGAATCTCTTCCAAGGTTGCTTTCAAACTGGAAGTAAAAAGATTCCTCATGAATACGTTCTTACCTTAATAAGAGGTGCGACTGTCAGCTCTAATCGCATCGGACATACTCCAGAATTTGTTGTGAATCTTGTATATTATTATTGTATTTGCTCCCCTTATGTCATTATGTTTCATCGACGAGCCCATTCTTCGCTTACCCCAGGTTTGTAAACGATCTGTTATGTGAGCACTATTTGATTCAATGCCTATGTAGATTCCCCACTTGACTCATGTACTGAACTGTTACCTTCCTTTCCCTCTAATTGTAAAGCGCTCTGATATCCTTCGGGATCAAGTTCGCGCTATATAAAACTTTATAAATAAATAAATCTAACATAGTGATATCCTTTATACGTAGCATTAGCAGTGGTGAACTAATGTTTATTGGGCATTCTTTGTCTACGCATACATATAGTACAGTAAACTGAGAGGCTATATAAAAGAACAGGACACAATCAATGGCATTACAAATATCAAAAAGACTGCTGGTTAAAAAATTAATTAAACACAGAAGAATATAAAGCATAATATGGACTACAAAGTGTGTCAGCCGAGACTGACAGCGACAGAAATTATTGATGTAAAGCTTATTGTTATGAACGCTTAACCTCAACAATTTGGAATGCTGCCACAGTGTAAACATAGTAATAAAAGGTAGATATTTTCTCCTTTCCTAATCTCATGTTTAATCCTATGATAATGAATGAATGTATTTTTATCTGCAATGTAATTCTTATCGGTATGACAAGATTTTACCTTAATACTAGACAATGGATAACCAGACAAAATATCTGGGAACATGTTATGCATATAATAATCTTTAAAACAAATAAAAAAAAGTTGTGCTTGTTTTTCTCATTTAAGTGGGGATGATTACAAGGACTTTCACTCAAACAAAACAAGCACTGCCTAGCTAAAGTAACAGTTCCCTATTTAGTTAGTAAGATTACATACAAAAAAATTCTTCAGGCTACCTCACTTTTAGTGCATTGACCTCAATCCTAGTTCGAGGTGTATTGCGTCAAGACTGACCCTCCTTTCAATATTTTAAAATCAAGAATACACCCAATATTATCCGTGCCAAAACATAGTTAAAAATGGAATCTATTTTAGCTGAATATGCTTTTAAGGACAGAGCAACCATCTGACCACCATAACGAGAGCTATATCAAATAAACCAGACATGGATATTTTCCCCTCGTTTGAAGGTATACTATATAGGTTAATCGAAATGTAATTTGTTGTTGAGTATAACTCCCCAGTATTAAGAGTCACTGGACTCCCATTATTCAGCATCCACCTAAAAAAGGAACATTTCTCCATTACTAGCACGACCCGGGTTTTCTTGATATTGATAGTAAGTAAGCTTATTGGTCTTGTATAGGTTATGAGGTAAGATAATTAACACTGTAATCCCGTGGCAGTTCTATCAAGTATGGTAGTGCATCTTCCACTGATAAACATAACATGCATTTAATATTCATTTAAACTGTGTGGTATTTTATATGTTGTTACCTGAAGGTGAAAGACCGAAAAAAGTTATGTAGTAAATTGTTTTTTCAGCCATGTCTTTGCTCATTCATCCCGCCTCAAATTCATGTTCCTAAAGTAGTGTATTGACTGGGTCTCATTGATTCAGGTGATATTGTCATGTGCCTCTTCAGTGTTACTGGCAGATAACTTAAAATGGGGGAAAAAAATCAGCAGGGCCAAAACGCATCCCTACTTTGGACCCTTTGTAACAGGTATCCAGCTGGGTCTTGTTTGTACAAACTTTAAATTACCTTGAGACCCAAGTATTTGAATGCAATGCAACCAACAGTGAAAGGAGACCATTTGGGATTTCCAGCCTGGCAAGCTTCGAAAACTGAAAACCACAATCCATGACATCAAATGCTGAGTTAAAGCCTACAAAACAGACATATATTGTGCCTACCTCAGCAAAATTGTGTATAATATAGTTTCATGAAAGGATGTAGTAGACTGTGGAATGACTAACCCCTGCTTGTTTTCTTGAAATTTACCTTGTACTGCCAGACCAGTATTCTACAGCTTGTAATAAAATACGTGCAAACATTTTAGAATCTACATCTAGAACGGAAATTAACTAATCAGATGAGAGGTAGTGAGTGTCACCTTCTTTCTTGAGAATTGGAGTTACCAATGATCCTTTGCAATTATCAGGTAGATTAGCTTTTCAAGTAAGGGTACAAAAACTTTACCCCCCCCCCCCTTTTATACACTACATTTCTGATCCTGTCAGGAAAAGCAGATTCAGTTCACCTCAAAGAAGAAACATTTCTTTAATATTTGAATCATTAAAGCAAACTTTTCAATGAGAGGGGCCCATTACAGTTCATCTCCTGGGATTTAAAACATGGCTGGACACTTGATTTTTGAAATATACTTATCATTGATGACTGGTAATTTGGGAAATTATTGTTGTCTCCCTGTCCTAACTAGGGCCCAAAAACAGTCCGGGCCTGATTTAGATTTTGACTGATCTGGTCCCGCTGTCACTTTTTCGACGGTTTCACCACCCACCTACTTGGCGGTCTGCCGGCTCTATTTAGATGTTAGCAGGTCCATGGACACAGACCGCCCAAGTGCCGCCGACTCCACCAGGAATTTTCATCCACGTCTATGGTGTCATAGACAAAAGCCGCTGTCTGGGGGACTCCAGACAAGATTATCACCGGGCCAATCACAATGGGCCTTCCAGTCAAGGAAACTGTGGCAAGGATACCTCCTACTTTGAGTTGGTGGAATCAAAAGAAATGAGGTAGAAACATACCTTTTTTTCTGTTTCCCACTTCCGTTTCCGTATTGAACCCCATTGTCCAGGTCCTCCCTTTGCTGCTACTACGTAACCATGACGCTAATCAACTCCGTTGTTGCCGGGATCTAAGGTAAGCTTCTTTTACACTGGCCCTACTATGAAGAGTGAGTTGACAATTGCTATAGTCTTGTGTATTTTTACATTGCTCTTACATGCATTTTTTAATGTGTAATGCATTAGTGTACATTTTACGACAGTAAAATGAACACACCTGTATTGACACTTTAAAAAAAAATGTATGTTGTGGTGGTTGTGGGTATTGTGCTTGTGGTGCCTATGGGTGTGCATTCAATAGTGTGTGTGTGTTGTTTGGGTGCTTTGAAATATGTAAGAAAAGGGGCCTAACACAACACATTACCTACATATATTTTAGAAGCAAACACAATATATGTGTGTATTGACATATAAATCAGTAGTAATTACCTGTCTCCACTTCACCAGGGACTCACTCAGTCAGCAAAGCGTCTCTAGGACAATGTCAGCACAACAGGGACATCTAAATAGGTTTGTCGCAAGTCCACCAACCTGATGGCGATGGAGTACTGTTAGCCAGCAGAGGAGTCCACCACTGAGATAACAGCGGGCCACTTACACGATGGGAAACAGTCTGTTGATGTGGACATCGGTTCAGCCAGCACACATCTGAATACGGCAGGAGGTATACCGTCAGCTTAGTGGAGTACTTCAATGCTCTGCCACTGAGACACGACAGGAGTTCTGCCAAGATCTAAATCAGGCCTTCAGTATCTTAACCTGACCTATTTGTTTAATCTTTTTAACAATTATGCTCAAAGTCATTCATCTGCCTTGAGGAGTAGACCAAAATAAAAAGTTACTTACCTGCTGTAACGATCCTTCTGGTAGATACTCTATCAACCTACATATTCCTCACCTATGGAACTATGCATGCCTTCAGACTGGATACAGAAACTTAAAAATCTCACTTGTCAGTAGGGGGTTCTGGCTTCATATCTAAACCAGATGACATCACTTAAGCCATATAGCACCCACCCCAGCGCAAACAATGTCAGTTTCCATCCATTTTATCCCCGTCATTGAGGTAGCCAGATAGACTGAAATCGAAAGCACAGTGCAGTACCAAAACAGATTTGGGATCATGGTAACTTTCCCTATAACGATCCATCAAATGGGGAGGGAGGCAATTCAGCCAGGAATCAGACTGTTACTGCAGGTAAGTAACTTTTTCTTCTGATGGATACTTATACCTGCAGATTTCTAGCCTGTAGAATAGAGTCCAACGCAGATCCTTACACTGGAAGAGGGTTCATGGATGATTATATTAGATTCCTGTAAGACAAATCTTGCAAATAGTCCATCCCTGCGCACTTCGCAATTCAGGCAGTAATGTTTACCGAAAGTGTGGAGAGATGCCCACGTAGCAGCCTTGCAAATCTCTACAACTGGAACTCCTCTGCCAAGGGTAGGGATGGTAGATTAGGCCTTGGTAGAATGGGCATATTTACCTTTTGGAGGTTTTTTCTTGGCCAGAGCGCAGCAGGTCTTGATACAGAGAATGATCCATCTTGTCAGTTTTCGTACTTCTTTGCCTTTCTTAGCACCTCAGCATCCAAAGAAGAACGTGTCATCCATCCGAATGTCTTTGATGCAGTCCAGGTAACAGTTGACCGCCTGCCTAGGATTCACCTAGTGTGATCACTCCTCCTCCTTGAAGGGGTGGGGCGGGGATGAGAAGGTTGGAAGAGTGATGGACTTACTCAAATGGAAAGGAGTCACCACTTTTGGCAGGAAAGCAGCCCTGGTTTGCAACACCAATATGCCGAGGTAAAAGGAAGTGAAAGCTGGACGGGAACTGAGAGCCTGTAAGTCACTCACCCATCTGGTTGAGGTAATAGCTACTAAAAATACTGTTTTCAATGTCAACATTCTTAAAGGACAACTATGCAGGCACTCAAGTTATGGTCCCACAGGGAGACAACGAAGGGGGTTGGAAGATACAGATTTTTTAACCCCTACAGAAAATGCATCACAATTGGGGACTTAAATAGTAAGGGCGAGTCTGGAAAACAGAGAAACTCACATAACACAGTTGAATACCCCTTGACAGTGCCTGCGGTACAACCTTTCTGAGCAAGGGAAAGTGTGAATTGCAAGATCTGAGACTACGTAGCCTGAAAGGGGTTTACACTGTTGTCCGCACATCAAGCATCAAAATTGCTTCATCTTTCAGAATAAACAGATTTGGTTGAGGGTCGACGTGACAAAAGGAGATCCAGCACCTCCAGCAGCTGGAAGGAAGTCAGATGTACCCGCTCAATCTCCAGGCATGAAGGTGGAGGCACTGGAGAATAGGGTGCAGAACCATTCCCCCTGATTGGGAAAGAATTTCCAGGATGAATGTCAGCTTGAGCAGTTAAAGTATGGAGAAGCACTGAAGGTCTGCATACCACACCCTCCTTTGCCAATCCAGGGTTATGAGAATTAATTGGGCCCAGTCTTCGCAAATATTCTTCAGAACCTAAATGAATCAAGGGTTTGGGGGGGAAAGCATAGTACAGCTGCAAGTCCCACTTAAACTGAAACATGTTCCCCAAGGCTCCCTTCAGACGATATTGGAGGACACAGAACTGTTGGCACAGAGCATTTTCCAAAGAGTCAAACAAGCTCACTTGAGGTGTACACCACCAGGCTAAGATGTGCTGGACTGATTACCTCTGGTAGATGATGCCACTCGTGACTGCCAAGATAACACTAACTCAGACATTCATAGACTCCACTAGGTGATTGGCAGAGATCAATATCCCTTGGCATTGTGCCCAAGAACACAGTCTCAAAGCTTCAAGGCAAATGAGGTGAGACATTACTCCATCTTGTTTTTTGACATACCACATCGCTGTTGTGTTATCCGTCAAGCTCTAGATGTACCGACATTGGATGATGGGGAGGAAGGCCTTGAGCAACAACCAAATTGCTTGCACTTCTAACAAACTGATATCAAGAATCTGTTTTTCCAGCAACAAAAGACCCAGATCTCCAGATCCTCCAGGTGAGCCACCGCCCTGAGGTGGAGGCATCTGTCACTACCATAGCCACGGTTGGAGGAGTAGTAAAGGCCATCGCGCAAAAGGTTCACCTCTTTCCTCCACCAAGCCACTTCTGCTGTAGTACTGAAGGAGATTACGATGATGTCTGACAGGTCTTCCCCCGTACTGTAGTCACTGCCTGCGGAGGCACCACTGCAGGTCCCTCATGTGCCAACGTTCGTAATTAGGCGAATGCAGGAAGTCAGCTGACCTAGGAATCACAGGACTCCCAGAAATTAAACGTGTGTGCCCCATTGGAAGTATAGGGCCATATCCTGAATGTAAACAATCCTCTGAGGCATGGAGAACATTGGTGTCCAGTACTGACTATGAACTGGAGACATTAGGAGGGTCTCAAGTGGTATTTGGTCTTGTTGATCGAAAAGCCTAGGCCAAACAGCAGGGATACTGTTGACTGCAGATAGCAAGAAACAACCTCAGTCGACACGGTTTTGATCAGCCCGTCGTCCAAGTACGGAAAACTGGAATGCCAGACCTTCTCAGGGGAGCCGCAACCACTGCCATCCCCTTTGTACAGACTCAAGCTGTTTATGTTAATCCAATGTGAGCACTGCAAATTGGTAGTGTGCACAACCCCTCCAAAACGCAAGTACCTTTGATGTTACTGCAGGATTGGAACGTGGAAGTGTTTATCCTGGAGGTCGAGTGACACCATCCGGTCTCCAGCTTCCAATACCAGTAACACTTGAGCAAGGTTCACCATTTTAACCTTTACCTTCCTGAGGAAGAAGTTCAGTTCTCTGAGGTCCATGCTGACTGCTGTATCAGGAGTAACCTCTTTGATCCCTTTCCTGTGCCACCGCCACTTTGCAAAGGAGTGCTGTCACTTCTTGTTGCTAAGTGTCATGGAAGTCCGAAGGGGAGGAGGAGGGCTGCAGGGGGGAAATGAGGGGCAGAGCCTGAAGGAAAGGAAGGGTGTAGCCTCTTTCAAAATTTTGGAGGACCCACTAGTCTGAAGTAATAGCCTTCCTGGCCGGGAGAAGGAAGGACACCCACCATCTCACAGGTTCTGTGTGGGTTTGGTGAACAGAGCTAGACCTGCTTCCCGGGACGTTTCAGGAAGGAGGGTGAGAAGGAGACTTGCTGGGTGGATCTTCAGCCCTTGCCTCTCGCTCTGCTCCTCTACTGCTTGATCAATTGATTTAGCTGTTTCTGGACTTGAGGTTGGTGGTTGCTGTTGGCAAAAATAGAATCCCCAGGAGAAGCCACTAAACATCGAAACTGCCGGTAATTTCGCGCCGTGGTATGCCCAGGAAGCAGATTGTAGCCTTGCTGGCTAAGAATCTCTCTACAGCGGAATTAGCCTTGTCACCAAACAGGTGTGCTCTGCCAAAGGTAAGGTCCATGAGGTTAGTCTGAACATTGGTAAAAAACTATAAGTACGTAACCAATCGTGGCTTTGTATTGCATTGGAAGTAGCCATGGCATTTGCGATTGAGTGAGCTGTGTCCAGCCCAGACTTAATAATCTGTTGTGCGACATTCAGGCCATTTTGGGAGTAGGGCCTTACGTCTTCCGGAGCATGCGGGGTAGCCATCTGCGGCCATGTTCTACAGTGTGCAAGGAGGCAGGTGGCATTCAGGGATTTTACAGCCATGTGCCTGCAGAAAAGGTCTTCTGACCCATGCTTCCAGACATTTTTGTGTCTCTATCGGCAGGGACCGTCGGAAATATGCCAGCTGATTGCCCTGAAGAATAGATGGCTTCTATCGCTAAATTGTCTGGCTACAGGTGATGTGATAGAAAAGGCAGGTCACCTGGGGCAGATCAGTATCTTCTTGTCCCCAAACCTGTTGCCCGCTAGTGCAGATGTAGGTTTCTCACAAGCCGCCATGACTGGGTCTAGCAAAATATAATTAAATTTAAAAAAGGGGTTCTGCAGAAGGTGCTGCAGAAATAGTTGCAATTACAGTACTTCAGCTGCCTTTTAACGACAGAATGAAAGGACATCATCTCAGGTGTTGAAGGTCCAGTAGGAAAGTCCATTTCTATATCTAAACTACTAGCTGAAGACGAGCCCTGCAATTTATAAGGCTGCCCAGTTCCATCGTCATTACCTTACTTGTAGAAGGGGTTGAAGTTTGAACCAAAGATAATGTGAATCTGCAATCTGCATTGTTCTTTCTCAACTAGCCTCCGCGTCTCACTTCGTGCTCTATTCTGTGGTGCAGTTTCAGAGTCTGGTGTAGCTGTGTTACCATAAGATGTGGTGTGGTGTACCTTTTGGCGCATGAGTCAGCGCTGAAGAGGCAGTGCTGATGGTGATGGGGTCAGGGACATTACCATAGGTAGGCCAAATGAGGTCATGAGTTCCAGGGAAGTACCGGGCGGCATCGTAGCCTTGGCAAAGATAGAATACATTGCATAGAGGAACGCTGCTCGGTTCAAGTCTGGAACTCCAGATAAGATGGCATGGCCATCGTGTATTCCAGGTATGTAGGACTCAGAGTCGAAAGGCTTGGAAGATCCAGAAGTCTCCTGGCTGGGTCCAGCAGATTCACTAATGCAGGGCCCCTCACTCAGAGGAGAATGAACTGCCTCTGCGACAAACAACTTCGGCTCCGAGGAACACAATGCTGTGGGAGTCTGAAGGCATTGTGCTTCTTATGGTTCTTGTGCCTGCTGCCTTGACCACCTGAAGAGTGGGAGGGCAGTAACCTGGAATATCGCCTTGAAGTGGCGATGACTTCGCCTGTCATCTCTGGCACGAGTCACGAAGAGCTTGGCTTTATGTTCTCTAGTGGTTCGGGTGCATGTTCTGACAGGAATCATAGGAGTGGGAGTTGTGGTCTGAACCAACGCAACAGAGACAGACAGAATGAGGATCACTCATCGGTATCAGAATCTCATAGTCCCTAGTGGGTTTAAAGCTAGAGCGCTTATGTGGCAACATAGTACTGCACTGGTAATATATTTTCTGTGAGGAAAAACCACTGGAGAAAGCGAGCTCTGCATTACCGTCAAACGGCCGGAAAAACGGGAACTGACGCTGTTGCGCCGGGGAGGGCGCCATATGGCTTAGATGATATCATCTGATACCACTTCCGGCGTTGATATGAAGCCAGCACCACCTACTGGCGTGGCTTGAGAGCTTTATAGTTTCTGGATCCAGGCTGTCACCTGGGATAATTCTACAGGTGAAGAATCTGCAGGTAGAAGTATCCATTAGAATTAGAATTAAGTTCCCTCGATACTGATGACTAGTTAACTGTTTCAACTTTTTCACTGTGGGGAACACCTAGTTTTTTCTGGCTTGCTCTTCAAATCATCTTGTACGATGGCAGGACGAAATTTCGATGACAATTTAATTGGCAAATGGTTATCATCCTCCCATTCAAGAACAATCAAAGATTCATTTCATTTGGGAAAATGCCTAAAATATACAAAGATATAATGGATTGGATAATTATTGTTATACCTAATAAACGTTTTCCTTGCAGGGGCTTTTAATAAAAGCAACCATTGATCATACGTAGCCTGATGTCCTGAAAAGAAGAAATACTGCCCCACGTGTATAACACTGATGTGGAGGTGTGAACCTGTTATACTAGGTTTTTATTGTCATTGTATGTCAGCCCTTCCAGGTAGTAAGGGTCGACCCACTGGGGGCCTAATCACTATTCTAAATCAGAATATATGTAGCACTAAGGCTTATTCCTTACCAGTAATGTAAAAGTTATGTATTCTTCTTAAATTGGATTCATAGTGCAGTATGAATCGATAACCAATACTGGTTCTCCAGAGACACAAGATCCCATTAGTGGTCAGTGCAGCATCGAAGGACTGAAGAAATAATTATATATTGCAAAAAGTCAGGGTACTCTTCCAAAGTGGAATGGAGCAGGAGTGGCGTTTAGAAGGGAGCAACATAAGTAAACACAGTATTAGCAAAACTGTAGCAAAACGCTTGATTAGCAGTCTTACTAGCCGCTCCAACAGTATGAGATGTAGACCGTCAAGGAACAAGCAGTAAACTCTACAACTGCAAACTTCAGTGTTCGCCTCAGCTGGACTATATTTTTTTAATTCCTCCATGGTTTCTTCTTTTCATGACACTTTTCTGTCATTGTTTTAAGATGTGACCAGTAAACACTAAGTATTCCAGCAAAAGAGACTAGAAGAGACCCTCTGTATCCAACTTTACCCTACTTTGTTTCAAAGTGGAAGCCTAAAGAGGTGTAAACATCTGTTTTTTCCACGGTGTCTCTTCTATTTACTATTATTGGGCAGCAATGCACAGTGATATTGTATTGTATCCTATAATATGTCACACACTGTACCTTTAACTTACTTATTCTTGATACCTACTGTACCGTCCACACTAACCCTCACGTGACCTCTCCAAATAATTAAAACAAACCCCCCTTCTTTTTTCCTTTGGCTTTCTTCTATAAAACGCACTATCCTTTTCCCTACTAATTCTCCGCTGTTAAACATTACTCCTAAATGTGTATCTTATTGTTCTTTCTGTTTTCTTCTCCCATTAACGTTCTTACATTTTGACTCACTGGCCTGTTTTCTCTTTAACTCTTGTGCTTAACATGTCATATGCATTCGCATATCCCAAATGTTTTTTACCTACCCTTAAAATGAACAGCCCTGAAGAAGCCCCAGGCCTATAGGCCATGTAGGGGGCGAAACACGTGTTGGCTGTGCCACCCCTTGGTTTTTTCTCATACCCACCCCTATGTATGAGTGCAAATAAAGGACTAGCTCACGTTTAAATCAACTTGCTTTGAATTGGAATTTTTTCCTCCAAGAATCAGAATACACTAATCTTGCCTTGACAACCCATCAGAACTTTTGCTAAAACTAGGGGGATAGGGGTTTCCCCCTGTCATTGGGCAAGAACCAGTACCTCTCGACTAACGCTTATTACCTGGCGAGTAAGGGATAGGGGCCTTTCTCCCCTCTTCCGAAGAAAAACTTTACCATAAGGCCATATCCTCGAAAACCGATAAGCTTGAAATTCTGTGAATAGATACTAACAAACACCACCTACCAGGTGACATCGGAAAACTTGTAAAATACATCAAATACAGAACCCATGGCATCGTGCCAAGACCGACGAGCACAACGTTCAACAAGGATTGAGGAAACTTTCTCAACTGAACCTCTAACCAATAGGAGCACAACGTCCAAACCAAACCCTACATCAGCAAGAAATACATTTCAAAACTTGGAACGCGCAGTAAAAAGAGAAACCAGCAAATGGTGGGAAGCAGAATCTTTAAAAAAATACCTTGAAGCAGACCGAATCCCACGGGGGTTAAGAATACTAATCTTTCCCCCTTCAGACTCCACCAACCCTCAATACATGAAGAAATGGGAGGAGAACCTTAAAGAATGTTCTAATAACATGATCAGACAACTCATAGATCATGCAGAAGAGGAATACAATATAGCAAAAACTGAAGTTGACTCATTAAGCAAACACATAGAGGATTCTAACTGGGGAGAACTCATAAAGAAGAACTACGAGATCCTTAATCAAATCATTGACGAATACGAAGAGGATATCATAAAAAGAAAGAATCGTAAATTCAGGAGAGACCAACTTGACTACCAATTCGGAAGAGTGTACACTTTTGCCAAAAAGTACGACACGAAACCACAAGATACTCCAAATACGAACAATTCTGAGCAATACCCAGGAACCACTACTAGCTCTGACATCGACTCACCTGCACCGGCATCGGAAAGTGAAAATCCAAGATGCAAGGTCAATTTTTTAGAGGAAGTACTACGTTACCGACTCGGTATGAAAGCCTCAAACACCACAAATACTACAACCATGGGAGGTTCCCAACAATTTGGACGCCAACAGACACCAACAATCGGCGTAACTACGAGATCCAGAAAAAAGGAGATGGAAAGAAGAACATAATGTCCAGCAACCTAATAAAAAATCTATCCCACATCCAACTGTCCGAAAACGAAACCAGCATACTCAACAAAGGACTCTCATTCTGCCCAACTGCCCAATGGTATTTGACCAAAACACAAATAGATCTCTTCAAATTCATTCGCAAACTAAAACTCAAGGTTTTCTTTGCAGACAGGGACATAAGACAGGAAGCGCCACTCATAGCTACCACTTCGGAACTATCAATCCAAGAACTAGAAAATGTGGATTTACTAACTCACCTGAGCGAGGAAGAAAATGACTCAGATACACTGACCACAACTGCGCTGGAACTAGGAATTGAAACCAACATTTCCATAGACAGCAAATTAACCAAGAAATCTACCTTCCTACCACAACTACCGGCAGGGAACAACATAGATGCCTTTCACTTAGCAGTTACACGTGATCTGGAAAAAGAATACACTAAACACCAACGAAAATTAAAATACCTCCCACATAACACCACTCCAGAAGAGAGGAGAGCGATAAAACAACTAAAAGACAGGAAAGACCTGATTGTGAAAGAGGCTGACAAAGGAGGAAACCCGGTCACAATACACATTGATGACTACATACTAGAAGCAAATCGACAACTTGGGGATAACACCTGTTACGAACTTCTCACGAATGATCCAACCGCAGACATCCTCAAATCCATTAAAACCAGACTTGACAAATGGTATACCTTGGGACTTATATCCCAATCAGAAAAATCATTCCTGTACATACCGTACCCCACCATGCCAACCCTCTACCTCCTTCCCAAAATACATAAAGGCACCTACCCTCCACCAGGAAGACCCATCATAGCAGGAATTAATTCGCCCTGCTCACGAATAGGAGAGTACGTGGACAGAAAACTACAGGGACTAATGAAAGAAATACCGTCTTTCATCCAAGACACAAAGGACATTCTGAACAAACTCCAAGATATAACGTGGGAACCAGATTTCATACTAGTCTCTATTGACATTGTCAGCCTGTACACATCCATCGAACACCGCGATGGACTAACTGCAGCACAACTCTCATTATGGACACAATCAGCCAACTTACTGGAATGCAACAAAATGACTCTTGAAATGCTGAACTTCTGCTTGGAAAACAATGTCTTCAGCTTCAATGGGAAGATATACAGACAGAGACGCGGGACAGCTATGGGAGCCAAATTCGCGCCGCCGTACGCATGTATCTTCATGAGCCACGTGGAAAAATTCTGGCTGTGGGACCATAACTTCGCCGATTTTACCTCACACATAATACTCTGGCGACGATACATCGATGACATTTTATGCATCTGGCAAGGAGATGAAACACTTCTAAAAAGATTTCTGGAAAAACTCGACCAAAACCCCTGGGGAATCAAAACGACTCACACTTTCTCCAAAAAGGAGGTCAATTTCCTGGACGTTACTCTTTATGTCAAAGACAATACGTTACAAAGCAAACTTTACAGAAAGGACACTGCAGCTAATTCCATCCTGCGAGCTGACAGCTTCCACCCACGTCACAACATCAAAAATATCCCTAAAGGAGAACTTCTGAGGACCCGCAGAAACTGTAGCGAGGATGAAGTCTTCGAAACCAAAGGGAATGAGATCATATCAAGACTATCCGAAAGAGGATATGAGAAGTCCACACTTAAAAACACCATGACAACAGTATCAAAGTTAGATCGCAAACAGATGTTTACAACTGATGGTAAAAGAAAAAATAAGAATGACTCAGCAATAAGATTTATTACAGACTACAGCATTGGTCATCACCAAATCAGGCAAAGCCTGAAAAGACACTGGCACCTGCTACAACACACTCCAAATCTAGCTGATGAAATCAAAACCTATCCGGAGATAACCTTCAGACGTGCCCCGAACCTAAAAGACATACTGTGCAAATCAGAATTTGAGGATAAACGCAAACAAGTTACCACCTTTCTAGACAGACCGCCAGGATACCATACCTGCAAGAACTGTAGTGTCTGTAAACTGAGCCGCGACAAAACCAAAAAGATACCAATGACACAAGGAAAAGAATTCACAATAAAAGAATGGATTGATTGCAATAGCAAATTTTGCATTTATGTGATCCTTTGTCCATGCAACCTACCATACATCGGGAGTACAATCCGACCCCTACGTATCCGGATACAAGAACATTACCGTAATATCCACAAACACACATCCGGTCACCCCCTGACGGAACATTTTGCAGACAAACATCAACACAAAAAGGATTTCATCTTCTATGGACTGGAAATTGTACACCAGACCAAAAGAGGAGGAAACCGAGAACTGAGACTTCGCAGACGCGAAAGCGAGCTGATCATGAACTTCAAAACAACTGAACTAGGACTCAACAAAGATGCAGAAATGCATGTATGGCTGGGAGATGACTAATTGTATTAACTGAATGTCCACCTTTTCTGATTGTTTTTTCTCCCTAGGGTGTGAAACCATTATGATTAACATCCCTATCTTAAAACCTAGAATTTCCTCTCATTCCCCTGGAAATGTGTCTGAATAGTATTTTGTACAAAATCTACACTATATATCCAGAACCATTCCACAGTCCGACCCTTGGTATCCCCTAGAATTTCGCTTTATATTTCTACGCACCTTCTTGAATGGCCAATGATCCATTGGCCCCTTTCAACTCAACTAAATCCTTATAATTTTTCTTACTAGAAACTTTATTTGTCCTTGACTACTAACATGACATTTAAACGGCCAATCTACCTCCCCCGTCCCCTTCCCTATCCAAAATGGCGCTCCCGCACGAACCAGGCCACTTCCGGGTCCCGACCCGGATGTCCTTCCATGAGCCCCGCTATTTACGCTGCCTCCGCTAAGCGCACAAACAGAACTGAATGAAACAGAACACTCGTACCGGGCATTAGCCAAGATTTGAGGTAAGCATTGCAACGAAGCAGTTACTCCCGTCGGCTTTACCTCCTTCTTTGAACTAAGGATTTCTTTTCTCCTTTTTGATCCCCTCCCCTTAGAATCCGACTATATCTTTCTAGCACATCGTGGAAACGTCCATTTTCAGTAATACCCGGTAAGCTCTACTCTGCCCTTCCTTGCCTCTAACGCTTAAATACCTCACTCGTCACGAATACCATCACTGTAAAATATAAATCTGCACGACCACAATACTCGTATTTTGTTATACTTTTAAATTTAAAATTAAACACGCACAGTGAAAACGCCTCTCTGATCACGTCTTGCTGTAATCACGTCAAGTCTTGTCACCACTGTATTATCAGTTTCTACTTAACTTCATCATTCAAGA
Organism: Triturus cristatus; assembly: GCF_964204655.1. NCBI lineage: Eukaryota > Metazoa > Chordata > Amphibia > Caudata > Salamandridae > Triturus > Triturus cristatus. The sequence goes on along the minus strand of NC_140593.1, from coordinate 677,243,585 downwards.
GCACGCTAAACCTTTTACATATGCCCTCACAATACCGCGCCACGTAAATATAAATACGTCTATCCCGTTTGGGACCACAATTTGCCGTGCTGCCGACCTCGACTTTTTGACGGCCGATTTATAAGTTCACGCATGAAATACCTAGTGCACGTTAATGAACTCTTTCGAATGATTCAGACGCCTGTAAATTCCCTCCTTGATTACCCTATTCACGATCTCGCGTACAACCAACCAAGATACTCACCTCGAGCATTTTATTACACAACAACCACGCCACCTAATTTTACCTGATCACTGAATCACGACCACTTGGCTTTAAGCCTTCTCACTTTTCTCGTCTATAATTGAGATATCACCATACTCGCCTTGCATGCGCTACGACCAGTTCCATTATAAAGACTAATTTAAATCCTCTCTCTCGTGACAAACCCTACCGACGCAATATCAACTCATCACCCTGATGCCCATGACCCGGTACAAACCTGTAAATATATAACTTTTACTTATTTACACACCAAACTTTAATGTTTTGTTGGCCCACAATGTGTCATATATACGTTTCGTCATTGCCGTTCTTCACCAATGTATACTTTTTTGGCACTGTTATTTATTCACTCTCGTGTTCCATACTCTATGACTTGTCGAAAATTTCATACCGTTACGCGTATGTGGATCACATTACATTTACCCTGTAAATTGATACAAATAACGTATTTTTCTCGATATATGACAATGTTTCTGTTTATACACTCGAATGATCTGTGGCATATGGAACCTTTGACTTCTTTGGTCTTGATGACCTCCATTACGTCCTGTGATTCTTCTTTCTCTAATATGGACATGCACAATATTGTATTGTATCCTATAATATGTCACACACTGTACCTTTAACTTACTTATTCTTGATACCTACTGTACCGTCCACACTAACCCTCACGTGACCTCTCCAAATAATTAAAACAAACCCCCCTTCTTTTTTCCTTTGGCTTTCTTCTATAAAACGCACTATCCTTTTCCCTACTAATTCTCCGCTGTTAAACATTACTCCTAAATGTGTATCTTATTGTTCTTTCTGTTTTCTTCTCCCATTAACGTTCTTACATTTTGACTCACTGGCCTGTTTTCTCTTTAACTCTTGTGCTTAACATGTCATATGCATTCGCATATCCCAAATGTTTTTTACCTACCCTTAAAATGAACAGCCCTGAAGAAGCCCCAGGCCTATAGGCCATGTAGGGGGCGAAACACGTGTTGGCTGTGCCACCCCTTGGTTTTTTCTCATACCCACCCCTATGTATGAGTGCAAATAAAGGACTAGCTCACGTTTAAATCAACTTGCTTTGAATTGGAATTTTTTCCTCCAAGAATCAGAATACACTAATCTTGCCTTGACAACCCATCAGAAGCAATGCACAGTGACCCTGCACAAAAATCTTAATTAAATGCACCACTCACTTCCCATCCAGCTGAAATGAAGTTGGCTTCCCTGACTTTTACTTACCGTCTGACAGACTACAGGGAAAGGTGTGTGGATCTTACTAAGGCCACTAGCCTGCGGCCGCACCTACTCCTTCGAACACAGAGGCTCCTTCGATGTGCTAGGTTGCAAGGCTGACTCAATGAAGTCCATTATGAGATTCACAGAGGTGAGGGAGCTGAGATGGATCTCAGCTGGGCCTTCAATCAGAAGTATCCGTATGTCCATCCACCTCACTCGAGGAGGGTGAGGAGCTGGTCCTACACAAATATGATCTATGTAAAACTGTAGATATGTGGCCGGAGCCCGCTACAGCATCCGGTATTTTTAATAAACGTTCTGAAAGGGGACTACCCTTTCCCGAAGCTAGCCACTCTATCAATGAAAAGACCTGACAGCTTCTCCAAGACATAGGTAGACTGCAGCTTAGACCACCATAAGTTCATAGGAGAATGAATTGGCTGTTTTCAAGCATATCCAATTGTCAACAGTGCTACAAGTAAAAGGTGTATGAGAAGCTTACCAGTGTGTTGGTTAGGATGTATTCTATCTCCTCTCTCTTATCGTCTAACAGCAGTATCGTTTTTGTTTGGGTAATGTGTCATTGCAGTTATCTCTCTGATTTGTTCAATTATTTCTAACCAAAAAATATGAACTTGGTCACACCGCCACGCCATATGAGCCAATGTGCCTCTCCCGTCGCAGCCTCTCTTGCACATCTCAGAAGGCGCAAACATTGCAAGGCGTAAGGCTGGGGCAAGAAACCAAGGCAACATCATTTTGTACCCATTTTCATTACGGTGCATGCAAATTGAAGATTTTGCTGCTCGGTACCAAATATGGGAACAATACACCTCAGATATTAAAGTTTCAAGTTATGTTTCCCATTTTTTGACATAAGGGGGTTTAGGCCATTGCCAATGAGAATTCATTTCAATTATATAAGATGGAGATTCTTTTTCTTTAAGCCACTAGTCAAAATTTTTTCAATCGGGTTGGGTCACGTATGCCTGCCTCTTTGTGACTGTGTTGTTGTGCCCAATGCATAAGTTGGAGATATTTAAAATGACCGAGTCTAGGGAGATTGAAGGTTTGTTGACATTCTGCTGGAGAGTGAAGTGGACCTGCTTCGTACAGGTCTGCCATCGTCGCCGTGGGCGGTGGTAAACCAACCTTTAGGACTAGGTGTTGGGGACTATTAAAGAACATTATTGTCTAGCTGGGAAAATAGAATTCCCTTTTCTATTGTTCACAGTTCACTTGTTTCTGGTCTCCTGGGCTATGTACCTGGCCATCACTGAGAGTTCCTGTGTACATTTGTTACAATGTCAGTGCCAGTCACAACGTCCCATCTCTCAGTGTTGCCATATCAGTGTACGGATGGTAATGTCCCTGTATCAATGCCCAAATGTCCACAATGCCAGCTCACCTTGCCTCATGTCCCCAGTTAGTTTCCAGGTCTCTGTGTAAGTGTGCTCTTGTCCCAAAGTCATTGTCTATATATCCAGTCAATATCCATATGATCCAACATCCTATTGTCAGTATTCATTCTTGTGCCCCTATGTCAGTTTCTTGGTATCTCAATATACCAGTGTCAGTGACCAATGTCAATAACTACAAGTCAGAACTAGTGTTGTGTCGCCCCAGTCAGCACCCTTTTGTTAGTGCCCCTGCGTTCTGTCAGTGCCCTTCTGTCAATGTTACCATATGATTGTCATAAATGTTTGTGACCAATATCAACATTCCATTATGACTAACCACATGTCAACATCCCCTTGTGAGTGTTAGTGCACCCTGCATCTGTGTTCTAGGGTTCAGGTCCCAGCAATGCTTAATTTGAGCCGGTGCTTTACGGTGCTCAGCACCTGCACTTAATCATCAGCACCGGCGCTTGAGCACTAGTTAAGGACCCATTCATTTTTGGTGAGCACAGGGAGATTAAGTGATTCGTCCAGAATCACAGCATGTTGAGCCCACGCTGAGGCTCGAAGCTGGCTCCCCAGCTCCAAAGTCGGCAGCTTTGGCCATTACGCTACATATCCTCCCCTCTTGTAGTATTTGTTGCTTCTATGTTAGCCAGTGCCAACAGGGAAAATGGGCTGGTCGAAACTGGCTCATGATGAGAGCCCCGGCACTTCTTATTTTACAAATTAAACACTGGGTCCCAGTGGCAGTGTCTCGATGTCTGTGTTCATGTCTGTATCCACATGTCTGCCCGCTAGTATTGTGTGCCCAGTCACTGTCCCTGTATTGTGTGATTGTTCTGGTAAAGGGTCCTAGTTTCAACCATTTACTATCAGTATTATGGTGGCCTAGTGTTTCCATAAAACTGCACATGCCAACATTATTGTTTGCACCATGTTATAGTTTCAGTATCATTGTTCCTATATCAGTATTGGTGTTCCTGTTTGCTTCCTCTGTTCCAGTGTCCTGATTTTCCTAATGACTATGTTGATATGCCTGTGTAATAATTCTGGTAAGAGCGCCCATTTGCCAGAGCCCCTGAGTCTGTCTTCCCTTGTTAGTGTCAGTGCCCATTTGCCACTATGCCCACTTCAATGTTCCTAGTGCTGGTGCTCCATGCATGTCACCCCATAGTGCCATTATACTAGCCGTAATGTCCCACGTGATAGAATTAATTCATAAGCATACAATGACACCATTCTAAGGACATTTTGAAGCATTAGGGGGTTGTGGGTAAAGATGGATGGGAGATCTTGATCTAAAAAAATGGATAAGGGGTGAGGAGGGCCTTAAAAAGGATAACTTGAAAACAGTAGTGAAATCATGTTTTGTGAGAGAAAAGAGACTTGCTTCGAAAAAGAAAAGTGGGATAGAAAAGCATGTGTTTCACTAATAAATACATTACAGTGGGGCTTGTAGTATTATGATTATCCCTTGCATAAAGATTTTCTCCTGTAGAGGACCGGGAAGTAGAAGTTTCACTGATATTTTGGAAATTAAAAAAAATGGTTTGCTGTTTGTTTTAGAATGCAGTGCAGATGTTTCTCAAATGCCGAATGTATTAAGGGATCAAGGAAGTGTTACTTTTAACATAAGCTAAGGCTTTGTTTTGAAAGCAATCTCTGGCCAGCTGCCAGTTGCATTTAGGGAGTCCCATCGTTTGTATGGGGGTGCCAGCCCCCGGTGGCTCCACAGCCCTGCTCGGAACGCCTTTTGAAAAGGTGAGAGCTGACGATCACTTTACAAATTCTTAATCCTGGCCACTAACATGGCCGACGGGTTATTAACGAAGGGCTTTTTATACAGTTACCCAAACCGGTGGGAATAAAGTGAAGCAGTAGTGCTGTAGCATTAGCCGGCCTGTCATCATTTCGAGTTAATGTGGCAGCATTCCTCGTGTGCACGCTTCAGTTTGAACATGCCAGGGCAGCAAACGGCCTCTTCTATGATTGGCTGGGGTTGGGATCCAGGGTTCAGGCAAAGGGCCTGTGAAGGGAAGTGGCCGAGCTCACAGAAGGAGTTTTATTTTGGGCTGAGCGAGGAAGCCCCATCCCGCTTCCTGCTGACAGATGATTAATATATGCTGTTCCTTTTGATGGCGTGGCCTGGAAGCGGAGTGGGACTAGGGCGATTCATGCTTGGGCGGGGGCAGTGAGTAGAAAACGGACACGTAGCTTCCCGGTGGGAAAAAGATAAGGCACGCTCTATGGAGGACTAGACTCGCGGCCAAACTATACGTCTTTGGAAATGACGTTAGATTCAATGTACCCCGTTACACCATCAAATGCGTAGACATCTTCAAGTATACCCTGCGGTGCAACCATCTTGTTTCGTGTACCGGTTTCATGACAACTGGAGGGATACGTGGGTGATGACCTAAAATGCGTCACTGTGCCGTTTCATTCCAAACAATATAATGTGACAGTAAAGAGAATACGTTTTGGTTTAACTTACCTCGCTGGGAGTTCAGTTATGTAGCCCTAGTGGCTGGCGGAGGGTGGTATGCGGCGGTGCAAGAAGAGAGTCACGTGTGAGGTTATCCATATAGCTCCACTTGTTTGCCGTTTTAATATTAACACGTTTTTCTTAAATTACAACTTTTAAAACGCCAGTCCACCAGTTAGTAGGTCTTCGCGGGGAGTTCTCATTCCCGTCTTTAGTGAGGAGTGATTGTAATAACTCATCCTATTGTTGTACCATTGGATACTTTCCGAGTCCCTTTTTCCCCTCTCCATGGTAAGTGTCACTCCCCGCCCCAGCCCACTGTGCTCCAGCAGGACGCCATTTGGTGATTGGGGGAGACATTGGATTTCCATGGCATGGCTGTCTAGATAACGATGCAAGGTCTAGAACTTGGTACCCCCTCTTGTTTCCTTAGGGTGGTCAAAGAGACCAAGCACAAAGCATTATGTCCATTACAGCACTTTCTTTCCTCCTAGCTCCAAAATGTCACAGAATTCAGAGTTTACAGCAGGGAATGTTTTACTAAGTCGATTTGGTGTTATGTATGTGTGGCTGCTTCTGGGCTCGATCCCTGCAAAGGAAGCTCAATTATGTTGGTGGATGTGGGCAGACCTGCACACATTGGGCAGCTGGCTATCCAAGAAAACAGCTACTGAATTGGCCCCTGGCTTCGCCCCTGATAACAGTCTGCTCAAAAGCTTGACTTTACAAAATAGTTCATCTCGTGGACCAGTACACACACCCTCATATCTATCCTAAGAGGCGAGGGGGGTGCCCAGACAACCCTTATTGGCTTACAGGGTTTAAAGCACAAGTTACTACTTGTGTAACAATATATCTGTAAGAGACATTAGTTAGTGATAGATTCCTTACCTTAGAATATCCCCAGGCGTCAGGCTGGATCCGGAAAGTTTTTTCGCTAGCAGTGCCCCTGCGCGTCAGTAGGTGGCGTCGTGTGGCTCCGCGTCCGTCGCTGGCGTCGTATGCGCCAATATGACGTCACGGAGACTACTTAGGCACCACCCATGCACGCTGACGTCAGTTCTGTACACGACTTTCCGCGCAAGGAACGCAGAGCCATGCAAGAAACTGACCACTGGTGCCATGAAACTAAGGCCCTGAAAGGAGGATGACCTTAACCCTAGGAATCAGTTCGCAGAACGGGGAGAATGGGTGGGGTGGTAAGGAATCTATCACTAACTAATGTCTCTTACAGATATATTGTTACACAAGTAGTAACTTGTGCATCTGAAAGAGACACGTTAGTTGATAGATTCCTTACCTTAAAATAGATACCCCAGCAATACCAACCCCGGTGGTGGGTCTGCAAACAATATTACACCAGAAAGTCACAGAGAACAGAATGGCCAAAGAAGCCGTCTCTCTGGACCTGACTGTCAAGGCAATAATGCTTGGTAAACGTGTGCAACGAGGACCACGTAGCTGCCTGACAAATGTCCTGCAAGGGGACACCGCGTCCCAAGGCAGTAGTGGCTGCCGTTGCCCTGGTAGAATGGGCACGCAGCCCTACAGGAGGCTCCTTCTTAGCCAACGAGTAACAGGCCTTGATGCAGAGAACGACCCACCTAGAGATGGTCTGCTTGTGCACAGCCCGACCTCTTTTGGCGCCCACGTAGCCAACAAAGAGCTGGTCATCCACCCGGAACTGTCGTGTGCGCTGCAGGTAGAATGACAGTGCACGTTTTGGGTCCAGATGGTGGAGCCTCTCATCCTCTTTCGAAGGATGCGAAGGTGGAAAGAAGGTGGGCAAAGTGATGGTCTGTCCAATGTGGAAGGGCGTGAAAACCTTTGGCAAGAAAGAAGGACGGGTCCTTAAAACTACCTTGTCCGGATGAACAGAAAGGAAAGGTTTGGAAGAAAGAGCCTGGAGCTCATTCACTCTTCTGGCAGAGGTGATAGCTACCGTCTTGAGAGTGAGAAGACGCAAAGGACAGGCATGAAGGGGCTCGAAAGGAGTGCACATCAGATATGTCAAGACGAGGTTTTAGTCCCGTTGAGGCATTATGAACGGCACGGAAGGAAACGTGTGCGTAATGCCTTTTAGGAAACGGTTAACAACTGGGGACTTAAAAAGAGAAGGCTGATCTGGAAGCCGTAAAAAGGCAGAGATGGCCGAAAGATAACCTTTGATAGTGCCCAGATCAGAGCCCTCCTGGGCTAAAGAAAGAAGGAAGAGAAGGACTTCAGAAAGAGGGGCAGAAAGGGGATCCTCAGCCTTAGCTGTGCACCAGGCCACAAACTTGTTCCACCTGCAGGCGTATACCGTTTTAGTGGAGGGCCGCTTGGCCGCTAGTATGACATCACAGACTTCGGGAGGAAGATCAAAGGCTGTCAACTGTCACCACTCAATCTCCACGCATGGAGGTGGAGGCTGGACAGGTTCGGGTGGAGGACCGTCCCCTGCTGCTGCGACAGAAGATCCTCCCGAAGAGGCAGTCGGATCGGGGATCGATCGCCATTCTGAGTAGCTCGGGATACCAGTATCTTCGTGCCCAATCCGGAGCCACAAGGATGACGTGGGCCCAGTCGCGCCAAATCTTCTTCAGCACTCTGGGCAGAAGTGGTATAGGCGGAAAGGCGTACAATAGACCGCAACTCCACTCGCGACGATAAGCGTTGCCTAGCGAGTGCCACCTTGGAAATTCCAACGAGCAGAACTGAAGACATTGCGCGTTCTCTTCGGTGGCGAATAGATCTAACCAAGGCTCTCCCCACTGCTGAAAGAGACCTTGCACCACGTCCGAGCTCAGACGCCATTCGTGATCCATCAAGCACCTGCGGCTGAGTTCATCCGCCCTGGCGTTCAGAGAACCTGCCAGGTGTTGAAACATCAAGGTGATGCCTTCATGTTCCAGCCATGTCCAGAGGCGCAGAGCCTCCTGACATAGGGTCCAGGACCCCACCCGCCCTGTTTGTTGCAATACCACATGGTGGTGGTCTTGTCCGTGAACACATGCACCACACTTCCCCGGACAGTGGGAAGGAATGCCTTCAGGGCAAGTCAGATCACCCGAAGCTCCAACAGATTGATATGGAGCCAGGACTCTGCTGGAGACCAGAGGCCTCTGATCTCCGCCTCTCCCAAGTGGCCTTCCCATCCCAGGAGGAACGCATCCGTCACCACTGTAACGACAAAGCAACCAACAGCAGACCAAGGTCAAGCACTTAAGTTCAATTATTTATGCAAATTTAGAGTGAGTGCAACGTCTTCCAGCATCCGCTGTTGAAAGATGCTATTTAAACATGAGAGTTCATAAGGAAAAAAGAGGGAAGGTGCACTTCATCAGTAGTTGTAGGAAACAAACACTTGTAGTTCATAAGTCTTTTTTTTCTGTTTTCTTTTTATTTGAAGATGATTGACACAGAAACGGCACACAGCCAACGCGTTTCGTTCCCTTGTGCCTTAGGAACTTCGTCAGGGCAATATAATTTCAAATGATATTTGTGGGGAGAACCCCTCAAGACATGTGATGTAGATCCTTATATTCCAAAGGGTTCTTAGGTACAACCAAAACCCGCAATTGAGACCTTAGTAGGTGTAAAAGAAACATCCAATGTAAGGACACTTCGATTATTAGGTAGTCCTGAGTATGTGGGAATTATCCCAAGAATTATCCGTATCCAGACAAGTGTCACTGTCACTGCTTTGCGTGTTGAATATCGGGTTGGGGAAGGGAGAGGGATCTGCTATTGACCCAATCGTGATTCATGAGCCACCACTGCAATTGCCATGCAGTGCCCTCCGAGATCTGGACATGATCGGACAGGTTGCCCTGATGCTGCGCCCACTGGAACTTCAGGTCCCACTGCAGAGCCTGCATATGCCATCTGGCATGTGTCACAAGCAGGATGCAGGAGGCCATCAGGCCCAGAAGCCGGATGGTCGTCCTGACGGAAACCCGGGACAGAGGCTGAAAGATCAGAATCATAGCCTGAATATCCCGGACTCGCTACTCGGGAGGATAAACCCGAAACAGCGTTGAATCCAGAACCGCTCCAATGAAGGGGAGCTTCTGAGAGGGACTCAGGTGCGACTTCGGCACGTTGACGAAGAACCCCAGCAAATGCAGGAGGTCGGCAGTAGTCTGAAGGTGGTTGACGACTGCCTGGGGCGAGCCCGCCTTCAACAACCAGTCGTCGAGGTATGGGAAGACTGACCTGTGCAGGTGAGCTGCGACCACCGCCATCACCTTCGTGAACACCCGAGGGGCGCTGGTAAGGCTGAAGGGGAGCACGGCAAACTGAAAATGCTCCTGGCCTACCGTGAACCGCAGGTAACGCCGGCATTTTGAACTTCTCCTTCCAAAGGAAGCGAATGACGTTCCGGAGATCCAAGATGGGGGGCAGGCCCCCTTTGTCCTTCTTGGGGACCAGAAAGTAGTGGGAATAACAATCACTACTGACTTCCTGCTGGAGAAGTACCAAGTGATCCCCCGAAATGCGGTGGCACCGAGGTGGCATGGCTGGAGGGGAGGACTGAAAGGGAAGGGAGTAACCCCTGCGGATGATCTGTAACACCCACTTGTCTGATGTGCTATCGTGCCAGTGGGGGAGGTGGTGGCAGATTCTGCCACCCACTGGCGTGGGATACGCCACAAAGCTCGGATTAGGAAGGTTTGGAGGTAGAAGCAGCAGGGGCGGAAGTGGACCCCATGCTGATTCCCAGACCACCCCTGCGGAAGCCGCGTCCGCGGCCGCGCTGAGGCTCGTTCTGCACAGGCTTGCTGAAGGAACATGCCTGGGCACCTCTGCCGTGGCCACAAAAGGAACGAAAACCAGGGGTGGCCGGGCTCTTTGCGGTAAGACCCAAGGACTTTGCCGTGGCCCGAGAGTCCTAAAACACTCTAGTGCACTGTCGGCCTTATTGCCAAACAGGCGAGTGCCATCAAAAGGCATGTCCATGAGCGAGCTTTGGACATCCGGCGAGAACCCGGTAGATCTCAGCCAGGCGTGGCGACGAAGCGCCACAGTCGTAGAAATCGCCCTACCCAGTGAGTTTGCGGTGTCCAAACTACACCAAATGGCGAACTTAGCCATATCCTTACCCTCAGCTACAGCTTGGGACATCACAGCGTGGGTCTCCTCAGGATACTGAGGCAACACCTGTGCTACTGTATCTCACACAGCGTGGGAATAGCGGCCCAATAAGCAGGCAGTGTTCACTGATCACAGCTCCAAGCTGGCCGAAGAGAACAACCGCTTACCAAACTGTTCCAGCTTCTTAGAGTCCTTATCAGGCGGAGCCGTGGGAAAGGCACTCTGTGACGTCGATGTTTGGATAACCAGGCTCTCAGGCGTAGGATGAGTGGTCAGAAAAGCGGGGTCACCAGGCGCCGGGCGGTGACGCCTGGCGACATTCTTATCCACAGGGGCCCCTGTAGCTGGCCGCGACCAAGTGCCCAACAAGACGTCAGTGAGGGCGTCGTTAAATAGGAGCAGGGGCTCCGACGAAGTGGACGCCGTCTGGAGCACCTCAGTGAGGAGATTAGTTTTGAGGGCCACCGTAGGGAGATCAAGGTTGAGAACCTCAGCTGCCCGACGGAGCACCATTGTGTAGGAGGCGCCCTCCTCCATGGTAGGCGGGGGAGAGGCAAAACCTGGGTCAGGGGAGACTTCGAGGTCGCCAGAATCCTCCAAGTCGTCCATCCAGTTCTGCTCAGAGTCACACTGACGGGCAAGAGGGTCCTTGGACCCCTCCCAGTCGTCCTCCACCTCTGTCGTATGGGGAACAGAATGCAGCGGCAGAGCCGGGGCCGCAGAAGGAACAAACAGCGCTGGAAACGGCGCCAGGAAGGGCGCCGGCCGGGGCCAAGCCGGCGCCGCGTCCCAATGCGGATCCGAGGCCAGAACAAAATGGTCCTGGAACCTGAGCAAGGGCGACACGAAGGGCACCCACTGCGGCACCAGGGGCGGAGCTGAGGGTGGCACTGGGGTCAGAGCGGCAGTGTTGGACCTAGTGGGGCCGGAGCCAACCGCGCAGGATCCTGTGGTGCCGAAGCTGGATCCACCTGTGGCATCGGCGGTCCAACAGGATCCGGACACGGGACCGCGGGGTCCGTAGGCACGTCGGCGGGAGCCGGAGGCCTAAAGAGGCGCCCAACGGTAGCAAGAAATTCTAGCACCTATTCAGGAGTCACCAACGGACCCGGGTAAGGTGGGTAGGCCGCGGGACTCCCAGGCTCCAAAGGAGCCGCAGGGGCAGAACCCCTGTCCCCCTCGTCCGCATCAGAGGACCGATGGGGGGACGTCGGATAGCGAACTCGCTTCTTTGACTTCTTTTTGTGTCGTCTCTTACCCGAATCCGAGGGTGAAGACTTGGAGCCCGAGGAGCGACGACTGCGGCCTCGCGAGCGTTCCCAGCAACGGTCCCTGGACCTGGAACAGCGCTGGGACGAGTACCGGACCTCCAGAAGTTTCCGGCGCCGCTCCCTCAAGGCCTTCGGGGCCATGGCCCGACAGTCCCGACAGGACTGGGAGTCTTGGTCAGTCTCCAGGCAGTAGAGGCAAACATCGTGGGGGTCCTCCACCGACATATTGCGATGGCAGACCCCACAAGACTTAAATCCAGGCATCCCTACGTGCACCAAGGAGTACAGGAGACAAAAAGTCTCAAAAAGGGTAGTCAAAAAGTGACTATGATACGTGCTCTAACCGGATCTGCGCTTGCTGGCGCGGAAAAAGAAAGAACTGACGTCAGCGCGCATAGGTGGTGCCTAAGCAGTCTCCGTGACGTAATCTTGGTGCATAAGACGCCAGCGACGGACGTGGAGCTGCACGACACCACCTACTGACGTGCAGGGGTACTGCTAGCGAAAAAACTTTCCGGATCCAGCCTGACGCCTGGGGGTATTCTAAGGTAAGGAATCTATCACTAACGTGTCTCTTTCAGATTTAAATCCCAAATGTTCTCTTTTGTCGTAGGGCAGTGTTCATGCATCTGTTAACATTCAATAAATGAGGCACACACTCAAGAAGAAGCTCAAAAAAAAAAGAAAAAAAAAGAACAAGTATTTTTATATTTATTTTAACACCATTTTTGTAATAGCAATTTTAGAAGGTAAGTAAAAATGTCACTTAAATGTGTTTTACGCAGTAATGCTTTCCTATGGAGAAAAAAGCATATACTGCATACGGTTATTTAGAAACAGTTCTTAGGGGTCCCCTGTTGGACTCAAGTTGCAAGGGTGTCAAGGTCCAAAATACCACCAGCAGTGGAAGTTTACCTGCCCTGGAGTGTCTGGGTGCAGAGGTGCTGGACTGGGTTTGGTAGCCTTGCGAGCTGCACCTTAGGCACGGCGGGGGGCACCTAAAATGTTGCAGAGGGAAACTTAGAGACAAGTCCAGAGCACCCAACGGGGATTTCTGTTCGTGGGGGTCCTGAGAAGAGGACAGCACAGTCGGTTGTTGTGAACGTGGTCTGGGGAGCTCGGGTGCAGAGGGTTTTGGTTGGCTGGGACCAGTGCATCAAAGGGCACCGACGGTTCTCGAGTGGACCTGCAAAGGGAGACAAATCAGGACAGCTGGGCCACACTCGGTGCTGGCCTCTGTGATGCTGACGCCCATCATCTGTAGCTCAGTCTTTAAGGCATTGGAATCTGGATTGGACTCAAACAAGCTTTGGTTGCTGCAAGGGATCAGGCACCCCAAGTATTGGTGCAGGGCGGCTCAGTTTGGTTCTGGAATCTTCTAATTTGTTGGAGAGATGGATCTGACCTCTAAGAGCCTGGTGACCGCTTCCTAAGGGGCTTCTGCGTCGATAGACCTGGTGAACAGAAGAACGGTGAACTGGATGTTGAGGTCAGTGCCTACAGGCTGCAGGGAAGTGGCTCCTTTACTTCAAGGGAAATGCTGACAACTTGGTAAAGTGCTGGAGGCCCTCTGAGGCTTTTGGAGGATGCACAGCTGCAGGATGAGTCGGGTTGTCGCAATTGTCGGGACAGGAGCAGGTAAGCAGGCAGGGTTTGGCGCCAAAGTCCACCAGCAGTCCGCAGTTCTTGCTTCTTCAGCTCTTCTTTGTCCTTTTATTGCTTCAGTCCGATGAATCTGAGTTCTTGGTGTTAGGGGGCCCCCTAAAGACTCAATTTAGAAGCTTTAAGGTGAGTGAAGGGTAGTAGCCAATGGGATCTTACCTCTGGGGTCACTACAGCTTCTATAACACCACTTCCTGTGGGAAATGGCCATAACCCTGTCTAAGAATTCGTATTTCCACCAAAATCAAAATGGTGGAGCCCTTCACTCATGGGACACCACAGACAGCCCACCATAGGGTGTGACTGGCCTAGTAGTGCACCATGCCTCCTAGCACAGCTAATTTACCACCTGTCCTGGTGCCAAATGAACAAGTTACTTACCTTTGATAACGCTTTTTCTGGTGGATACAGTATCTGCCTGTGGATTCCTCACCTTCTGAATACCCCCTGCGCCAGCATTCCGCAGAAATTCTTTCCAAGCTCTCCCACGTCGACGAGGACGTCATAATAGCATGGCTCTGCTCGCGACTCCGAATGACGTAATCGGAGCCATAAGAAGACCTAGTCGACGTGCTGGCGTCAGTTCCACCCATTTTTTCCGTGCTACCGAGGCAAACCGGCAGACACATTTTCACATGTATACGTAGTATACAAAATATATATACACAATTGCAAAACCAATAAAAGCATAGAGAGAAAGCAATAGACCAAGCATTTCCCACTGTTAAAACAGGAGCATGATTAAGACATATTTAAAAAACACTCATGTTAAACAGTAAAGCATCTTTTTGGTAGAAACAGGTGGACAACGGGGAGGTGGGTGGGACAGTGAGGAATCCGCAGGCAGATACTGTATCCACCAGAAAAAGCGTTACCGAAGGTAAGTAACTTGTTCTTCTGATGGATACTTCTGCCTCTGGATTCCTCACCTTCTGAATAGAATCCCAAAACCATACCTCTCCCGGAGGAGGGTGTCCACCTGACTAGACCAACAAATCTTGCAAAACAGAGCGAGTAAAATGGCCATTCCTCCTAACCTCCGAATCTAAGCAGTAATGCTTTGCAAAAGTATGGCGGGAGGCTCTAGTTGCTGCTTTACAAATATCACTAACAGGAACACCTCTAACCAAAGCAGAAGAAGTAGACTTAGCTCTAGTGGAATGAGCTCTGATACCTTCAGAAGGGTCCTTCTTAGCCAAGGCGTAGCAAATCTTGATGCACAAGATAATCCACCTGGAGAGAACCCGCTTATGCACAGCCTTGCCTTTCATCTTCCCAACGTAGCCCACAAAGAGCTGATTATCCAGTCTCAGATCACTTGTTCTGTCTAAATAAAATCTGATAGCTCTCTTAGGGTCCAAACGATGAAGTCTCTCCTCCTACTTGGAAGGGTGAGGGGGATGATAAAAGGTGGGTAAAGTAATGGACTGTCCCATATAGAAAGGAGTAACCACCTTGGGAAGGAAAGCAGCTCTGGTCCTTAGAACCAACTTATCTGCATGAATGGTCAAGAATGGAGGCTTCGAACTAAGAACCTGAAGCTCACTTACCCTCCTAGCCGATGTAATGGCAATCAAGAAGACCGTTTTAAAAGAAAGAAGCCTCAAAGGACAAGTCATCATCATTAGGCTTTATTTCGATATGAAAAATATCTTAAAAAGCGGTACATAGACATAAGAACAATAAAACAGTAAAAGGAGCCAGTACATAGAAAATAGCCATACAGTTCATACTACAAATGGCCCCAATAAATTAAATAAAATTATTTTAAAATGGAGATTAAACAAGATACAAAAGCCTAGCTGATCTAATGCGCCAAGCCCATCCTAGGAACTTGGCTAAACCGCAAGCAAAAAGGGGCCGAGGATCGGTTTTCAGTATACGTAGGGCCTCCTTGTAATATCTTGTTCCAAGTTCTCTACATAATGGTTTTAACCATCTGTTGCGGGGAGCTACGTAGGCCGGACATACAAAGAACAAATGCGGAACTGACTCTATCCTATTCTCACAGAATGGGCAGGAAGAAATTGTTTGGGCCGGGGCCTTCCACCTAGAGGTTAATTCCCCGACGGGGAGTAGGCCTATCCTAAATTGGAAGTACAGAGCCCTATCCCTACGCTTTGTAATGATATCCAGATATGGTTCGCCAAAAGGACAAGTATAAAGAGGCTCAAATGCAGAACCCATTAAAAAGGTAAGAACAAGATTCAAATTCCACTGAGGCATAATGAAAGGAGTGGGAGGAAACTTATTTGTAAGGCCCTTAATAAGCCTCATGACAAAGGGGGACTTAAATAAAGACGGATGGTCTGGCAAACATAGAAAAGCCGACAAATAGCCCTTAACAGTGGCCACAGCACAACCCTGCTGGGCCAAGAACAGTGAAAACTGAAGAACATCCGACAAGTGGGCCTTTAAAGTATCAATGGATCTCTCTCCACATCATTTAACAAATCTAGACCATCTGAAAGAGTAAACAGACTTGGTGGAGTGTCGCCTGGACGATAAAATAACATCCACCACATCTGGTGGGAGAGAGAAGGAACTCAGATTGCCCCGTTCAATCTCCAGGCATGAAGGTGCAGGCTCTGGAGGAGAGGGTGTAGAACCTGCCCCTGCACCTGCGACTGCAAGAGGAGGTCTGCCCTGAGAAGGAGACGGAGCGGACGGTGTGATGAGAGGTGAAGAAGATCTGTGTACCACACCCTTCTTAGCCAATCCGGGGCGATCAATATGACTTGGGCCCGGTCTTGGCGAATCTTCCTCAGAACCAGAGGAATCAAGGGTATGGGAGGAAACGCGTAAAGGAGTTGTGAGCTCCAATCCAATTGAAACGCGTCCCCCAGCACTCCCTGCCTCGGAAACTGGAGACTGCAGAACAACACAGAGCGCGTTCTCGTGGGTGGCAAACAGGTCCAACCGAGGAGACCCCCACATCTGGAAGATGAGATGGACCACCTCCGGATGAAGCCGCCACTTGTGATCGGCCGAGTAATGCCGATTGAGACTGTCCGCACGAACATTCAGCACACCGGCTAGATGATTTGTAAACACACAAATCTGATGGTTCTGAGCCCAAGACCAGAGATGATACGACCCTACACCTCCCTGTTTGTTGATGTACCACATCGCAGTTGTGTTGTCCGTCAGAACCTGAACCGACTGACCGCGAAGGGAAGGAAGGAAAGCCTTTAGTGCCAAACGTATCGCCCGCAATTCCAAAAGGTTGATGTGAAGCAACCTTTCCTCTGGAGACCAAAGACCTTTGACCTTCAGATCCCCCAGATGAGCACCCCACCCTAGAGTGGAGGAATCCGTGATCACTGTGGCCACCGGTGGAGGAAGCTGAAAGGGCTTTCATTGAGACAGGTTGCCCTGCACACCTCACCAAGTCAACTCCGCTGCAGCTTCTCTGGAGATTCTGACCTTCTCCCCGAGATCTCCATTGTGTTGATACCACTGCCTGCGGAGGCACCAATGGAGTGCCCTCATGTGCCAGCGCGCATGACTGACCAACATTATGCAGGAAGCTAACAGACCAAGCAGGCGTAGAAACTTCAGGACTGGAACAACCCCTCCATCATAAAACAAAGGAATCATCTCCTGAATGTCGAGAACCGTCTGCGGAGGTGGAAATGTCCGACACACACTAGTGTCCAGTATTGCCCAAATGAACAGGCAGCGCTGAGAAGGTACCAGGTGAGATTTGGGTACATTTATTGAGAAATCCAACTTGAACAACAGTCGCGTTGTTGCTTGCAAATGGCGCAACACCAACTTCGGAGACTCTGCTTTCAACAGCCAGTCGTCCTGGGAGGTTGAAAACAGGAACCCCTGACCTTCTGAGATGTGCTGCTACCACCGCCATCACCTTCGTAAGGACTCAAGGTGTGGAAGTCAGACCAAACGGAAGAACCGCAAACTGGTAGTGTTGCGATCCTACCGTGAACCGGAGATATTTCCGATGCGACTTCAGGATGGGAAGATGAAAATACACATCCTGCAGATCGATGGACACCATCCAGTCTTCCTGTTGCAGTGGAAGAAGAACCTGAGCCAAGGTCAACATTTTGAACTTTTCCTGCCTGAGGTAAAGATTCAAGATCCTGAGGTCCAAGATCGGCCTTAATCGACCGTCCTTTTTGGAGATCAGGAAATACCGGGAGTAGCATCCCTGACTCCTTTCCTGCTCCGGAACCACCTCTATCGCACCTTTCTGTAACAAGGTAAGAATTTCCTGCTGCAAAAGCAGTAAGTGGTCCTCTGAACACCAACCCTGGCGAGGAGGGTAAGGAGGAGGAATCTCTAAAAAAGGGAGGGCCTACCCATTCTCTACAAGATTTAAAACCCAACGATCTGAAGTGATCAGTTTCCAATCTTGTAGAAAGTGGGACACCCGACCCCCTACCAGACCAACATGTTCTAAGATGGGGATCACGAACTGCTTTCCTGAAGTACCAACGGTGGCGGGAGGAGAAGTGGAGGAGGAGGAGGAGGAGGATTGCTGCCAAGAGGCTCCCCTAAGAAGCCCTTTATTCTTCCCTCTGTATGATGTGTACAAAGGATTCTGCTGCTGCTGGCCCTGTTGAGTCTGCTGACGGCCACGATATCGCTTGTAGCCGTATCCCCTGGACTGCACCTGGAGGCCCAGAGACTTTGCAGTAGCCCTGCTATCCTTAAAACGCTGCAAGGCAGAGTCAGCCTTTGAACCAAATAGTCTTGACCCATCAAAGGGCAAATCCAGCAGAGTTGCTTGAACATCAGGGAAAATCCGGACGATCTAAGCCAAGCTTGTCTTCTTGTCCACACAGAAGACCCCATCACACGAGCCACAGAGTCAGCAGTGTCTAGACCCGATTGTATCACCTGACGGGCTGCAGCTTGAGAATCAGAAAGGGCCTCCAAGAAATTATTCCAATCCTCTTCAGGCAACTTTGGAGCTAGCTGCTTGACTGAATCCATCAGAGCATGGATATACCTCCCAAGAAGACAGGTTGCATTAGTGGACTTTAGAGCCATACTCGCAGAAGAGAATACCTTATTTGCTGCCTGCTCCATTTTTTTAGAATCCCTATCACCAGGTATGGTAGGGAAAGAAACAGAAGATTGCTTAGAACAAGAAGCCTGGACCACCAAGCTTTCTGGTGATGGATGCGAAGACAGAAAAGCCGGATCCCCAGGAGCAGGCCTGTACCTTCTTGAGATGGAATGATAAACTGCAGGAGCAGAAAAGGGCTTCTGCCAAACTTCCATTATAAGCTCCATTAAGGCCTCATTAAAGGGTAGCAGCGGTTCAGAAGCTGTATTAAGAACCTCTGTAAGGATATTAGATTTTACCTCCGCTGAGGGAAGTTGCAGCTCAAGCAATTCAGCTGCCTTCCTTATAACTACGTGATAAGGAGCAATGTCTTGTAATACTCCAGCCTTTTGAGATGAGAGATCATACTCAGGAGAGGTATCCAACCCACTGGACTTCTGTAAGCCCTCAAACTCGTCCACAGACTCAACAATTTCTCCTTCCTCCTGATCCTGTGCATATTCCTCCTCCTCAAGGAGTCTCTGCGCCTCTCTCGTAGAGCGCTGTTTAATTATCGGCATCGGTAGCGCCAAGCGTGGCGCCGGTGAGGACATCAACGGCGTCGATGGAGGAACCTCAGCTTCAAACCTCGGCGTCGATCGAATTCGAGGCGGCGCTGACTCGATAGCAGAAGGAGTCCGCGGAGCCGGCGTGGAAGACCTCGGCGCCAGGAAATGCCAAGCCGGAGTCGACGACAAGAATGGCACACAGGGTGCTTGAGCATAGTGGTGAGGCACACCCAAGTTAAAGGCCAAGGGACCCACGGGGCCCGAAGTCGCACCAGATGGAGTAGAGGCCCTGGCAAACATGACAAACATCGCATTAGGAAAATGCGTAGGGTCTGATCCAGGAACAGGAAAAGGAGGATATTGATCCGTACCTTCCTGAAGAGGAACCACCTGAGGCTGAACTGGAGCTTGCGGAGCCGGGGACGGCGCCCGCACGGGTGAAGCCACACGGCCTGGAAACTACTCCCTGGGCGTCAGAAACATAGCAGGAGCCGGAGAACCTTCATGTGACGAAGAGCCCTTCGACGCCGGTGACCTCGGAACCGGAGATGGAACCGGCATCACCCGTGGAGATGGAGTTGGAAAAGGAGAAACAAAGTCCCTTCTTCGAAGTCGCTTAGCTGGAGAAGGCGACCACGACCTCGAAGCCCTGACCTTCGACGAACGTCGCAGGGAGCCATGTTTCCTCTTAGACTTTTTATGTTTTCTTGACTTCGAAGTATGAGAAGACGATGACTTTGTTCTTTTACGACCCCTCTTTTCCTTCTTGGCTCTGGCTATAAACAGCTTAGCCTCACGCTCCTTAATGGCCTTCGGATTCATCTTCCTGCAGCTTCAGCATTCAGCCGTGATCCTATGATAAGCACCAGAGGCGATCATCATGCCGGTCAGTGATCGACATGTGACTGCCACACTCTCTGCAAGCTTTAAACCCAGACTTCCTAGAAGTAGCCATTGGAAATCCTTGAGGATACAAAGTTTTCTCTACAGAAAATGGAGAGCCCCTAGAAAAACCGTTACACGTCGATGGCGCTGAAAAAAGGGAACTGAGGTCCGCACGCCGACGAGGGCTTCTTATGGCTCCGATGACGTCATTCGGAGTCGCGAGCGGAGCCGTGCTATTGTGACGTCCTCATCGACGTGGGAGAGCTAGGAAAGAATTTCCGCGGAATGCTGGCGCACGGGGTATTCAGAAGGTGAGGAATCCACAGGCAGAAGTATCCATCAGAAATGCCTCAGGGCAGAGGGTGGCATCTCCCAGGCGTGGGGGAAGGTGGGATCGCATTTCAAACGCGGCAGGTTCTTTGAAGTCACTGGCCTTAGTATGCAGATTCACTAGCCATCCTGCTGGAGGACGTTTGAAAACCTTCCTCCAGAGCAGGCATTGTTTCTGGCCTCAGAGAGCGAGGGCTCCCACCTGCAGGGGGTCAGAAACATGTCTGTGGTGGCAGGCTGGGCAATACCAGTCAGCCAGCACACTAAGAGGCTGGTAGGTTTCCAGGGGGGCTCGCTAAGGTGCCCTCTGGGTGCTTATCTTAATAAATCTACTACTGGCATCAGTATAGATTTATTAAGACAAGGTGTCTGATACCAAACTCCATAGGTTTCAGTGAAGCCATCATGTAGCAGGGGAACTCGTAATGCCTAGTGCCCAGAGCATATATTTAAGATGGTTTACCTGTTCACGTGTACTATCTAGCAATTAAACTAGACGGCACAGTGGCATATCGGCTCATGCAGATATGTCCTCACATGTAATATAATGCACCCTAACTTAGGGTTAAAAGACATGCTGTAGTGGTGACTTACATATATTGCATGCAGTGTCTGTGGGCATGGCACATAGGGTGTGTGCCATGTTGTGTTTTCACTTATGTCTGCACCATTTCACACAGCCAGCAATGGCAGTCTGCATGAGTTTGGTGGTGGGTGCCTTAGGGTGGCAAAATACATGCTGTTGCCCTTAGAGACCCTCTTTAGTACTCATGCCCCAGGTACCAGGGGCACCGTTTATTGGGGATTTACAGGGATGCTAAGGGTCTTGCCAGTATTGGGGAACAATTACACAGTTACCTTGTTTTAGGGAAAGACCACTGGCACTGGGGACCTGGTTAGCAGGAACCCAGTGCACTTCATTCAAAGTTACATCAAATACCAGGCAAAAAGTGGGGGTGACCATGTCAAAAAGAGGCACCAAATGTGGCAGAAAGCTATCTTTTGGTCCAGAAAGACAGGGGCAGGGTAGAATACCCTGACTCCCTAGGCTTGGAGGCGGGGTCCCACAGGGACCCTGCTTGAGCCAAAAAGCATTTGAGTACAATTGATGTGGGTAACAATAAACATCTGTTATTCAGCACCAAGATACCTTTGGGTGAACGTGCACTTTACAAATACACGTTATGTTATGTCATTTTATTTTTGCCAAATTCTAAACAAACAAACATGCACAGTCTCCTGTGCTTGTTTATACTTTAGCCCCCGGGTGGGCCAGGTCCTGGGGACAAATATAAATATGTTTATTGGGGAGGGGGCACACACGGCCCCCTTCCCATGGCCTACCGTAGCCCCGGGGAGCGCCACCTCCCTAGTGCCAAGCAAATGTAAATTAAGGGGAAAGGGGAGCACACTGGGACCAGCCCCCACGGGGCAAGGCCTATCTTGGGGAGGAAGGCCAAGCAGACCCCCACTCGCAGGTACATTTGCGGCCTGGGGAATACCACCTCTCCAGGGCCAGCCTGTGCAATTTAAAAGGAGGGGACCGGACTGCCCCTCCTCCTGGAGCCATTAATGGCTTTTTTTTTATTTGTACACGGCCAAAGACTATGCGCTGCGTGGGGTTGGGTGTCTACAGGGTGTTTGCCCTGTGCCCATCTCCAGCCCCGCATGGCCGAAGGCCGTGCACAGTGGGGGTTAGATTAAAGTAAGGTAATTAAATAATATTTAACATTAAAAAACTAGAATTTTACTGAAAAAAACAAAGAGCACAGGGACATTATACTTAGGAAATTGAATTAAAAAAAAACCTTAAAAATTCACTAAAAAAACTAAGGTTAGAAGGACAACATACTTAGCTTCAGATTTTACACAGACAAAACCATAGAAATTCTACAGTAATAGTTGTACTAATCTCAAGAAACTATAACTCATGCCCTAAGGCAATTATTTCTTCCGTCCTCACCGTGCACTGCTACCTACCCCCCATATTGCATCAGTCATGACATCTTCAAAGAAATCATTGATAATATCACTGCAACATTAGCAATAAAATTATTATTGAGAAAACTGTACATGGCGGAAGCGCGAGTTATAGTTACCTTAGGGCACAAGTTATAGTTACTAGACCTAACTGTAACTACAATTGTTGAATTTCTATGGCTTCGTTTGTGTAAAATCTGAACCCAACTATAACTTCTCTGTAACCTTTGGTTTTTTACTGAATTTCTCTCTCTCTAAATATATATATATATATATTTTTTTTTTACTGACTGTATTTATATTTATCCGTATGGTAAAGACATATGTGGTAAAGGCATCTGTTGTAACTGCATGCATTGTACTGTCGTACATCCCATTTGAAATGGCAAAAGTTGACATGAAAGAAACACGTGCCTGAGAAGTAAGGGGCTAAAAGGCAATGTCTACGGTTTGGTGAAGATCACTGCCAGGGCACCTTGAAGCCCCAAGCGGGAGAGACTTCCATATTCTTAGGTGCATACTGGTAAAAGGCCAACCCTCTGCCACGGCCAAAATCTGGATGGGCCACATGCATTAATGTGAGCCCAGAAGGATAAAGGAGGAGTGTGCAATGAGAAAGCACGCACCAGGCCATGATGTGCGTCCTGCTTACAACCTTCACTGTTTGTAAGATGAAAATGCACCCTCTCTCATAATCCTTTCCGACAACGGAGGCTAGGGTCGCACATGCGTTCAAATCCAATACCATCTGAAGAAGCACTGAGCTGCTGTTCTGGCCACTATGACCTCTGCAACGTGGCATACTCTTAATTAAGGGAAACACACCAGCGAGAGGTGCAACAGAACGATTCACCTTGTCATTTTTGTGTGCAGTTTTATATAGCACAAACTCGATCCAGAGGGATTGGACCGCTTTACTTATACAAATGTCTGCAACAACAGATTAATTTATTTGGTTCCGGGCCTATGGTGTGCCTGATAACGACCATCCTAAAAAGTACGATCCTGCATTTACTGTTATGTGCTCATTTGCTTCTCAGTGCTGATGCACTGATGCCAATTAAAAACAAGCATTGGCATAGCCAATAGGTCTCGCCTTTGGGACCTTATAAGTGTTTAGCCATGCAACAGTTGCATAACTAAATACTTATAAGGCCCCAAAAGCGAGACCTATTGGCTATGTAAAGCGGCCGTGCGGCCGCAAAAGTGAAAGTGATCGCGATCACGATCACACATCAAAGCGGGCGCGAAAGTGAAAGTAATCGCGGTAAAGCGTGGGGCGCGCGCCCGCGCACATGAACTGTAGCACTAGGCTGGCCTGGTAGCACTTTTTGGAGCCCTCTCAATAAGTCTCCCCAGACCAGCGCATGCGCTGGGTCAGGCGAGACCTAAACATTCAGCGACATCACCAGTGACATCACAGAGGATGCTGAAGAATTGTATTCTTTAAAAAAATCCCAAACAGTAATATTGTGAGTACTCCCCGTATTGTATGGATGTACTATGTCCTAAAATGCAATAAAATCTGTTATAAAAAAAAGTGAGTACTCCCCGTGAAAACTTAAAAGCAGTGTAACCCCAATGTCTTTGTTTTAGAAAAGAAATAAGTAATCTATACTAAAACTCGGAAAGATTATCCGTGAACGAGTTGGGAGTCTGGGAGGGCAGGAGTGACTATCTAAGATGTTACCTGTAGTAGAACAGGAGGTAATTCAACTAAGAACAAATTCAACAGACGTGTCTACCATGCAGGAGTAAAACTCTGACGTGATTTCACGGGGAGACGTGCTTCTTATATATTTCTAGGCAATGTAGGAATCAACTATAACTAGGACTTTGATCATCACCCAAGGTCAGGGCCCAAAGTAAGTATCTCATCTATCCAAAAAGGCGGTTGTCTTCTCACCATTGCCTTGAGTTGGCAGAGCTTTGAGACATGCCTTTTTGTGAGGTCACAACATTGAAACATGCAATAACGCAATGATCTTGTATGAGTTCGTTTAGAGACTGCATAACCGCAACAGGGAGAAGGTTAAAAATAGGATGGATCAATGAGTAAAATCAGAAAAAGTACTAAAACACTGAAGGCTCTGTCCACAAACACCAGCAGTTTGAGGACTGATGGCCTGCCTATCGCTACTATTAAAAAGGCAGAGTGAAGTAAGAGACATACAATGATACCAGGATATATTGTGCTGACAAAGGAAAAAGGAAGAGTGCCCTGAGAGGAGGGTGGATGCACTTCCTATCTGTATGTGAACAATCCAAAGACTTAAGCTGTGCAAAGGCTCCTGGGCCACAACTGTGAATACGCAAAGGACTCGCATATGCACTGATGTTATTTAAAAACAACCCCTCATAGGCGCGGGAAGTAGGGGTGCTAAATCACCCCCAAAATAACCACGCTGGAGTTCAGAAGGTGAATGAGAAATAAAGATGCCTTTAATTCAGTTATTTTGTCACGTTCAAAGAGAAAGGGTCAATGGCCTATGTCTTCTGTAAAATTGCTGCTTATTTTTTATCATGGGGGTTGTTTACTTATCTTTCTCTGACTGCAACAACAGAGGTTTTTTTTTATAGTGAACTATGTGACAATCTTACTTGGGCACATGGAGTGGGAAAGGAAAGATTGTTTTTCTGACAACAACATTTAAATATCCGTAAATTAACTGTGCAAACATTTCAAAATTTGTCAGCAATTAGGAAAGCACAAATGAAGAACCTTTTTTAATTCTAAAGTTTGATGGCAACAAAGATTTTAAAAGAATCAAAACACTTAGTGAATCACAAATGATAAATATTTGAAAACTCTTCTACACATTATCACTTGTGCGCTATATAGTTTTATCAGTAAAAGTTTATGTCTGCACAAATTAGTGGCCATGTCAATGAAAAATGTGCAAAATGTAGGGGGGCGTGGCCAACTGGCGAACATGGCGGACGCCAGGGCTTGAGGCTCCGACCGTTACCCCCGCTTAATCCTGTCAGTACTCCTGGGAAGTGGGCAGCTCTGGCCCGTACAGCGCTGGTCGGGTGCGGGACGACGGCGGGGACGATCCCTGAGACCCGGGAGCCGCGGGGTGGTCGCCTCTGAACGAGATCCGCGAGGCTGCCCGCGCGGCGGAGCTGATCGCCAGCGGTGGCCGCCGGCTTGAGGACGAGTCGGGTGAGCGGAGGACGGGGAGCGGAGTGATCTACGAGGCCCCGTGTGATTGCGGTGGGGGCTCACGGCTGGAGACTGCGGTGGACTGCAGAGGAGCGGCAGCGGCGGCCCGGGCCGCGCTGAGGTGGCCTGTCGCGGCCCGTGAGGACTCTGGTGACGGCGGCGGGCGGAGCTGAGCCCTGGGGGAGCAGCGCGGCTGGCCTGATCAGCCCGCATGCAGTGAGGCCTGCAGCCCGGACACGGCGGACAGAGAGCTGGGGGCCTTGGGACGTCGTGGACCCCGCGGAGGCGACGAGTGCTGAGGCGCCACGACGAACAGTGAGTTGCTGGGGGCTGTGGAGCCTGCGGAGCGGTCTGCGCTGATGTTGCGGGGAGAGCGGCGGACTGTGATCGCGCCTGGGCAGGTGCGCTTCCGGAGAGGTGGAGCGGAGCGGCCGCCTCAGGGACACAGAGGCAGAGTGGAGGAGTGACTTGACAGCCCGAAGGGCCCGGAGGCTGGGGGACACCCGCTGCCGGGAGCCTGTGGACTGGTGCGGGCGGTGGCGGGCGCCATCTTGCGAGGGACGCCATTTTGGGAGAGCCGGCGGCGGCCCTCTGGGAGAGGGTGCCCACCGTGGTGAACAATAGTGAAGCCCAGGCGCCCGGGCAGTAGGAGAACCTCTGGGTGGCTGAGTGAGGCGCGCTGGGCGTGGGGGGGCCCCCCGGACATCCCCGGTAGCCGGAGTGCTGGATCAGTGACATTCCATGTCCCCGGGGGCCCAGCAGACAGCCGGCGGGCACCGGTCGGGTGTACCCGGCGACATCGGGGTGGCGCCAGCCTAAACGCAGTAGGCGCCGCTGAAGGGAGTCACGGGAGCCTTCGGCGGGCGCCGGTCGGGCGTACCCGGAGCGGCTGGAGAGTGACGGGTGAGAGTCTGGCTGGTCGTGGCCGGCGCCAGTGAGGGGAGCCGCAGGAGACCCCACCGACTGGCACATTTCGGAAAGGAGGGCAGTGGCGTGCTGACCTGGGGAGAGGGGCACGACATACTGGTCCAGGAGCCCTGCGGACCTTGGGGCCTATTGCTTGCCCGCACTGGTGGCCGCGCAGAGGGGCGCAACGTACAGGAGCAGAGGTGCAGCCATCGAGCCGAGCCCGCGACACCAGGAAACAGCCTGCGGATGCCGACGGCTCAACAATACGTGATGGGCCGGCTCCGTGACAAAACGCAGCAGAGACAGTCACGCACAGGGAGCTCGGACACCACGCAGGCCCGTCCAGGGGGGGACGCGGAGCCACTATCGGCGGCCCTGTCGGCCAAGATGGACATCATGCTTGCGGCGGTGGAGAAACTCAGCGCCAGCCTGGAGCAGACGAGAGAGTCCTTAGAAGTCAGGATTGATAAGGTCACCTCCGACTTCACGCTCCTCCATGCGGACCACCGCAAGCTGGCTGAGAGGGTCACGGTCCAGGGCCGGACGCTTCGGGAGCTCCAGCCAGTCACCCAGAGCCATGGTGCTGCGCTGCAGGATGTGTTGGACAGGGTTAATGCACTTGAAGACCGGGTCGATGAAGCAGAAGGGCGCTCCCGTCGCAATAATGTACGCGTCGTGGGACTTCCAGAGGGCGTGGAAGGAACCCGGAGGAGTATATAGAGCGCTGGCTGAAGGACCTCTTGCCGCAAGGGGCACTATCCCAACACTTTGTGGTGGAACGAGCGCACAGGGTGCCGGCACAGCAACCCAAACCAGGGGCCCGGCCCCGCCCGTTCCTCTTCAGGCTCCTGAACTATTGCGACCGGGACGCGGTCCTGAGTGAAACACGCAAATCTGGAGACCCGACGGTTGGCAGTAGTCGCGTCATGTTCTTCCCCGACTACACCGCGGCTGTGCAACGGCGCAGGCGCAACTACTTGGCGGTGAAGAGGCAACTCCGGGAACTGGAGCTGCCCTACTCCCTGCTGTTCCCGGCCCGTCTGCGAGTGGTGGCAAAGGAGGGGACCCGCTTCTTCGACTCCCCGGCGGATGTCTGGGACTGGCTGGAGGAGACGGGGCAGTGGTCGCGGGAGAGACCCGCGGGCGAGGTGCCTGATGGCCGCCCGGAGAGAGGACCCAGGAGGCGCAGGAGGCGGGGAGCCCGACAGCAGATGCGGATGGGGCTGGTGGCGCCTGGCCCTGAGCGGATCAGAGTGGAGCAACAGGAGGTCCTTGACGCGGTGGCGACTCTGGGGACGCCACCCAGTGGAGACTGCATGGAGACTGGAGCGTGCAGTGCCCCGGGGACCAGTGGTGCCTCGTCCCCGTCCACGGTGATCTCGGAGGAACTGGCTCTACCGGTGGTGACCCCACAGACTGCTGACTTGATTGTGTGATGGGACACTGCTGCACCGCACTGGGGTGGGAGCCATGCGGGGTGGGTATGCCCACGCACTTGTCCTGCAACTGTGCGCCTGGAGGAGGGGCGGGGACCTGAGAGAGAGGGGGTTCTTTCACGAAGGGCATAGACTTAGTGCGGGGGGCGCCCGGCAGTGCAGGGCGGCTTGCCTGTGGCGTGTGCCACTGGATGTTACAGTGGGGGGTCCCTACTACCGCGCCCTCGAGCCCGGACAGCGCGTCAGTTTCATGCTAGATATGCTGCTGCTTTTCCCTTCACTTAGAGGAGACTGGGGAGGGGGGAAATTGTGCTAACTTGTCGACACTCCCGCGCGTACCCCATCAGACACTGTACTGACACATTGCATTGTTAATTAGTTTCTTTGAAGTTTGGACGGATGCCCCGTTGGGAATACGCCCCCTTTGTTCTACTGTTCACGGCAGTTACACTGTTTACATGGCAGCGCATTCATATGTTCCCCTGGGTCGTGTGGACGGCTCCTCATCCTCCTCCCCGGGTGCGGACGCTCTACTTCCAGCCCAGCTGGCTTTCCCACCTTCACGATGACGCACACTAATGTTGTGACTTAGAATATACGGGGCATGCACACACCGTCAAAGCGCTACTCCATCTTCTCCTACTTACAACGCCACTCTGTTGGGATCGCCCTCCTACAGGAGACGCATATGTCACAGCTAGAACTGGGTAGGCTTTCCAGGCGATGGAGAGGGCACACATATGGTACCACCTATTCGGCGCATGCGCGCGGCACACTGATATGGGTGCGAGCGGGGGTCCCCTTCCGGTGCGAGGAGTTGGTGGTGGACGGTGAGGGCAGATACACGCTGGTGTGGGGAAAATTGAACGGGCAGGAGATCTTGCTGCAGTCGATATACGCGCCCAATGTAGATCAGCCGTCCTTCCTGGAACGCCTGACACAAATCCTGCACCCTTATGCGGGGCTCCCCTGGCTGCTGGGAGGGGACTTTAATATGGTGCTGGATGTCCAGCTGGACAGATC
This sequence comes from Triturus cristatus, assembly GCF_964204655.1. Lineage (NCBI taxonomy): Eukaryota > Metazoa > Chordata > Amphibia > Caudata > Salamandridae > Triturus > Triturus cristatus. Next base: position 677,214,875 of record NC_140593.1, on the reverse strand, counting down.
CTTCCCTCCCCTACGTGCTGCGATGGTGGAGTCCAACGCTCGGGCGCTGGGGGACTGGCTTGCGCACTGGGCGCTACAGGACCTGTGGCGCACCCTCCACCCGAGAGATAGGATATATTCTTATTATTCGGCGGTGCACGATCTACACGTCCGGCTGGACAGGTTGGTGGGCTCGCAGTCGTTACTCCCGCTTATAGCGCGTTCCGAATATCTGGGCCGAACGCACTCCGATCATAACCCTTTGTGGCTCCAGCTTAGCTGGGTGGTGGAACGGCAGCCGGTGCCCACCTGGCGGCTTCAGCCGAGCGCGCTTGAGGACCCGGAATTTAGATCTTCCCTTGGCACGGCCATTCTGGCATACTTTGAAGCAAACGAAGGGACTGCGAGTGATGCACTGGTGGAGTGGGAGGCCCATAAGGCGACCATCCGCGGCCACTGCCTGGGGGCCGCCTGGAACATACGCAGGGGCCTCTCGGACTCTCTGGCGAGCCTGGAGAATGAACTCCTGCGGCACGAGAGGGAGGGAGAAGGAGGGGGTCGGCACTCACACACCCTGGCAGACCTTCGGGAAAGGCACGCGGACCTCCTGGAGCGGCTCCGGTGCCACAACTACGCTGCGCACACAGCCAGGACGCACGCTAGGGCGGACAGGCCGGGCCGCCTCCTGGCCTGGCTCATACGGCAGGAGGACCGACGTGCCCCTATAGGAACGATCCGCAGCGAGGATGGCACGCTAGTCCACACACAGCGTGAAATACACCGGGCCTTTGCTGACCACTATTGGCAACTGTACAAAGCGAGGGGAACTGGCCCCCCCGCATCTTCTTGGGGACTTTCTGGCCTCTGTCCAGCTCCCCGAGGTCACGGCGCCACACAATGGGGAACTCGCCGGACCTCTCTCTCTGGAGGAAATAGGGGAGGCAATTCAATCAATGGCATCTGGGAAGACGCCGGGCCGGGGCCAGATGGCCTGCCCGCGGAATATTACAAAGCATACCGAGAGTCCCTGGCGCCGCTGCTGAGAGAGCTCTACAATAAAGCACTTGAAGTGGGGTCGCTCCCCCCTACTATGCGGGAGGCGTTCCTGGTCTCCCTGCCTAAGCCTGACAGAGACCACACAGAGCTGGGCTCCTACCGTCCCTTAGCGATGCTTAACGTGGATTACAAAATCCTCGCCAAAGTGCTGGCGGAGCGGCTGGCGCCGTTGGTCCCTCATCTGGTGCACACCGACCAGAATGGCTTTGTCCCGGCACGGTCAACGTCCCTGAACATTCGGCGATACTTCAGGGTAGCAACCGAGGCAGTGCACAGGTGGCCCAGAGCGGGGTGCCTCATCTTGGACTTAGAGAAGGCATTTGACAGCCTGGAGTGGGGTTACTTAGCCGAGGTGCTGCTGCGGTATGGGTTGGACCGGGAATTCCTGAAGATGGTTGACCTGTTATACAGGCGACCCACGGTCCGTGTCCGTCTGGGCCCTCACGTCTCGGAGGCGATACCGGTGGGCCGCGGCACACGCCAGGGGTGCCCGCTCTCCCCGCTCCTGTTCGCCCTGGCAATTGAGCCGCTGGCTGTGGCTGTGCGGGCAACCCTGGGAGATGGTATACAGTTGGGGGACGCTGTCCACCACGTGTCGCTCTACGCTGATGACCTGCTGGTCTATGTGCAGGATGTGGGGCGTGTCCCGGAGGAGCTGCCGCGGCTGCTGAGGACGTTCGCCGCCATCTCGGGGCTGCGTGTGAACGCAGCCAAATCATGCTTGTATGCCTTTAGCGCCGGTATTGACGATCCGAGATACTGCCTGGATGGCACGCTGGTCCAATGGAAGGAAGACACCTTCCGCTATTTGGGGATCCAAATTTATCGCTGCCCGGCCGACCTCTTCGATGGGAACCTGGGGAGGGCGGTCACGGCGCTCAGGTCGCAGGTGCGCTTCTGGAGCGCACTCCCACTGACGATCACGGGCAGGGTGGCGCTGGCCAAAATGGTCATGCTCCCCCGCCTCCTGTATTACTTCGCCAACCTGCCGATGTATATTTCCCCCGCATTTTTTTGTAAGTTCAATCAGCTGCTGCGGGACTTTGTCTGGGGTACCGCCAGACACAGGCTGGCGCTCGCGAAGTTGTTTCTGCCGACAGACAGAGGTGGTCTAGCCGCCCCTTGCTTTGAGCACTACTACCTGGCCGCTCAATTGCAGTGGGTGGCCCGCTGGCTAGCTGATAGGGGCAGGGATGACACGGCCTCGGAGTTGGCGCCATACTCTCTGGAGCGAATAACCAGGTCCTTCCATCCTCTACATAGGATTGCGCGCCCGCTACCACTCCTTCTGGAAGTGGCGCATAGGTGTTTCCGGAAGGCCTTGTTCCTCACGCGTACTATTGTCCCGTATGCGCCGGCAATACCGCTGGAGGGCTCCCCTGGTGGAGGAGGGGTGCTCACGGCCCCCATGCTGGCGGATTGGTGGGGAGCTGATGTGCGCACGTTGGGAGATTTGTACCGGGAGGGCGAGCTCATCCCATACGAGACCCTGGTATCGGAGGACGGGCTCCCGCCCGGTGGGTTCCTGACGCATCGTTCGCTCGCTGATAGCGAGCATGACCGCCCAGTGGGGGGATATGACCTTGGAACCCACCCTGCATCTGACCATGCAATACTTGCATGTCATGGGGAGGTGAGGGCACTTGATCCGCTGGTTTGCAGCTTCGCTGAGGGAGCTGTCGTCCATTAGCCTGGACCGCCTCCGCGCTAAGTGGGACCTGGACCTGGGAAGACCGCTAGAGGACAGTGAGTGGGAAAGGATACTCAAGGGCCCGGTGCGTATACCCCGAAACTTGCGGTTCCGCCAAATTCAGTTATTTATCGTGCACAGAGCTTACCTCACGCCGGAGTTAATCAACCGGTATTTTCACCGTACTGACGCAGTGTGCCCTAGATGTAGTGAGCCGGGGGCGGGTTTCCTACATATGTTGTGGAGCTGTCCACGGTTGGGTCTCTACTGGAGATCGGTCAGTGGGTTGCTGCTAGAGAGTGTGGACCGCAACATCCCATTCGACTGGCCCGAACACATATTGCACCACTTTAAACGACCGCGTAAGCATAAGGTGACGTCTCGATTCCTAGACCTGGGGCTAGTGGTAGCGGCACGCCTCATTACGAAGCGGTGGAAAGCACATGACCCGCCGCGCGTGCAGGCTTGGAGTGCCTCATTTCAGGCATGGGCCGGGGCTGAGGGGACCGCCATCCAGAGGGAGGAAACACTGGGCCTGCGGAGGGAACCCATGGCAGACCGCTGGAAGCAGCTGTTGGGGAAGCTCAGACGCCTAGGCGCGGAGGGTCGCGCGGAGTTGCAGGAGGTGGCCGACGGAGCTGGCGGGGGTGGGGGTGGGGGTGGATCGGGGGATGCCCCTCTGTCGAGATGATATGCCCCTGCCTGCTTCCTCCCTTGGTGCCATGACACCCACACTTGCATAGCGATGTTCACAGCCGAGGCACACACATGGGGGATCCTCGGGGGGTGTGGAGGGGCGGGGGGTTACTGAACGCTGGGAGGGTATTGAGCCTGCATGTACAGTCTATGCTGCCATTGTTAAGGTTTTGTTATGTATAATCTTTGGGACTTGCGGGTATTTTGCCTGTTCTTCACTACCCGAATGGGGCGGGAGACACCCGCGCACAGACACGGAGCCAGGCTGAGGTACGGTTAATACCGTCACTTCTGATGTGACTGCACCGGGACTGTCAAAGAGACTGTAGCTGGCTCCACTGTGGACAGTGATCACAAATTAGCCTGATTGCATGTCATGAAGTAGTAGTTATTGATCCTGATGCGGGGTGATACCCCACATATGTTTCCAACTCTCTGCTTACCTATTGTGTCAAATACCAAGGAATGTTCTTGTTTAAAACAATAAAAATAGATTTACAAAAAAAAAAAAAAAAATGTGCAAAATGTACCCTCTGTAAATGGCAATGAACTAAAAGGCAATAAACTACCACACCTTGTTTTAGTAACATACGTGCAACAGAGTGCTCCAAAATGCACCACGAGCTACATTCTACACCCTTCCAACTCTCCTTCTGAATGGTTGTAGCTCATTTGCAACATTTTTTCTTCTTGGATATTTCACAGTCCCTATGACTTCAGTGATGTAACACTGATGGCAGCAATCACACTAAGAAAATTATTCCAGCACCACTGCAACCACCACAGCAGGTACAGTGGACACAATGACTGCCTTTGAAGTACTAACACACAAAGATAAAATGCAGCTGCTGCAATCTCTAAACCTGCATAATGAACACTTGAACTTCTATTAAGCTGTTCATCTAAGAATATTTCCACCCTTAACTGCATGTAAGAAGAAAGTCGCAGATAATGTGTGACAAAGCCCATAATGCCTGTTTTAAAAAAACGAATTCTAGATGTTTGTGACATTTGTTACACCAAATGAATTATAGTAGAAGAGGCTGTCTCTCTGTATAACAAATGATCAATGTCAGACTAGTGGAGTTTTTTAATGACTAGAAAATTTTTTCTTGCATGTTCTCCCGTTTTGTGTGTCCTACTGTAAAAAAATATTCAATGTTAGTACATGTTTTTTCTTTTTGTACTTTGAAAAAGTGTGTTGATAGTTGAATTGTTTTAATGTTCTTTTTTATATAAAGTCATGTGTTATAATGCGTTTTTAATAAATGTATAATAAATTACCCAAGAACTAATTGACCCATATTGAGCTTTTTTGATATTGGGATTTTTATGGTTTAGCTTTAATTATGTTTTGGTGATATAATTTACTTGTATGAGTATGACATTTATATGATAGAGTTACCCAAAGAGAATTTTTTTCTTGACTGAAAGCCCATAATGTTACAGGGTAACTAAACAAGAAAGCACCACATGGTAAGTGGCTGCTATCAAGGTTGGAGCATCCCTTGTTATCACCTCGTTAACACCACAACACGTGGGTCAAGTTAAAGAAACTGATGATGGCTAGGACCAAACGGACTGAGGTCCATGACAAGGAAACACAGACAGGATTGGCTCTGCCGCTAGTCTAAATGCTGCTGCCCACCTCATTTGCCACCACCTTCCTTTCTTACTATTTTGCATATTTCTTAAGAGAGGTGACCCCTCTGTCCTGTCTAACTCTGTGCTTTTTATTTTTAAGCAGGATGCCACCCATGCCACAGGTGGTGGTGTCCCTCTCCATGTGGCCCTATTTCTCTCTGCTAAACCTTCTCCCTACCACATCACCGATCCCTCCATCCCCCAATCCCAGTTTATGTCCTCTCAGTGTGAGCTAGATGGGGACTTTCCAACAAGGACTAGTCAACATACCAAATGTGAGTGTTATGAGATGGGTTAACATACCACAATGGGCCTGCTAACAAGAAAGTTGTAATTTAGACTTGAATGACATGGACATCAAAATCTGCGAGGGAGGATGGCATGTCGAGGTGGGACCATTAACAAAACAGATTGAACTGCGGGCGAAATGGCATGGACATGTAAAAAAATGCAAAGGATGGCGAGATCCTATTTTAGGACCAATAACACCAAGGACTGAACTGTAGATACAAATGACACATATCAAATCTGCCAGGGAGGGAGAAACACAATGCTTAGAATTGATAGCACAGTTTGCACTGTAGGCCAAAGTGGGTATTCCTGACACGTGTACTTTCCTTCTCGTTGCAGGCTTCGTGCTGGTTATTGGATTGGTGACCTTCTACCGGATTGGACCCTACACCCACTTGTCATGGTCCTGCTACTTAAACATTGGAGCCTGCCTGCTTGCCACCCTGGCAGCCGCCATCCTCATCTGGAATATCCTCCACCGTCGGGAGGACTGCATGGCACCAAGGGTCATCGTCATTAGCCGCACTCTGACAGCTCGCTTCAGACGCGGGCTGGAGAATGACTATGTGGAGTCACCATGCTGAGAGTAGGAGTAGGGAGGGGAGAAATTTCTTCGCCTCCCTCTTTTGTATAATCATCAAAATGTGTCACCTAAAACACACGAAGCAGGAAATAAAGGGGCAGTGCAGCTAAATGTATGCAGGAAGAGCTGGGTAATTGACCTGCTTCATTGTTTTTCCCTCACTAACAAAGTCAAACACAGACTTCACTCTCTCACTGCACATCTGAAAAATGTAATACATGTGCGATTCGGAGTATATACAGTGTGAAGGAGTGTATGGGAAAGGGACGCAAGAATCTATAGGAACTGCTCCCAGGCTACACGACAGTTGTTCAGTGTGGAAGCCACACTTTTGCAATTAACACCTACCCAGCAGAAAGGACTTGTAGGTGGATACCTGGAGGAAACCTTTGGGTCAGGCTTGGGGCCACCATGTGATATCAGGGCCAAACAATAAGTGAGAGAAGTCATGAACAGGTTGCTTGCACTTAATAAAAAATCTCTGTGTGTGCTTCCTCCAACCCTCATATGTTGGACGGGATTCTTGTGCTGCCTAGAAGTTCCAGCCTGTGCTATCTGGGATATCCAGCCTGGGCTACCAAGCATGTTCCGCACACTTCTCATTCCCATACATTACAATAAAACTGGCACCCTGCCGTACTAATTTAAAGTTGACCCATTTCTTCCAGATCATCTCCAGCGACGAGGGAGAAGCAGGGTCTTTACAGCAACCAATGCTTAGATTTACACTGAGGTTTCACCTGTAGAGATGTGAAGCCTGTTCCTCTTCCATACTCATTCAATGACCGTTCCTTGAAGGAAGATCACATTCGCTTCCTCACAGACAGTCAACCTAAGAATTGAGAGATGAGCTCAGTAATGATCATGTTATGTTAGGTGGCCTTTATGGTGTAAAAGCATAGCACAGAGACTGGAATCAGCTGTTACATCATTTCTTCAAAATGGATATTTACAGGTTTGACAGCTCTCATGTTCTCATTTTTGGCCTTGCTCCATCTCTGGAATTATCCCATTCAGGAAGATGGAGTATATAAATCACAGCACCCATGCAATTCTTTGACTCTCTGCTTATACATTAACACAAATCACCAGTCATGTTGATGGAATTTTCATCGTGCAGATCTGTCCTTTGGAAACCAGATCAGGACTGTTGTCTCATACCACATAGAACATCAAACTATTCACATCTGGTATCTAGTTTTGGTAACAACTGCCAGTAATGTAAAGTGCTCAAAGACACCCTGACTTCTGCCAGTCTACTACGTCCTCTACACCTGTTGCAAACATGCCATGTCCCGCTTACAGGAACACCGCCAAACTGACATATTTAACGCTGACAAACGGCTTTACCATTGCCTTGCTCGTCGTTATCCCTTGGAAGTGTTAGTTGTAAATGGAAGCTTGTGGATTTTTCACCTGGGTGTACCATAATGCAATATTTTATTTTAAATTATTACTGGAATATTTAAGGCATTATATTTTTTTCTGCAGATATCATAAAATGCATCCTCTAATATTGTATACTAAGATGTACACTTGGATCCCTAATGTAGACAAAGGCTTTTGTTTGTACGGCTGTGTTTACATACAAATAATAAATACAATTCAATGCACCTGTACATGCAACATTGTATTTGTTTGCTTAGCTGATAAGAGCATGATCATATGCCTTAGATCTGAGTACCAGAGGAATATTTTAAAATGCCTACAAACTTGCAAGTACTTAAAACAATATGTGACAAATACTAAATACAGTTTTATGACACTTTGTGAACTGTGACATTCCAAGTAAGTCAGACACTAGGATCTTGGCATTTTCCCTGTCGCCCTGGGGTAATAAGATTTGAAGATAGTGGTAAAAAAGTTACACTCATTAAATTAATTCTCCATAAGATAAGTCACTGCATCCTATCTTTGGAATCATACTCCATATGAGTGTCCCTATCAATGCTGGCCACACTGACAAGACCTGAGGAAGGCTGTTACAGAAATAACTATCAGCAACAACATGACAACATCAATCCCTTCTAGAACACAATGCTGGATATATATAGACGCTGGCCCCAAATAGCCTCAGTCAATTAAATCCGACTAAATCGAAAGTAGCATAAAATCAACAAAACAGTCTCCTGAAATTCCAATCACTGTTAGGGCTAATGACTAAAGTCAAAAATAGTGAACTATGGTAAAATGGACATCTCTAAAACCTTGATCAATAAGGATCAAGTTATTGCCATCAATCCAGTCGTTCAGACAATCAAATAATAATGTCACAAAGAATTTACACCAACATAAACCGATAAATTGAAGATTTTATTTTTATATATTGGCTTAATAATTGCTCTTTTCCAGCTTTCTGGTACATAGCCTGTAAGCAACATTCTACAAAATACCTGCACAAATACCCTAGCCCACAAATCAATATTTGAAATTACTTTTATGGCAGGCAGATCATCAGAACCCGCAGCTTTTGATAAGTTGAAAGAGGATATTGTCTTTTTTAGGGAATTTGTAGTAAAAAGAGACACTAATTCTACATCAGCTGTCTATACATATTCCATTCACTCACAAAGCCCATCAGAGTATAATTCCATTCAATATGATACCCACATTTCATCAGGGACTGTACACCGTAAAGTGTTATTGACATACGTGCTGCAAGGGATGCTTGGGGGGCCACTCCTGGGAAAAGCCTGGGCCAAGCTTGACCCTGTCTTCACCTGTCATTGCCCGGTGGAGAATGAGAATAGGCTGGCCCTTTGACCGAACACAGGTACTACTAATTTTAATTAATCAAGAAGTCAAAGTAAAGACCAGTCTTGACATATTACGAACAGAGCCTCTCTCCCACTCCGCTTTAGATTTAAGATAGTTGAGATGTGAGCTAAGCTGAGGGCTCTGGTTATGCTCATACTAGCTGCTTTGAAACTCACTGGGTACAGCTTCAGGGGCACAACTTGATTGTTGAGTCTCTAAAAACCTTATTTTGAGGGCGCACAGGCTGGGCAAACGTATCCTTCCTGTTATACACTTTATTCCTATTTCTTTTTTTTTTTGCCACAACCATGGGCAAGTGTAAAATGGCTGGAATTTGTAAAATTAATCTTAGACCTAAGGGTATCAACTTAGTCTTTTTGAAACAGGCAGTAGGTGTTATATCGAAGGAGACTGCGTTGACGGGAGGCGCCTGTCCAAAGTATCCACCTGTTCCATACCAGCAACCATGGGCCCTTTGCCTGCTTTGGTCTGTGGTCCCTCATGGGTGGCTAACCATGCATTAAATCTTGACACACAGGGTGAAGCCACCGGCATGGACTTGTCACCTTTGAATAAATCTGGACCCACAGCAAAGAGAAAAAGAGGGTAATTCATGCTCCAAAGCTTACAGCTGGTATGGAAAACGTCTCAGTTGAATGTTATTCTGTGACCATGGTGTGAGGAGGGAAAGTTGTGTCCTGGGATATGCTCCATGATAAATTAAAGGGAATGATCAAGGTTTCTCTGAGCCCAATAATTGAGTAGTTGAGAGATAGAATTCATTATTATTAAACTCATAGGATCAGCCTCAGTCCCATTCCTTATACCAGTGGTACACAACTGTGTTTTCTCCCTCTAATACAGAGACAGCACCACAGCATCCTCCAACTGGCCATCTCACGAAGAAGTCTGACGAAGTGTCATCTACCCTACGTAACCCCATTAATTCAAGTAAGAAAGTGACAAGGGCACAAGTGACAAATCAGAGGAGACATGACAACAGTGAGAGCAGGCACCCGGAGATAGGGACTTATGGAAGCCCGAGTTTATTAACTCAGGCAACACCTTTTAATTGACCACCTGTAGCTTGTCCTTATGTGGGCTTTTTGGCCAATGTTCCAGTGCGATCAAGGAAAGCCATTGAGACTGCTAACCAACCGATGGACAAGGTTTATCATTGGCTCACTCAACACACTGACTTTAATACTGCACATTATGACATCTTATTTGTGAGAAGGGTGGCTTTGGTGGGTCCCTCTCTTGAATATTAAGGAGAAACTGTATCATTATACATTTTTATCAGCACCAACTGGCTAAAGATCTCCTGTTACAAGAACCATAAAGGTAACTGCAGACAGACTGCATCAGAAACGTACTCTTGTGATTCTTTTACAGTCACCTGGGGCTGATATCCATTCTCAGAACCATGGCACTTGAGTCCCGTCCCTCCCAAGACCTGTGGATCCATTTTCAGTCCTTAATTGTTTTCAACTTCTGTCTGATCAGAATCAGCTGGACTAACAAGTTTTGAGGTGAAAGCTGATTTGGTGGCCGATTCCTCCTTTATTAGAGCTGACAACATCCAGAGAAAATGCCTTGTGGCTAGCCACCCTTTGCGGAGCGTGAACATGACATGCAGGTATCGATTAGGAATAGCATCCAAATTAACAGTGGAGGGTTGGAAGACTTATATTAAAACTTTCAATGTTATATTGCTACAAGAATCTTTGGCAAAGGATGAAATAACATAGGAAGGATACTCAAGCTACTTTTTGCCTGCCTCTCCCTCTTCCTCTGAAGAGCCAAGTGTGGATATGTCACATTTTTAGGGTCTCTTTTGAGTGTAAGGCAATTTTGATACCAAAGTCCCATTCTGGAATACAAATCTTCTGATAATCTGCTCTCCGCAATTTCATTTCTTTCTCAGGAATTTTTATAATCATTGTTCGAGTGATCATTTTTGTAACATAGGAATCCTATTTTGGGTTTTAGATAAATTGAGACACCGAAGTAATTCTCTTTCACAATGTCTCAGGATTGTACAAAGGAGCAATTTTAATTGTGACGATAAGAGATAGTCTTACACTGATAGACTCATTTTTAGTTCACACCAAAGGGTACTGTTGTTCTAAAATAGATTTCATTGCTCAAACACTTTTCTGTTTTTGATCTGTGCAACATAGTTGCAGTTCTTGGGGACACTGAGAGGGATATCCTGACCTTTATAGTACACGGGTGCAGACAGTAATCAACTAATTCTTTGTCTAGTGGATGCTGCCTACCTGTGTCCAGTCTATGGCTAAGATGGAAAGTGGCTGATATTCCATTACTTTTCGCTAACTCTATTTAGAAGCACCCCAACGTAGTAAATGTATGCCTGTCTCACAGTAGTAGCCACGGGGAAACCATAATTGATGCTTTTCTTAGCGTGGGTTGTTACATTAGAAATTTCCTCCAGTCTCCCTCTAGAACATCAAAATCTGAAGATCTAGGCATCTCGGTCAAAGCTCTGGGGTATTGGGCAAGTTTACCGTTTCTCATACCCAGGAGTAACATTTGCATTGTCCAGTTCTTGGTTTCTCAATCTTTCCACCAAGTGCCTTAGAGTTGGTCAATCTGTTGCCATTCTGTTCAATATCGCTCAGAATGTAGGAAACAAACCAATTGAACTCTTACTGGAAAGTTAAATTGAAAGTGCTAACCGATTTTCATTTTCAGAGTCGGTATTTGGGGATATTGTTAAACAAATATCATTCAGGTAGAATAAAATCGCTTTTACTGGTGTCTTTTCGGTCTACCACTTAGCAGTCCTCACTATTTTAAGCATCAAGAACCTGGTCTTGGCAGTGTGAAGGACCATATCAAACTAGCAACAATGCTATTATGGTTGTTAGCTTGGTCCAACATACACACCACTCTTAATAGAGAGATCGTTGAGGATTTCTTAGCCTGCGACCTTGACTTGAAAATCACTAGGCTCTGCTACATCAAACAGGTGGCTGATGTCCTAGGCAGACTGATCACCCGTGGGGAAAGAACATGGTCTAAAAAACACTTTGGGGAGCATAGGAAATCTATTAGAGAGACATTACAGCTTCAAAAACATACCTTACATGAACACATAATTTTTCTAACGACTTTGGAGTTGGATCCTGTTTTTGGCGGAACTCTGGATATTGCTTTTGCTGGTTTAGTGTTTCTGTGCACTTCAATACGCAGAACAGTAATAAAGGGCAAGTGTTCCTACTGTAAATTGTGTTTATGGCTTGGTGCTTCCATGATTGGCTGATTTGATTTACTCCTAAGTCCCTAGTACAGTGCACTGGGTGTGCCCAGGGCCGGTAAACCAAATGCTGCTAGTGAACATGCAGCACTGATTGTGTCACCCATACAAGCAGCTTTTCAAAGGGTTCTCTGACCCGCCACTGTACTGTCTGCATGCAGTTTCTACTGCCATATCAACCTGGCAAGTGCACCTACTTGCCAGGCCCTAACCATCCCTATTCTCACATATAAGACACCCCTAAGGTAGGCACAAGGTACCCTTGTGGGCAGGGTGCAGTGTGAGGTAAAGTTAGGACATGTACTGGTGTTTGTTACATGTTTTGATGGTGAAATACAGTGCATTTTGTTTTTACTGTTGAAAGGCTATCTCTCCTATAGGTTAGCACAGGAGCTACTTTGTAACACTTTTAGAAAAGAAGTTTGGCCAGGTGAAGCTGTTAGAAAAGTGGAGTTTGGTATGCCTGAACTCGGGATTTAAAAATGCATCTTTTAGTAAAGATGATTTTTATATTGTGTGTTTGGAAATACCACTTATAGAAAGTAGATATTTTCTTGTCTAACCAACCACGAGCCTCTGCCTGTTTGTGCATTAGCTGTCCGGGTATTAGACTGACAGGGGCTGGTTTGTGCATTCACACTAGACAGTGACACAAAGGAGGCTGAGGTATGTTTTGCCTTTCCTGGGTCGCTCACAGCCTTGCTGATGGGTCTGTCCTGCATCTAGAGTGGTGGGAGGAGTTGCCACATGCACCTGAATGGACTGAGTCTGCCTTCCACAACGCTGTCGCCACCTCCTGTAGTGAACCTGGCCTCAGCAGGATAGAACTGGATTATGTGTCAGGAGAACTTTATACAAACACCACAGAACATCAAAGAAAAATGTGGTATAAATATTAGAGACCCGAGGGTTCTAGAACTCTTTTGGATCAAGGAACCTGCCAAGAAGAAGAGCTAGAGCAGCTGTGAGGACAGACTACCACTTTGCTGTGTTGGCCTGCAGTAACTGCTTCTGTCTTGGGAAGAGCGAGGACTGGGCTGAACTTTCTGCAACTTCTTTCTGAGTGTCTCCAAGTACTTGAGGTAGAGCTTGCCCCCTGTTTAAGAAGTCTCAGGAAAAGCAAAGACTTCAAGATCCTTTGGGTACCAGCTCCTCAAACTAGTTGTTTCAGTTGCCACAGAGGAAAAATCGTCACAACACCATCCCTCGCGCCGCTGCCAGCTCCGTGACTTGAAGGCACCACACAGAGCACTGCTGCACTTCAAACCACAGCCCTGGCACCGTGACCTGTGGGCAACACACTCTGCACCACCTCGCTTCACACCACCTCCTTGGTATCCCCGATGATGCCACAACACCATCACAGACACAGCTGCTTGCACCATGACCTGTGGACAACGCTCGTGGAGAACACGGAGCACTGTCCCGCTTCGCCCCGCAGCCCTGGTCTCACCAGCAATGCTGCTCCAAGTTGAGTTCCCCAACGTTGCCTACACCGTGGTTTGGGGGCACAGCTTCTAAGTTACACGACACACCGCCCCGTCCCACACTGCAGCCTTAGCCCACTGACGTAAGCACTACTGATTCCAGATCGTCCACCGACGCCACTGCTTGCACCGCGACCTGTGAGCCCTGCACTCCGCTTTGTCCCATCTTGCACTGCAACCTTGGGGCTCTCGATAACACCGCCACAGCAATGATGACATCACTGTCTGCACCGTGACCTGCACGCACAATGACGAGCACTGCCCCACTTAGCAACGTAGCCCTGGTCTCACTGATGCTGCTGGACGACCATCACCGAACTGCTGCATGCGTGTGACTTAAAGGCACTGCATGCTGCACCTGCACCACTACTCTTCACACCACAGCCCTGACGCCGGCACTCCCAACTTCAACCGCACGGAGTTCAATCTGCAACGCACTTGACTTCAAAGGCCCAATGATTCCTGCACTGACCTCAGAACCCGGTGCCTCCTGACGCGGGCTCATCAGAGCACATCGTACTGTCCCCGACACCCTGCATTTCTAAAGGTACTGTCTTGCAGGTCTTCACGACACCATAGCTGGCCCGTGATGCCGCAGCCGGCCAGAACTGTGGGATTTGTTAATTCACAGCGCCGTGATAGCCCTGGACAGAGGTATCGACTACATGCAACTATTTTTAAAGTCTATTCTTGCTTATTGATATTTTTAAGTAATTTTATGTTGGATTCTTATTGTTCTGGTCTTGTTTTACACAGATAAATATTGGCTATTTTTCTAAAACTGATGTAGTGTCCTTTTGTAGTGTTCTCACTGTATTACTGTATGTTACGTGCAAATTCTTTACTCACTGCCTCTGAGATAAGCCTGACTGCTCGTGTCAAGCTACCAAGTGGGTGAGCAGGGGTTATTTTAGAAGTGTAACTCCCTTATGCGGACTACGAAGAAGGGTCCCTACTTGGACAGGGTCACAACCTGCCAACTAGAGACCCCCATTTCTAACAGACCCATACCTTGCTTAGGTTACAAGCTCTCAGAAAAGATTACAGCTAACAAGATTTAGATTGGGCTTTGTATGCAGCCTTCTCTAGTTTACTGCTGGATCAATATGAGTCAGCTTCTCTTCTTATCTGCCCCTGCAAGGAATCCTCCCCACAGACTGCACCATTTTGTGTTTCTTTGTGAATTTCTTAAACATTGTTTTTTAATCCCGGTTCTTAAGAGCCATATCTTTAATAAAGGTAGACCAGCATTATATTTTCAATGGATGACGAACAACCTGGAAGTCTGTATTACAATAGGATGCTTTTTGAAGTCAACAGTTAAGACTTCATAAGTCAGTGCTTTTTAAAATATTACCTATTCTAGTAATGGAATTTTAACTTTTATGATTATTCTTTAATAGAGACGAAGTCACAGTTTAAAATAATTTTTTGTTTCAGTCTTCTTAACTTTTTTTGAATTTTAAACATTGTTCATGAAACCAAAGTGCACTCTTTTATAAATTATTTGAAACGTTCATAGAACTATGGCTCTTCCTTTTCAAATTATCCTCTATACAGTCGACTGCTTTCTTAATTAGACATTTATACATCTTTCTGTTTAAATATGCTCTTAAAAGAAAGTAGCCACTGTCTTTTAATTGTATTACCTGAAAATCCATCAGCAACCCAAAATAGCATGCTTGCATAAAAATGGAATCTATTGGGAACTTTTGGTTGCCCTCAATGAAAGTTTGGGGTGCAGGAATGTATTGATTTATGACGTCCATTCAAGCACACAAAACCCCAAATGTTTAATACTCTTTACTAATCACAATCCATCTTGAAACTGTTACACTTAGGAAAAACTGCTGTGGGGATAGTAAATGCAGCCGTTAATTGTGGTCATATTGCGATTCCTGTGAAGGACTGAATCACAAGTTAAAGTCATCATTATTCAAATAAGGGTGTTTGATTAAATGAAACATATAATACTAAAATCTTAATTAAAGAGATCTTGCTGATTTATTCTAAATGATTTATCATTAACTATAATCATGCTTGTGATTGATGCTAAATTATTAAACACGTCCACTTTACATGCCTGATCCAATTGAATTGTGCATGTATATGCTTGATGTCTCTTGCAAGTTTTGTAGATTTTAAAGCAATAAGCCCCTGTCCCCGCAAAGGGCAACCAGTAGCCAAAATACACGATTGAGTACATATTTGTAAAAAAACCTTCAAAATTAAATGTTTCTCCCTCTAACCAAGTCGCCTGTAAACATAAAATATAATTATTTTCAAGAATTTTATTCAGAAAGAAAACAAGTTACTTACCTGTAACTTTAGTTCTCCAGTACTGGAAACTTTCATAGTATCACATGAATCATTCTCCGTCGTCGAGATGGGAGTCCACGGTATATATAAAAATAGTAGTACAAATCATTACAAATCAGAAACTAGGCCGAGGCCCATTCTAGTTTTGTAACATATCCACCTCTTTTTGTAAAAGAGACCAAATAAAATCAACAACCAATCTGATTAGCCTCACCCTGTAGAACCTTCTTGAGAGAAACTCAGTCCCTCAGATTTTCGTAGCCGTAGTGCCACAGTATAACCATAAAATGCAGAATGTCGAGCTTTCCCAGAAGAGGAGGGTGGGTCGCATGTGAATCTATGTATGTTTCCAATACTGGAGAACTAAAGTTACAGGTAGGTAATTTGTTTTCTTACTCCAGTATTGGAACTTTCGTAGATTTCCATGCTTGAATCAGAGTAGCTAGCAGTCACGAGAACATTTCTTTGCGTGTATCAAATCAAACTGATATCAACAATGCTTCAATAAGAATAAAGAAAGCAATAAATATCAAATATTGCAGTTTAGACTATACCGATTATTTCTCTTCTTTTTTTTTTTTAAAAGGCAGTGAAAGAAAAGATAACCTCAAAATTCAAATGTAAACAATATATCCCTGCATGCACTCAGAAATAAGCACCCATATTGAAATCTATCAAAGAATGTGCGAAGAAGGTATAAGGGAAAAGGAAGGAGGGATGAGAGGGAAAGCTCACCGCTTATTGAAAGAGGTTCCTCAGGACTGCTTGACCCACTGCAGCGTCGCTGAGCTTTGAAGAATCTAAGCAGTAATGTCTTGTGAAGCTATGAGTGCTCTTCCAGGTTGCTGCCCTGCATATGTCTCGGATAGGCACTCCAGCAAAGAGGGCAGTGGAAGAAGAGATCGCCCTCGTGGAGTGAGCATGGACCTTCATCTCAAGGGGCTTCCCTGCAGCTTGATGACAATATTTGATAGCGCTTGAAATACAAGGTGCTATACCCTGTTTGGAAAGGGGAAAACCCTTAAGAGGGGTGCTGTAAGCCACGAAGAGTTGGGGTGACTTTCTAAAATCCTTGGTTCTCTGAAGATAGAACTTCAGGCAACGTTGAATATCGAATGAGTGAAGGGACCTCTCGGCCGAAGGAAAAAAGACTTAAGTATCACTGGTTCATTTAAATGAAAGTCCAAAGGTACCTTTGGGATGAACTTGGGGTTGGTACGGAGTATAACTGTTTAATTCTTAAATTGAAGGAAGGGCTCCTGAATGGTGAGTGCCTGTAACTCACTGACCCTCCTAGCTGAAGTCAAGGCTAGAAGAAGAGCCACCTTCCAAGAGAGAAATTCCAAGTCTGTTTTATGTATAGGCTCGAAGGGATGCTTCATGAGCTGGGACAAGACCAGATTAAGGTGCTAAAGTGGTGGAGGAGGTTTCACTGGAGGGAAGGCTCGAAAAAGGCCTTTCATAAACTGCTTAATAATCCTTGCCGACCAGAGCGAAGGGCCTGAGGATGTTCTCCTGAAGCGAGATATGGCTGCGAGATGAACTTTAATAGATGAATGAGCCAGACCCGCTTTCGCCAAGGAAAGAATGTAAGGAAGGATTTCATGAGCCGAGCAAGAGAAAGGATGAACCCCCAAGTCATGGCACCAGTGGTAAAACCTCTTCCACTTCAGCTGGTAAGTTTTGTTTGTACTTTGAGCACGAGCTTGAGAGAGAATGTCTCTACATTCCACAAAAAGTCTTACATTGAGAAATTCTCTGTGCTCAGGAGCCATGCCAATAATTGCAGGGATCGGGGATCCTGATGCAACACTTGACCCCGGGACATTGTCAACAGAGATTGGATTGGTTCCAGAGGCACCGGATGCTCCAGGGATAGAAGAAGAAGCTCTGTGAACCAGTACTGGTGAGGCCAAGACGGTGCTATTAGAATCATCTTGCATATCTCCGTCTCAGCTTCCTGAGAAGCCTGGAGATCAGCGGGATGTGGGGAAAAGCGTAAACAAAGGCGCCTGACCATGCCATCGATAACGTATTCCCCAAGGATCCCTGATGGTGATGCCAGCTTGCGTAGAACCGGCATTTCTTGTTCGCCGGAGTAGCAAAGAGATCTATGGCGAGTCTGCCCCATAGCCGAAAAATCTTCTCTAGAGTCTGCTGATCCAACTCCCATTCGTGGCTGACTGACTTCAGTCTGTTTAGTGTGTCTGCTGTCTCGTTTAGCGTCCCTGGGAGATGCTCCACCTTTAGTGAGACTCCATACAAGATCGACCATTCCCAGATGGCCTGAGCTTCCGCTGATAGCAGACGAGATCTTGTGCTGCCCTGCTTGTTGATATACTGCATGGCCGTAGTATTGTCTGTCCTTATTAAAACCAATTGATTTTTTATCCTTGGGAGGAAAGCCTGCAAGGCCAGGCGAATCACCCTGAGTTCCAGCAGACTGATGTGTAACAGACGCTGGTGGTTCAGCCACCGATCACTTATTTGGAGGTCCTGCAAGACTGCTCCCCAGCCCTCCAGTGATGCGTCTATTGTGATAATTTGAGGAGCTGGGGTGACCATGATGGAGAGACCTTGGGAAATGTTCTCCTCACGAGTACTCCATGAGGCGGCTTCCCTCATTGGCGCTGCTATTGTGATCACATCTTCGAAAGATTCCTCAACCTGGAGCCCTGCAAGTCCAGCTGTTCTTGAAGAGGGCGCATTCGTAACCTGCAGTGAGGAATCAGAGGAATGCAGGACGAAATGGATCCCAGAAAGGACTTGTAGAGGCGACCTGACAGTGACCTTCTTTTTTGAAGTAGGTGGGCCATTGACCTTAGCTTTCCTTGTCTTTCCACTGTAGGAAAAGCCTTGTTCTGAGATGTGTCCAATATGGCTCCCAGGAATTTGGCGTTCCTTCAAGGGCACAAATTTAATTTTTCTGCATTGAGGGAAAGACACAGACTCCTGAACAGCTTTGTACAAGCTGTCACCGACCTCTCGGCTGCTACTTTGGTAGGAGCCTTTAGCAACCAGTTGTCCAGGTAAGGGAAAACCTGGTGCTGTTGTTTCCTTAGAAAAGCTGCCACTGGAGCTAGTATTTTTGTAAATACTCTTGGTGCCGATCTGAAGCCGAAGGGGAGGACCTTGAATTGAAAGTGGCTCTTGGCTACTATGAAGCGAAGGAACTTCCTGTGGGATGGATGAATGGGAACATGAAAATATGCATCCTCTAGATCTAGAGTGGCCATAAAATCTTCTTAATTTAAAAAACGAAGAATGTCCTGTAAGGAGACCATGTTTGATGAGATAGGTGTTGAGCTCCCACAGATCTAAAATAGGGCGTCACTTTTCCACAGTCTTGTGAACCAGAAACAACCGGGAGTAGAACCTCTCTCCTCTCTGCGAGATGGGGATCGGTTCTATCAGCTCTTTCTGCAGCATCTGTTAGACCTCTAAATGCAGGAGACAAAGAAGTTTTGTTGCTGTGGCGCGAGGGGGCTTGGTTGGAGGAGGATGGACAAACTCCAATGTGTGCCCGAATTGGATGATATTGAGAACCGAACGATCCGATGTTATTCGTTGCCAATCCTGGAAATATTGCGATATCCTGCCCCCCACAGGTGTTACATGAGGGGGAGGAACAGTAGACCGAGCCATGCAGCTGCTATTGGCGCCTAGAGGACTCCTTCCCCTGGCGTCCTGCTCTTCCTACATCTTGAATAAGATGAGGACTGACCCTGCCGCTGGATATACTGCGGACGGTAGGACTGCGAGGCAGGCTTATACGAGGAGTACCGGTATTGCTGGTATCCTCCTCTATATGAGGGAAGACCTCTACCTCTTGAACCCCAAAGGGGACTTTACGGTATTGCAGCATCCCTAACGAACACGCAGTGTTTGTGTCTTTTTTAATGTCTTGGAGCGCATTGTCTATATGTTTACCAAAGAGTGCTTCTCCATCAAATGGAAGATCTAAAATCTTGTTTTGAACCTCCAGTCTGAATGAGGTAGCATGGAGCCATCCTTGGCGTCGTAGTACTGCAGCTCCAGCCAGGGAACGGAACACAGTTGTTAGAATGTCCATTGCGCAGTAGATTACCTCCGATAAGGCCCTCTCTCCTTCCTGGAGAATCTTTTGTGCTTTGGCCTTGCTGTCCTCAGGCAGTTGGTCTAAATAGGGGGAGAGGTCGCACCACATCTGGAGGACATAGCGGCCTAAGATGGCTAAAGCATTAGCCGCCTTGACGAGCAGGCTGGACATTGATGAGAACCTTTTGCCAGCATTGTCCAAGGATCTGCCTTCTTTATCTGGAGGCGTTGTTAGAGGATCCACTGGATTTCTACATTTCCTCTGTGCTGCCTAGGAAATAACAGAGTCCATCTTCGGTTGGCTCACCAGGCAATCCGGACTGTCCTCCGGGGCCATGGATTTCTTCTCTAAACGAGGAAGCACTGGGACCACTGTAGCGGGGGTCTTCATATCTTGAGTCCCTCTTTCCAAACGTGACCAACAATAGGGATTGTCCTCACCAACCTTTTAAAAGTCGCTTTAAAGTCCTACAAGAAACATTCCGACTGCACCGATGGCAGAGGCTGATCAAACCTTTTAGCTGCCCTCTCCAACAAAGTATGGAAACCACCAATGTCCCCAGGAGGAGAATCCACTGGCACCGGAGAAGGGGAAGCAGGAGTAGGGATAATGTAATCATCCCATTCCCTTTCCGGGAGATCCGTCTGACCCTAGTCCTCATCCGAGGTATCATCCTGGACTGGAGGAACTGTAGGTGGTGGATCCACTATCAATTGCGGTGGAGGTGGCGGCAGCCGAGGTGTGGAAGGCCCCGCTAGCGGAAGAGCGGGAACTGAAACAAGCTCCTGCACTGGAGATGGCGTTGGACGCCTCTTTTTATAGTCAGAAAGCATGAACCGTAAGTCCGAAATCAAGGAGGTCTTCGGGAGGATCATACTCCTGTTCGTCATTATACTCATCCTCAGAATTCAAGTCCTGGCACTTAACATGCAGTTCAGAAGGGCTATGTGCATAGCCATATGGACCTTCTTCTTCCGAATCCTCCTCTTCTATAAGGTGAGTAGGTATCAGAGGTGTCACTTTGCTAGGGGAAGTGATCTCAGGAGTAATGTGACATTTCCTGATGGTCACAGCAGAAATTGTATCTGTCGTCGACGAGGTCATTGACGATGTAGATGCTGTCATCGTCGGCCCCATCGACAATACCGTCGTCATGACCGTTGACGTCGTCGCTGTTGTTGTAACCGCGGCCGTCGCCATCCTCGTTGAAGTCGTCGACGACATCTTCGCCATGACTGCTGACGCCGCATCAGACTTAACCGCCGTCGACGATGAAGACTGCACCGTTGGTGAAGGTAAGGAGACTCTAGTCGACGACCCCGTCGGAGTCACAGAAGACTGAGGAGATTTTACCTTTTCGCTGCGTGTCGACGAAGAAGATGATGGTTTCCTCGTCGGCAGCATCGTTGACGGTGGAATTTTCTTAACATGTTTTTTCTCAGAGGGAACATAAGAGGGCTTTTTGAAGTCCTTTTTTCTGTGAGGAGGAGAAGCTAGAGGAACAGAGCTCGACTTTCTCACTGCATGCTCTCCTGTTAAAAGTCCTTCTCTCTCCTTTACACCTCGGTGAGGAGATGTGCTTGGACTTTGCCCGTCAGACCCATGAGAGGTCTTTTTAGAGGCTTTCCCTGGACGGTCTTCAGAAGAAGAAGGGTCAGATCTCCCCCTTTTGAGAGATCTTCAAGAAAATGCAGCTGATGAGGCACCATCACTGTTGTCACTGGAGATAGGCTCCCTCCTGGATTTTAACTTCTGGAGCCAGGTCAGGAGACGACCCTCACGGTCCCTCAAGGTTTTGGAGGGAAAAGTACGGCATACATTGCAATCTTTGGCCGTATGATCTGGATACAGGCAATAGATGCAGTCCTTGTGAGGGTCATCCACGTAAAGCCTCTTTTTAGAGCAGGTGGCACAAGCTCTAAAAGGCCTTTTTTTCCTTCTCTGACATGTTGAGTAAAGGTGAAGAAGAAAGTTGAAGAAAAGCTCTTGAAAAAACTCTAGGAATAAATGTAACAAGGAAAAAAACTGAACAGAGCTCAGTGGAGACTCCCTAGCACAACGTGCGGTAGAAAATCTGAGGTTCTCTCAGGAAGGTTCTACAGGGTGAGGCGACTCTGATTGGTTGTTGATTTTATTTGGTCTCTTTTACAAAAAGAGATGGATATGTTACAAAACTAGAGTGGGCCTAGGCCTAGTTTTTGATTTGTAATGATTTCTACTACTGTTTTTATATATACACCGGGGACTCCCATCTCGACGACGGGGGATGATTCAAGCATGGGTATCTATGAAAGTTCCAATACTGGAGTAATTTAGAGTTCCTCATTTTATATATCCCAAGAACATTACAGGGCAAAAATTGCAAGTTGTAAGGAAAGGTGTTGGCCTAGTCAATATCACTAATGCCACAAACATTTTCTCCGTGCCCCTAGTGGAGCTCCAATTAGCATAACAATTACTCA
Organism: Triturus cristatus; assembly: GCF_964204655.1. NCBI lineage: Eukaryota > Metazoa > Chordata > Amphibia > Caudata > Salamandridae > Triturus > Triturus cristatus. The sequence goes on along the minus strand of NC_140593.1, from coordinate 677,192,550 downwards.
TAATCATTTCTCTACCATATGTTTCATGTTTGTTCCTTGGTACAGCTATTTTTAAATTGCCTGAATGGACTTAATGCAATTTAACTTTCTTCACTGTGCCTACCGTACCCCTCACAGGTCACACAGAATGTTTCCAGGGATCCCTAGTGCATGCCCTAGAAGCGCTATAGAAGATGTTTCCTTCATTCACATGGTGTGGCCTGCCCACATTTGTGTGGTTACTGGCAGCAGATAGCAGTCAAGGTGTATGCCAGGATGGGTACACAGAAGTTGTGCACAGCAGGAGCAAACTTGATCTTATGGCGAGACCCAAAGGCGACAAGCACATTAATTGCTTCACTGATGTGGCCCTAATCCTTGCCAAAAGAGCATGTGCCATGAATTGGAAATCAACACCCAATGGCATTCAAAGCTAATGATAATGATAAAGATAATCAAATGGTCACAAGCACATAATACCACAACGAGTTGTCTTAGTCATAGAGATGGGAATTAGATGAACTTAATTGATTGGCATGTGGTCCTTGAAATGCTGAACAGCAATTCTGATGATAAAGCTTCATGATTGTTTTGGTTAGGTTTACAACTTGGCATTTTGCAGTTTAAGAACAGGATGGGGTTGTGTGGCCTTCTCTGACAGCGTCTCCTGCTCTTTGAATGTATCGTGCTGCTGGAAAATAAATTACTCCCCTTCTTTTTTCTTTTCTATCTCCTCCACTTTGTCACCCATGGGTACCCTTTGGTCTTGAATTAAATCTAAGTTAGTACATATTCGCATTAGCTTATTTTGTTTCTTGCTGTTACATTTTAATTTGTTCCCTAACATCTGTTAATAATATGATGTGTGCAGGTCCATCAATATAAATAGGTCGAGTATCTTGTTCTGGGGACACTTCACGCTTATATTGTAACAACGTGGTGAAACTATTGCTCCATGTTTGCTCAATATTTTGCTTTGGAAATAAACAAGTAAAATATATTTTAAAACACGATATTTCCTTACCACGAATAAACAGTTAAAATGATGCAGAGTAGGGATGAGCGCAGTAAAACTGGCCTCTATGCTTATTTAAGCATTTGAAAACAGTCACAACCCCAACCTTATAGAACTGGCCAGAGGATATGCATGAAATGGCTGCCTTTGAGAAATTACTATGCAAAATAAATGACAGGATGCTGCAATTTGAAGGAATCTTGGGACGGTTTCTAATAATGGATGGTGGGGAACACTTAGGTCACTAAGGCAGAGGTTGATTTGCATTTCAAAACTGTTGACCGGGTAAATAACACTGTGTAATAGATAACACTGGGCTGTACTGTCTAGTCCTCCCACTCTTAACTAAGATAACAGATCAGGAGTTCGGAGGGGTAACAGCATAAAATATCTAAGAGCATGTCCTATGGTCTGCCCTGACACTTTTACAATAGAGTTCTGACAGGGACAATAAAAGGGGGTTCTCTGGATAACATGGCGTGGTTCTTTACACCAAAGACAGGTACCAGAGAGCCAGACATCCTTGGACCATTTCATCTTACACTTTCCAGTTTCCATACGTTTACCATACGTTGATGGTTAGTAGGTATGTAGACTTTGTACATTAGTGCAAAACTGCATCTTTTTTTAATCCTTTTTGAGTTAGAAG